>NC_086100.1:174159645-174839645 GCF_963921235.1 Mobula hypostoma
TTATTTCTTTGTGTGAGTGAGGTGTTTGGGGGGGGGGGGTGGAGGGTTGGGGTTTGGTGTTCCAGCTGCCGTTTTCTGTGGGCGGTCTGTTTATTTTTGTGCATGGGAGGGGTTAGGTGTTCCTGCTGCTGTTTTTCGTGTGGGCGATTCGTTATTTCTTTGTGCAAGGGAGGGGTGGGGGAGTTTGAGGTTTGCAAGTTCTGTTTCTTTTCCTTTTTGTGTTGTGGGGGGGGGGGAGAGGTTGATGTCTTTTCTTTCAACAGCTCCCATGGATTTCTGTATTTCATGGCTATCTAGAGAAGACAAATATCAGAGTTGTATTGTAATGCATATTTCAACAATAAAATGAACCTATGAAAAAATGAACCTCTTTTGGACAGAATATCCTCAGAAGGACATTAGTATAGTGGACAGAGTTTTTTTTCTAAGGTAAGAAGATTGTGCAGATAAGGATCTAAGTTATGAAGGGGTGCTTTCTGAGCTGAACTCCAGATAAAGTGACAATGAAAATAGATCATTCAGATCAGAGCTAGTGTAGATTTGACCAAATTATATCTCTCAATGATATGTTAGAAGACATGCATACACAATACACAGGCCCTAGGTAAGAATTGTGACATGAAAGATTTTATTTTGCCAAAAGAGAAGGTAAAATATGGAATATATTTTCAGTAAAATTACTCAATGCTGTAACCATGAATTTCTACTGAAAAGAACCGAGTTCAAAACAAACTACTGGAGGTACTCAATGGTTCAGGAAACATGTATGAGAGAAATAGACAGTCAACATTGTGGGCTGAGATTGCATAAATCTTCAACTGAACTAAATGAAGGTCAGTTTAAAAATATGACTGGATATTTTAAAAAGACGAGAGACACGTATCAATAATAATGAAAAGCATTACTGAGAAATCGAATTGTGTTTCAGGGCCAGTGCATTTAAATTCTAGTTTTTCCTGGTTCTGTTGAAAATTCATCTGGCTGAAATACTAACTCTCTCCACAAATGTTGCCAAATGTGCTAGATACACTCACTTTATTAGGTGTGCGTGTACACCTGCTCATTAATGTAAATATCTAATCAGCCAATCACGTGGCAGCAACTCAATGCATAAAAATATGTAGATACGGTTAAGAAGTTCAGTTGGCCAAACATCACAATGGGAAAGAAATGTGATCTAAGTGACTTTGACTGTAGAATGATTGCTGGAACCAGACGGGTGGTTTGAGTATCTCAGAAACTGCTGCTCTCCTGGGATTTTCACCCACAACAGTATCTGGAGTTTATAGAGAATGGTGTATGGAACAAAATATGCCTTGTTAATGAGAGAGGTCAGAGGAGAATAGCCAGACTAGATAAGCTGACAGAAAGGTGACAGTAACTCAAATAACCATACATTACAATAGTGGTGTGCAAAAGAGCATCTCTGAACGCACAACACGTTGATCCTTGAAGTGGATGGACTACAGCAGCAGAAGATCACAAACATATGCTCAGTGGCCATTTTAATAGATACAGCAGATACCTAATAAAATGGCCACTATTTCCAGAATTCTATGCTTTTATGTCAATAATGACTAGAACTAGTGGAGCTATGCTGAATAATCTGCTGTACACAGTTGGTCAGATTTGAAAGATGTAGGTTGTGATATACTGGAATACCAGTTAGGAAGTGAATATGATGACTTCCATGTTCTTTGTAGTGCTGTGTAGAATTCTTTCAAAGATGAAATAGTTATTAGAGCACATAATAGGGTTAATGAGCTGAATGAGTTTGTCCCGTTCTGAGCAAGACCTATAGAATATTTCAGAACTGAGAAATATACATTGTTTTAAACCAAGGTAGTAAGTGATTTAACTCTGCCATGGATGGTCCCAAGCCCAACACTGAGAGGAGGACTGGGCATGGGCCTAGCAACTGCATTCTGTAAAAACCCAGTGCTACAAAAGCTCCAAAGATCTCACCCCTGGGAGAAGAAGGATCTTCACCGAGAAGACATATGAAGCTGGATAATGAAAGCAGGAGGCACAGGGCCGATTGACATTCTGCCCAGGTCAGAGGACTCTAGCAACCTATGCCCCGGTAAGAGTAATGGACTTATGAAGGATGAGTGGTAAGTGATTTAGAATGAGGGTGGAGTCAAGATAGAGATCAGGTCAAGATCTCACTGAATAACAGAACACGTTAGAAGGGCTGAATGCCTTGCTCCTGTTCCTGTGCTTTCTTGTCTTCTTGTGTTGAACTTTGTAATAAATCATGTGTTTTGGACAGCTGTTGTCAGCTAATTTAGTCACCTCCTCAAAGAATTGTTGTAGGTTCATCAGGCATGACCTATTGCTTTGAAAACCATGTCAACGATTCCTTATGGCCTCCGTGCTCTTTAGATGAACATTGACAGCATCCCATATAAAGCTCTCGAGCATATTCTAACCCACTAATCCTGCTTTGCGTGTGCTCCTTGACAGTAATGCAGTGGCTTGGGCTAAAGTGCCTCTGCGCCCTTGCACCTAGAGGTCATGCAGATGTAATCTTACAAAGAAAAAAAGAAAAGAAAAATGCTGTTGTGTCTAAAATTTGACTACTTATGTTGGTAACAGAGATTTTATACAATTAGAAAATGTGAAAATTTCCTTGCATATGCAAGCTTCAAAAAAAATAATGCCATTAATTTATAATTTGGACAAAAACAAATCTGTCACTTCATTTATTTGACATACTGCCTCTATTATTTAAATTAGACAGAGTGCCTGAAAGGGTAATTTCAGGAAAATTATTTAAACAATGTGGTAAATGAAATATCAGTGTTAGCTAATTATGTTGATGCTAATTTTTAATTGGCCTTTTATGAGGTGACTCTTAATTAACAATGATTCTGCAGGAGAGAGCAGTGCTCTTGAATGGTCCTTAGTGTTATGAAACTGTACAAACAGAGGGAGTAACAGCATGATTTTATGTACAGTGCATGATTACATCTTCAATTCTGAACCTGAAGATATTCATCCCGTGAAGCTCTTACTCAATGCTTGAGTGCTCAACCTGGAATTATCTATCACTCAACGATCACAATTTTGAACAAAAGGATTAAAGTAAGGGTTTGACATCTGTTCCCGTTTACTTGCAGTACAGTACTGACCATCCATTAAACCCTGCTTCTGAAATTTTGCTCCATTGATATCATTGGAACCAAATGTTGGGCATAAAGTACAACGCAGTCACTGTTATAGGAATGAGTTTTGCACAATTGGATAGGGATAATTTTCTACCCAGTCTTTCAAAATTGTTTGTGATGTTTCCTAACAAAAGAATGATGTTTTTTTAAGTATTCTTTTCAATGTGTTAAAAGTGATCTAATAGATGTCATTAATATTATAAAAAAAAATTCAAAGGCATAGATGTGGAGAAAATTATTCTACTTGAGGGAATGTTGAAAATGAAGGATTGTGAATATACAAAGTCATCAATCAGTCTAATAAGGAATTCAGGGCAGGCCTCTTTACCGGAGAGTGGTTCAGACAAGAAGCATAGATACATTAAAGGGAACCTACAAGAGGAAGAATTGAGTTGGATTAAGTATAATGAGTGGAAGCTTATATGGAAACTAAAAATTGGCAGATTGTTGGAAAATATTGGCAATGCCCTGCTTCTGGGCAGAAATTTTATATGATTCATTTCAAATTGGTTGCTTTACCAAGGCTGTAAAACAAAACTGAACCAAATTGTTCTGATGGAAATAGAAAATGATAATAGAACAGAAAAGTTTGTGAAAATCTTAGAAATGTACTTCTGATATTGTTTGATTGCATAATTTGATGTGGATTTGTTTTCTTAACTGAGTTAACATTCCTGTTGAAATAAATCAAGGAATTTCAAACAAAATTATTAAATGTCTATGGCTACTATTCCACTAGAAATTTCTTGTAACTTCTGTAGTTTCTATCATTTTTAACCCAAGATCTCTTCCACACCCCTTAAGGTGAGGGTGGATTTATGGCTAGTGAGTTTCACAGCTATCCAGTAGTTCCATCCAATGTATCCAACAGAACTTTCATCAACTGCAGATCAGTACAACAGTACTTACAAAACATAGTAATTGGTTGCCTTTTTGAAGTACTGGGCCCTTCTCTCCATTCCTAGAAAGGGGCTCTGGCACTTGAGGTGAAGTAACCTCAGTCATGCTGAAGGGCAGATCTTGCTGGCAAATCCATTGAGCAGCTGTCAGAGTTTGGGAAAATCATTCTGCCCATTTCACTTCTGAGTAAGTCCAAAGATCAGTCTCATTGTTTCTCCAAATTAAAGTCCCAGTGGAATTGTAATGTTAGTTTTGCCACACAATTGTAAAACGTGAAACCCCATTCGTATTTATATGTGTCAACTATGCAATCTAGTTGCCGATACAAAAATACAGACTAGGAGCAGGTGTAGGTCTCTCATCACCCCGAGACTGATCACAGTTGATCTGATTGTACTCTGAACTCCACAATCCCGTTTACCCACCGGAATTTTTACCCATTGCTTATCAAGCATCTACCTCTGCCCAACAAATATTCCAAGACCATTTCCAATACTCTTTGTGGAAGCAAGTTTTAAGAGCTAACTATCCTTTCTTATGTTGAAACAATAACTAAAACGGATCTTCAAATGCCTTAAATAATGGAACCAATTCCATTCGCCACACCAAGAAATAACCGCTGGAGGAATTCAGTGGGTTTAGCAGCATCAGTGGGAGACAAAGGTCCTGACACAGGGGTTTTAACCGGAAATATTGGCAATTCTTTTCCTCCCTCAGTTGTTGCTCAACCCACTGACTTTCTTCAGCAGATTGTTTGTTGCTCCAGATTCTAGCATCTTCTGTCATTATTGTCGATGTCCTACACCAAAACCTCCTATAACAGGAATATAAATTCTCTCCTTTTGTATTCGATTCTCACTTTCTGTTATTAGATTTCCTAGTTAAGGATTGTACCTGTGCTCAAGCCTTTTGCAAATCATGTACTTGATATTCAGAACTCTCTGCAACTCAAAGGGACACCTACATATGACTCTTTGCTACCTGGTTGCATTTGATGTGCTTTCCCAAAATTGCAACCAGGATGCAGCTTCTATTATTGTCCTGGAAAAAACTTCTCTCAACAGATGTAACCAAAACAGATAAAATTGTCTTCTGGAATAGTGTCCAGCTGTATTTCTTGACGAGCAACAGTATTACTAAAGCAGAAACCTCACCATCCAGATGGGCTTTGTTAAGATTAGCTTTATTTGTCACATGCTCATCAAAACATTGAAGCATACAGTGAAATGCATTGTTCACATTGTTTGCGTTAACAACCACAGTCCAGGGATGTGCTGGGGGCAGCCCGCAAGACTTGCCATGCTTCTAGTGCCAACACAGCATGGCCACAACTTACTATTCCTAAACTGTTTGTCTTTTTGGAATGTAGGAAGAAACCGAAGCACCTGGAGGAAATTTAGGGGGTCACACAGAGAACATACAATCTCCCTACAGACAGCAGCAGCCATTGAACCTCAATCAAATTTAAAGCAGATGCTATAATGCATTGCACTAACTAGTAAGGTACCATGCTGCCCTCTCTGGGGAATCAACATTGACCAGAAACATAACTGGATTGGCTAATTTTTCAATTGCAAATAAAAAAAATAAAGGAAGTGCAAATGCTGGAGATCTGAAATAAGGACTCAATATACTGGAAATGCACAGAAAGTCAGGCAGTAACAGTGGAGTGATAAACAGAGATCATGGTTCATTCATTATAGTTCTGGAGCAGACTCAGTGGAGCAGTTTCTGCCCCTATGTCTTATGGTCTTATCATAACTGGAGAAATGCAAAGTGTATTTCTAAGACATTAAATCATAATGGCTTTACACGCCTGTGTCCCGAGGAGGTAATCCCTTATTACCCTAGACCTATCTGAGCCCAGCAAGTCTATTAGGGATCACTACTTTACACAGGAACTCACATCAGGTCATTGCATCAACTTGAAAGGATTGATTTCTTTCATCGATATGATCAATTGGAACCATTTACAGAGCTACATGGAAAGTTTGGAGAGCTCTTTCAAAGAACCAGCTAGGTTATGGTAGACTGAAGACCTACTTCTGGGCTGTTAGATTCTATGTTTTCATGTGTCAAGCTGTTGATGACTATTCCACTTGATCTCATTTTTAGTTGGAAATGTACAGTAGATATATTCTGGCAGGTCAGTTTATAATTTAATCACCAAGATCATGACAATGAAGTCTTCACCCCAAACAGAGAAATCCTTCATCATAATATGATGCTTGTTATTTCTTAGTCTCCTTAGATTCCGGTAACAAGGGTTTCAAATCCTACAAGCAACCTGCTGGAGGAATTCAGTGGGTCAAGTAGCATCTATGGGGGTGGGGGGGGGAGAGGGACTGTTGATGTTTTGGGTCAAAACCATGTATTCAATGGAATCAAAACCAGGCCATGTTAATGAGTTTAAATCTGACAACTCTTGAAGGGGCCATTGGTCACACAGACTTGCTACAGATCAAACTAAGTAAACACAAGATCCACATTAATAGAGGGACCTGTTTGAACATTCCCCATCTTGGCCATAGGTCCACTCCCCCCCCCTGCCCTGAGAGAAGACAAAACACCCCAATGTTTTCAGTAAGAACAGTTTTAAAACCTGCGACCTACAGCAAAGACAAATCTTTACATCACTTGGAGTTTAACTATTTCATAGATCCATTGTTGCTCTTTTACTGAGCTGGCAAAAGTGATTGAGATCCCGATTCCAAAGGATGACCTTGTCAATGTTTCGGGCAAATACAGTTGTTTGGCTAAAGAATATCTTGTTTTAATTATCTCTTCTAAAACTCGTGCAGTTCGGTTACACTAGATAATTGCATTTGACACCGACACTCACAGTAAGATGATGTGAAGGAAAAGTAGCCGTAAGATTGCACCTAATTGTGGAAACATGTATCTTCATAATTGCATCCACAGTCAATTGTGATTAAAAGGAGAAAACAAGTAAAAGTATTTAAGTGAGTTAAATTACTTCTTGGGTTTTTAGTTTTTTTTTATGAACGATGGCATGTATTATTCTCATTGTCATATGAGAAGGTGGAATTTTGATCTTTGTAACCTTGCATTAAGTGTGATTCAGAAAGTTACATCCAGTTCCTAATGGTCACTATAAAATCCTACAGAGAAGAGTTTAATAATAGAAGAAAAGACTTGCATTAATACATGACCTTTAATGATTTCAGGATACCTTTACAACTAATGAAGAGTTTCTGGAGCAACTACTGTAAGGTAGACAATATGGCAACAGGTTTGTGAATAGTGAGCTCCCAGAAGGATTAGGATAATCACCATACAACCTGTTGATTAATGATGGAATTAGAGATAAATTTTAGCCCAGTAGAAGAATCTTTCTGCATTCTTTGAGAATAATGCCTTAGGACTTTTAGACTCACCTAAGTAGATTAGACTTCATTTTGACATCTCATCAGAAAGACAAAATAAGAATATTTTAACTTTCTGCACAGAACCCAATTAAAATTGTGTGAGGGTCCCTTTAAGAGGAATACAACTGTGGATGGAAAGTATAAAGTAGGTTAGTGGAACCAAAGAAACAATATTCTGGATGAAATTATTGAGAGGACAAAGTGACTAATTTGTGGAAGCACTCAGCAGTTCAGGATATGAAAATGGAAATGTATAATCAGTCAACATTTTGGGCTGCGACCCTTCATCAGGACTGGAAAAGAAAGGGAGGAAGTCAGAATAAGGAGGACGACAAGCTAGAGGGGGATATATGAAGCCACATGGATGGGGAAGGGAAGGGGAATGAGATAAGAAGCTGAGAGAAGATAGGCGGGAGAGGTAAAGGACTAAAGGAGGAATCTGATAGGTGAGGAGAGTGGACTGTGAGAGACAGTGGGGGGGAATTACCCTAAGTTAGAGAAATCAGTGTTCGAACCATCAGGTTGGAGGATACACCGATGCAATTTGAGGTGTGCAGGAATGTCTATATGCTGTATCATTAATTTCACTGTTACATACAGAGTAATAGGACATAACGTGTGATCAATGGGAACAGATAAATGCCTGGCAATAAGGGTCTGACTTGGAAAAGTGCTACAAATTTCTCCCATTTCTGAAGGCTGCTGAGAGTGACAATTCTCATCTCATTAACATCATCGCTCCAGCCTCCAACTATATTTACGACAAAATGCAAAACCAAAACATTTGTGCAGTGAGTGAGTGAAAACCTCTCCAAGTTCCTGATGATGCTCCAGTTCCCTTTAACTTAATTATTAATCAGAATACTAAAGAACCATCCCCGGGTTTCATTCTTCATTTGCAGTGTTAACCATTCTAAGATATTCTGGTGGTATGATAAACATACAGAAGTTGCTCCACAGAATCAAACCATTCAGCCCAACTAGTCTATACTGGTAATTACCCATAATATGTACAAATAGACTTAACCAAATCTATCTGCCCATCTTTTTATCTTTATTAACTTTATTTCTTATCCAGTCTGGAGAGGACGCTTCCTATGATGGGGAGTCTAAGACCAGAGGACACAGCCTCAGAATCAACGACATTCATTTAGAACAGAGATGAAGAGGAATTTTCTTTCCAGAGAGTGGTGAATCTGTGGAATTTGTTGCCACAGGCGGCTGTGGAGGCCAAGTCATTGGGTATATTTAAGGTGGAGGTTGGTAGGTTCCTGAATAGTCTGGGCATGATGGGACATGTGGAGAGGACAGGAGGTGGGGGCTAAGGAGGAAATGGATCAGCCATGATGGGCAAAATGGCCTAATTCTGCTCCTTTATCTTATAGTCTTATGGCCTAAACTGAAATTTTAATATACTGTAGCTTCCCCCTCACACATTAACCTTACATATGAGTCAAAGGTAATCAACTCTGTAAAAACTGCTTCTCCAGCCTTCTGTACCAAGTCTCCTACAATTAATTTTAGCTTCTTAACTGCTCGAAACAATCTACTTATACCAATTTTGTAATTGCAAACATATCTATCATGACCCTTTAACTTTATAAAATAAAAATTAAAGGCCCAAGCCTTCCACCATATTTCCACTGTATGAGATATCATCCTAAAGAATCATTCTCTCCATAGTCTCAATGTAATTCATATCATGCTGCACATTATAGACTGCACAGTACTCTGACTAAGGTCTCGTAAAGGTTTTATATGATCTCCTCATTTCTCTCGGGTTTTTATATCTCATACCTTTTGTGATAAATCCTAAAACTTCATTAGCTTTTTATACAGTCTGCAGAATGCAGTTCAGTAGCAACTAGGGATTCTTTGGCTAGTAACTCCCAAACCACCAACCATAACACTAAGACATAGGAGCAGAATTCAGTGTTTAGGTCCATTGTGTCTGCTCCACATTTCATCATGACTGATTTATTATCCCTCTCAACCCCATTCTCCTGCCACTCCCTGTAACCTTTGGTGCCTTGTCTAATCAAAAACCCATCAACTTTTGCTTTAAATAGACTCAATGACTTGACCTCACAGCCTTCCTAGACAATGAATTCCACAGATTCACTATCCTTTAGCTGAAGAAATTCCTCCTCATATCTGTTCTAAAGGGACCTCCTGGTATTCTGGGGCTGTGTCCTCTAGTCCTAGACTCACCCACTATTGGACATCCTCTCCAAGCCCACTGTATCTTGGCCTTTCAATATTTGATAGGTTTCTATGAGATTTCAACCCCAATTCTTATAAACTCCTAAAAAGTCTGGCAGCATAAGACTTTGCCATAGATTAGAACTACCACATCATGAGTTGGATTGTGATCCATTGAGATGGGATTGTGATCAAATTCAACCTGTCCATTCCCAAGTCCAGTGCTTAAACTGTGGTAAATTACCTTGCTAAAAACATGGATTTATATAGCACCTTTCATGAGCACAAGATTTACCAAAGAACTTTACATCCAATAAAACTTTTTCCTGTGTAGTCACCATTACCATCTAGGACACACCAATCAGAATGAAGCAAGCTCCCACAACAGCAACATAATAAAGAGGTGAAATTCAGTTTTTAGTGATGTTGATTGAGGGTAGATGTTGATGAGGGAAATAGACCCACCCTTTCAGGGGACAGGACAGTGTGATTTCCACATCCGCCTAAGGAAGTAATTTGGGAGGGTTCTCCATCTAGTTCCACGCGTGAAGAGGAACAACCTCTGTGAAACCTCTGGTTTAATAGTCATAGGGGAAAAGTCTCATCACAGTGCAGCTGCAAAACTCAGCCCACTGCCGCCTTCAGAGAGAAACCAGGGACAGACAAATACTAGCCTTCTCAGGATTATGATCATTTAAGATTATGACACATAGGAGCAGAATTAAGCCATTCGACCCATAGAGTCTTCTCAGCATTTGATCATGGCTGATTTATTTTCCCTCTCAACCCCATTCTGTTGCCTTCTCCCTGTAATCTTTGACACCCTTATTAATCAAGAACCTATCAACCTCCACTTTAAATATACCCAATGACTTGACGGCCACAGCTGTTTGTGGCAACAGATTCACCAAGCTAAAGAAATTACTCCTCATCTTTGTTCTAAATGGACATCCTTGTAATCTGAGGCAGCCTGGTCCACTGAGTTTCTCCAGCACTTTGATTTCCAGCATTTGCAGATTTTCTCATGTTCTTTCAATATTTGATTGGTTGTAACGAGATTCCGCCACCCCCACCCCCAACATTTTTTCTAAACATTCTTCTACAGGACCAGAGCCATCAAACCGATCCCAAGGTTAAAATGAACTGCTGTCTCTAAGACACTTCCTGTTTCTCGGTTTCAAGTGTCTCCCTCATTTCACTGCTCCCAACATCTGTAACCTCCTCGACCCTCCAACCATCAAAAAACTCAGTACTCCTCTATTTCTGGTCTTCCTTGCGTCCACAACTTTCAGGGTCGCATCATTGGTGTCTGTAACTTCAGCCACCCAGGCCTGGAGTTCAGAATTCATTTCCCTAAATCTTGTCACCTCTTCAGCCCTCATTCCACTTTCAAAACATTCTGATCCCTAAACTTATCACCGATCCAAAAAAAAAAAGAGATAAAGATCTTTTCAAAGGTGGGCTCAATCATAGAGTCTCAGATTTTGCTTCACCATTTCCGAGCACGTCAACTTGGGAATTTCTACTATTCTGATGCTTCAGATAAATGATGGATATAGTTGTTGCTGTTAATGACAGAGCATTAACACTGGCCTAACACTATCAAAATTACATCAGGCTAGTGACCTTGACTGGCGGGCAACTGTTAACACAGGTTAAAATCTAAGCTGACCTCCTTCTCTTTACTAACTCCCCCCACACCAAATTCCCACTTTGTTAATCCTCAGACTCAGTCTATTACTAGCTCACTCTCTGCTGAGCTATTAACCTTGACAGTGCTGAGCTTGGGCTGATGAGATCAGTCAAGCTCTCTTCATTTGACGGATGCCCAAGATGTGGTGTGATAGCTCAGCTGGACTCACTCAGATCAACCCAATCATCTAATAGCCCATTGGCACTCGCCCTCTGGGCTCAGACACTGGAAAAAAAAAAGCAGCTGAGATCCAGTCAGAAATAAGATTTCCCAGCCTTATCGATGGAACAAGTTAAACTAGTAAAGCTGCTGCCTCAGAGTGGCAGAGACCCGGGTTTGATGGTGACCTCAGGTGCATTCTGTGCGGAGTTTGCACATTATCCCTGTGACTGTGTGAGTTTCCCCTAGGTGGTCTGATTTCCTACCACGTCCCAAAGATGTGCTAATTGATAAGTTAATTGGCCAGGGTAAAGTGCTCCTAGTTTGCAGGAGAGTGGTGGAATCTGGCAGCAGTGGATGAGAATGTGGAGAGAATAACAAACAAGAATAAAGTAGGATTGGTATAAATGGGTGAATGGTGATCGGCACAGCTTCCATAACTCAATAAAAATAAAAATGAGAAACAAATATCATAGGCAGAAATAGAACAGGCGGCACATTGGGGTTTAAACTAGCGTTGCGGGGGATGGAAACCGGAGTGCCAGAACAGTTAGTGGAGGAGATGTGGAGGCGGATGTTGGTAAGACCTCAGACAAAGTCAGAAATCAGAAGGATGAGCATGGTGCGACTAGTGTCCTGAACTGCCTATACTTCAATGCAAGAAGTATCATAGGAAATTTGGATAAAAGTGCTGAAGATGAGGTACAAACAGAGGCAATGCATAGTGAGGAGAGGCTGTTGATAGGGCAAAGTTGCAGTCAACAGGATGAATTGCAACATAAAAGGTGGCCAAAATCGTTAAGTGTGAATACAGGACTTGAAGGTGTTGTATTTGAATGTGTGCAGTATATAGAATAAAGTAGTTGAACTTGCAGCACAGTTGCAGATTGGCAGGCATGATGTTTTAGGCACCACTGAGTAAAGGCTGAAAGAGGATTATAGCTGGGAGCTAAACGCCCAAAGGTGCACATTGTACCAAAAGGACAGGCAGGAATGCAGAGAGGTGGCGTTGCTCTGTTGGGCAAAAATGAAATCAAATCATGAGACATATGGTCAGACAGTGTTGAATCATTGTAAATAGAGCTAAGGAACTGCAAAGATAAAAATACCCTGATGGGAGTTGTATACAGACCTCCAAACAATAGTAAGGATGTGGTCTACAAGTTACAATGGAGAGATAGAAAATACATCCCAAAAGGGCAATGTTACAATAGTCATGAGGGATTTCAATTTGCAGGTAGATTGGGAAAATCAGGCTGGTGCTAGATTCCAGGATGGGGAATTTCCAGAGTGCCTGCAAGATAGCTTTTTAGAGCAGCTCATGGTTGAGCCACTAGGGGATCAGCTATTCTGGATTACGTGTTGTGCAATGAACCAGAATTGATTAGAGAGCTAACGGAAAAAATGCTTAGGGACAAGTGATCATAATATGATCAAATTCACCCTAAGATTTGAGAAGGGGAAGCTAAAGTCAGATGTATCAGGATTACCGTGGATTAAAGGGAATTACAGAGGCGTGAGAGTGGAGTTGGCCTGAATGGATTGAAAAAGAACACTGGCAGGGACGATGGTAAAGCAGCAGTGGTTGGAATTCTTGGAAGCAATTCAGAAGGTGCAGGATAGGGCCTTCCGGTAGAGCTCATGGAGTGAAGTCATGTTCTTGACTCGCTCCATTACCTCTGAGTTTTTTTTCTTATGATCAGCTATATTTAACCATTAAGGCATCGACTTTTACAAAACTTTGAAACAAACTGGGCTCTTCGATAATCGGATGTTTTTAAGGTCTGCTATGTCTAAGAATGGAAAAAGCGGGAATGACAGCAAACCTCCAGTTAGACCGAAAGGTACCGATTTTCCTCCGACTGAACCACCGGTGACTTTGAAAGCTATATTGGATCTAATTCAAAGGGAAATTTCAACCTCTATTACGGAACTGATTCGTTCGGAAATTTCAACTAATTTCCAGAAAATTGCCGATTTAATCGATAAAATACAATTATCTATTACGGAACATCAGTCGGCTATATTTAATCTTCAAAAATCCACGCAACAAAATGAACTCAAGATGGGGAAAATTGAAGAAACAATTACTATAATGAAGAAAAAACTTGACTTTCTGACATTTAAAAACTCTGACTTAGAATCCAGAATGTGACGGCAGAATCTTCGAATGATTGGTGTGCGTGAAGCTGTGGAATCTGACAACCCTAAGAAGTTTTTTCTCAACTTTTAAAAGATGCATTTCCTACTGTATTTCCTGATCAACCACCGTTATTGGATCGTGTTCACAGAGTTCCATCGTACTCGTCTAAGTCAGATAAACCTCGACATGTCATCTTACGTTTTCATTACTTTCAAGACAAGGAGAAACTGTTTCAATTCGTTTGATCTAAAGGTTACATTGATTTTTCAGATCTTAGTTTCCGATTCGTGGAGGATTTCAGTAAACCAATTCAGGATCAACGGGTTCGTTACAGATCTGTGATGTCGGAACTCTACAAGATGGATTTAAAACCAGCGCTGCTTTACCCTGCACATCTAAGGATTCATACGTTGGATGGAGCCCTCCATTTTTTTGAATCTCCATCGGATGCCCAGAGTTATCTGGATCAATTTTCACCTTCAACATCTTAATCGTAATTTTTAACTATCTCCGTTTGATCGGAGGTTGTGAATCTGTCGGCCTTAATTTTTTTTTTGCCTTATATGGGCAGAAAGGTTTATTTTTGATTCATTAATATGGTTGCTAAACTTTCTTTCTATCTGCGTCATTCCTTTCTTTTTCCCAGGGGATTCTGGGTGGTTATGTCCTCAGCGTCATTCTACGTATTTCCTTTGAGGCCTTAAATTTTGTAGTTTTTAAATTTACTTTTTTTTGTAGGTTTTTATAACTAGTTTATGTTAATAATTTCATTTCTTTTTTTGTTTATTCATAGGGCCTGGGGTTTGCTGCAGTTTTTTTTATATTTTCTGGCTTTTTCTCTGTTATATTAAGTGTTTGTTTTAATTGATTTACTTTTTTTTATTCTTTTACTGTTTTATAATTTGCTGATTTTTTATATTTACACTTTTTTTTAGTGAGTGTCTATCGGATTCTAAAATTTTTTCTAAATTATTAGCAAACAGATTAGAAAAAGTACTTCCTTTTATTATTTCGGAAGACCAAACAGGTTTTATTAAAGGTCGTTACTCTTTCTATAACATACGTACACAGTTAAATATTGTTTATACCCCCTCACAAAATGTTCCTGAGTGTGTTATCTCTTTAGATGCTGAGAAAGCTTTTGATAGAGTAGAATGGCCTTACTTATTTAAGGTGCTTGAAATGTTTAATTTTAGCTCGGAATTTATATCCTGGATCAAACTGTTATATCATTCTCCCATAGCCTCGGTCCGTACTAATTCTTTAAGCTCACCTTTTTTCCCTCTTTTTCGAGGTATTCGACAAGGCTGTCCTCTTCATCCTTTATTATTTGATATTGCATTAGAACCTCTTGCAATTGCCATTCGAGAATCTCCAAATATTACTGGGATAACTCGGGGCTTAAAGACCCATAAAATATCACTCTATGCTGATGACTTACTTTTATATATTTCTAATCCTCAAAAATCCATCCCTGCTGTTTTAGAGTTATTAGCACAATTTAGTCTTTTTTCAGGTTATAAATTAAATCTTAGTAAGAGTGAACTTTTCCCGATTAATAAACAACTTCCCTTATATCACAACTTTCTGTTTAAATTGATTAATAATTATTTTTCATATCTTGGGATTAAAGTTACTTGTAAACACAAAGATTTATTTAAAATTTTTTACCCTTAATTGACCATATTACTCAACTTTCATCTAAATGGTTTCCATTATATTTATCTTTGATTGGTCTTATTAATGCAGTTAAGATTTTTTTTTGCCAAAATTTTTATATATATTTCAGGCATTACTGATTTTTGTTCCAAAATCTTTTTTTGATAAAGTTGACTCAAAAATTTCTTCACTTATTTGGCAAAATAAAAACCCAAGATTGGGTAAAATACATTTACAGAAAGCTAAGAGAGATGGAGGTTTAGCATTACCTAACTTTAGATTCTATTATTGGGCAATTAATATTTGACATATGAAATTTTGGTTACTTGACCAGGATATACTATCCATTCCTAAATGGGTAGTATTGGAATTACAATCTGCTCAGGGCTATACACTTGGCTCTATTTTAGGTTCCTCTCTTCCTTTTGATTTGAAATGCCTCAAACAGGTCTCTAACCCGATAGTTAAATATACCTTACGTATTTGGTTTCAATTCAGAAAATTTTTTGATCTTAACCAATTTGGGCTAGCAATTCCTATTTTAGGCAACATATTTTTTCCTCCCTCTTTCACGGATCGTGCTTTTCAAATTTGGAAGACTAAGGGTATTTCACGGTTTTTGGATTTATTTTTAGATGGTTCCCTTATGTCTTTTGAACAATTATCTAATAAATATAATTTATCAAGAATACATTTTTTTAGATATCTACAAGTTAGGAATTTCCTAAGTACTATACTTTCTTCCTTTCCAATGCTTCCTCCTACATATATTTTAGATACTATAATTAACCTTAATCTATGTCAGAAAGGTGCATCAGCTATGATTTATAATATTATTATGAAACTTAGGAAAGCTTCATTTGATAAGATTAGGGTAGATTGGGAACAGGAATTGGGCTCTATCATTTCCGTGGATGACTGGGGGCAGATTTTACTATTAGTCAATACTTCCTCTATCTGTGCTAAACATTCCCTAATTCAATTTAAAGTTGTTCATAGAGCACATATGTCCAAAGATAAATTAGCTCGCTTTTATTCTCATATTAATTCCTTTTGTGATAGATGTCCGGGGCAGATAGCCTCTCTAACTCATATGTTTTGGTCTTGTCCTACTCTGGAAACTTTTTGAAGAGACATTTCTAATATTATCTCAAAGGTATTGAATATAGATATCTCTCCTCACCCTATTACTGCTATCTTTGGATTACCTAAAACTTCCAGTAATCTTTCTTCTTCAGCCCGTAGAATGATTGCATTTCTTACTTTAATGGTGAAAAGAAGTATCTTACAACATTGGAAAGAGCTTAATGCTCCATCTACCTTTTTTTGGTTTTCTCAGACGATATTATGCTTGAATTTGGAGAAAATTAGAAGCAATCTTTATGATTCCTCACTTAAATTTGAACAGACCTGGAGATCTTTTATTCAATATTTTCATTTAATGTAATTTTTTCTTCTTCCCCTTTTTGCTCCATATTTATATTCCCTTCTTGTTTTTTTCTACTGTTTTTAATGGAGGTCGGGTTTGAGGACGTGATTTTAAGTCTTTTAACTCTACTTGTTTCCAAGTTAGCCCATTGCTTTGCCTTGCTTTTAGTTTAGTTGCACGGTGGTTTTTTTTTGGGGGGGGTTCCTTTTTCTATTGAGATATATATATATATAAAAATTAGTATACTATTATGTTACCTTATTATTTTATGTTTAAATTACATTGTTTGTATCATTTCTTTTCTGTTTTAATATCTCCTGTAATTTTATTATATTCTAACAGTGTATTAGTGCCTATATGGCTTACCTTTTGTATACTTATTTAATAAAAAGATTTAAAAAGAAAGAAGGTGCAGGATATATACATCCCAAAGAGGAAGAATTATTCTAAGGGAAAGAGGACACAACCGTGTCTAACAAGAGAAGTCAAAGTTAACGTAAAAGCCAAAGGAAGGGCATAAAATAGACCAAAAATTAGTGGGAAGTTGGAGAATTGAGAAGCTTTTAAAACCCAACAGCAGGCAACTAAAAAAATCATGAAGGTAAAGGTAGAATACAGCAATAAGCTTGCCAATAATATTAAAGAGAATACCAAAAGGTTCTTCAAATACATAAAATGTAAAAGGGAGGTAAGTTGGATATCAGACCACAGGGAAATGAGGAAGATGTTGTAATGGGGGACAAGGAAATGGCAGACAAACTGAATAAGTATTTTGCATCAGTCTTCACTGTGGAAGACACTAGCAGTATGGTGGAAGTTCCAGATGTCAGGGGTCATGAAGTGTGTTAAGTTGCCATAACTAGAGAGAAGGTTCTTGGGAAACTGAAAGGACTGGAAGTAGATAAGTCACATGGACCAGATGGCATATACCCCAGAGTTCTGAAAGAGGTGGCTGAAGAGATCGTCAAGGCACTAGTAATGATCTTTCAAGAATCATTAGATTCTGGAACGGTTCCAGAAGTCTGGAAAATTGCAAATGTCACTCCACTCTTCAAGAAGGGAGAGAGACAGAAGAAAGGAAACTATAGGCAAGTTAGTCTGATCTTAGTAGTTGGGAAATTTTTGAGTCAATTAATAAGGATGAGGTGTCAGGGTACTTGGAGGTACATGCTAAAATAGGTCATAATCAGCATGGTTTCCTCAAGGGAAAATCTTGCCTGACAAGTCTGTTTTTGAAGAAGTAACAAGCCAGGTAGACAAGGAAAATCAGTTCATGTTGTGTACAGGGATTTTGAGAAGGTCCTTGACAAGGTGCCACACATGAAGCTGCTTAATGAGCTACAAGCCCACGGTATTACTGGAAATATTCTAGTATGGGTAAAGCTGAAGGATCTCAGCTTGAAACATCAACGGTACTTTTTTCCACAGATGCTGCCTGGCCTGCTAAGTTCCTCCAGCATTTTGTGTGTGTTTCTTGAATTACCAGCATCTGCAGATTTTCTCTTGTTTGTGATGGGTAAAGCAGAGGCTGATTGGCAGAAGGCAAAGAGTGGGAATAAAGGGAGCCTTTTCTGGTTGGCTGACAGTGACTAGTGGCGTTCCACAGGGGTCTGTGTTGGGACCGATTTTTTTTTTCATTATATATTAATGATTTGGATGATGGAAATGATGGCTTTGTTACAAAGTTTGCAGATGATATGAAGATGAGTGGAGCGGAAGGTAGTTTTGAGGAATTAGAAAGGCTACAGAAAAACTTGGACAGATTAGGAGAATAGGGAGAGAAATAGCAGATGGAAAACAGTGACAGGAAGTGTATGGTCATGCAGTTTGATAGAAGAAATAAGAGGATTGACTATTTTATAAATGGAGAGAAAATACAAAAAAAAAATTGAGTTGCAAAGGGACTTGGGAGTCCTTGTGCAGGATTCCCTAAAGGTTTACTTGCAGGTCGAGCCTGTGGCGAGGAAGGCAAATGCAATGTTAGCATTCATTTCAAGAGGTCTAGAACATAAAAGCAAGGATGTAATGTTGATACTTTATAAAGCATTGGTGAGGCCTTGTGAGCAGTTTTGGGCTCCTTATCTTAGAAAGGATGTGCTGAAACTTGAGAGGGTTCAAAAGAGGTTCACGAAAATTATTCCTGGATTGAAGAGTTTGTTATATGAAGAACAATTGATGACTCTGGGCCAGTATTCACTAGAATTCAGACGAATGAGGGGTGACCTCATTGAAATCTATCAAATGGTGAAAAGCCTTGGAGTGAATGTTTTCAAAGGTGGAGGAGTCTAAGACCAGAGGATACAGCCTCGGATTAGAGGGGCATCATTTTAGAATGAAGATGAGGAAAAGTTTCTTCAGCCAGAGACTGGTGAATCTGTGGAATTATTTGTCACAGGCAGCTGTGGAGGCCAAGTCTTTATGTATACTTAAGGCAGAGGTTGATAGATTCATGATTGGTCAGGGCATGAAGGGATACGGGGGAGAAGGCAGGAAACTGGGGCTGAGAGGAAAATTATAACATCCTTTAACAATGCATGTGGGTGCAACAAAGACAGTAACAGTGTTGGTCAAATGACTTCAAACTTTACTTTAAGTGCTCACTACACCTGACTTACCACATTCACTTGTATCAAACTATAATACACAGACAGCTTAAGCATTCGCAGAGAATATAACAAAAAGGCTTCAGATAAGCTGTCTCACAGGAGCCAAAGCTTCAGGAGGATATCAGGTATGTCAGCCCACAAAACAAAGGGGTTGTTTTCACAGGCTAGATCTCAGGTAAGTCTCTTCACAGAACCTACACAGGAGAGTGAGTAACTCTAGTGCTTGATTCTAACCAGCAGAGACTGAGCAACCAGTAAACACAGCCACCAGCCGAAAACACCTCTCAGTCAGTCTCAGATGTACCTTGTAATCCAACTGAGATTCCTCCCAGTGAGGGTGAGGATCTCCACCCAGAAAGGTGACATCATTGCTCTTGGAGGTGTCAGCGCCGTCTGCTGGGCACTTCAGGTGTTACACAGCCATGATGAAATGCCAGAGCAGACTCCTGGGCCAAATGGTCTAATTCCGCTCATGTTTCTTATGGTCTTATTTTACAATCCCCTTTTCCGCATTTCTACAAGTTGGGCTTGTACTGTGCTTGACTGTTCGATGTTCTAAAGTCACAGTGACCAAATGGAAAGATGAGGGAGATCCCAGCGTCGGTGAAAAGGATAACTGGAAGCACAGGAAGATATCAGTTCCCAGGGATAGAAGTAGATTGCAATTAACTTGTCTGAGAGGCAGTGTACACCTCCTCCAGCACCCCCATGTCTATCCCAGGAAAAACACTGAGCTGATCCTTGCTCTGCCCTCTCTTCAGCTGCCAAGCTTCCCAGGGACTCAGTGAAACCTGTTCTGGAGATGATAATTGCAAACTGCTGGCAAGATCTATGGCATGACATTTGTAATATAGATATCAATCTACTTGTCCACACGGGGTTACCTATCTGGTGCCAAAACCACTGTAATCCAGTATGATGTCAACTCAATAGCACCGGGGGTGTTCTGACTTTTGATAACTACGCAGTGCCCATTTTACCCTGGCAGGATAGAACAAGATTTGGATGAAGATTAAATTGCCAAAAAGCAGCTTCAAGAGTGGAGCCAATTCTAAAAGTTCAAAGGTTCATTTATTATCAAAGTAATTCTTCTTTGCCAGATAGCCACAAAACCAAAAAGGGAAAGAGCAGCAACACAATCATCAACCCTCCAAATCCCTCCTCTCCGCACAAAAAGAATAAAAACAGAACAGACACATCGACTCCCAAATCCCCTTCCCCCACACACAAAAATGAGAAAGATCAGGTGAGAAACTAAGAATATAAAAAAACTATAAGACTGATAAAAAAGTCTACAGTCCAAGTCCATATCCAAAATGCAGAAAACCTGGGTAACATTCTCCGGGCACAGCGGCAGCCTTTCCCCTCTCCAACAGCAGAGTGTTCCCCCCAGCGATCAAAAGGCTGGTCACCAGCGCCCACCTTCCACATTCGCCTCAACGTTCCAATCTCCCGCGTCGTTTTGACCAGCAAACAATAGTAACTTTAATCGGTGAAATGGAGTCAAACATCGGCTCACACCCAGTCCCGCAGCCTGCTTGCCACAAGGTTCATGCACACTGCCTCTGCATCCCAGAGACCACTCGTAGATTGCAAGGAGCACTGAAACACCCAAACTGCACTAGACTACAAATTACAGGTTCCAACCCTTCCAGAATCACGTTCAAGATGAAAAACAGCATAAAAGAAGTGAAATACGAGGGGTGATTGATAAGTTTGTGGCCTAAGGTAGAAGGAGATAAGTTATTAACTTCAAATTTTCTGCATAATCACTCAGAGTTGAACTGTATGTTCATATAACAAGAGCTGTATAACTCATCTCCTTCTACTTAGGCCACAAACTTATCAATCACCCATGTGTGGACACTTTCTTTAGGTTCAAGATCCGTATGCTCCACGACCGCTGGACTGAGTGTGTAAATGAGGAGGGGACTATGTTGAAAAATAAATGTGCTAGGTTTTCTAAAATTGATTCCTTCTACCTTAGGCCACGAACTTATCAATCACCCCTCACATATGGTTTCATGATCTATCCAGATGATGGCGATCGAAGGAGTGTTGGACGCAGGCACCACCATGACCAGTAGTACTCATCTTCAACCAATGGCATGCCAGCATCTAGAAGCAATGCAGTCAACCCATAATCACTGTCAGTCAACGCACCTCCAACTACCTTCACCAATGGAGCCAACTGATTTATATCTTTACTACTACTACTACATCGACTCGGGTCTAGGGGGCCGGTGTCGGGCACGATGACGGCCTCTCCACTTCTCCCTCTCCCTCAGTGTGTTCAGTTCATCTACATTAGCTGTGCCGCTGTCTTCTAGGAGCGTGTTGACCATAGTCTTGGGAGGGCGCCCAGGGTACCGTGCTTGGGCTCCCATACGATGACTAGGCTGGCAGGTAGCTCAAGGTGCGTAGACAGTGCCCCGCTAGTTGCAGTCTTCTCGCCTCGATCTTGGTGGAGAGCAAAGGTGGGTTGTTATAGAGCTCAATGTTTGTCATGTGCTGTTGCCAACTCACATCAAGAGCCATCCGGAGCATTCGTGTATAGCAACCATCTAGAGACTTTCGCATCGTCTTGGTGAGCGTCCACGTCTCACATCCGTATGTGAGAATGGACTCTAAGACTGCTATGAAAATCCTCTTTTTAAGCCCTCTAGTCAAGTTCAACTTCCAGATTTCCTTCACGTCGTTCATAGCCCTCCATGCCAGCACCTTCTGTATCTTTATGTCCTTCTCTGAACCCAGCATTCTTGACCCGAGGTACTTGTAGTCAAAGACTTTCTTAATGGTATCATTCTGTACAGTCTTGAGAGTATCTTCGTCGCAGTTAAATGCCATGTACTCTGTCTTTTTAGCGTTTAGGTGAAGTCCAACTTTATTGCACTCAATTTCCACTTTTGTCAGTAGCTGCTGTGCTTCCTCCATCTGGTCAGAGAGCAGGACTATGTCATCTGCAAAATCAAGATCTGTGAGTGTAACTGGTCTGACCCTTTTGGTTCGCCCTGGTTGTATGGTAAAACCAAGCTTGTCATGATCTTTGGTAGCTTGACGCAGAGCGTAATCAAGGACAGTCATAAAGATGTAGGGTGCCAGAGTGTCTCCTTGCAGCACACCAGCTAGGAGCTCGAACACTGCTGTTTCTCTGTCTGGTGGTACAACTTTCGCCATGATTTTGGTATAGCTGGACTCTATTGCTCTCAGTAGATGGTTTATATCTTTAAACAGTGGCAACTAAACAGAAGGAAACAAATACTACTGCCACCATCCCTCCCCACCCCCAGACACACTGAGGTAAGACATTCAAAAGTGTGGCTGAATATTTGAAAGCCCCTCATAGTCTGACACTACATTCCCGTCATGAGAGGTGGAAATGGGCAAGGCTGGCCAACAGGGCTCTGGTGAAGCTGTATAGGCAGATCCCCTGTACAGTGGATACAATGGATTGCAGCAGCATTGATGAACTGCAACCACACCATCGACCTCAGGGGACGTTGGAGACGGGAGGCCATCAATGGACTGCACTCCACTGGGAGCTACAGGCCCAAGAAAGTAAGTAAATGTTTGAAAACTCTGAAACTGCACAAGCAAGAAAATGTAATATTGCAGAAAACAGCTTGTTTTGTGTCTTCAGTGTCTCCCAAAACAAAATAACAGAAAAACTTCAGAACATACAGAAGAAAACTACAGACATCTATCATGGCAGCTGAAGAATCAGGTTAAGCAGTATACATGGTGAATTCATTAACTGTCCACATGAAGATACAGTTCATAAAGTATATGCATTAACTGCCTAAATAAAGGTACTGTACATAAAATCTATTCATTTAGATGTCCACAAGCAAATAGGTTGTATATGCAACATGCTCATTATAATTCCACATAAGATTTAATGTCTCAGTCTCTCATTGTTTAATTACTTTTTCCTTTATCTTCCTGATGATGAGGTGATTAGTTATAGGAGTGATTTTAAGCTTGGGAAGTGTACCGAATGGAGTGTCCCATAGATCACTCAACTGCTTTTAATCTACATAAACAACCTGGATCCAGAAGCAAATTGCTTTTCAGACAAACTCTCTTGTAAATATAAAGCTCTGTAAAGGTTAAGGTCAGGTTCGAGAAGGCAGCCAAGGAACCACAGAAACACCTGTACTAAATTTGTGAAGAAGCAGAACTACATCTGAGAAAATTCAATATGAATAAATGTATAACATTGCAAGCGGGAATAACAGACACACTTACTCGATAAAAGGTCCTCAACTAATTAAGGGAGGAAGAGATTGGGAACTGATAGCATCTCGATGCTTCACACGCCCTATCAATGCAAAGCAGCAAATAAGAAGCCATTAGAATGCTGGACTGTTCTGCAAAATCAGTAAAACTCCAAAGCAGAGGCCTCGGTGAAGAAGGTAGAAAAGGAGTTGGAGAGCATACTGTGCTCTGGTCTTGCTGCTGAGATAAAAAGGAACAACTCAAAGCTAGAAAACAACCAAAAAGCTTTCCCTGTGTTGTGTGAAAAGATGAACAGATCATATCGAGAAGGACAGAAACAGAACATCTTAGGTAGCCATGCAAACTTGGCAAAGCAACATATCATTTCAGAACGTCTTATTCTGCTAATGCTACCACTTAACCAGAAATTATTAATGTTATTGTTGTCTCCCATAAAGCTGTCAATCCAACATCGACAGCGTCTTTGCTGTAGTGAAATGTCACGGGGTTCATCACTGCATGTTCTCAATCAAAATCTGACACCCAGCTACATAAGGAGATATTACGGTAGGTGACCAAAAGCTCAATCAAAGAAAAATATTTTAACATGCAAACAACAGGAATTCTGCAGATGCTGGAAATTCATGCAACACACATAAAAGTTGCTGGTGAACGCAGCAGGCCAGGCAGCATCTCTAGGAAGAGGTAAAGTGGGAGGGGGAGATCCAAAATGATAGGAGAAGACAGGAGGGGGAGGGATGGAGCCAAGAACTGGACAGGCGATAGGCAAAAGGGATACGAGAGGATCATGGGACAGGAGGTCCGGGAAGAAAGACAAGGTGGGGGGATCCAGAGGATGGGCAAGGGGTATATTCAGAGGGACAGAGGGAGAAAAAGGAGAGTAAGAGAAAGAATGTGTGTATAAAAATAAGTAACAGATGGGGTACGAGGGGGAGGTGGGGCATTAGCGGAAGTTAGAGAAGTCGATGTTCATGCCATCAGGTTGGAGGCTACCCAGATGGAATATAAGATGTTGTTCCTCCAACCTGAGTGTGGCTTCATCTTTACAGTAGAGGAGGCCATGGATAGACATGTCAGAATGGGAATAGGATGTGGAATTAAAATGTGTGGCCACTGGGAGATTCTGCTTTCTCTGGCGGACAGAGCATAGGTGTTCAGCAAAGCGGTCTCCTAATCTGCGTCGGGTCTCACCACATCGGGAGCACCGGACGCAGTATATCACCCCAGCCGACTCACAGGTGAACAGTTGCCTCACCTGGAAGGACTGTTTGGGGCCCTGAATGGTGGTAAGGGAGGAAGTGTAAGGGCATGTGTAGCACTTGTTCCGCTTACACGGATAAGTGCCAGGAGGGAGATCAGTGGGGAGGGATGGGGGGGACGAATGGACAAGGGAGTCGCATAGGGAGCGATCCCTGCGGAATGCGGGGGGGGGGGGAGGGAAAGATGTGCTTAGTGGTGGGATCCCGTTGGAGGTGGCGGAAGTTACGGAGAATAATATGTTGGACCCGGAGGCTGGTGGGGTGGTAGGTGAGGACCAGGGGAACCCTCTTCCTAGTGGGGTGGCGGGAGGATGGAGTGAGAGCAGATGTACATGAAATGGGGGAGATGCATTTAAGAGCAGAGTTGATAGTAAAGGAAGGGAAGCCCCTTTCTTTAAAAAAGGAAGACATCTCCCTCGTCCTAGAATGAAAAGCCTCATCCTGAGAGCAGATGCGGCGGAGACGGAGGAATTGCGAGAAGGGGATGGTGTTTTTGCAAGAGACAGGGTGAGAAGAGGAATAGTCCAGATAGCTGAGAGAGTCAGTAGGATTATAGTAGACATCAGTAGATAAGCTGTCTCCAGAGACAGAAAGATCTAGGAAGGGGAGGGAGGTGTCGGAAATGGACCAGGTAAACTTGAGGACAGGGTGAAAGTTGGAGGCAAAGTTAATAAAGTCAACGAGCTCAGCATGTGTGCAGGAAGCAGCGCCAATGCAGTCGTCGATGTAGCGAAGGAAAAGTGGGGGACAGATACCAGAATAGGCACGGATCATAGATTGTTCCACAAATATTTTAAGAAGTTTTGTAAGATGCCAGCTGACCAGATTGGTGTCAACGTAATTGCCAATGGGACAATGAAGGCCACTAGGAAGGGACCGGAAATGGAGAAATGCAGAGTCCTCAAATGATTGAACAGCTGAAGGAAATAAATTAGAAATAAGAATCTTGTCGTCTCAAGGGACTGAGAGGTGATCCATTTAGTATCACTAGGTGCCTCCAGTCAGAAGTGGATGGGACTAAGCAGAGGACGATCATGGAATGGACTAGATGGCCAAAGGGCCTGACTTTGTTCTGTGATACTCTGTGATTATAAGGGTCAAGAACTAAGGGTATTGCATGTAATTGGAGAGTAGATTTATATAAAAATTGTACCATTTGATATGACTTATTATACGTTGTTATACAGACTCAAAGTTCAAAATTCAAAGTAAATTTATTATCAAAGTATGTATATGTTACCATATACTACCTTGAGATTCATTTTCCTGTCAGCATTACAGAAAAAAAAGTTCTAAAGATTCAAAGTACATTTATTATCAAAGTATGTATGCAGTATACAACTGAGATTCGTCTTCACACAGACAGCAACAAAACAAAGAAACACCATGGAACCCGTTCAAAGAAAACATCAAACACAATAAAGTTTATCAAGAAATACAATAGAATTTACAATAAACAATTTACAATTACAATAAACCAGACAAAGACTGACAACCAATGTGCAAAAGACAAAATGTGAGAATAAAAATAATACTGAGAACATGAGTTGTAAAGAGTCCTTGAGAGTGAGTCCAGGTTGTGGAATCAGTTCAGGATAGTGGTAATTGAAGTTCAGAAACCTGATCATTGTAGGGTAACCTGATCGTTGTAGTTGTAGAGCAAAAAGTAGTAAGGAGAAAAGTAAAAGTGGCAGTCCAACAAATCCAGGGCAAGTATCAAAAAGGGCCACTTTTCAACATAATTGTATAAGGGCTAAGAGAGATGTAAAAGAGCACCTGAAGGCTTTGTGTGTCAATGCAAGGAGCATTCGTAACAAGGTGGATGAATTGAAAGTGCAGATTGTTATTAATGATTATGATATAGTTGGGATCACAGAGACATGGCTCCAGGGTGACCAAGGATGGGAGCTCAACTTTCAGGGATATTCATATTCAGGAGGGATAGACATGAAAGAAAAGGAGGTGGGGTGGCGTTGCTGGTTAAAGAGGAGATTAACGCAATAGAAAGGAAGGACATAAGCCGGGAAGATGTGGAATCGATATGGGTAGAGCTGCATAACACTAAGGGGCAGAAAACACTGATGGGAGTTGTGTACAGGCCACCTAACAGTAGTAGTGAGGTCGGAGATGGTATTAAACAGGAAATTAGAAATGTGTGCAATAAAGGAACAGCAGTTATAATGGGTAACTTCAATCTACATGTAAATTGGGTGAACCAAATTGGTAAAGGTGCTGAGGAAGAGGGTTTCTTGGAACGTATGCGGGATGGTTTTTTGAACCAACATGTCGAGGAACCAACTAGAGAGCAGGCTATTCTAGACTGGGTTTTGAGCAATGAGGAAGGGTTAATTAGCAATCTTGTCGTGAGAGGCCCCTTGGGTAAGAGTGACCATAATATGGTGGAATTCTTCATTAAGATGGAGAGTGGCATAGTTAATTCAGAAACAAAGGTTCTGAACATAAAGAGGGGTAACTTTGAAGGTATGAGACATGAATTAGCTGAGATAGACTGGCAAATGACACTTAAAGGATTGACGGTGGATATGCAATGGCAAGCATTTAAAGATTGCATGGATGAACTACAACAATTGTTCATCCCAGTTTGGCAAAAGAATAAATCAAGGAAGGTAGTGCACCCGTGGCTGACAAGAGAAATTAGGGATAGTATCAATTCCAAAGAAGAAGCATACAAATTAGCCAGAAAAAGTGGCTCACCTGAGGACTGGGAGAAATTCAGAGTTCAGCAGAGGAGGACAAAGGGCTTAATTAGGAAGGGGAAAAAAGATTATGAGAGAAAACTGGCAGGGAACATAAAAACTGACTGTAAAAGCTTTTATAGATATGTAAAAAGGAAAAGACTGGTAAAGACAAATGTAGGTCCCCTACAGACAGAAACAGGTGAATTGATTATGGGGAGCAAGGACATGGCAGACCAATTGAATAATTACTTTGGTTCTGTCTTCACTAAGGAGGACATAAATAATCTTCCAGAAATAGTAGGGGTCAGAGGGTCCAGTGAGATGGAGGAACTGAGCGAAATACATGTTAGTAGGGAAGTGGTGTTAGGTAAATTGAAGGGATTAAAGGCAGATAAATCCCCAGGGCCAGATGGTCTGCATCCCAGAGTGCTTAAGGAAGTAGCCCAAGAAATAGTGGATGCATTAGTGATAATTTTTCAAAACTCTTTAGATTCTGGACTAGTTCCTGAGGATTGGAGGGTGGCTAATGTAACCCCACTTTTTAAAAAAGGAGGGAGAGAGAAACTGGGGAATTATAGACCGGTTAGCCTAACGTCAGTGGTGGGGAAACTGCTGGAGTCAGTTATCAAAGATGTGATAACAGCACATTTGGAAAGCGGTGAAATCATCGGACAATGTCAGCATGGATTTGTGAAAGGAAAATCATGTCTGACGAATCTCATAGAATTTTTTGAGGATGTACCTAGTAGAGTGGATAGGGGAGAACCAGTGGATGTGGTATATTTGGATTTTCAAAAGGCTTTTGACAAGGTCCCACACAGGAGATTAGTGTGCAAACTTAAAGCACACGGTATTGGGGGTAAGATATTGATGTGGATAGAGAATTGGTTAGCAGACAGGAAGCAAAGAGTGGGAATAAACGGGACCTTTTCAGAATGGCAGGCAGTGACTAGTGGGGTACCGCAAGGCTCAGTGCTGAGACCCCAGTTGTTTACAATATATATTAATGACTTGGATGAGGGAATTAAATGCAGCATCTCCAAGTTTACGGATGACACGAAGCTGGGCGGCAGTGTTAGCTGTGAGGAGGGTGCTAAGAGGATGCAGAGTGACTTGGATAGGTTGGGTGAGTGGGCAAATTCATGGCAGATGCAATTTAATGTGGATAAATGTGAAGTTATCCACTTTGGTGGCAAAAACAGGAAAACAGATTATCTGAATGGTGGCCGATTAGGAAAAGGGGAGGTGCAACAAGACTTAGGTGTCATTATACACCAGTCATTGAAAGTGGGCATGCAGGTACAGCAGGCGGTGAAAAAGGCAAATGGTATGCTGGCATTTATAGCGAGAGGATTCGAGTACAGGAGCAGGGAGGTACTGCTGCAGTTGTACAAGGCCTTGGTGAGACCATACCTGGAGTATTGTGTGCAGTTTTGGTCCCCTAATCTGAGGAAAGACATCCTTGCCATAGAGGGAGTACAAAGAAGGTTCCCCAGATTGATTCCTGGGATGGCAGGACTTTCATATGAAGAAAGACTGGATGAACTGGGCTTGTACTCGTTGGAATTTAGAAGATTGAGGGGGGATCTGATTGAAACGTATAAAATCCTAAAGGGATTGGACAGGCTAGATGCAGGAAGATTGTTCCCGATGTTGGGGAAGTCCAGAATGAGGGGTCACAGTTTGAGGATAAAGGGGAAGCCTTTTTGGACTGAGATGAGGAAAAACTTCTTCACACAGAGAGTGGTGAATCTGTGGAATTCTCTGCCACAGGAAACAGTTGAGGCCAGTTCATTGGCTATATTTAAGAGGGAGTTAGATATGGCCCTTGTGGCTACGGGGATCAGGGGGTATGGAGGGAAGGCTGGTGCAGGGTTCTGAGTTGGATGATCAGCCATGATCATAATAAATGGCGGTGCAGGCTCGAAGGGCCGAATGGCCTACTTCTGCACCTATTTTCTATGTAATAACTGTTCCTGAACTTGGTCATATGGGACCTAAGGTTTGGTGCCTTCTGCTCGATGGTAGAGGCAAGAAGAGGGCATGGCCCAGATGATGTGGGCCTTTGATAATGGATGCTGCTTTCTTGTGGCAGTGCTCAACGGTGGAGAGGGCTTTGCCTGTGTTGGACTGGGATACATTCACCACTTGCTATAGACTTCTCTGTTCCTGCGAATTCATGCTTCCGTACTAGGCCATGATGCAACCAGTTAGAATACTCTCCTCTGTGCATCTCCTCTGTCAAAGATTCTGGTGATGTAACATATCTACTTCTAAGAAAGTTGAGGCACTGCTATGCCTTCATTTTGATGACACTTACTGGTCCCAGGGCAGAATCTTTATCATGTTAACACCAAGGGATTTAGACTCTGCCAACAGAACCTCCAATTAGCTGAGAGTTAATAAAAGATATTTAGCTTACAGTTCCACCTCTATAATTTACCATAGAAAATACCAAATCCAAAAAGCCATGCATGAAATTTGAAAGCCAAAGACAGGATTTTTTAATCTTCTTGGACTTCCTGTGCAATTCACTAAGTCTTCATAGTGTGTTTCTGAATGTGTTAGCATGTACATATGTGGAAGTGTGTGAGAGCATCTGAGTGTGGTTTTCCCTGCCATATCATGCTGTAGAGTTATGTTTATAAATATGAGCTCAACATATTTCATGCCACAGATATATACCAGGGGAAATGCACTAAAGATGAAAAATGACTACAGCTGTAGACTGAGATACCACGTTCAATTGATCAGCTTGTGTTTTTTTTTCTCAATAAACTTGATGGACGTATGAAATGAAGTAAGCTAATACAATGCTGCTTCTATAATAAGACTGCAGGTAAAAGTTATTACACTGTGTCTTATTTGCATCGCAATTGTATGAACAGTTATGCAGCTCTTGATGTTTCCATCCACTCTATCTCCAATATAAAAAGACATTTTAAAAAATTATACTACTTGTGGTATTAGGGCTAAGAATTTTGAGACTCATTGGATATTTCTGCAATGAATTCACTCTTAATATTACAAATTCATCATGGAACCTAACTAACAGGTACAAACATTGTGCATTCACCCTTCTTACAGTACAAACTGTACTTTAGAAACAGATATAGTTGTATTGGATTTCTTCACAAGGCCTTTCTGTTCATCAGCACTATTACAAGACTCACTTAAAGAATTATTAGCTTTCCATTAATTTACTTAATGAACAGTCAGTGGCCACTTTATTAGGTACATCTGCTCATTAATGCAGATATTTAATCAGCCAATCATGTGGCAACAAGTCAATGCACAAAAAGCATACAGACATGGTCAAGAGGTCCAGTTGCTGTTCAGACTAAACATCAGAATGGGGATGAAATGTGATCCAACTGACTTTGACCATTGAATATTTGCTGGTGCCAGATGGGGTGCATTGAGCATCTCAAACTACTGATCTCCTGAGATTTTTATTCACAACTGTCTCTAGAGTTTACAGAGAATGGTGCAATAAACAAAAAACGTCCAGTGAGCAACAGTGGTGAGGGCAAAACTGACTTGTGGATGAGAGAGGACAGAGGAGAATGGCCAGACTGGTTCAAGCTGGCAGGAAGGCAACAGTAACTCAGATAACCACGTGTTACAACAGTGGTGTGCAGAAGAGCATCTCTGATTATACAACACATTGAACCTTGAATTGGATTAATACGGTTGGTTGATTAATTAACATGGGTGTATTTGGGCAGCACGGGCTTGTTGGGCTGAAAGGATCTGTTGCTCTGCTGTATCTCTAAGTAAATGAAATAAATAAATAAAACAATTAATTCCACAAAACAACATTATTCCTACTCGTATGTGATTTAAATGCTGGCTTACTATCTGCCGACTGTGGTGGTAAGTTGTTCTTGAACAGAGCAGCCAGTCTGAAAGACACCTCTTAAGCAGCTCCGCTTCTGAATATTATCTAAAAATATTTTCTTTTTAAGCAGCTGCCCTCAATGGCCACTTTATTAGTTACCTCTGTACCTAATAAAGTGGCCACTGAGTGTATGCTCATGATCTTCTGCTGCTGTAGCCCATCCACTTCAAGGTTCAATGTGTTGCACATTCAGAGATGTCTTCTGCACACCAATGTTATAACACGTGATTAGTCACCTTCCTGCAAATGAAAGTCCAGGAGATTAGTAGCTTCTGAAATGATCAAAACACCCTGTCGAGCACCAGCAATTATTCCACTGTCAAAGTCACTTAGATCACATTTCCTCCCCATTCTGATGTTTGGTTTGAACAACTGAACCTCTTGACCATGTCTTCATGCTTTTATACATTGAGTGACTGCCCCATGAATGGCTGATCAGATAGCTGCATAAACTAGCAGGTGTACCTAATAAAGTGGCCACTGAGTATATGATTGAATGAATATATATCCCGTGTCATCAGGGGGATGTTCGTTTTAGGGCAACCCAAAAGGCACATAGCCAGACTTAAAGAAAACTGCTAACAGGCCTTTAACCTGAAATGTTAACTGTTTCTCTGTCCAGAACTGCTATATTCAAAACAAAGTGAGTACCATTGCAAGATTTTAATTAAGGGTTGCAATTGTCATTGTAATTAAGTAGTTTAACTATGAAATTTGGTTTTGCTACATTGTTTGATTTTCCAGATTCATTACGAAAACCAGAAAGATTTAAAAGATTTAAGAAAATCCCAGTCTACCAATATCTAATCTCCAAAGTGGACATCAACGGAGCTTATTTGAAAAAGTTACTGATTTTCCTTGGCATCCTGATAGATATACTGTATATCCACTGAAACAAATTCATCACTCATTCTTATTCAGTCATCTGTGTGGTTTATGGGAATTTGTTCAAAATAGATTTTACTATTTGGCTACAAAAACAATGACCATATTTTTAAAAGCTATTGACTATTAATGTCTTTAGACATGAAAAGTACACTAACGTGTCTCCTTTTCTATTTTGCTTTTCTTTTATTTATTTTCTTTCTCGTCCTCATTCACTCTTTCTTCTCTTCCCTTTATCTTTCCCACGCGATCACATCACCGTGCTGCAGATCTGTGAAATAGGGGCTTGTAAACAGCATGAAGGAATGATGCATTTTTGTCTATGATAGATTTTTATTGGATTCTTTCTTGCTTGGTTACTTCTAGCAGTTTTTCCAAGCTGCAGAGAAAATACATTATGTTCTGGTATGGTGAAATTCAGATAGGTATGGGCTGTTTACTGTCAATTTCTTTTGTATGGGCTGTTGTCTAAGAGTATTTAATTTTTTTGGAAAACAATCAGTAGGGTTTCTTATAAATCCATTCAACTGTAAGCATTGTACAAAACATTTACAATGGACACATGCTTCACAGCTATAGGTATTGGGTAACACTCAATTAGAATCCTATGAATATCTATGCAGTAAACTTAGTTACAAATGAAGGGCCTCAGCCTAAAACATTGTCTGTTTATTCCTCTCCATAGATTCTGTCTGACCTGCTGTGTTCCTCCAGCATTTGTGTGTTTCAGTCTTAGTTACAAAAAAAACTAGTTTTGTGTGCTTTATCCTTGGCTACCTACAATATAATATGGAGCTTTATATAATACTGAAATGTATAAATCTGTAGCCACCTGAGTTAAGATGGGGGATGGGTTGGTAACTCTTGGGTAGTCATGCAACCTGTAAGTGGCCGATTTCATTCTTGAAAGTTAGCCTGAGGAAAGCATCTCTGCTTACAGAGGATGGTAAATTATATTAGCTGCATATACTATAGGACAGATCTTACAGAAAATTCCCAAAGGGTTCACACAAAGCCATTGATATCTCACCACAAAAACACCAACGGTCTAAAATTCCCATGCTGGTGCAGAGATCACAGGTTTACTGGCTGCTCTTCACAAGCTATTCCTTGACTACAGTTCAACATTCAACTCCTGGTGAAATTCAGTTGTTCAGTGTGACCATGCAGCAGTTCACCAGAACTTGTATTAGAGAACCAATCTATTAAACCTGCTTGTCAAGTTAGATCTGGTGCAAGAGCAGTGAATTGTGACCAAGCAACACACATAAAAGTTACTGGTGAACGCAGCAGGCTAGGCAGCATCTCTAGGAAGAGTTACAGTCGACGTTTTGGGCCGAGACCCTTCGTCAGGGCTTGTGACCAAATAGGATTCCTCCGGGTGCTCCAGTTCTCTCTCTCATTCCAAAGATTTACTAATCTCCCCAAAGTGCTTTAAATTTTAGTAGTTTAATTGGTGACATGAGCGTAATTGGGCAGCACAAGTTTATTGGGCCAGAAAGTCCTGTTACCTTGCTGTATCCTTAAGTCTCCGAGCTTGTGTTGTGAAAGCTTTGACATGTTTACCAGGGGTGTGACTGTCAGAAGACAAAGGTTTTTCATGTTGTTTCAGGAGTAGAGTTTCTTCTCCCAACAGATTCTCTTCCCAGTGTGATGCCTTTACATCACACTAAACCTTGCCACTATGATGGAACCTTATAAAATGAGCTATGTAAGTCTACTGGTGGAGCAGACACGATGGGCCAAATCGCCTAATTCTGCTCCTATATCTTATGGCCTATGTTTGCATGTTCTTTTGCCCACAGAATCAATGAGATCATCATATTCCTGCATGTAGATCAAGCCTTGGATATTGGATTTGAGCAGGCAAAGCCGCACTGTGGATCACCAGGAGCATGAGCCCCAACTATGGAAGAGATGAGGAAGCCCATCAATGAAAGCCCCATCCAATTCACTACACTTTCATACCAAAGGTACATCCACAGAAATTATAAATTAACCTTTAAAACTATTCCCTTTACTGGAAATAATTTGGAAAATGTGTAGCTCGGGTGGTCGATGTTTGGGCTGAGTTGCTCTCCAATCTTGATGTTTCCTCGTACGGTGACTAAACATTTGCAAGATCGGAGAACAACTCAGCCCAACCATTCCCTTTATGATTGAGACATTGTGGCAAGGTTCAACAGAATCTTCAACCGCTCGCCCACACCAATGTAGCTTTCTTTTTCAATGTTAATTCATGCTACATACACTTCATTGTCAAGGCCAGCATTTAATATCGCAGCCTAATTGCATTGAGATAATGTTGACGGGCTTTGAATGTACACGGACTGATAAACCGTGACCCGCCAAGCCTCAGTAAAGGGTAGTCAATCATATTCGGGTGAAACTGGAGACATCTATGGGCCAAACCATGTAAGCCTCCTTCCTTCAGCACATTAGTCACCAGCTGGGCATTTTAACAGTACTTCAACAGCTGTGTACATCAGAAGGTGCCATTTTTAACTAAATTGAATTTCTCAAATTTCCATTTGAGGTTTACACTCACATTCTCTAGATTGTTAACCAAACCTTCTGGATTACTGGTCCAATATTGCAATCACTACACTCCACACCAAAGGTAGCATCAAATTGAAAAAGTGGCAGTCATCCTTTAATTAAGGAAAAAAACTAATACAAATTCTCACTCATTCTGTTACCTTCTTCATGTGAAGATAGAGAAGAACTAAGTGATCGAACACAATCTCATGCAATTCCTCTGTGTTTGGAATAATCAAATGGCCTGCCTGCTCATAATGAAGTTCAAAGTAAACTTAATATCAATGTACAAACGTGTCACCATATACAACCGAGATTTATGTTCTTGCAGGCTAGAACAAAGAAATACAACAGAGTCAATGAAAAGCTACACACAAAGACCGACAAACAATGTGCAAAAGGCAAACTGTGCAAATACAAAAAAATAAATAATCAATAAATGTATACTACTGAGGATATGAGTTGTAGAGTCCTTGAAAGTGAGTCCATAGGTTGTGGAATCAGTTCGGTGTTGAATTGAGTGAAGTTACCCTTGCTGATTCATGAGCCTGATTGTTTTGTATTTGCACCGTTTGTCACCGGGTTCCTGAACCCGATGGTGTAGGACCCAAGTCTCCTGTAGCTCCTGCCTGATGGTGGCAGCAAGATGAGATCATGGCCTAGATGGTGGGGTTCCGTGGTGATGGATGCTGCTTTCTTGAGGCAGTGCTCCTTAATGTGCTCAATGGTGAGGAGGAATAGACTGGGTTGCATCCATTACTTTTTGTAGGTTTTTCCACATATGGGCATTGGCGTTTTCATACCAGGCCATGGTGCCACCAGTCAGAATACTCTCCATTGTGTATCTATAGAAGTTTGTTCTATAGAAATAGTTTTATAGACCTTTGATCTATAAAAAGGCCGAGGCAAAGCGCCAGAGAGAGAATAGTGACAATTGACCTCAAAATAAAACAAACTGGAATTCTCATAAACACTTACTGCAGTGGACTGTAAGTGCAAAATATTGTTCTGCATTGCAATCTTCCTCAGAGAGAAAAAAATCTTGGTGTTAATTTCAGTGGACTTTATACGGTACAATAATGCGCTTGCATTGGAGATGGCGTTGAGGAAGTTTACAAGAATTATCCAAGGAATGAAAGGGTTAATGCATGGAGAGGACTTGATTGCTCACAGCCTATACTCTGTAGAGTTTAGATAAATTGGGGAGGGGGGAACCTCATTGAAACACACTGAATATTGAAAGATCTAGGTAGAGTGGATGTGGAGAGTCTGTGACGAGAAGGTGTAGCTTCAGAATAGAAGGACATGCCTTTAGAACGGATTAGGAGTATCTTTAGCCAAAGATGGTGAACCTGTGGAATTCATTGCCACAGATGGCTGTGCAGGCCAAGTCATTAGGTATATTTAAAGCATGGTTTGATAGTATCTTGATTAGTAAGGTTGTCAAAGGTTATGGGGTGAAGGCAAGAGGATGGGGTTGAGAATGACAATAAATCAGCCACAATCAAGTGGTGGAGAAAACTTGATGGGCTAAATGGCCTAATTCTGCTTCTGGTCTTTTACAAGGATATATCAATGATACCTGCCACCCTATTTCCTTGACTCACTTTTACCTTCTGGGAGAAGATACAGGAGTTTAAAGCCAGAACATCTAGTTTTAGGAACAGCTCCTTCCCCTCTGCCATGAGACTCCTGAACCAGTCACTTGTATCACACTTCCCTCCTACTGGTTCTGTTACATTTTTGTACTCCTAATTCTAATTCTCCCATTTATTCCATTATTGAATCTTTAGTCTTTCTTTCTACTGCAGATTGAACTACAATCTTTGCACCATTCTGCTGTCTTGCATTCATGGCTGTATTTACTGGTGCATTATTGCCTTGTGTACTAATTACTCTGAGCTTCATAGGAGCAAGGAATTTCATTGCAGTCTGGTGTATCTGACAATAAACTAATCTATCACTAATCTATTTGGATAATGATGAGACTGTGAAGTACTGTGAAGATTGAAGCAGTTGTCTTCAGTCCTCATCACAATCTCTGTTCCTTCACCATCAACTTCATTGCTCTTCCGCAAGCTGTTTGTCTAGATAGTCTGCAGATGCTGGAAATCCAAAACAACACACACAAAATGCTGGAGGAACTCAGCAGGTCAGGGAACATCTATGGAAGTGACTAAACAGTCGATGTTTCGAGTCCTGAAGAGGGTCTCAGCCTGAAACATCGACTGCTTATTCTATTCCATAGGTGCTGCCTGACCTGCTGAGTCCCTCCAGCATTTTGTTTCCCTTTCAACACTCCATTATCCAAAGCCTTACTACTCAGGTCTTACTCACACCAAGTGTCAGCCACCCAATACCCTGTACAGGTTGAGCCAGCAATGGAAGACTCCATCTGTCCATTCCAATGCCCTGAACTTCCACAGATCTGTAGCCACCTCCATTCCTAGAACACCCTGAGAGCTACATTTCTTCAGTTCTGATCACCTGTTTCCTTGCTCACTGCTCTACTCACACTGCCTTCCGATGCATTCACAGTAGGCCTCAGAATTTTCCATTTAAAATCTCTCCGCCTCTCTACTATGATTGCTTCTTTGCTTCAATGCTTCTTAAAACCTACTTCCATATCTAAGTTTTTGGTCATCTGCCTAAATGTCACTTCTGCAGGGCATTTCAAGCATATTCTGATCTTGCTGAAAGTTATTGTCAATATTGGAGCAGGAGTCCAATAGTATTTGGTGATCAGCTTGTCCTGCAATCATTGCCAAGGATCAAGGCCTGAGGGTCAAATCGGATGTCTGGAATTTGAGGCCTGTGGGCTGGAGCCTAGTCTGTGTGTAAATATGATAAATAAACTTGAATCTTGTAGAGTCCAGAGCTGGCCATCAGTGCAGCAGTATTACTCCCATATTCTCTAAGACCAGCAAAGGCCCTATTCACCTGGTTTGCATGTGTTAAGTTGTGGACACGAGTCCTCATGCAAGGACGTGAGGACCTGAGTTATAGGGAAAGGTTGAATACATTAGATCTTTATTCCCTGGAACGTAGAAGAATGAGGGGAGATTTGACAGAAGTATACAAAGTTATGAGGGACATAGATAGGGTAAATGCAGGCAGGCTTTTTCCACTGAGGTCAGTTGGGACGAGAGCTAAAGGTCATAGATTAGGGTAAAAGGTGAAATATTTAAGGGAAACCTGAGGGGGGAACTTCTTCACTTAAGTGAAGAACGATCTGCCAGCAGAAGTGGTAGATGTGGGCTTGATTTCAACACTGAAGAAAACTTTGGATAAATACATGGACGGGAGTAGCAAGGAGGACTATTCTTCAGGTGAAGGTTGATTGGACTAGGTAGAATAAGATTGGCATAGACTAGGTGGATCAGAGGGCCTCTTTCTGTGTAGTAGTGCTCTACGACTCTCTACAACTCTAAAATGAAAAAGATAAAAATGTTTTAACTTCTGAGATTTTTCTAAGTCTTTGGTGTTCTCCATGTTGGAAGAAAGGAATAAATTATTCTTTGTGTTGAATGGAATTCATTATGCTCACAAGCATCAGTCCTATAATCCAGTGGCTGTATTCATCCAGGCTAAATATCACATTGGATTTGGAAATTAGTATTGGTTTATTATTGTATCTTACTGAAATAAAGTGAAAAGCTTATGTTTGTATGCTATCCAGGTGGGTCATTGCATGCATAAGTACATTAAGTTAGTACAAAAGGCAAAAAATAAAATGTACAATTGTCATAAGGGAGGGGCACTGATGGTGGTTCCAAATGCAAGACACAGACACTGAAGTACTAGGAACAGGACAGGACTAGAGACTAGAGTTAGGGACGTGACTGGATGCAGACTAGTAGCTGGGACAAGAACAGAGACTTAGGCTAGGACTTTGGCTAGGAAAGCCGGGCCAGGGCCAGGACAAGGAATTGGGAACTAGGAGCATGGGCTTGGACTCCGAGCTGGAGACTGGACAAGGACCTAGAACCTGGGTCTTGACTCAGGCTCAGACCGCAGATCTAGGCGAGGACACGACGTGACTACAGGACTGTAGGCTGGGGTTCCTCAAGGCTTGGGTTCTGACTCTGAGCCAGAGACTGGACAAGGACCCAGAACCTGGGTCTTGACACGGGATCAGACTCCAGAACCAGGCAAAGACATGACGTGGTCTTGGGAGACAGGAACCTCGGAACACAAAGCCAGAAGCCTTGACTTGGTCCTGGGGAGAACAGGAACACAGACCCTTGGTCTAGAGCACTGGAACAAGGAGCCTTGGACTTGAGACACAGGAATACAGGGACATGGAACACAGATCTAGGACCCTTCCTTGGGAACAGGACTTGGGGCCAGGACTCATACACAGAACAGAGCCAGGACCCCTCCTTGGGAACAGTACATAGGGCTAGGGCTCATACACAGAATGCTGAACACAACAAGACCATTGCTAACACTAGGTAACAGTAAACAGCCAGACCTACCTAGTGAAGGTATGGACAGAGACATTTCCCAACACTATGTAGCAGCAAACAGCCAGACCTACCTAGCAAAGGCATGAACACAGACAGTTTCAAATCAACAATAGGCAGTTCCTTATCTAAACACAGCAAGGCTCCAGTCTTGCTCCAGCAGTAGAACCTGACAGCAATACAGGCAAGGTTGCAGGCAAGTCTTCAGGGCAAGGCTTCAGGTAGAGGTTGCGGGCAAGGCTCCAGAAGGAAGGGGAAGGGAACAGTTCAGCCTCAGGGTAACAGTAAAGACCACCTGACTTACCCCACAGAGGCAAGGACAAGATACTGACAAGACAAACCAGCACACACACATCATCCCAGGGCCATTTATATTCTCAACCTCAAGACGAGCATCAGGTGCCTATGATTAAGCCCAACTGAAACAAGGGATGGCTGGAAGACCCGGATTCCGGAGTCCATGGAACGGACCATGAACTGGAACACGGACTTCACAGACCGGACCATGACAACAATATAGTGTTGCAGTTACAGAAAAAGTGTAGTGCAGGTACACAAATAAAATGCAGGAGCCCACGATGAGATAGATTGGGAAATCAAAGGTTAGTGGTTATCGTAGAAGAGGTCATTAAAGAGTCTTGTCACACTGGGATAGAAGCTGTTTTTGAGCCTAATGCTAGGTGCTTTCAGGATTTTGTATCTTCTGCCCAAAGGGCAGCAGAGAGAAGAGGGAGATGGGAGAGGTCCTTGATTATACTGGCTACTTTCCCAAGGCTGTGGAAAGTGTAGACAGAGTAAATGGAGAGAAGGCTGGTTCTCATGACAGAATGTTGGTTAGCCAACTCTTAGTCTGTTCCTTTCTGGTCGCTGTATTATAGGGTAGATGTGCTTAAGCTAGAGGGGGTGTATAAAAGATTCAGAAGGATGCTGCCCAGATTGGAAGCCTTGAGTTAAAGGGAGAAATTGAATAGGTTAGGTCTGCTTTCCCTAGATCCAAAGTGGTTGAGAGTTGACATAACAGAGGGTTATAAGGGCACAGATAAGGTAGAGAGTCACAATCTTTTTCCTGTGCTAGGGGTGTTTAAAGCTAGAGGAGACTAGTTGAAGGTGAGAGAGAGGGCAGATCAAAAGGGCGTCAGAAGGGGAAGTTTTTCATATCAAGATTAGATGGTATCTTGAATGAAATGCCAGGGGAGGCAGTAGAAGCAGGAACAGTGACACCATTTAAGAGACGTCTGAACAACTACTGGATGGCAAGGCATAGAGGTATATAAAATTAATGCAGGCAATTGGGATGAATGAAAATAACCCTGGCGGTCAGCATACATGCAATGGGCCAAAGTACCTGCTTCAGTGGTGTGCAACTGACTTGTAGATGAAAGACTCCTTCAGGTTCAGAGGCATCGGAGTCTGAAAGGTGGGGAGGGTCTGTCCTGGGGTTGGAAGACTGTGTATGTGTGTGCATGGGTGGGTGGGTGGGAGGAAGAGACGTTGCCTGTTTTGGTACTGTTGTTTTGTTGTTTGTTGTGTTGTGTTCTGTGTTGGTCTGCTGAAGGTTGTGAGCATACTCCGTTGGCTCCGGAATTTTGCCCCCAGCACATCCCTAGGCGGTAGTGGTTGTTACACAAACACATTGCTCTGTATGTTTGGTGTGTACATGTGATAAATAAATGAATCAGAAACTGAATCCTTTGCAGAGATGTGAACCAACAAAATGGAATCAGATTGTGGACTATTGGCATCGTTCTTCGGTCCGACTATATACAACGTGATTACAAGCTGGGAGCCTCACACCTGGCTTTACCTGATGCCGTTTACAAACAGCGGCTTCTGCACACCTTTCATTTCTTCAGCTTAAATGCATGACTGGGCTGCAGGGTTAAAAATCACTTCAGTGTATCTGTGAGGATTTTTTTCCCCCTTTCCGTCTTGACTTTCCCGAGTTTGTTCGGCCAATTTGGGATCATTTTGTTTTTCAGGAAATGCCAATATCAACACTTACAAGTTTATTTAAGAAATAACTGCTCCCGCTTTAGTCGGCGGAACAGGGCCTAAACATTGTGCGGGTGAAGAGACGCAGTTACTTGCAAACCCTGCGTCAGTTAATCCCTTTAGTAAACGCTTGCAGCTTTAAAATAATTAGGAAAAGGAAGAACACAAAGGCAAAAGGTTTTGCCTCCGAATTCATAGATATGTCACAATAAATCTTACTGGGTACATAGGAACTGAGTTTGTACATCCAGTGATTAATATTGAATGTGAATTTATCTGTTGTCAACAGTACCCGTTCCCTGCTCCCCTCCCATCAGCACCCACACTATCAAATACAATTACTGAATTCAAAACCATGGAAAGTGGAGTATTCATCACAAACATTTAGTAATGGAAATATCAAGGGATATTAATTGAATTTCTTCTTCACTATGGGGAAATAAACAGCAGAAGTGTTGCAGCCTATAAAATGAATCGCCAGCGGATGATTGGGAAAGGCAGTATTGATCAGAGAAAGCGCCGTTCCGGGAAATCGTCATAAGTGTACAATATTACACAGAAACTGTTCTTTTACATGTGCTTTGTTTATAACTGCGCCGGTAATCTGTCAGAATAAACTTGTAAAAGGAAATACACTTGATCTACAAGCAATTTGCAGCGTGAATTCGGCGGCCTCGCTCGAAAGACAGTTGTATATTTGTCCCTTCCCGGCCACTCGTCCTGAGATTAGATTTCTCTTTCTCATTACCAGTGTTAATAGACCCTTCAGACCTCATTCTATCCCCAGATATTATCTGACCCGTAGAATTAATTAATTATACCTAAAATATTATAGATTATTAAAAATAGCATAACTAATAGTGTAATATCTCAAGCTGTCGACTTTAATAGTCAACATTGTCTTGCCTGGTCTTATCAGGCTTGGACACCCGGTGAGAATATTGATTCCTGGTAATTTTAACCATAATCTCCTATCATGATAGGTAATTGTCAGATTTTACCAGCGTCAGGGCTCATTTAAAATCGTTAACGAACAGGACTGCTTATTGTCAATCTCGATATTTCCTCAGAAACAACTTTAAGCTATACTGCCGTGGGGGGGGGGGGGGGAGAAAATAAATGGAAAGGAGAGAGTGAGTGAGTGAGTGAAAGAGAGGAGGGAGGGAGAGGGAGAGTTGGGGTAGAAGGTCCTGCATTTTCATCCTTTTCTCCCGTCTGGATCGCTGAGGTTTAATAGATCTTACCAGAGCGTTGTTTAAACTTCTAATTATGATCCATGTTGGAGATAATATTAATTTAATAATCAAGGACTGTGCAGAGAGCATTGACCTCAATTAAGCTCATTACCATCTTAACCTGCATTCCCCTGTGCATTTAAATCTTTCACTGTAAGTACCTGACACTATTGATGGGACACGATTTGTTATATGAGCTGGAAGCGAGGAAAGGGTGAGAATAAAATTTGATTTGATTCCACCTCTCCCCACCCGCCCCCCCCCCCGCCACCACCACCACCACCCTTCACCCGTCCCTTTCCACTCCTGCGGGACGTGAGATAGTCCGCCGCCCGCCACACCCCTCCCCCACCCCCACCCCGATGTGAAGAGAGCATTATGCACCCAGCGAATGGCCACTGTTATTGATCAGAGCACTTGAGTTATTTTAACTTCTTGTAGCACTTTACAATATTATTTAGGATGCTGTCCCTCGCCAATTTTCAGATTGGAAATAATCGGTTCCTCATACCCCATTGCCTAGATTCATAGCTAACTTTCAGTTTTGGATATACTGTACACACTAATGTTCCGACTCGTGATGACCAACACGCGGGAATTTGGTCTGACCTGGGAAAGGTGAAATACTTTTGAGATTCTCCCACCTTGCACCTACCTGTGCATTAACCCTATCAGAACTGATTCGCCTTATTGTTTACCGCAAGGGCAGGAGTTTCATGACCATATTCGGGATAACAAGGACCATCCAGCCAACTTTCGTTAATTTTCATTGGGAGAATTAATATTAACCTTTCAAGATTAAGGTTTTAATTAATGCAAAATTCTGTGAAGAGTGTATTACCCTAAATATTTAGGATGATATGTAGTCTTATACATTTCATAGGTTCTGGATTTCAGTTAATTTAATAGCATGTCCCTCCGTGTAAAAGTTGCATTCTTTTCACCTGTATAACAAGTATTCCCCGATGAATTCATTAGAAGGCATCGACTTAAAATGTGCCGGAGAGACATGATAATTCCCCCGCCTTTCAACTCAAAAAGGTTTGAAAACGATATAAATATGTGTTTCAAAGTCACGTCGGGCGCTGTGATGAACAGCGCTCCGTGGGTTAATTGGAGGACAGCATCTGGCCGTGAAATAAACCTGTTAGACCTCCAATAAGTAAATAATCCTGAGGGGTCACGGGGAGAAATAATAAACGCCGCGCACATTGTCGCAGATGTACTGATATAATTGCTTCTCGCCTTTCAGGCTGGGGCAACCCCACTTCCCACTCCCACCCCACAACCCTCCTTGCATGATGAATGATTACCAATGATGAAACATTGTCATAAGTGCAGGAACTGACAAGTTGTCACTACCCATCTAGGGCAGAGGTTTCCGTGCGCGGAAATATTTAGATTGGTCTTATTAACAATAAGAGAAGGGTCGCGTCCTGGAACACTTTTAGCGCCCGGGCACGGTGCTTGTAAATATCTTCGACTGATCCTAGCATAGTTTTTTTATGGGGGGGGAGATCCGTCTAAAGTCTTTTATTATTATTACTACAGTCAGTTAACACTCTGAAGAGAATGATATTTAATGCTTAGAATCTTGATTGAACCCTTTAATTTTTGCACTAATCTCTTGCACTCTCTTCTCCAACGCCGACTGTTCCTCACTATCTGCATTTTACTCTTTTTTTACATTACGTTAATGAGAAAACTAACACTCCTGCAGCTCTTTAGGTCGCTTCAAATAGATATATTATATATATAGAAGTCTCATTCGTAAGAATCGGATGGACCCTCACATCTTACACCAAGTTAACTAAACTTTTATTTTGCGCACAGCCCGTTAAACTTGTTTCTTGGAGAAGTGGTTTACCAACTTGGTAGCACTTAGATGTCCTATCCGCTGATTTTACTAATTAAAAATACAGATTGGGGGAGCTTTGATCGGATCTAGCCAAATTACCTTTGTTATGTTAACTGAAAGAGAGTTGGCCAAATGGAGTCAGAAATTTCCTCCAGACTAACCCACGAAATAATGTAGCCCAGCGCGTTTGCTGCGCCCTTTTCACATTACCGAATTGTATGGATTACGACAATATATTTTGCAAAGCAACGATTCGTCATATTCACATATCACCGTCATTCAAAAGACTGAGTATGTAACGTAGGAGGCCTATAATGAAAAGCGAATTCTAATGCAGGTTTTGTTTTACGTATAATGCACAGGAACTTGAAAAGGAAACCATAAATTATCTGAATGTAATCATTTCGGGTGTATTTACATTTTTTTGGAGGAGGGAGCTCTGTAATGCGCCGATCCTCGGGCTCCAGCGGGGAGAGGACATGGTGAGTCAATAGGAGCAGCTCGTTGCCGCTGTACATGGAGTAATTTGCAGGAAATTAGAGGGTGGTCCCCCTGCTAAAGTTTGCCTGGCATTGACAGGAGTCCACTGCTGTCTCTTACACCGTTTCATTTACATGCAAATGACTGCCGGCAGCTCCTCGCCAAATAACAGGGGTAACATCAGATACTGCAAGAGAGAGAGAGAGAGAGAGAGAGAGAGAGGGAGGGAGGGAGGGAGAGAGAGGGGGGAGAGAGAGAGGGGGAGAGAGAGAGAGAGGGGGTGGGGAGGGAGGGAGGGATAACATACAAAATCATGAGGAGTATAGGTAGGGTAAATGCAAGCAGGCTTTTCCCGCTGAGGTTGGATGGGACTAGAACTAGAGGTTCAGGGTAAAGGGTGAATTGTTTACGGGAACGTGAGGGCGAACTTCTTCACGCAGTGAGGCACGAGTTTCCAGCGCAAGTGGTGGATGCGAGGTTCCATTTAATCACTTAAGAGAAATTCGGATAGGTGTATGGTTGGGAGGGTTATGGAGGGCTATGATCCGGGTGCAGATATTAACATATTAACAGTTCGATAAGGACTAGATGGGCCGAAGGGCCTGCTTGTGTACGGCAGAATTCTCCGGCTGTATGAGAGAGAGAGAGCTTTGATGTGTTTCCGTCCCTCCCCACTCTTAAACACTCTCCGATCAGCGGTAATTACACTGCCACTGAACATTCAAACTTTAAAGATTAACTTCAACTTCTTGCAATCTGTGGAGAGAAGAGCTGCCCATTTGCACTGCTCGATTCCTTGTCAACTTTCATCTAACAGCCGGGACATCTATATGATGCCCTGTATTTTCCCATTTTTTCCACAATAACACAATTTGCCGGATGTATTAGGAGCTGTCCACACTAGCCGTAACATTTATTCAGATTTGTTACCGCTGATTGTTATGTGAATAACTTTAAGTACTTTAATCTTTCTTCTCCTTTCTGAAGTCTATTTTATATATAAGGCGTGTCGGTGCATCTCTCTAAACGAGCGTACCCTGAATACAGCAAGTGCTCATTTGTTGTCAGCATTTTAAATTAAAAATAATTTACAATCCACACATTCGATCTAAAAATTAAAACCCGTAAACATTTTATAAAGTCTGTATTGCGGAAAAGGTTTGCGCCAATAATTGAGCAATACTGGAATAATAGGAACCCATACGATATTAATCTTGAAAAACAAATGAAGTGTTCGTAATATGGACACGTTCGCTTGTGCATGAAATCCTCGTAGCGACTTGGAAACTTTGGTTTTAATACCCGTATATTCCATTGACTCTCTCTGCACGGTATAAAACCATTGCACGTCAAACATCCATCTTCCAAAGTACAATATCCCAGCATATGATAAACGTGTCCACTCTATACCGTCGGGAGAAAAGTTTGTCGAAAAGAAAATTTCCGGAACAACTTAATTTCAAATAAACCTGGGCATAAATCAGAATAAAGTCATTGCAGGGGATCAAAATGTGGTGGGCACTTATTGAAATCTAATAGCTCTTTTTCCAGTTTGTCATATTACGGAGAATGGCTGGTGTTTTTGATTTAATTCGGGGGTTGCTGTAACCCTACCCCGGGCACAACCCTTTAATGCCCTGGTAATTACCCCTCCCTCCACCCTGCCGAAAGTTACGTCTGATTATCTGGTCGATTATTTCACAGAACTTTTAATTTCTGCTTTCTAAAGGATCATTGCCCGCGGTAATTAGGAAGGTCCTGTCCTTGTATGGGGTGTCAAGGATTTGACAGAGGGAGAGAGAAGAAAATCCAGTTTTCGTGCCAGATTCCAAACGTACTTTTTGGCAGCTGATTCAACGCTTAGTAATCAAAATTATTGAGGAGAACAGTTTCTAAATGCAGGAAAGTTAGGCCCTATACATCTAAGCGTGACATTGTAATGCATCCGTTTAATCAGCATATTTACCATCACTTTTTAAATTAAAATTCAATATTCCATATAAACAAACGCTTTACCTTAAAAGCCCGAATGTCATCCATTAAATCGAAGCTAACACTTCCATTAGTGAGCCGGTATTTATTGTCAAAACCATCGTAATTTTAAATGGATTAACTTAATTTCCAGTAACTACTCTTTATTTAAAAAAAAGAGAAATCTCTATTCTAGCTCTTAGTCAGCGGGTGACGTGTTAAACAGAAGGAAAGGTGTTTAGGAGAAAATAGCTCTTTGTTTGACCCCCCCCCCATCTCAATTATTTAAGGAAAGCGCCTCCCCTCCCAAATAAGGCTATTTAGATGGTTTCCAGATGAGTGGAAGCGCGCTGCAAAAGACCTGACAGCCAAGTATATCACAGGCAACATCATCCGTCTCTCTCTGTGATGTAGATTAGAGGCTATTAGGGGCAAGGGATTAATTTGTAGCCAATTACAAAACGTTGCTGAATATGAATGCATAAATAACATGCAGTCTGGCATGTGTGTGGGGCAGAAATGTCTAGGGGGAGTCCTAGGGAGACAGTCAGGACCTTCTGAGGATCAGTAGCACTCTGTGCCTTCGCATTAACACCCTTGATCGACGCCAGGGGGTGAACCGGATTCAAAGATTTGGCTGGGTACATTGCAGAATTTTTTTTTTAAAAAAAGAAAAGACTATTAAACAGCTTTGCTGGGAAGTTATGAACGTGAACAGAGAAAGGGTTCAGCCAGCTGATATATCCTTACCATCAGCGGCGGTGGCAGATCCGATGTCTTGTACCATCCACACTGAAGCCATGGATGTGAGTGGGGAGCAAAGGCTCCCTGGTAATGATCTGGCTGCCTTCTCCTGCCCGGCCAACCGGGAGAGACAGGGGGATACACAGGGCATTGCTGCCCAAGAGGCAGCCGTCGTGGCCCCAGCTCCTACCAGTAACAACAGGACCACCTCTTTCTCTGTCTTGGACATTCTGGATCCCAACAAGTTTAACAGCAGCAAGAGGCGGCAGTGCAGCATTCTGTACAGAGCCGGCAGCGAGTACACAGTGGCAGCGGCGGGGGAAAGGGCTGCGAACGCTTTTTGTGAAATTGCAGATCGGAAAACGATAAATGATAGCGGGTTGGACACATGCAAGAAGGCAGCTGATATCATCAGTAAGTATCGGCGACCGCGCGCTTTCTTGAAAGCCCCGCGCCCACATGTCCTGGTGTAAGTTTGACGCGATGGTTAAAAATAAAGATGTTTGGGGTTAAACGCGATTAGGTAAATTAACACAGCGGAGTCGCGTGTGCTGATGATCCGCAAAGAACTATGCATGCAGACCTTTAATAGGCAAAGAGCCTAAAGCGAAGGTAAAGTTAAACAGTCACTAAAGCAGGGTTCCAACCAGGTTTGTTAACTACCCAAGTAAACGGAGAACCCCCTTTCGGAAAGATTTCAATGTTAATTTGTAAAGGTGTACGATTTCTCAATATTTTGTTTTGCAAGCCAATGTTGTTAATATATCAGCTTGGGACACTCTCCATATGATTAGATTTAATTACTTTTGCACAATTTGATGCTCCTTGTGTTCCATTTGGCTGGGCTCTTTTTTTAAAGAGGTCGCTTGTTAGAAATAAAAAAGGACTCGCTGCCGTTTAAAGGCGCTTTATCCAATCTTTCAAAGACATCTCTGGAGTTTATCCTTCATGCTTTGGGCGACAGATTCAATTTTCTCTCTCCCCTTCGGTTTTTAGGACGAATCAGACTAATTGTGACAAAACGCTGCTTATCTCTAGAAAAACAATTAAATTTCTTCGATTACATTTAAGGTAAAATGTGCTTAGGAGCGCTAAAGAGCTCTTATAATGGCGAAAATCGCCCCAGAGTGGCATGTTGGTCTGGAAGGATCGATATCCTATTATCGAATTCTGCATATCTCTTTCAAACAGCTTGCAAACACTCCTAAAACGTCTAAATTATAGGGTCAAAATTCGGATAATTACTCGATTAAAACGTATTACAGTTATTAGTGGCTGCCATTGATCGAGGATTGCTTTCGACCCGGACTCCAGATTGCAACCTGAACACGTCTTTCAAAAAAAAAAGCCCTAACTTTCTTCCTTCTAATCTGGTGACATTCGGAGACACAAAGGCAGGGCGGTCATCAAACAACACTTTCCCCCGAAACTCGGGAGCAGCAAACTATAAAAAAGCGAACTGCTGTCCAATTTGAGCCCAGTTATCTGAAGTCGCTCCTTATAGGACTCAGTGTGTCTGATCCGGTTAAAGTTTGAGGAAGTGCAGTTATTGTTTAGATCAAATGAAGCATGTTATACACAGACTAACCAGGCGAACGGCAAATTAAAATAAGAATGCATTAGAAGGTCAAATTGTTAATTGCGGCCGCTCCCAGGGGGCCATTTCTATAATTCACATAACACACTGCACGTCGTCTACATTTGGATGTTGATTAAATGGTGGGAGAGGAATAGAGAAACGCCTTACATCGCAGAGAACAAACCCTTCCTATGAACATATGCAATTTCTGTTGAAAGTGGTAAATGTTTTATAAGTGCGTTATTATTTTCCCTAGTACATCTAATGGGGCTTTAATATGATTACAATTAATTTAAGTGTCTTGCAATTAGTTTCCGTAATAGACGGACTCCCCTTACAGACAGCAGTCCAATTTAATTATCGCAGCTTTATATCGTTCAGAGATTTACCCCTACCTCGCCCGATCTGCCACTAACAGTTCTACTGTTTAGTAACTACATTTAAGTGACATTATAAAACTCGTGTTGACGAGTATTTCTCGCTGCAGTCCACAACATTCCTACTAAATAGTTCTAAATAATTACAATGTCAATAGCATTCAAACTATCCAACGCAAAAATAGATTATATCGTTAACAAAACAGAAAGTATACTAGAGTTATACTCGTGTAAATAATTCTTAGAAAGTCGATAACGCGCTTTATTCAAACCGACTAGAATGCCAAATGCTATTGGGATAGAAAGGTAATGGTTATTCAGCGCGTCTTCACGAATGACAGCAGGGATCGCTGAATTTATCACCTGTTTACCCCGAGTGTTAATTTCTCACCTCGTCACTTTCCTGGATAAATCGCGGAAGGAGATAAGCCCCACAAAGAAGTCTGCTCATATGAAGTAATTATATGTTTTCGCCCGGTATTCTGTCAGGATACCTGCGGTATTGTCCCTCTATGCCAACCGCAGACGGTCAATTGCAATACAGGAACATGAATCCTGGAACTTTTTTCCAGTAATTCTAAGGGAACAAATTTCCCTGTTATCGAGACCTGGCGATAACTTGTTTCAATTCAGCAGGAAAGTTGCCAGTGAGTTAATTACTTGGAAGTATCGACTTGAAGCACGGCGAACGAGACAAATATGACTCCTCAACAACTGTATTAATCTGGTTTTAAGATCTGAGTGCAGATTACAGATTGGAGAGTAATGATTAAATGAATTGCAAAATCAAGTGTAATATGTTTATAACTTTTACTTTTTAATAAACGTTGTCGTTTAGACGTGAATCTACGTGTGCATGAATCAGTATTGGAAAAACGAAAAGAACCAAAATGTGAGATATATATTTCTAATCATAGAGTCTTTGAAGACCTGTACAAAAATTGTTGGTATCTAATGATCTATTTTATCTATTTATTCCCGCATCTATCACCATTCCACAAAGAAGATGGAGATTTCCTTGACAGCTACAAAGGTGAGCGACGTGAGAAAGACTTCTGCCGGAGCTTAGAGCCAGAGCAGGACAGTAACGAGACGTCGCGACAGGAGGACGCCGAGGAGTTGAGTGAAGATAGCGGAGCCGGCAGGAGAGCGGGAGGAGGCACTCTGGCCTCTCCGGGAGAGAGGATGCCCGGGGTCGAGGGAGAACCGGACGAGGAGGAGGAAGAGGAGGAAGAGGAGGAGGAGGAAAGTGCGACAGGAGGCCGCGAAAGCCTGAGCCCACGCAGTCCTCAGGGCCAGCATCTGCAGCAGTGCCAGTCCCAGCCTCAGCAGCAGAGTCAGGCTCAGCAGCACAAGAGCAAACGGAAACGCAGCGGCTCGGACGCGAAGTCGGGCAAACCCCGGCGGGCCCGCACTGCCTTCACCTATGAGCAGTTGGTGGCGCTGGAGAACAAGTTCAAGTCAACCCGCTACCTGTCGGTGTGCGAGCGTCTGAACCTGGCGCTGTCCCTCAGTCTCACCGAGACCCAGGTCAAGATCTGGTTCCAGAACCGCAGGACCAAGTGGAAGAAGCAGAACCCCGGCGCGGACACTAGCGCTCCCACCGGGGGAGGAGGAGGTGCAGGGGGCGGAGGAGCAGGTGGCGGCGGTGCAGGGACAGGGGGAGGGTCGGGCTTGGGGGGACCGTCGGCGGGCCATCTGAGTGGCCTCAGCCCCATGAGTACTTCTTCCCCGGTGACCGGGCCACTTTCCATGCACTCGGCTTATTCAAACCCCGGCGGGCTAGTGTGCGCCGCGCAGCTGCCCTTCCTGCCCTCACCGGCAACCGTGCTCTCCCCTTTTATGCTCAGCTCGCAGACTTACGGGGCTCCGGCTTTCTACGCACCTCACTTACAATGAAAAGATCAAAGGTGAGGAAGTTGAGCGTTTGTGTGTGTGTGTGTGTGTGTGTGTGTGTGTGTGTGTGTGTGTGTGTGTGTGTATAGAGAGTGTGCGCGCCCGCGCGCACACGTCAAGAACGTAGACCCAATTTGCCTCCCAGAGCCACATAAAACAAACCAATCAAAAGGAAAAAAAATCTCCTCCCTCTTGGGGAAAAAAGAAACATATCACCAACAAGATGAAATTGAAAGCCCAAAACATCCAAACTGAGTACTTGTTAAGGTAGCAAGTCTGTATTTGGATCGTTCATCAATACAACTGAACTATTCACCCACGTACTGTTTATGTTGAGGCATTTAAAACATGTTGGAATTGCTTAGTATTTTATCCACATAATTTAATTTAAACTTACAAGAAGGAGCAGCTTTTGCACTTAATGAAAAATCACAAACGTTGGATTCCTCGTCCGTTATTGCACGCAGATATATATGTATATACCAACTTTTTAGCTTTTTTTATTTAACTGGGATTTTTTGTTTTGTATTGGGATATTAATCATGTAATCACGCCACAGAGTAATCGGCAGTCGAGACGTTCACAAATCCGTGTGCGTTGCTATTCATATCACTTTGCGGATTACCTACCTGTTCATCGTGCTCACAGAAACGCCGCAGAATTACAGATATTGTGATTTTGCATTTCTGTGGGAACAGCAAAACATCTGGTGTTTTCTTTCCGATAAAACTTCCTTCGCCGAAGGAAATTAGCAAATGCGCTTTCCAATTCACAAATACACCACATTCTGCTCCCACCCACCCCAACCCCAAAAGAGAACTTTATTCCGGGGTGGTTTTACGTTTTCAGACTGAGCGCGGTGCGAAGGAGGCGCGAAGTCCCAGTCAGCTGGATTTTCGTAGAGAGTCAGTGGAACTCGTGCAGCCCTCCACGAAAAAATAAGGAGAACTGTCTGTAATTGGATACTAGGTGCGACATTTATAAACATTGGGGTTTTCGGGATTGTGTTCGACCCAAGGATAACAGGAACTCTGTTAAGGATTTGTGGGAAGAGTCTCTGCGTGCATTTTATGTGTAGATTGTCTCCGCGTCTTCGGTTTCCGGTAAATTATAAAGTCAGTTGTTGAAATGAACATTTAGAGCTCCTGTGGGGTATTTTGACTATTCTCTTCCCCATATACCGATTTAAATTAAAATCCCGTATAACCGCAGCGAACGCCCATGTGCGAAGAAGGCAGCTTGACGTGTAATTCTGGGCAAGCCAAAAAGATTTTTTCCATTTCCTTCCTGATGATTTTATTCTGCATAGATCAGATTTCACAATAAAAAAAAGCCTGTAAAATAACGCCAGTTTCGCACGGCCTTCTCGGTTAATACGTGGAATTTATTTTTTAAAACGTATGTTAATTCAACAAAACGAAAATTACTGTTAATTTTCCCGATGGAAATTAAGGTGGACCTTGAAGCATTCGATTTTTGAGCCTCGCTTGTGTTTTCCCGGTAGACTGGAAATTTCCGTGTAACTGTTAGGCTGCAGCGAGCTCCTTTAGTCAACAGGGAAGAAAATCAATAGCGAAGATTTTCTACCTGGGTCTGCGGGCAGTCGGTCCTCCGCACTCTTCCTGCCATGATGTGGGCGTAAAGTCGACAAGCGTTCATTTGATTCCGTCCCAGAGAGTTTCAGAAGCTTTCGCTGGGTTGAGTGAGGTGTGGAGGAAGTCAGCAGGGAGGGAGAAACAAACTTTGCCTGGTCTAATTCGCGTTATTCCATCAAAAGGTGGCGCCCCTCGGAGCTATAAATTTAAGAAAAAAAACTTTGGACTGTGTTTTCAAAGGGCGCTGGGCATTTATCTTAAACTATTGCTTCATAAGCACACCTGTAACTTGAAAGAAACTTACTGACGGTTGGTTATCCAATGCTTATACAATTTTTTGATGTCTGTTTTAAATTGTTTCCGATTCTTAATGAACGGAACCCACTGGATACCCGAATACAAATTTCTATTGATTATCTTACTTTTATTATTTTATTATTGTAATCTTATGATTATCTGTCCTCTGTAAAATATATATTAGGAAACACCCAATTTGAGTCTCAGGGTACATAATTTACAAAGGCGGCAGTTCTCTAAATTGTTGGCAGAGAATGGTTTCTCTAATGAAATCATTATTATCCATTACTTGTGTTTTGTTTATAAAATGAAGCGGGCGCTTAGTTCATGGACCGAGGAACTAGAATGAAGAAAATCAACGAGTCCACAAAAGTCGTTTGGTCATGTTGTTCTTAAAAGACATTTAATGGAGAAGATTAACTAAACGCCCACAAAGCTTTTCGCCAGAAACCAATCTGAGATTTTTTAAAAATTTTCACTGTATATTTATGATGTTCTACAGTTGAATTTGTAATTGATGTAACTTATGAAAGAGCGGTCCTCCGACATTATATGGCCAATTAATGAACGAGCACTTTCGTAGTCGAAATACTTTAAATGAACAATCAATAAACTGAGTCTATGCTAATCGCCCCGTTTACTGTTGTATTTTTCTAGTGAACAGATACCATGTAATAAATATTTTTGATACATGAAATATCTATTTCAATATTCAATGAAAAAAATTAACATTCGTATTTAACGGTGCCGACTCTATCTTTTATTAAATGCTAAATTAATTATTTTGTAAATGTTAACGAGATTTCCCCCTTAATGTCCGCGCACTCGCCTCTGCGCGCTAACACTCTTTTCAGGTCGCTGGCTGTCTCCTCTCTTCGTCCCCGCTCTTTCTTAATCCTCTCGGTTTCATCGGGAAATAAAACTTTTTGCTTGAGTCTTTGAGATTGAATTGTGAATTCATTTCATTTTTGTCTCAGCTTCTTTTTGTCCGCCCGGAGCATTCTATCTCCAATGCCTTTCAAAGTTATAGAGAGTTCTGTGGGTAATTAGGATTGGGGAAAGTAGGAGACATTAGGAAGTTCAGTTTTATATTTAGTTTGTTACTTTTATAATAAATAACTCCCCTCCCATGTGCACTCCTTTCCGCTCATGATCCTATCTCATGTTTTCGTTTGTTTTATATAAACAGGTTGCTTCACCTTTTAAAACGGCTATCAATTTCCTCCACCCCTTCCTTGCTTTTTCTCCCCCTTTCCAATTAGCGTTTTATTCCCTCATCTGTCACGCTCTGCTGTTTATTTCTTCACGTTTAATGAGTTCTCATTTCGGCTTTTTTTAATTGTCGCTAAATCGTATCAAAAATACCACTGCAGTCTGCAGACAAGGATGAAGTTTTTGTAATAAGGGAAGTGAGGACATTCCCCACTCCTACAACACCTTGCTGATTGTGAAGTGTGAGTCTTCTTCCTCCTCCGCCGCCGCACCTGTGACTGCCGATCCACTCTGGCACTGGGTTAACAATCCATCCACGCTCTCACTCCTTTAATTACAGCATCTGCAGTCTTTTTAATCTCTCACCTTTTTATTTCCCCTGATTGTGCAGCTTTCTCTAAAACTAAGATCACCGCCTTCTCATCTCGTCTCTTGTGCATTCTAGTTTTTAATCTCTCCGCCAAGGACCTCATTTCCGGAATTCCTCCCCGCCAAAAAAAAGCAGTTTCTTAAGGCACTGATTAAAGCCCACTTATCTGACTATCCTCAAACCTACTTTCCAACGGCATCAAATGTTCCAAAATAATCCTGGGAAACGCAATGGGAAGCTCTTGCTGTGTTAAAGGCGCCATATCAATTCAAGTTGTAATTAATGTTGATACTGGAACTTAGAGCAACAAACAATCTGCCCGAGGAACTCCAGGGCGAGAGGCATCTGGCGGGGTGGGAATGAGGGGAAGGGATGCACTGTCGAGGTTTACGGCTCGAAACCCTACAACAGCAACCCGGAATGTCGACAATTCCTTTCCCTCCACAGATGCCGCTCGATTCGCTGAGTTCCTCCAGCAGGTAGTTTGTTGCTCCAGATTCCAGCATCTGCACCCTCTTGTTCCTCCAAGTTATAATTGATGAGCTCCTAAAACTCTTATCACTAGTAATCTTTCAGCGCATGAGATTTCCATTGTGTTTAGCGATGCTGCTATATCCCTTGTAAACGCATCAAATGGCAACCCAAAAAGTCGTGCGATTTATTGCACTCCTAACAGGTGGTCCAGCAATTCAGTGACTGTTGTCTCAACTGATATATTTCACATCCATGTTAAACACCTGACCTTGTTTACCTTCCTGAGTTTTGATTCCTGATTTTGACATCTTCTCCGAGACAAAATCCATAAAGGGCAAGGAATTATATTAAATACACTTCTGTCTCCTCTGCCTGTTTCAAACAGTTACAGGGATGGCCAAGAGAGGGCGCACTCTGGTCCAAGCCGACTGGAGTAGACAACTAGGTACATACAGTAAATTAAGAAATACATTTTAGAAACCTGAAATAAAAATTTGGAGAGTGAGAATTTGCACATTTTGACAAGTGGAGGAGAAGCCATCAAATTTAAACAGCAGAGTTTCATAAGGACAACAGGAGCAGAGTGTTTGTTTTGCTTTTGTTGCAGCTAGGGCAAGTTAAGAAGGTTGTCTAAGCAAACCACTACTTGAAAGAATTTTACCTCTAACATAAAGCCATAGAGTGCTACAGCATAGAAACAGGGCCATCAGCCCATCAAGTCCATGCCAAACTATCATTCTGCCTAGTCCCATCAATCTGCACCTGGTCTATAGCACTTTCCTCCACGTACTTATCCAAATTTCTCGTAATTGTTGAAATTGAACCCGCATCCATCACTTCCACTGACAGCTCGCTCCCCATTCTTTCTGCACTTTGAGTGAAGAGTGCAGAAGATATTTCATACTTTACCCTTAACCTATGACCTCTAGTTCTAGACTCACCCAGCATCAGTGGAAAAAGCCTGCTTGCATTTACCCTATCTATGCCCCTCATAATTTTGTATACCTCTATCACATCTCCCTTCATTCTCTGACACTCCAGGGGATAAAGTTCTAACCTATTCAACCTTTCCTTATAACTCAGGTCCTCAAGTCCCAGCAACATTTTCTCTGCACTCTTTCAATCTTATTGATCTCTTAGGTAGGTGACCAAAACTGCACACAATACTCCAAGTTAGGCCTCTACAGTGTCTTATACAACTTCAACATTACATCCCAACTCCTGTACACCATACTTCTATTTAGATGCCAAAAGCTCTCCTTATGACCCTGCGTTGCCACTTTCAGAAAACCAGAAGACGTACAGAGCAAAATTAAGCCATTCAGCCCATTGATTCTGCTCTGCCATTCCATCATCGCTGACTTATTATCCTTCTTAACCACATTCTCCTGCCTCTTTCTCATAATCTTTGACACCCTTACTAATCAAGAACATAGCCACCTCTGCTTTCCTTCTGTCTATTAATGAAGACCCTCCATTTCTGGTGGTGTTCAGGGCTTCTTTCATCATATCAGTAGCTTCCTCTTGGTTTTCACTACAGTCAGACATGCAAGTTCAGGGATTCTTCATCACTGTTGGAATTTAGAAGATTGAGGGGGGATCTGATTGAAACATATAAAATCCTAAAGGGATTGGACAGGCTAGATGCAGGAAGATTGTTCCCGATGTTGGGGAAGTCCAGAACGAGGGGTCACAGTTTGAGGATAAAGGGGAAGCCTTTTAGGACCGAGATTAGGAAAAATTTCTTCACACAGAGAGTGGTGAATCTGTGGAATTCTCTGCCACAGGAAACAGTTGAGGCCAGTTCATTGGCTATATTTAAGAGGGAGTTAGATATGGCCCTTGTGGCTACGGGGATCGGGGGTATGGAGGGAAGGCTGGTGCAGGGTTCTGAGTTGGATGATCAGCCATGATCATAATAAATGGCGGTGCTGGCTCGAAGGGCCGAATGGCCTACTCCTGCACCTATTTTTCTATGTTTCTATGTTTCTATGTTTCTATAACAATTTTGTTTTACCAGTCAGGGTTGCTAGCCCCAAGCTGAACCCCTGAAACTGGAAGACCAGTGCACCACTCTTAGTCTAGATTCCACCTTTTAACCTGTTTGGTATGGGTGACCCTATCAAGAGCCAAAGCATAAAGCCCTGTCTCCAGCCAACATAGCTGTCTGGGTCATTGAGGTATGCAAGCCTCCACACCAAGGTTTTCGTCCTCGGAGGCAACCTCCGCTTCAAACCTCTATCCTGATCAAAAATGCGCAACAGCGCCTTTATTTCCTGCGGAGCATGAAGAAAGCTCACCACTGTCCCAGGATACTGACAGACCTTTACCGCTGTACCATTGAGAGCATACTCACCAACTGCATCTCAGTGTGGTATGGTAATTGCCCGTATCGGACTGCAAAGCACTCCAGCATGTGGTGAAAACTGCCCCGTGGATTATCGGCACCCAACTGCCCACCATTGAGAACGTCTACCATAAACGCTGCCTGGGCAGGGCAAAAAGCATTATCAGGGATGCATCTCACCCGAACCATGGACTTTTTACTCTCCTCCCATCCGGTAGGCACTACAGGAGCCTCCGCTCCCACACCAGCAGGCACAGGAAGAGCTTCTTCCCTGAGGCTGTGACACTGCTGAACCTCACATCACAGCGCTAAGCAGTATTGCATCTGTATTGTACTGTCTCAGTACTTTTATATTTGTGTGCTGTAGCACTTTTTTTTACTCGCAGTTATTTTGTAAATAACACTATTCTTTGCATTTCTGGTCAGATGCTAAATGCATTTCATTGGCTTTGTATCTGTACTCAGCACAATGACAATAAAGTTGAATCTAATCTAATCTAAACATACTGAATGATTTGGCCTCCACAGCCATCTGTGGCAATGAATTCTGTAGATTCACTATCCTCTGGCTAAAGAAATTCCTCCTTATCTCTATTCTTAAGGGATGTCCCCTTATTCTGAAACTGTACCCTCTGGATATGGACTCCATTAAATGAAACATCCTTTCCATATCCACTCTATCTAGGCCTTTCAGTATTCAGTAGGTTTAAATTAAATCTCCCCATTTCTTTTAAACTCTAGTGAGTACAGACCCAGAGCCATCAAATGCTCCTCAAATGTTAATCCTGTCATTCCTGGGATCATTCTCCTGAACTGCCTTTGGACCCTCACCAATGCCGGTATAGTTAAGGGGCCCAAAACTGCTCACAATGCTCCAAGTACAGACTGACCAACACCTTATAAAGTTTCAGCATTACATCCTTGCTTTTATTTTCTACTCCTCATGAAATGAATACCAACAATGCATTTGCCTTCCTTAATACTGACTCAATGTGCAAGATAATCTTTAGGGGATCCTGCATGAGGTCTGCCAAGTTCCTTTGCACCTTTGATTTCTATATTTGCTTCCTGCTTCAGAAATAGTCCCCTCTTTTATTCCTTCTACCATAGGGCCAGGCAGCATCTATGGAAAAGAGTATAGTTGACATTTAGGGCTGAGACCCTTCACCAGGACATCCATCGACTCTTCTTTATCTATCCTGCCTGTCATTTCATCAAACGAATTACAAAATTTGTCAGGCAAAATTTCCTCTTAAGGAAACCTTGCTGACCTCTGCCTACTTTATCATGCACCTCCAAGTACCCCAAAACCTCATCCTTCATAATGAATTCTATCATCTTCCCATCCACAGAAGTCGGGCTAACTGGCCTATAATTTCCTGCCTTTGGCCTCCCTCTCTTCCTTAAGAATGAATGGACATTTGCAATTTTCCAGTCCTCCAGAACCATTCCAGAATCTAGTGATTCTTGAAAGATCATTAATAATGCCTCTATGATCTCTTCAGAAGCCTGGGGTATGTCCATCTGATCCAGATGACTTATCTATCTTCAGACCTTTCAGCTATCCAAGCACCTTCTCTTCAGTAATAGTTACAACATTCATTTCTGCCCCTGACACTCTCAACTTTCTGGCATACTGCTAGTGTCTTCCACAATGAAGACTGGCGCAAAATACTTATTAAGTTCAAATGCCATTTTTTGTCTCCATAGTTACCTCTCCAGCATCACTTTCCAGCGGTCTGACATCCACTCTTGCTTCTCCTTACTCTTCATATATCTGAAAAATACTTTTGGTAGCCTCTATTACATTATTAGGTAACTCAGCTTCATATTTAATCTCTTCTCTCCTTATTGCTTTTTTAGTTGACTTCTGTTGGTTTTTAAAAGCTTCCCATAAATTATTGTCATATTATATGCCTTCTCTTTTGCTTTTTTGTAGTCTTGAGGAATCATGGATCTGTACTGTCATTTCTACCGCACTCTACAGTGTCCTAACATTCATGGTGTAAATCCTACAAAAACGTCACACCTCACAGCTGTCTGCATTAAATTCCATCTGCTATTTTTCAACCCATTTTTTTCCAGCTGTTCCAAATCACACTGCAAGCGTTGATAGTCTTCCTTGCTGTCCACTACGCCCCAAATTTTGGTGTCATGCAAATATTTGCTGATCCCATTTACCACATTATCATCCAGATCATTGACATAAGTGTACTGTTTGAAGCTCAGAGATAGGAATTAATAAAATACTATCAAACTATTGATGTTGGAGATCTGAGATACAAAACAGAAAAGGCAAGGCACAGGAGGTTGGGCTACATCTGTGGAGAGAAAGAAAGAAAGTTAACTTTTCAGGTTGAAAATCCTTCACCAGACATGGGAAAAGGAGTGAACAGCTCATTATTGCTTCTGATTTTTTAAGACAAATTATTGAGATGCTGGTTCTGCTGTAATTGCAGTGTTGTGATAATTTCTAAGCCTAACTTCAGGCAAGCAAGATTCAAAGATTCAAAGATTCAGAAAACTTTATTGTCATTCTAACCATACATCTGCTCTGCATGGCAGAATAAGACAGCGTTTCTCAGGGGCAGTGCAATCTTAACATAACAAACGCAACACTAAATAATAAACATAACAATAAATAGTAAAACACAACAGCCACATGTCAGTTAAAATCAGTTATAAGTGTCCAGTGCAAGTTAAAAGTGTCCAAAGCAGAGTCAGGTAGAGCAGCTATTTAGCAGTCTGACTGCCTGTGGGAGAAAGCTGTTTAGTAGCCTTGTGGTTTTAGCTTTGATGCTCCTGTAATGTTTGCCTGATGGCAGAAGAACAAACAGTTCATGGAGAGGGTGTAAGGTGTCTTTAATGATGTACCGTGTCTCCTGGAGGCATTGACTCTGAAAGAGGTCTTGAACAGAAGATAGGGAGACCCCAATAACCTTCTCTGCTCCCCTAACCACCCTCTGCAAGGCTTTTTTGTCGACAGCACTGCAGCTGGAGTACCAGGTTGTGATGCAAAAGGTCAGCACACTCTCAACCACGCCTCTGTAGAATGTAGTTAAGATGTTAGTGGGGAGTGATGCTTATTTAAGCTTCCTCAGAAAGTGCAATCTCTGCTGGGCCCGTTTCACAATCCCAGTGGTGTTCCTGGACCAGGTGAGATTGTCCGAGATCTGCACCCCAAGGAACTTGATGTTTTCCACTCTCTCCACTGTGGAGCCGCTGATGCTGAGGGGTGTGTGCTCAGGCTGAGACCGTCTGAAATCGACGATCATCTCCTTGGTTTTGGTGACATTAAGCATCAAGTTGGTATCCCTGCACCAGCTGTCTAGGTGTTTGACCTCCTCCCTGTACATAGTTTCATCATTTTTGCTGATGAACCCCACCACTGTGGTATCATCTGCAAATTTAATGATCAGGTTCTCCTTGAATCTGGCTGCACAGTCATGTGTTAGCAGTGTAAACAGCAATGGACTAAGCACACAGCCTTGTGGGGATCCAGTGCTCAGTGTGATGGAGTCAGAGATGTTCCTGCCAACACGGACTGACTGTGGTCTCTCTGTCAAGAAATCCAGAATCCAGCGACACATGGCAGTGCTAAGGTCAAGCAGCGACAGCTTCTCCACTAGTCTCTGCGGGATGATGGTATTGAACGCTGAACTGAAATCAATGTTCAGGATTCTGGCATAAGTGTCTTCGTTGTCCCAGTGAGAGAGAACTGTGTGCAGTGTGGTGGATATTGCGTCCTCCGTAGAGCGATTTGGACGAAAAGCAAACTGTAGAGGATCCAGTAATGAGGGGAGGCTGGCTGTGATATGAGGCTTGACAAGCCGTTCAAAACATTTCATCACTATGGGGGTCAGGGCAACGGGACGGTAATCATTCAGACAGACTACAACTGATTTCTTTGCTACAGGGATGATTGTGGAGGCTTTGAAGCATCTGGGGACAATAGCTTGGCTAAGGGAGATGTTGAAAATGTCTGTCAGGACATCTGCTAATACATCAGCACATTCCTTGAGCACACGTCCAGGGATGTTGTCGGGACCTCCCGCTTTTTGTGGGTTGACCCTAGCAAGGGTCCTCCGTGATTGCTCTGGATCAATGATTGGAGTCGACTGGTCAGATGGTAAAAAGGGACTGGCTCTCACCCTTGCTGTAGTGTTTGATGCTTCGAAGCTGGCAAAGAAATTGTTAAGCCTGTCTGGTAGAGAGGTGTTGTGTAAAATTAAAATTATTTAAAAGCATAAAATTAGAGAGGACTTTTTGGATAGTGTATTAAATCGCTGGTGTGTGGAGGACTCAAAATTCTCTGGGCTTCTGAGGCTCATTCTCTGCCAGTGTTACAGGACAAATGTATGTGTGTGATGCGCCCATTATCTCACATCGTAAATATGATTCAGATGGTTATGATGGTGACTGTGACCTTGCTTACCCTTGCACCTTCACCCCTCCCCACCTCCATCACTACCCACTCACAATTGCCGGGTCTGTGCCAGAGATCAAAACACTCACTTGCGCAGTCAGACTGGAAAAACCGAGGTTGTGCTCCACAGCACTGTGAAGGGTAAAGGAAGAATTCATAGAATGTCTAAAATCAGGCAGAGGTTTGATGGAGTAAAATGGGAAATGGCTTGACAAATTAATGAAAGTGTACTGAGAGGACAGATTTAAGATAAACAGCAGAAAAACTAGTGGCAGCATGATAAAATTTTGGTTTGAGGAGCCCAATTCACTGGTTACTCCAAAAAGGATCTACATAAATAATTGACAGTGGGGGAAAAAGTATAGGGCTCTGGGAATGGGGTGGTTAACAAATCCAAGTCTACAATTTTATTACAAACTGTATTTAGCATCATCCACAGCAGTTTCACATCAACAGCAACAATTTATTTTAGTAACATAGAAACATAGAAAACCTACAGCACAATACAGGCCCTTTGGCCCACAAAGCTGTGCCGAACATGTCCTTACCTTAGAACTACCTAGGGTTACCCATAGTCCTCTATTTTTCTAAGCTTCATGTACCTGTCCAGGAGTCTCTTAAAAGACCCTATCGCTTCCGCTTCCACCGCCGCCACCGGCAGCCCATTCCACGCACTCACCACTCTGCGTAAAAATCTTACCCCTGACTTCAAATTTTCTGTTTTATTAGTAGTTATTATGTATTTTACAGCAGGTCAGATTTTGACAAAGTGGAACAATCAAAGTCTCAAGACCTGTACTGCAAGGATCATGCAATAACTTTTTTTGCGTACACTAATCTGTTGAAAGTGTGAGATGTCAATAGCTCAGAAAAGGTAACAGGGCACCTGTAATCTTAGTGAAGGACAGGATCAACAGGGTATCTCCTTAACCAGTGAGCTTTGACAACGGGAAAGCATCAGGAAGGCTAAGGGATGAATTCAATATCGGATTAATTAATAAATTAAGATGGAAGATTAACAGAGCAAAAAGAGAAAGGAAAGGTCAGAAAATTTAAATTTGGCACTCCCAAAATCTCCTCAAATAATTCACAAGCTGAAGGAATGAGCCTGCAAGTTTAATCACAAGAGATTTTGCAGATGCTGAAAATCCAGAGCAACCCACACAAAATGCTGAGGGATCTCAGCAGGTTAGCCACCACCTATAGAGAGAAATAAACAGTCACCATTTCAGGTTGACTGTTCATTACTGTTTATTCATTTCCATATATGCTGGCTGACTGCTGGGTTTCTTCAGCATCTTGTGGGTGATTCTGCAGATTTATAGTTGCTTACTTTCTTTGGAAGAGTAGTTGACTAGTAGTTATTGAAAATTTCCAATTTGTTGAAAGAGAATACGCACCAAATATCACAAGTTTATGGGAATTAATTTGCAAATGCCTCATTTCATGAAAAACAATGGATAAATTCAGGATGAGATATTTTTGTTGTGGAGGCATTGGGTGAAAAGGCATGTTAGTTCACATATGGCAATTGGTAATTCATGGGTTACCTTGTAAAAGGAATAAATCTAGAAGAGAATGGCATTTATCCCATGATACTTTCCTATCATTCAATGAGATTATCTTTATCTTAATTTGAGCAGCAGGTTCATTACAAGTACAACTCTCCCACCATTGAGGATATCTTCAAGAGACAATACCTCAAACAACACAGCATCCAACATGAAAAACTCACCATCTGGAACATGCCCTCTTCTTATTACTATCATCAGGGAAGAAATACTGGCACCTGAAGACCCACACTTACAAACTTATTAACAATTTCTTCGCCTCTGCCATCAGATTTCTGATTGTTTCATGAACATTACCTTATTAGTCTTTTTCTTGCACTATTTATTTATTTTGTAAGTTATAGTAGTTTTTATGTCTTTGCATGATACTGCTGGTATAAAACAATGAATTTTTTATTTATACAATAAATGGTTTGGCATTGAAATTAAATACCGATGGATGAGAGAACTAAGGTTTCAGGGTCCATGGTCCCTGACGGTGGCAACATAGGTGGCTATGATGGTGAAGAAATAATATGGCATACTGGCTTTCAATTAATGGGGCATAGAATATGAGTTATATTAAGAGGCAAAATGTTGTAACTTTACAAAATACTCAGTAGGCAGCACATGTGCAGTTCTGATTGCCGCACTATAGGAAGGATGTGACCGCGCTGGAGAGAACAAAAGGAAGATTCCTCACCATGATGTTGCCTGGATTGGAGGACTTTAGTTCAAATTCAAGTTTATTGTCATCTGATCGTACAACTGTTACTTTCTCCAAGCAGTAAGGCTGATCAACTCTTCCAGCCACTAACCTCCCCCCCATACCCCCAACCACCACTAATTTATCATTTCCTGTCAGTCATCTTATGTTTAGATTCTCCTGTGTCTATCATCACTTTATTCAATGTATCAACATACAGTCAATGTACATAAACTATCTTATGTATTTATATTTATTGTGTTTTTTTATTCTTATCGTGCTTTTTGTTCTGTTGCATCGTAGCTGCATTAACAGTTATTTCATTCTCCTTTACTCTTTTGTATTAGAAATGATATTAAATAATCTTGAATCCTGAATATATACAATCGAATGGAACAACTTTCCTCTGGACCGTGGTACACCCACAGTACATATATCACACGCAGTGTGTGAAACAAAATATTACCACAAATAAATTATTAAAATATAATAATGGGAATGGAAGTGAAGTGCACAGCAAACAGTAAACAGCTCACTATCCTAGTGACGAGGCCTCAGTGGCGGCAGGGTGTTCATTAGTCTCCCAGCTCCCAGTCTGGCATTCCTGGTCCTGATGCTCCAGTACCTCATTCCTGATGGTCGTGGGTCAAACAGATTGTGGGATAGATGGTAGGGTTCGTCAGCAATTCTTTGAGCCCTTTGTATACAACACTCCCAGTAAATATCAAAAGTAAAGGGAGCAAGACACTCAGGTGACCCTCTTGGCAGTTACCAGGAGAGATTCGATAGGCTGGGCTTGTTTTCCTGAAAGTTAATGAGGTAGATGGCTGCCTTGAGAGATTGATGTGAAATTATTTGAGGAATGGATAGAGTAGATAGTCAAAATCTTTTTCTGTGGTAGGAGTATTAGTTTTAAAGTGATAGTTTGTAGTTTTAAAGGGGATTGCCGAGGTAAGTTTTATTACACATTGAGAGTGGTTGATGTGTTAGAGTTGATAGTCAACATCTTTTCTGTGGTAGGGGCATTAGCTTTAAGGTGATGGGTTGTAGCTTTAAAGGGGATCTTAGGGGAGCATTTGTTTACACTAAGAGTGATTGATACGGTGTCAGAGGAGATGGTGGAATCAGTTACAATCACTACATTTAAGGAGCATTTAGACAGGCGCGTGATAAGCAAGACATAGAAGGATATGGACCTAATATAGGTAAATGGGATTGGAATAGATAGATGAAAAGGTTAGCATGGATGTGGTGGACCGAACAGCCTGTTTCTGTGCTATACACTCTATAACTATATGGTTATCTTAGATTCTCTTAAAGAAACACCATCGTACACCACAATCCCATCAGTGGAAAACACTTTATCTCAATCTACCCCATTCCTTTCAAGATCCTAACAAGCTCAACATTTTACACTCCAGAGCTTACAAGTCCAGTTTTGGAAGCCTGCTAACATTTTGGTCATCCTTCCTCAGCACAGAACTGCATGCAGAACTGCAGCTGCAATGTAGCTTTATGTAACTGCCACACAATTTCTTTCCCTGCAGACTCTAGGCCTTTAAACTTTAACATTCCATTAACCCCTTGATTCATTTTGGAATTGACCACTAAATTTGAGTGATCTCTTGATAAGAGCCCATAAATCTCTGTGAACCTTTATTGTTCCTCTCTCTGCATCTTTTAATTCATACTCAGATCTATCTTCTTTGTTGTCCATAATGGATGACTTCATACCTAACTGAGTTGAAATCATTTTCATCAACTCACTTAATCTGTCAGTGTCTTTTTGTAATTTTATGCTTCTGTCTGCTCTACTTAGAACTCTACCAATCTTTATGTCATAGAAAACTTGAATATATAGCTCTCTATTGTACTACCAAAGTCATTTATAAGTACAGTGACTAGTTAAGGGACCGGTACAGATCCTATGGGCCACCACATGACATGTAAGTGGGTACTTATTATTCTTACTTTCTGTCTTCTTCCTGCCTAATCTCTTAATCAAGTCAATAATCTACTTTCAGTTCAAAGAACATTAATTTTAGCTAAGTGTCTGGTATGCATAATCTTATCAAAAGCATTCCGAAGCCTTAGAAAGAATCTATGTTTAAAGTTCACAGTAAATTTTATTATCAAAATGCATATATGTCACCATTTACAATGCTGAGATTCATTTTCTTGTGGGTATACTCAATAAGTCTATATAATAATAACCATAACAGAATCAATGAAAAAAAACGCCCAACTAGGGTATTCAACCAGTGTGCAGAAGACACCAAACTGTGCAAATACAAAGAGGGGGGAATAATAAAAATAAATAAATAAACAATATACATTGAGAACATGAGATGAAGAGTTCTTCAAAGAGAGCCCATTGGTTGGGGGAATATTTCAATGACAGGGCAAGTGAAGTTATCCCCTCTGGTTCAAGAGCCTGATGCTTGAGGGGTAATCACTGTTCCTGAACCTGCTGGTGTGAGTCCTGAGGCTCTTGTACATTTTTCCTGATGGCAGCAGTGAGAAGAGAGCATGACCTGGACGGTTGAGGTCCATGATGAAGGATGTTGCTTTGTATCATGTAGATGTGCTCAATGGTTGGGAGGTGGACTGGGCCATATCCATTAGATTTTCCACTCAAGGGCTTTGGTGTTTCCATACCAGCCTGTGATGCAGCCAGTCAATCTATTCTCCACTACACACCCACAATTAATATTGCACTCTGAACCACTTCGGCTATTTTCCCCTCAACAGTTGTTTTGTTGCTGTTGATTTACTGAACATGGTGGGCCTGCTATGTTGGTGCCAGAATACAGTGGCATGCAAAAGTTTGGGCACGCCTGGTCAGAATTTCTGTTACTATGAATAGCTAAGCGAGTAAAAGGTGACCCGATTTCCAAAAGGCATAAAGTTAAAGATGACACATTTCTTTAATATTTTAAGTGAGATTACTTTTTTATTTCCATCTTTTACAGTTTCAAAATAACAAAAAAGGAGAAGGGCCCGAAGCAAAAGTTTGGGCACCCTGCATGGTCAGTACTTAGCAACACCCCCTTTGCAAGTATCACAGCTTGTAAACGCTTTCTGGAGCCAGCTAAGAGTCTTTCAATTCTTGTTTCGGGGATTTTCACCCATTCTTCCTTGCAAAAGGCTTCTAGTTCTGTGAGATTCTTGGGCCGTCTTGCATGCACTGCTCTTTTGAGGTCTATCCACAGATTTTCGATGATGTTTAGGTCGGGGGACTGAGGGCCATGGCAAAACCTTCAGTTTGCACCTCTTGAGGTAGTTCATTGTGGATTTTGAGGTATGTTTAGGATCATTACCCTGTTGTAGAAGCCATACTCTTTTCATCTTCAGCTTTTTTACGGATGCTGTGATGCTTGCTTCCAGAATTTGCTAGTATTTAATTGAATTCATTCTTTCCTCTACCAGTGAAATGTTCCCCGTGCCACTGGCTGCAACACAAGCCCAAAGCATGATCGATCCACCTCCGTGCTTAACAGTTGGAGAGGTGTTCTTTTCATGAAATTCTGCACCCTTTTTTCTCCGAACATACCTTTGCTCATTGTGGCCAAAAAGTTCTATTTTAACTTCATCAGTCCACAGGACTTGTTTCCAAAATGCATCAGGCTTGTTTAGATGTTCCTTTGCAAACTTCTGACACTGAATTTTCTTCTGATGACTCTTCCATGAAGGTCATATTTGTGCAGATGTAACTGCACAGTAGAACAGTGCACCACCACTCCAGAGTCTGCTAAATCTTCCTGAAGGTCTTTTGCAGTCAAACAGGGGTTTTGAATTGCCTTTCTAGCAATCCTACGAGCAGTTCTCTTGGAAAGTATTTTTGGTCTTCCAGACCTCAACTTGACCTCCACCATTCCTATTGACTGCCATTTCTTAATTACATTACAAACTGAGGAAACGGCTACCTGAAAATGTTTTGCTATCTTCTTATAGCCTTCTCCTGCTTTGTTGGCATCATTTATTTTAATTTTCTGAGAGCGAGGCAGCTGCTTGGAGGAGCCCATGGCCGCTGATTGTTGGGACAAGGTTTGAGGAGTCAGGGTATTTATGAAGCTTTGAAATTTGCATCATCTGGCTTTTCCTAATGATGACTGTGACCAAGCCATAGCCCTAACAAGCTAATTAAGGTCTGAGACCTTGGTAAAAGTTATCTGAGAGCTCAAATCTTTTGGGGTGCCCAAACCTTTGCATGGTGCTCCTTTCCTCTTTTCACTCTAAAATTGTACAAAACAAAAATAATACACTAATCTTGCTTAAAATGTTGAAAAGACTGTTTCATCTTTAACTTCGCAAACAACAGGAATTCTGCAGATGCTGGAAATTCAAGCAACACACATCAAAGTTGCTGGTGAACGCAGCAGGCCAGGCAGCGTCTCTAGGAAGAGGTGCAGTCGACGTTTCAGGCCGAGACCCTTCGTCAGGACTAACTGAAGGAAGAGTGAGTAAGAGATTTGAAAGTTGGAGGGGGAGGGGGAGATCCAAAATGATAGGAGAAGACAGGAGGGGGAGGGATGGAGCCAAAAGCTGGACAGGTGATTGGCAAAAGGGATACGAGAGGATCATGGGACAGGAGGTCCGGGAAGAAAGACGGGGGGGGGGGCGGGGCGGAATTGCTCCCTAAGTGACTCCCTTGTCCATTCGTCCCCCCCATCCCTCCCCACTGATCTCCCTCCTGGCACTTATCCGTGTAAGCGGAACAAGTGCTACACATGCCCTTACACTTCCTCCCTTACCACCATTCAGGGCCCCAAACAGTCCTTCCAGGTGAGGCGACACTTCACCTGTGAGTCGACTGGGGTGATATACTGCGTCCGGTTCTCCCGATGTGGCCTTTTATATATTGGCGAGACCCGACGCAGACTGGGAGACCGCTTTGCTGAACATCTACGCTCTGTCCGTCAGAGAAAGCAGGATCTCCCAGTGGCCACACATTTTAATTCCACATCCCATTCCCATTCTGACATGTCTATCCACGGCCTCCTCTACTGTAAAGATGAAGCCACACTCAGGTTGGAGGAACAACACCTTATATTCTGTCTGGGTAGCCTCCAACCTGATGGCATGAACATCGACTTCTCTAACTTCTGCTAATGCCCCACCTCCCCCTCGTACCCCATCTGTTACTTATTTTTATACACACATTCTTTCTCTCATTCTCCTTTTTCTCCCTCTGTCCCTCTGAATATACCCCTTGCGCATCCTCTGGGTTCCCCACCCCCTTGTCTTTCTTCCCAGACCTCCTGTCCCATGATCCTCTTGTATCCCTTTTGCCTATCACCTGTCCAGCTCTTGGCTCCATCTCTCCCCCCCTGTCTTCTCCTATCATTTTGGATCTCCCCCTCCCCCTCCAACTTTCAAATCTCTTACTCACTCCTCCTTCAGTTAGTCCTGATGAAGGGTCTCGGCCTGAAACATCGACTGCACCTCTTCCTAGAAATGCTGCCTGGCCTGCTGCGTTCACCAGCAACTTTGATGTGTGTTGTTCATCTTTAACGTTATAACTTTTGGAGATCAGTTCATCTTCTACTCACTTAACTATTCACAGTAACAGAAATTTTGATCAGGTGTGTCCAAACTTTTGCATGTCACTGTCTGTCCATGGGACATGGGAGGGCTACCCCAGCATATCCTTCGGTTGTGTTGGTTGTTAACGCAAATAACACAGTTTGCTGTATGTTTTGATGTACAGGTGATAAATAAATGAATCTGAATATGGATCAATTCATTTGAGAGGGGAGAGCCTACTGCTGTGGCCAGAGAGTGTGTCCAGGTTTTTTCTGCATTTTGGATGTGGACTTTGGGCTATAGACTCTATTTTCAGTCTTATAGTTTTTATACTCGGTGTATTTTTGCCCACTCTTCTCATTTTTTTTTGTGCAGGGAGGGGATTTGGGGTTCGATGTGCCTGATCCATTTTGTTCCATTTTTTTGTGTGGGAGAAGGGATATGGGCGGGGGGGGGGTGTCCAAGTTCCTGCTCTATTTGTTCATTTTTTTTGTGTGGGATTGGAAGTTTGAGGGTTGATGATCGAGCTGCCTTTCTTTTCTTTCTTTCTTTCTTTCATGGCTTGCCAGGGAGTTGAGGAATCTCAGAGTTGTATAATAACTGTATAATTTGAACCTTTGATTGACCTGAACTTCATACATCCAGTTTGCAGTTTTGTAATCAACTCAAGTTTTTCTCTATTCATTTCACCCTGCCCTTTATTATAGTTCCAATAATTTTCCCGTAACAAATGTTAGACTACCTTGGCTATAATTTTCTCAACACTAAATGCAGTTAAGTTTGCAAGTTTCCAATCTAAGGGGAAATCTTCTCTATCGAAAGAACTTTGAAAGCCTATGACCAAACTATTGGCACCTTCTTATCTACTGTATATCTTTGAAAGCCCTCAGGTGGAAATCCTTAGCTTCTGGGCATTTGCCAATCTTATGTGAGATTTATTTTTTGACAACTAATTTCTGGATAATGTTAACTTGAGTGACCTCCTACCCTCACCACATGTTGCCAGGTCATTTACATATTAATCACTGGAGGCAATTTAAACTTGTCATTCGTTGTAAATGTTATCTTTGGATCAGTGCTTCTCTTGTCTTCACTCCAACATCACTTCATTGCCTATGGAGGATTTCAGATGTCTTGTAGTCATCATTCTGTATTAATGCAAATCTCTTTTAACTGTAACATAAATATTGAATATCGAAACATATTGAATTTTGAAAGGTCTAAATAGAGTGGATGTGGAGAGAGCCTGGGTTCAGAGGGCACAACTTCAGAGTAGAGACAGATCCTTTAGAACAGGTATGAGGAGGAATTTGTTTAGCCACATGATGATGAACATGTGGAATTCATTGACACAGATGGAAGCCAAGTCACTGGGTACTGTATATATAAAGCAGAGGTTGATAGGTTCTTGATTAGGAAGGAGTCAAAGATTATGAGAAGAGGTGAGGAGAAGGGGTTGAGAGGGATAATACATCAATCATGATGGAGTGGCAGAGCAGACTCAATGGGATGAATGGCCCAATTCTACTTTGTATGTCTTATGGTCTTATAGTCTTAAGTGAGGAGTGGAATAGAGTAAAAGGCAGGCAAAGATGAAACTCGCGCTACAAGAAGGCAACTTGGGCAAATAGGATTATTTTGGGTAGGTAAGATGGTCAGCATGGAAAGTTGGGTGAAAGGGAATTGGTCCATGCTGTATAACAAAGATTCATACCAATGGTTGCATGTTCTGGGAAAGGAATAGCAGGAGCAGCTTCTTCATGCAATTTGCTACAAGGTTTTTTATTGCGGGTCTGTTCATTCATCAAGTCCACCTGCAATTTAACGTAGAGATAAGCCCCAAGGCAGGCCAGTGTAGGGCTGGGACCAGCCATGTTGAGAGATATCAGAAATAGATTTCTTCAATAATCCCTGGCAATAGGACAATGCTTATGAAAGATTTGGGATGCCTTGGAGTCATCAAAAACAGTGCATAAATGAAAATCTTTTTTTCTTACCATAATTTAAATGGTGAGTGGTAAAGGAAAGGTACGGAGTTTCTCTGGCGAGTGGGCGATTTCCCTGAACGCCTCTCTGACGTAGTGGGGAACCGTGTATGAGGCAAATTACAGTAGTGGTTTGCTATTTCTTTCTGCGGGGTGAGTTTCCAAAGAGATCACCAGCTTGTAACCCTGCATGGATGGAAAGCGAGCAGGGGAGCCGGCTGGATTCGAACTCGGGACCTTTCGTCCTGAAGTCCGACGCTGATGCCACCGCGCCACCCGCGGTACAGGGGTAAAAAGCAGGAAATTGAATGGAAGATGAACTACAAGAAGGCAACATAGGCAAACAGGGTTATTTCAGTAGGCAGCATGATCAGCATGGACAAGTGCGGTCAAAGAAAGAACTTCAATGAGCTGATAAGATCCACCAAGATAATAAGATAGTGTATGTGCCTTTTCCACCAAGCACCCTGAAGGCACTGCAGCACTGTCAGTGAGACAGTATCCCTCAGCTTCAGTATTTGAACAGCAAAAGCTGCTGTTACTGGAAGTTTGATACTATGAATAGAAAATGCTGAGAGTTACCCAGCAGGTCAGCACCATCTGTGGATAGACTTAATGTTTCAGGACCATGACTTTCAATTGCAACTGTTTTAACAGGACTGCAGCAGAGTCATGCTCTGTGGTTTTCCATGCCTACTCATTGAACTGGAATCTGGAACATGGAATTCCCCTCACAAGACCACAAGACTATAAGACATAGGAGCAGAATTAGGCCATTCAGCCCATTGAGTCTGCTCCGCCATTCGATCAAGGCTGATTTATCTTCCTCTTAACCCACTTCAAAGTACTTATATGTCACTATATACTACCGTGAGATGCATTTTCTTGCAAGCATCACAGTAGAACAAGGAAATACAATCGAATCAATGAAAAATTAAACACAAGGGCTAAACAAACAACCAGTGTGCAAAAACAAGACAAACTGTTTAAATTGTTCAAATACAAGAAAAACATTAATAATAACAAAAGGAAAGATTATTTTCTGAACGGACAGAAAATTCAAAAATCTGAAGTGCAAAGAGACTTGAAAGTCCTTGTGTGGAATACTCTAAAAGTTAACTTGCAGGATGAGTTGATGGTGAAGAAGGCAAATGCAATATTAGCATTCATTTTGAGAGGATTAAAATATAAAAGTAAGGACGTAATGCTGAGGCTTAATAAGGTACTGGTGTGGTCTCACTTGTAGTATAGAGAGTAGATTAGGGCCCCATATATAAGGAAGGATGTGCTGACATCAAAGGGGATTCCAGGAATGAAAGGGTTAGCGTATAAGGAGCATTTGATGGTTCAGGGCCTGTACTCACTGGACACATGAGGGGGATCTCATTGAATGTTGAAAGGCCTAGATAGAGTGGATACGGAGACGATGTCTCCTATAGTGGGGGAATATAGGACTAGAGGGCTCAGCCTCAGAATAGAAGGACTTCCATTTAGAACAGCGATGAGGAGGAATTTCTTTAGCCAGAGGATGGTGAATCTGTGGAATTTGTTGCCTCAGGCGGCTGTGGAGGACAGGTCAATGGGTATAGTTTAAGGTGGAGGTGAATAGGTTCTTGATTACTCGGCGTGAAAGGCTACAGGGAGAAGGCAGGAAAATGGGGTTGAAAGGAAAAATGGACCAGCCATGATGAAATTGCAGAGCAGATTCGATGGGCCAAATGGCCTAATTGTTCTCCTATTTCTTATAGTCTTAATAGTTGATTAATTTAATTAATTGATTCATTTACCTACCTTTTTCTACCATCTCCCTTAACCTGACTAATCAAGAGCCTATCAAACTCTGCTTTAAGTATATCTAACAAGCCTCCCATGTGTGCATCAACTGCTCGTGTAGGCTTTCAGCATTTTTCCCGCCTGTTGGATTCAGAAACTAGCGATTCAGTGAATATTCAGAGGAGGACTCCCTCATATTGCTGCCGTTCCTCCTGGAAGAGAAATGGCAGTAAATACAATAAGAGAGGTAGGTTACTGACATGAGGCTGCTGATTCCATACTAGAATGGTGAGGAATGGAGGAGCTAGAATGCCAGCTGTGGGTATACCTTCTCAGTAAGTTCTACAAGGGCACAGTTAACTTACCAGCTCCGTATTTTTGTTCTCCTTTGTTGATGGCACACTTTTGACAGAGTAACTCCACCTCTTTATCTGCATCCTTCACAGCAAAAAGAGAGAAAAGGGGTAAAGGTGGATGGAAGGCACCCTACCCCACTGTACTGCACCACGGTCTCTCAGTTGCTGGTACTTATTCACTTTTAACCAATTATTATATCTATTTTAGATAGGATTATGGTTCATGAAATACTTTTTCCATGAGCTTTAAGAAGAAATAAAGGAAGAATATGGAACACATCTTTGGAATTACATGGAAGCTCCTGTATATAAACTGGTCAAGGAGCCATCTCATCTGTTTTAGAGCTTATGTGTTGCTAAGTCCTCTCCCCCCTACCCTATCATACCTTTCTGTCTCATGTGCTCTATTTTCCCCTCAAGCCGCCTTCAGACCCTCCTTAAAGGTAGCCATGCTATTTACCTAATCCACACCTTGTAGCAATATGTTGTGCATTTTGCTAACTTTCAGAGGAGAGAATTTGTTATAAAGAATCCAGTTTCCACAGTGGTATAAAAAGACAAAGGAGAAATCGCTCTTCATTCTCCTTCCTTCTTACATTGTGCTGTGGCATCTCAAGAGTGGAAGACAAGTCTGACACAAGAGGGAGCTTCAGGCTGCAGTACTGACTGAAATGAAGGCAAATTTGTGATTAGATGCTCTGACCCTAAATTGAGTCTTTGGTTTGCACTGTTGACATTAGTTGAGCAGTCAAACAGCTCAGAGCACATTTATTCTCTAAGTAGGTATATATCACCATATACTACCTTGAGATTCATTTTCTTGCAGGCATTCATAGTAGGCAGTCTGATGGTTGAAGGGCAATAACTTTTCTTGAATCTGGTTGGTGTAGGACCCAAAGCTCCCATACCTCCTTCCCAATGGCAGCAGTGAAAAGAGAGCATGGCCTAGATGGCAGGGGTCCTTGATGATGGAGGGTACTTTCTTGTGGCTGCACTCCTTGCAGGTGTGCTCAATGGTGTGGAGGGCTTTGCATCTGATGGACTGGGCTGTATCCATCACTTTTTGTAGACTTTTCCATTCTTGGGTTTTGGTGTTTCCATACCAGTTCAGGAAGTAACCAGTCAGGATATTCTCTGCCGTGCATCTATAGAAGGTTTAGATGATGCCCCAAATCCGCACAAACTTCTATGAAAGTAGAGGCTCTGTTGTGCTTTCTTTGTGATGGCGCTTGAGTGCTGGTCCCAGGACAAGTCCTTTGATATGAGCTGCTTCAACTTGTGGAGTTGTGGAAGCATTCAGAGTTTTATATTATGATGCAGCCACAATTCATCGAAAAATAATTCCATATTTATTGTAACAGAAGAAAGGGGATAATCTCTTCACATGCATCTGATGGAATTCCATCACCTACAAGTAATATACTATCCTGATTTGTAATTGTATCAATGTTCCTTCATTTTGGAACTCCCTTCCCAGCAAGATCTTTAACAATGGTTCAATGGTTTCATTTAATATCAGAGATCATATACAGTATTCAAGCTGAAATTCTTATTCTTCACAGACATCGACGAAACAGAAGAAAACCTTAAAGAATGAATGACAGGAAAATGTCAGATCCTCTCAGAAACAAAGAATGCTGGAAATACTCGGCAGGTCAGACCACATCTGACCATTTTCCAGTTTTCTTTTATATTTCCAGCATTTGTATGTTTCTTTTTTATTTTCAGTTGCTTGCTGGATTACTTTCTTCAAAATTACTGAAACAGTTCAAGAACTTGGTTCATCAACACCTTCTCAAGAACAATTTGTGACAGCCAATAAAATGGCTCTTTGTGCCTATGCTGACTATCAAGAATCTATTGATGCCAATATCATTTTCCATCACTCAGTCCCTAGCATTCTGGTGTGCACCTAAATGCTTCTTACACATGGTAACAGTCCCTTCCCTTGCCCCAACCTGGCAGTGAGTTATAAGGTGCAAACATCATTTAAAATAAATTCTTCCTCAAGCCACCTCTGAATCTTCTCGAGCTACTTCTGGTCATATATCTCTGTTAAGGGGTATTTTTCTCCACTATCTACCCAATCTAAGCTCCTAATTTTGTACACATCAGTCATCACCCCTTAGTCTTCCCCACTTCAAGTAAAATAAAGCCTGCCTATCCAGTCTCTTCTCATTGCTGAAACATCCTGTGTCAGGCAACATCCTTGATAATTCCCTTCATATCCTATCCAGTGCAACCACATCTTTCCTTTCATGAGCTGAGCAGAACTGCATATAGTATTCTAGCTGTGCCATAAATAATGTTTTATATAAATCCCAGTTTTTATATTTTAACCCTGGCTAATGAAGGCAAGTAGTTTGTATGCCATCTTTATACCTCACCTACCTGTGTTGCTTCCTTCAGAGATTCTTCAACAAATACACTAAAGTCAGAAGAATCATATTGTGATGGTCTGCTTATCACCTCCCTTTGGTTCCCCACTTCCTTCCCTTTATTCCATAATCTGCCCATCACCCTCCTCTGGTTCCCACCTTCCCTTTATTCCATAATCTATCCATCACCCCTCTCTGGTTCCCACCTCCTTCCCTTTATTTCATGCTTCATCTCCTCTCCCATCAGATTCTTTCTTCTTCAGCACTTTACCTCTTCCATCATCACCTCCCAGCTTCTCACTTCATCCCCCCCTCCCTCACCCATCCTCCTTCTCCCTACCTGGTCTCACCTATTTATACTCCTTAACACCGCGCCCCCCCCCCACCTTCTCAGTCTGGCTTCTGCCCCCTTCCTTTCCAACATCAGCTCAGAATGTCGACTGCTAATTCCCCTCCGCAGATGCTGCCTGACCTGCTGAGTTCTTCCAGCATTTTGTCTGTATGCTGCTCAGCCTTATTATCCCTGTCTTAAATGATGTGCAATTTGTTGTTCTGCAGCAGCAGTACTGTGCAAAGACAAAATTACGATAAATTACAAAATAAATATATAGTGCTAAAATGTTTTCTCAGTGATTCCTAGAATGCTACAATTAATTGTATATAATGTTGTCTTCTTAGCTCTCCCAAAATGTAACACGTAATGCTTTCAGGATTAATTTCCATCTGCTATTTCTCTGCTCCTCTTATCATCTGATCAATATTATGCTGTTGCTGAAAGCTATCAACATCGTCACCAATCTTCCTGTCATCTGCAAAATTATTACTCATACTGTACCTCTTACATTCACATCCAAATTGTAAATGTGGACAGAGGCATCAGACATGGCCCGATAAAATAAGCACGGGGAGGATCACGCTAGTGGATGGAACGTACAAAGGAAGATTCACATAGTGGTCACAGGTCAATATTCTCACCTCTCTACCATATCAATTCTTCCTGGGATTAACTTTGCATGAGAAGGTCAAATAAATCTGTTATCACTCAATAAGTTATTTGAAATATTACAGAAAACTCTAGATCTAGATTCGAAAGACATCTGCCTAATCAGAAATCTGTACTGGGAACAAACTGCCACTGTAAGAATAGATAGAGTAGTGAGTCAGTTTACAAAAATCAAGAGAGGCATTAGACAAGGGTGTGTTTTCTCCTCTGATTTGTTTAATGTGTACAGTGAAACAATATTACAAAAAATAAGAGAATTCTTGGGAGTCAAAGTTGGCGGTGAAAACATCAATAATTTCAGATATGCGGATAACACTGTGTTAATTGCAAGTATGGAGGAAGAACTACAAAACTTAATTGATATAGTTGCTGAAGAAAGTGCGGAAATGGGACTGTCTATCAATTGCAAAAAGGCAGAATGTATAGTGATATCCAAAAAGGAGAAGAATTCTATCTGCAGGCTGAAAATAAATGGGGAAGACATAAAACAAGTACAGAACTTTTGCTACTTAGGAAGTTGGCAGGAAGCTTCACTAATTCATATGTTTTGGACATATCCGAGTCTTGGGAAATACTGGAAGGGAGTATTGCAAACTTTCTCTGTACTTTTCAAAGTAAATTTTAAGCCTAACCCTTTGACTGCTTTATTCGGTAATGTTGGAGAAAAATATATTATTCTGGAGACATCTCATTTGCACATTTTGGCTTTTATTTCTCTTATAGCTAGGAGGACGCTCTTGCTTAAATGGAAGGATGTCATCCCGCCTACTCACACTTCATGGTTACGTGATATTATGTTATGTTTAAATTTAGAAAAGATCCGTTGTTCAATTTCTGAACCTAGCCAAGACTTTCACACATTGTGGGAACCATTTTTGAACTATTTTCAAAATCTTTGATTTGTTGTTAAAGTACAGATGTTGGTTAATAACGTATTTCACTATATGATAAGGATTTTTTTCCTCCTTTCTTTCTTTACCAAGCAGCTTCGATCTTGGTAGTGGTTTTAGATTTTTTTTGTATAATAATAAAATTACCATATTTCAATATTATGATTTAATTTACATGAATATAGAGTAATAAGGTTACAAGTGTGATTCAAATATGTATCGGTATTATTTTATCTTTTTTTGATGTATAATATATACTTGTACTCTGTATTCTTCTATGTAGAAATTAATAACAAAAATATTTAAAGGAAGCTGGGTGACATCAGATGGTAGGTGTGACACGGACATCAAAAGAAGAATAGGGATGGCAAAAGACACCTTTACAAGAATGAAGAGTATACTGACTGTGACAAAATAACCATTTATCAGAAGATTGATGCCTATAAGAGGACAATGGGGGAACATTCAAGATGCTGATAAGAGAGAGACGAGAGGGATTAACGAAAAGGAGACACAGATCCGAGTATTGTCAGAGACCGGTGGCTTTGAACCCTGAACTGTTTGAAGTTTGATGGACAGGCGATACCTCAGCAGGGGGATAAAAAGGGATAGGTTTGCTAAGGCAAGAGACACATGACTCCACGAGGTAACGAGACCCTGGAAGCGGTGCGCCCCCACAAGTTGGTGAGAGTTTTGGAGGTCTGGTCGCGGGACCAGCCATAGATGCACAGGGTGGAAAGATACGATCGGGTGGGAGCCCGGTGTGTGTGTCCGCCCTTGCCTGGGTGCCGGGTTCACCGCAGAACGATCGTATCTGGAACGGAGGGGTCACAGTCGGTGACCTCAGAGGACATTACAAAGGGCTCGCCCGAAAGCTAACTGCGAGGAATATCGAAGGTCTGTGTGGAATCCGTTTTGAATATTCATTCGCTTTCGCTCTCTCTCTTCTCCCCGCCCCAACGGCACAACAGCGATTACTGCGAACTGAACTGAACTTTGCGTCACTTGAAACTGATCATTTACCCCTAGACTGCGATAGAGCTTGATTGATCCTATTATCCTAGTTCTGTGTACATGTGTGTTTTATCATTGCTAAACTGTTGAACTTACATCCTTTTGATTAGAGTACTGTGTTGCTTATTTCTTTAATAAAACTTTCTTAGTTCCAGTAATCCAGACTCCAACTAAGTGGTCCATTTCTGCTAGTTTGGCAACCCAGTTACGGGGTACGTAACATGACCAACACTAAACTAGGCACGACAACCCGCCTCAGAGTACTGAAATGTAACGTTTATCCAGTTATGTTATATAGATCAGAATGTTGGACAATATCTAGTAACATGAGGAAACGAATTGAAACAGCAGAGATGTGGTTTTTGAGGAGGATACAAAGAATATCACAGATGAAACGAATATCTAATGAGGATGTCATGAGCAGAGCAAGCACAAAGAGAAATAATGTATGAGATATGAAAAGGCAAGATAACTTCATTGGACATGTGATTAGAGGAGTTAGAATGTACAGTAATTATGGGAAAGATTGAAGGGAAGAAAGCAAAAGGAAGGCAAAGACAAATGATGATGGAGACAGCAGCCAGAGAACTGGAAATGAATACCAGTGAATTGATCCACTTGACCCGAAACAGGAGTGCGTGGGCCATGGTAGTCAAAGCTCAGACTGGACATGGCACCTGGTGATGATGATGATCACTCATTGTAATGTTCAGTTCCTCAACCAATGAAGTTATGTGGCAAAATAGCTGATAAGCATCTGAGATTCAGACATTAATCTCCTAAATTATCTATTCCTGCCATTCTGTGAGACTCATTATCAAAGACACTGAGTTTTCTTTATTCATTTTTTTTCATTAGTGAGGTGAATATCTATTGCCAACTTCTAACAATCGTTAAGAAGGTGGCAGTGAGCAAGTTCTTGAATCAGTGCACTCCCTCTAATGATCTATATTCACTGGGTCAGAGCAATAGCTGCTCAGTTTGGGATGATGTATGAATAAACCTACAGGTAGTGGTCTTCCCATATAACACACGTAAAATGCTGGAGGAACTCAGCAAGTCAGCCAGCTTCTGTGGAAAGGAGTGAACTTCACCAGTACTGGAAAGTAAGGGGGAAGAGGCCTGAATAAGAAGGTGGAGGGAGAAGGAGTACACGCTGGCAGGTAATAGGCCAAACCAGGTGATGGGTACATAGGTGGGCCTGTACCCACTGCCTTTGCCCTCCTTGATAGAAAATAATCGGAGATTTGAGAGGGCTGTCGGTATAGGAATAAGTGAATGCACTTAGTAGATAGCTCACATTGTAGGCACTATGCCTTGGAAAATTCTCTATAACTATTCTTAAAAGACCAAACCCAATCCTGCTCCAGGTCTTCTTCAGCTGATATATATGCTCTAGAAGATGTTGCAATGGGTTTAAACTGTAACAACTACACAATTTATTGCTGTTTAAATGATCATTTACATTCAAAAGATCCTTATCTAATATTCCAAGCAGAGGTTAAGGTGACACAAAGAACAGTGGTTTGGGATCACATAGGGAGAAAACAAAAAGTTATGATACCAGGGTTAACGTAGACTTGAGAAGTTCAGCATCTGGACCAGGATTTACATTTCACGTTTGTCAAAAGGATCAAATGTCTAATCCACTTTACCCCATGTTATCCATTTTGATCTTGTTACATGCATAAGAATGAGTTCTAGATGTTAATCCTTCAGAACAAATGTGTTAAGCACTGTGATTAAAATCAGGTCTAGTCTACAAGCTAAGCATTTTATTCAGTCAATAGTCAACATAAGCATTTACTTAACACCCACTGCTCTATAGTCTTAAATTACTTTCAGTTGCAGCAGGTGAAGATAAGATTTATAAGATATTCATTCATACAATTTAAACAATTGGTAATAATTGCTTATCTTGTTAACACTAAAATGTGCTATTAAAACTGTTAATTATCAACTAGTATGCACAAGATAGTAAAATATTACAGTTATGAATATTAAATGATTCATTAATCTAATTATTTGAATGCCTTTTACAACACATTATTCTATTGCACATGATTTATATTACTGTGACTGAGGACTGTTTGAAAATTAAATACGTGAAAGTTATTGGCATTTGCTTTAGAAGGGCATTATAATGCAACATGAGCGCTGTGACATTAGTGAGCAAAGAAGGCACCTCACAAATTAAACCAAGGCTGCTTCTGCTGAACTAACCAATATTATTGTTTAAATAAAACAGGATGAATTTGATTGGGTAAAATCTTTCTGGAAAACCGATGTAAGAAAGATTATGGAATAATGTGGCAAACTGACTTATCAAATATGTGGTGCTGCCGCTTTTTTCCAACTCAAACTGCCACCTTGTCAAATCCGATATTTCTCAAATCCTTTATTATTCTTCTTGGGGAAGAAAATTATGCATCCTATTATTGAGAAGAAAGTTTTCGGAAATTGTTTTTCCCTTAGTTCTTCTTTGTGAATCATTTAAGTTTATGCCTCCACAGTACTTGATTTATTTTTTTAAAGATCACTTTCAGGTCAACCCCTATTGCCCTCATCATTAGAGAGAAAGGCCATAATTTCATAAGTTCCACTTCATACCCATAACACCTAATAACATTCATTCTAATGAATCCAAACCACACATTTTTCTGCTCTTTTTATATCTTTCTTATAGCTGAATTCTAACATATAACATGCAAGTTACTGTTTGCACCAATGAAGGCTTGTACAAGTTTTTCATCACCTTAAATCTGCTTTCTATAGTTATAAATACAAATCAAAGCATTCCCTTTCCTTTTCTAATACCAGCTTGCTTTATCCCCCTTTAATAAGTTTTTGATGAGATCCCTTCTACATCAATTTAAAATTGTATCATTTGGTATTTTCATGTTTTTTGTCATTGAACTTTATCCATTCTGCAATGTCCTCTTGCAGTCACCAGCCTTAGCAGTGCCTTCTCTTTCATGCTTTTGTTCCAGCCATACATTGGGATAGGCTGCAGTCCTCAACTAAGAATTTAATTCCCCAGTGGGCAGAACTCAAAAGCGGGACCAATTAATTGAAAAAGTAATTCCATATTCCTTTAATTCCTCCATGCATATTATTTATATAAACTTTAAATAATGCTTCCAAAATAAATTCATGAAAAAAAATAATCACACAACATTGTTTAATATGGTCCTTATATTTCTTCTCAAACTGTGTCATATTGCGTCAATCAAATGCTCACAATCTATACCACACGTTCTCAGTTTTACCCGTTCCGCCTTTTATTTCAAGTTATTTTACACTGTCAATAAAACACAACCACTATTAAGAATGCAGTCATTTTATTATGTAAATGACATCGTAATCTTCTCTTTCAGTAACCTGGATCTGTGAGTTATGCAACCTTCTCATCCTCTCTCCAGTCTTCCATCATTCAACATTGTTGCTGCTCTTTTGTCATAAGTATCAGTCTGTTACATGGTCTAATCTGCTAAGTCTTTACATTTTAGACTTATGGGTACTTATGGGTACTCTTACTTAAATCTCTTATTATTTAGCATCATGGTGAAATTCAGCTCCACTTCCTTTCATCCTTCCATCTCATCCTCTTCTCTCCCTACCTTCAACCCAATAATCCTCCGACCTCTGTTTTCTAACCCCTGGCCACAGTACTTCACATTTGTTCCCCATTAAAAGCTCCCTCCTCTAATCTAACTAAAATCAGGGAAACAATGGAGTTAAAAAAGAACTTTCATAGAGAATAAGGAAACATCATTTGTTAAATCATTTTTTAAAGTTTAAAACTATTAACGAATAAAAATCTTTGCGAAGAAAAACAAATGTAGATCATAGTAAAGTTTAAATTGATTTGAATTGCCAGGAAGATTAATGATTCAGTTCATTTTCTTCAGTATAATGTTTAACAAAACTACATGAACAAATCTGAAGTTCCTGCAATTCTGTGATCACATCATCAATTATTATTACCATTTTTTAAAATAACAACATACATCAAATATTTGTATTTTATATAAATTTGGCACTCAATGTAAAAAGAAATGATATTTAAATACTTTACAATAAATTATGTACACTGGAATTTTAAAATTCTGCAGGCTGTAGAAAATCGGCAGTACTGGTGGTTTTAAATTTTTCTGGTACAAATGATGTAAAAGTTGAGACTAGGCAGGGTCACTTAATAGTGATTAGTTTCCAGCCTTTCTTCTCCTTAATTCAATGCATAGTTGAACTGGTTTGCAAACTTTTCATGTTTTCTTTTATCTAGAGAAGCCATTGCTTTGGAGACTCGTTTCAAGGAAGCTCTGCAAAGAGAAACAAACAAAAATGTAGTATTGGTTACATTTAGAGTTTGCTCACGTGATATTATTGAACTTGATCAAAGCACATTATAGAGCATTACAACAGCTTTAGCTACTGCAAATATAATGGCATCAAGACCACCTGCTGCAATAGAATAAGCCAATTTATTAAAAATAACACTCAGTAGCTCAGACAACTTCTGTGGATTGGTTCAGGGTTCAAAGTTCAAAAACTGTTTAATATCATTTCCAGTACACAAGTGTCAAGAAGAACAAAATAATTGTTAGTCTGATTTGATGCAGCACAAAATAAGATAAAGGACACAATAAACATAAATACATAGCTTCTAAACATAGGTTATTTGTATGGCCATTAAGTGCTGCTAGGCACAGGGAGTGTTGATACATAAGGTGACTGATAGGAAATGATACAGTATTGATGGTGAGGGGTGTTGATCAACCTCACTGCTTGAGGAAATTAACTGTCTTTGAGTCTGGTTGTCCTGGTGTGGATGCTACTTAACCTCCTCCCTTATGAGAGTGGGGCAAACAGTCTATGAGAAGGGTGGGTTGGATCCTTCATGATATTACTGGCTTTTTTCTAGGGCCTTTCTGAATATATGTCCATGATAGCGGGTAGGCTGGTGCCGGTGATGCATTGGTCAGTTTCCGCCATCCACAATTTAGTTAACATTTCAGATAAGTGAACTTTTAGTCAGCTACTTTCTGACCCATTGAGTATTTCTAGTGTTTGTTTTTATTTCAGATTTCCAGCATTTGTAATATTTTGCTGTCTAATTAAGTAAGTTACTACAGGATTCTTATTGAGGGCTATGTCTTAAGGATGCACAAATATAATGTCCTTCAGCTTATTTAAAAATTTTTAAGGTATCTGTTGGATAAGTGTGACGAAGATGATTGGTGCTCCATTAGAAGACACATCTGTGGTCTCAATGAGGCCTTTCGAAGAACTGATGAACACTATCAATAGATTCCTAACAACTGAGAAGTGCCTACTAGGGAAAAATAATGGAATTAAAAAAAGGAGAAACATATTTAAATGAGACATATCGATTCAATGAAGGCAACAAAATCTACAAAACATTTGTTTCACTGGAGCCCCAGTGATGAAACGTGAAGTGAGATAGACAGTAAAACCCAGCCTGAACAGAATTACAAAATGGGCTGAGGTGGATCAGCCATCCATTGTACTTTTTGCTTTCTCCATTGACTTCCATGCACAGAAAATCAACTGGAGCATGTGACAATTGGCTTGTGTGCTAAGAAAAATTGGGTGTGCTGTTTATTGGGCAGCTGGTATTTTAATATATAATTATTTTGCTCTCCAACAGATCAATATTTGAGAACCCAAAGATGAAAATAAATTGGAAGTTTTAAAGCAATGCCACAGGCCTGGATATTTCAGTATTGTTGTAAACTACTACTATTGGTGGACTTGATACTCTCTATAATCTGTAGATTTCCTTTACTATAAAGCACCTTGGCAAATGGAGATGAAACTCAATAGGTTATAATTGAGAACAGTTAACCTGTTCACCAACCACATGCTAAACGCTAAACCTTCTCCAACTAACCGTGCTAGGTGAATAATGAAAACCAAACTAACATTCTTTTCTTCTCAGACTTTTCATACTATTTCACTTTTGAAAACCCAGTTGTTTACAATTTATAACTTGTATCTCTGTGCGTAATCCCAAACTGAATCACAAGAAGGTTGTAGGTTGGTTTAACTCAGTGACAAACAAACTGGAAATAAACTAGCTAATTAATACTCTATTAGTAAATTCCCTACACCTAGGGTGACAAGTGACTTTGCACTTTGTTGGAGAAATACTGAACAGCACAAAGCAAAAAAGCAAAACACTGCAGATGTTGGAAATGTGCATCACAAGAGGAAAAACGTTGTAGACTCTCAAGTCAAGCAGCAGCTATCAAGAAGGTACAAAATATAACTAGTTCGAGTGAAGAATTCCTAAACCTAAAGTTGGACTAGAGAGTAACAACTAATACCCTGAATTCAGGTCATGTCAACTTCAAAATACTGTATGTTTATATTGGAAAAGGTTTAAGTAATAACTTCTAATATGCATTTATCTATTTTTAATGTGATCCAGAAAAAGAGCGCAAGATTGAAGAAGATGGAGGCGCATAGCCGCCAATTCCGGATTCGGGATGGCACCCACTGACTGACTGAATGTGTTCCAGAAATATGTTTGTATTTTTAGCTATTTTGAAATCTTGAGAGTATTCTAAAGATATACCTTGACCAGGACTCAAAACAATTAGCCCGTTTAAAACATAACACTTTGACCTTGAGAGAATGCATTAAACAAACACGGTAGTAGAGAAATCACATTGCATTCTGCTCCTGAGATTAATTCCATTAAATTGAACGGAGCAGAATTTTGGAAGTGATTTGCTGCTTTCACTATAATGCATATTCAGCCAGGCACTTGTGTATAGATATCTACTCCAATTCTCTACCTCTGGGCTTCCGACTCCTTTACTAACTACAGATATTGAGTAGTATGTGTGTGATTGTGTGCATACACAAGGATTTTGATTGCAATCACATGACACAAACCTAACTAAAAACATATTTTAATTGTTGTTTATGGTTTGCCATGTAATTCCCAATTCCAAATTACTTTTTTCCCCTCAGGATTGTTTACCTTTCCCCCTTTGCATGGAATCAATATCTTAGGCAGATCATGAACACAAGAGGTTTTGCTGATGCTGGATATCTTGAGCTTCTGCTCGCTTCCTTTCCAGACCTAATGAAGGGTCTCAGCCTGAAACATCAACACTTTATTCCCCTCCACAGATGCTGCCCACAATGCTGAGGTCCTCATTTTTCATGTGTGTTGCTCAATGTTTTTAGCAAGTTCCTTTCTTCTTTAATGTCCCTCTTTTCCCAAACCTGCTCATACTGTATTTATTATCCATTAATCCCATTTATTATCCATTATTCCCATTCAACACACTGCAATATCAATTCAGAGCTTTCCCCTTGTCAGTGAGAATGGATACCACAAATAAACTTATATCTTTGTGGGATCTAGGCATTGCTAGCAAGGCCAGAATTTATTGGATCCCTAACTACCCTTGAGAATTAGAACTATTGCTATCCTTCTGGAGGAGGTACTCCTACAAAGGTATAGCAAGGGAATTTCAGGAGGGGCCCTGTATGTGTGTTATTCCACATGTTGCACATGATGGTAGAGCTTGTGAACCTGGGAGATATCATCAGAAAAGACTAGACAGTTTACAATATCCCTGCATCTAGTTTTTTTTAGATATTTACAAATTCGAGATTATGTTAGGAAATATATACCCAACTTTGAGGTTTTAGACAAACATGAGTCCCTGGAGGCAATAAATAAATTTGATCCTGTTACTCGTAGTGCGGTATCCTATTTTTATCAGATCCTATATAATGGAGCTCGGGTGAATACTGCAGGTCTTAAACAGGCATGGGTGGATGAATTGGGTATAGAACTGACAGAGGAGGTCTGGGATGAATGTTTAAAGAGTATACATGATTGTTCGGTCAATGACAGAGACAGACTTATACAGTTTAAAACAATACATAGACTCCATTATTCCAAAGAAAAGTTGCACAGTTTCTACCCTGATGTTTCGCCAGTTTGTAATAGAGTAAATCTGTGAACAGTAACTTGTCACATTCATTCTGGTCATGTTGTAAGCTTTATGCATACTGGAAAAGTATTTTTCACTGTTTCTGAGGCTTTTGGGAAGCGGTGGGAACCAGACCCGCTCATAGCCATCCTTGGAGCAACAAGCTCCCTATCTTCAGCCAATATGTATGAAAAACTGGCTGTATTGTTTGGAATGTTGATTGCTAAGAAGTTAATCCTGCAAATGTAGAAAATGGACTCTGTGCCTACGTACGATCTGTGGCTGAGAGAATTGGCAAATACTTTACATTTGGAGAGACTAAGACTATGTAATGAGGATGGAGGGGACATCTTTGAAAGGATATGGGGCCCTGTATTGGACTTTCTTACGGGGTGAAGACTGAGGTTTTTTGGTGCGGTGCACCTCTGCTGTGTATGTTTACTATTTTTCTCCCTTTTGCTGCTCAATATTTAATTTGATTTTGCTATGGTTGTGGTTTTTGTGGATGTGCTGTTTTTTTTGTTCGTTTGTTAGTAATAAATAAAAAAGAAAAAGAAAAGACTAGACAAGTAACTGCGGTGTATTTGTAACACACACAGAATGCTGGAAGAACTCAGTAGGCCAGGCAGCATCTGAAGGGTCTTGGCCTGAAACATCAACTGTATTTTTTTCCATAGATGCTTCCTGGCCTGCTGAGTTCCCACAACATTCTGTGTGTGTTGCTTGGATTTCCGGCATCTGCAGATTTTCTCTTGTTTGCAGTGTATTTGTAGATGGTATACTTTGAAGTCACTGTGCACCAGTGAATTAAGGAAGAAATGCTTTGAGTGTCAATTGGATACCAATCCGATAGACAACTTTGCACTGGATATTTCTGCAGATCTTAGAATTATTGTGGTCCAGGCAAGTATAACCTATTCTGTCACACCCATGAGCCTCGCCTTGTTGATGCTGAAAAGGCTTTAGAGCAGAGCTTCCCAAACTCGGGTCCACGGATCCCGTGCATAATGGTACTGGCCCATGGCATTAAAAAAAAGTTGGGAACCCCTGCTTTAGAGGATCAAATGTTGACAGCACACCCAGTTTTTGACCCACTTTCATGACTACTGTGCTTATCAGATGGTCCTGTTGAATTTCTAGTCAGTGCTGATTCCCAAGAATGTTGATGGTGAAAGATCGGTTATGGAAATGATACCATAGCAGTTAGTGCAGCACTATTAGAGTGCCAGCAATCAGGGTTAACTTCCCGTGCTGCAAGGTGTTCGTATGTTCTCCCCAAACACAACTGTATGAGTTTCCTCCAGATGCTCTGATTTCCTCCCATGGTGCAAAGACATATGATTAGGGTTAGTGTGTTATGGGCACAATACATTGGTGCCAGAAGCATGGTGACACTTGTGGGCTACAATGTATTGCACTGTATGCTTTGATGTACAAATAAATCCAACTTAAAATGCCGAGGTTAGGTGGTTTAATACCTCTCTCATAGAGGGATCATTGTTGGGCACATTTGAGGCACAAAGGTTACTTTGCATTTATCAGTCCCTGCCTGAGCCTCTCTGTGTGCAGGTATGAACTGTTGCATTTGTTAAGGCATTGTGCAATCTTCAAATTCATTTGGAATCAGCCACAGACAACTCCACTATTGAATGTATAATGAAATGATTATTGTTGAAGTATTAGCCACTGACATTTGATCCTAGGATACTGACCTAAAAAGATGCTTTGGCTGGCATGATTGACCTCCAACAACCATCACCATCTTTATGCAAGGTATAACTCCAAACATTAGAATATTTTCCTTTTGCGAACACGGATTTCAGTTTCTATAGGGCACCTTCATGACCCACTTAAGTCAAATACCAATGTAATGGAAAGTGACTCTCATGTCACCTGGGCAATTCACCTCTTTGGTTCCTGCTTTGACCATCACACTGATATGATGTGGAAGTGAGTTCTTGCACAGTTTGATATATTTTGCACACTACTTGTCTACCCTGTTGGTGTGTTTTCACTGATTCTATACAGTTATTTGATATATTGAATATGCCCGCAAGAAAATGATTTCAGGATTATATATGGTGACATATGTGTACTTTGATAATAAATTTACTTTGGACTTTGCTGATGACTGACAGCAGACTTGTCGGTGACAATTAGCCAGATTAGCAAGGCAATATTGGGCCATTCTCCATGTTGTCAGTGCCAATATACTAGAACAAATTGGTTAGATGCACAGTTTGTTCTGAAGTGCAGATATTCAGAACTACTCCTGGGATGTTGTCAGTAACGATACATGTGAGTAGTCTGCTCAGCCATTTCAAGTAATATTTAAGAGTTGACCACTCTAGTGGGTCTGGATTCACATACTGTCCAGATGGGTTAGAACAGCAGATCTCCTCTCAATCATTATCTATTGTTTTGCAGAATACCTAAAACGAAGTTACAGAAACAGAATGGTGGGGCTTTAACTCAGCTATCTGTATCGTTATTCCAGGCATCTGAATTATTAGTTTATTAGTTTAACCAAGTCTCAATAATAAACACTTTTTAATAGGCAGCAGGTAGTAATCTAATTTTTTATTGAGGCTGTATGGGACTAGGCAGAATAATAGTTCAGCATGGACTAGATGGGCAGAAGGGCCTGTTTCCACATTGCAGTGCAATAGAGAGTCTATGGTCTGACGGTACCCCAATTAGGATATTCCTTCCAGTTATAATCCCTGAACCTTGGAAAAATTGCAGTACAATTTCACCAGAATACAGGTTCAATTCCTTGTTCTTTGATTTAAGAGAAACAAAATAGGTAACAAAAAAAAACTACTCCTCCAACATAACTTGTGAAATTGAAGCCTGATCAAGTTAAATGTCATTAAATGAAAGCTCTCCATAATTGCTCAATATTCAATATTCCCAAAAGATGGTGAAAGAACTTTCCAGAGATCCTTTCGAGAGGGCTAAAATATAAAATCAAGGATGTAACACTGAGTTTTATTATGAATTTGTCAGACTGCATTTGGAGTACTGGGAGCAGTTTTGGTCCCTCTATCCAAGAGAGGATGGACCGGCTTGGAGAGGGTCTAGATGTTGTTCACAAGCATGATCCTGGGAACGAAAGGGTTAATGGCTCCGGGCCTGTGCTCACTGGAGTTCGGAACGGGGTGGGGGATCTCACTGGAAGCTATCAAATATTGAAAAGCCAAAATAGAGTGGACATTGAGAGGATGTTATCACTAGTGGGGAAGTCTCGGACCAGAGGCACAACGTCAAAATACAAGGACATCATTTTGGAACAGCAATGAGGAGGAATTTCTTTAGCTAGAGAGGGGTAAGCTGCGGTATTCATTGCCACAGATGGGTATGAAAACCAAGTCATTAGGTATATTTAAAGCAGAGGTTGATAGGTTCTTGATGAGTAAGAACATCAAAGGTTATGGGGAGTAGGCGGAATGGTGTTGAGGGATAATAAACCAGATATGATGCGATGGTGGAGCAGACTCGATGGGTCAAATTGCCCGATTCTACTCCTATGTCTTATCTGCATATCATCATTTACCAGTACCAGTTTCTCTCCTTACTTTCAAAACTGACCAGTTATCAAAATGCACTGATTATATTTACAAAGAGCTGAACTCTTCAGCAATTTCCAGGAACCATTTTCCATGATGGTTACTATGTTACATTCACACTTCAAGCATTCAGTGTCCTTTCGCCAGATCTTTACACATTCTTTCATACTTCTGTAGTTTTAGTTTCTGTTTGATGCAAATCTAAATAACATCTATTTTTTTTGCCTAAAATGCTTTCCTTTAAAATTGAAATGAACAATCAGCACCCTAAAAGGTTTAATGTCCTTTATGCAAATATAAACAATAAATTTGGTTTTAATCAATAAGATAAAGAATACAATAATTTAAAAAACACAATATATATAAATACAAAAGATAGCTTTTATACATAAATTGATTGTATGTAATGAAGAGGATATAAAATATGTTCACATCCAGGCTTTCAAACAGATCTTCAGCCTTACAAAACATGATTACTGTTGTAGCTGTAGTTAGTTTAGGAATGATTAGTTTGAACAAAACTGAGCAATAAATAACCAAACGGAAAAACCCGAATTCAATAAAAATTGTAATTACTCAAATACGAGTTTCTGAACACTGATTTCCCTTGCAGCAGTTCCACAAGAGATCAATACTTTAAGCTATGTAATTCCTTGAAAATACTTTCTGTTAATGAAAGCACACCAGGACACCCTGTACATTTAACAGCATCGTATCTATCTTCAAGACCTGTGAAATTAGAGAACAGCAGAGCTGCAGCCCAAATATCTAATGCTTAAGAGGAGTCTTTAGCACTAATTCAGTGGCCTTGGCATGTCTTGGTGTGTAATGCTAAGTCTGGTATCAGCATCACTGCGCCGTATGGTGCTGCAAATGAAATGATATCCATCTCGGCCTTGTGCAGCCATTCTCTACATTCTATTGACAGAAACAGCAGGATTTTATTACTTGTTAAAATCACGCCTTTTTCTTTTTTTAAAAAAAATGGGAAGTTAATTAACCACCTAAGCACTCTAAACATGAAAATGTTACACCTTACAAGCAATTTATATTTTGAATGTAGTTTTATGGTTAAGTTTTGTGAGGAACAATGGGAATTATTCAGTTAATATGTCTGTAACACCTGCTCCTTTTCAAATCTGTCTGAACAGACACATGGGGCTTTTATTTCACCAAATGACTGCACCAACAACAACACTGCACTCCTTCAGTACCTGAAATGAAATGCCAATAATAGGACACTACAGCACAGAAATGGGCTATTTGGCCCATCTAGTCCATACTGAACTATTAATCTGCCAAGTCCCATCGACATACCACAGCCCTCTATTCCCCTCCCATCCATGTACCTACCAAATTTCTCTTAAATGCTGAAATCAAAACTACATCCACTACTTCTGCTGGCAACTCGTTCCACACTCTCACCACCCTCTGAGTGAAGAAGTTCCCTCATGTGCTCTCTTTAAACATTTCAATAGAATAATGCTGATTCATTTTAAGGTTTGCAGTGGACACAAAGCAAGGAAACATAGCAAATAGTGAGGATTGAGTTTTGTGAGAGTAATGAAATAGAAGAGCAAAATAGGGTCGTTAATTTTGACAGAAAGGCTGAGGAAAAGCAGTTTTAGCTCAATGGTACATTATTAAAGATAATTCAGAAAAGCAGAGACCAGAAAGTACAGAGGCTTATGTTTTTAAGATGGCAGGTTTGAGCTGAGGAAGGTGCTAAGATGGCAGTTGACAGCTTTAACACTGTGTCCAAAAGAAAGCAGATTTTATCAAATTTTTGTACACGATTGCCCAGGTCCCAACTGGGATATTACGGATAATTCAGGTCACTAGGCTTCAGGAAGGATATCACAGTCTTAAAGATTCACCATAATAGAAAATTTCAGGATCTGTTTGTTGGAGGGAACCTTTCTTATTCTGAGCAGCTCTCACTGAAATATAACCTATCAAATACCCACTTTTTTCAATATCTACAGATTAGAGATTTTTTAAGATCTAAACTACATATATTTCCTACTAGCCCAGGTAAGAACATAATAGATGTAGTTTTTAATTTGAAACCTGTTGATAATGGCTCTGTTGATATTTATGGTCTGTTGTTGGGACTGAGAATGGCTCCTTTAGAGAAAATTAAAAAAGATTGGGAAAAGGATTTACAGACTTCATTATCTGATGAGACCTGGAGGGCTATTTTCAAAATGGTTAATTCTTCATCATTATGTGCTCGTCATTCCCTCCTGCAATTTAGAGTGGTAGATAGGGCTCATATGTCTAAAGACAAGCTCTCTATTTTTTTTTGCAGATATATCTCCTTATTGTGACAGATGTAATAATGGAGAGGCTTCATTAATTCATATGTTTTGGCCATGTTCGAGCCTTGAAAAATATTGGAAAGATGTATTCCAAACCTCTTCCTGTACTTTTTAAATTTAATTTTAAGCCCAATCCTTTGACTGCCTTATTTGGTATTGTTGAGGAAAGAGCTATAATTTTGGAGCCTTCTCATTTGCGGGTACTGGCTTTTATTTCTCTTGTGGCTAGGAGGGCGATCTTGCTTAAATGGAAGGAGGTTGCCCCCCACACACACATGCTCAATGGTTATGCGATGTTTTGTCATGTTTAAATTTAGAGAAGATTCGTTGTTTGATTTCTGATTCTAACCAAGATTTTCAAACGCTATAGGGACCCTTTCTGAACTATTTTGAAAATCTTTGAATTGTTATTGTGATTAAAATATAGATCTGGGCCATTATTATAAAACACTATATGGTAAAGTACTCTTTTTTTCCCTCTTGTTTTTTTTTACCAACCAGCTTTGTCTTGGAAGTGGGTGTAGATTTTTTTTATAATTAACTATATAATTGTATTTCATAATTCAATTTATTTTATCTGATTGATCATGAATATGGGATACCATGATTATATCAGTGTGATTTATATATACTGCATTTTGTGTTATCTTATTTTGATTTATAACAAGTATCCTTATGAATTCTGTATTTGTGTATATGAAATTTAATAAAAATATTGGAAAAGAAAGAAAGAAAATGAAATCAAAGAAGAAAAAACATATACAGACTAGGGAAAATGGGTTTGTTCTTCTTCAGAGTAGAAAGGTCAAGAGATTTAAATGAGTTGTTCATAATCTTAAAGGGAGACTTGGCATAGCGGTAATTACCACTGGATCAGTAATCTAGCGACCCAGTTACACACTGGGGACAGGAGTTCGAATCCCACCACGGCAGATGAATTTGAATTCAATAAAATTATTTGGTGACCATGAAACCATGCTGATTGTCGTAAAAACCCATTGGTTCACTACCATCCTTACCTGGTCTGGCCTATATGTGACTCCGGACCCACAGCAATGTAGTTGACTCTTAAGTGCCCTCTGAAGTGGCCTGGCAAGCCATTCAGTTGTATCCAACCTCTAAAAAGAAAATAATAAGGAATGTACCCACAAGGACACCTCAGCATCGAGCTAGGCACTGGAAACAACAACGGCAAAACCAGCCCTGTCGACCCTGAGAAGTCCTCCTTACCAACATCTGGGGACTTGTGCCAAAGTTGGGAGAGCTGTCTCAAAGACTCATCAAGCAACAGCCTGACATAGTTGTACTGACGAAATCATGCCTTACAGTTAACATTCTCCACCAACACTATTCCTGGGTATGTACTGTCTCATCACAGTGGTATACAAAAGAGAGGGAGTTACCCTGGAAATGCTCAACATTGACTCTGGACCCCATGAAGTCTCATGGCACCAGGTTAAACATGGGCAAGGAAACCTCCTGCTGATTACCACGTACCATCCTCCCTTAGCTGATGAATCAGTACTTCTCCACGTTGAGCAGCACTTTGAAGACCCTGACCTGGAGTTATACTCTGACTTCGGTTCTTTGCAGGAATGTGACCTGCTCTCAGGGCCTCGTGACCCGCCGCTTTTCTGATATCGCAAAGATGCAGCCTGCACGACTAGCCGGACTTTCATGGCTCTGAAGACATGCTGATTCTAGGCTGGTGCTCCTGAATGAAGCATTGCAGGAGAACACGGAACACCGGGAGCAGCAGGTTAGCTGCCAGGGATTATGTGTCCAGGGGGCTGCGCCTTTCCAGGGCTGGCTCTCTAGGCACAGAGCTCGGAAAAAGCAACGCATCGGGCTTTTAACACCGTAAATCAGCAAGTTGTTTACGTCTCCCCTCTCGCTGTGAAACGGTGACACCTCTTTTTCCCGTATTAGGGACAGAGATATGTCGAAATACTGGATGAACGAGTAGTCTTTGAGGTACTGCAAGTCTGTGTCTTTATTGATGCTCGCTGCACGGTTGAGTGCTTGGTGGAGGGCGCCAATGCGTTTTTGCTGATGGGGGGGGGTCATTGCCTTGCTGCGCTTATGCATTGGGGGGGCAGCTGGGTGGATGGCTTTGGGGTTCTAATGTTTAATCGTCATTCATTCTTTGGGGCACCCCTCTGTTTTCATGGATGTTTGCAAAGAAAAAGAATTTCAGGATGTATATTGTATACATTTCTCTGACATTAAATGTACCCATTGAAATCTATTGAAGTTGGAGGAGACACTGTGGGTGGCAAGGGCACAGAATATACTCTGGGTGGGAGCTCTTCAATGTCCATCACCAAGGGTGGCTCGGTAGTACCACCACAGACTGAGCTGGTCGGGTCCTACTGGGCATAGCTACTTGACTGAGACTACAGCAGGTGGTGAGGGAACCAACAAGAGGGAAAAACATGCTTGACCTCATTCTCACCAACCTGCCTGCCGCAGAAGCATCTGTCCATGACAGCATCAGTAGAAGTGACTGCCACACAGTACTTGTAGAGACTAAATCCCATCTCTACATTGAAGAAACCCTCCACCAGGTTGTGTGGCACACTACCACCATGCTAAATGGGATAGACTTAGAACAGATCTAGCAGTCCAAGACTGGGCATCTATGAGCCACTGTGGGCCATCAGCAGTAGTAGAAATGTACTCAACTACAATCTGTAACCTCATGGCTCGGCACATCAACCACTCTAACATTACCACCAGGCCAGGGGATCAATCCTGGTTCAGTGAAGAGTGCAGGAGGGCATGCCGAGATCAACACCAGGCATACCTCGATATGAGGTGTCACGCTGCTGAAGCCACAGTACGGGACTACTTGCTGCTTATGGTGTTTGACATGCAACTGATAGACAGAGCTGAGTGGTCCCACAACCCACGGATCAGATAGTCCTGTCACATCCAGCCGTGAATGGTGGTGGACAATCAAACAGCTCACTGGAGGAGGAGGCTCCACAAATATCCCCATCCTCAATGATAGAGGAGCCCAGCACACCTGTGCAAAAGATAAGGCTGAGGCATTTGCAACAACCTTCAGTCAGAAGTACCAAGTAGGAGATTCTCCAGGAGGCGCTCATGGTGTGAGGTTAATTTTGGCTTCGCTGCATTACCTTTACTTTCTTTTTTAACCTATGATCACCCTTATTTAATTTATTTATACCTACACTAAAAGATTTATATTACAGAATTATCCTTGAGCTTTGACCGTAAACTTTGAAGAAATGAGCAGAGAAATAAGTACAAGATCTAAAGGGCGAGATCCAAAGAACGTGAAAGATTCCGACGGTAATGGGAAAGATTCCGACGGTAACGGGAAAAAAGTTGAACCTAAGCAAATTGAATTAACTTATGATACACTGTTGAATCTTTTAAGTGAAAAATTTGAGGAACAACGTCGAAGTTTTAAAGAAGAGTTAAAGTCAATTATGGATTCTTTTAAATCGCTTGGTCACGAAGTTAAGCAGCAACAAAACAAAATTGCAGAATTGGATGAGAAAGCTCGGAGAAGAGATCTGAAAATTGAGAGTTTGGAACAAAAGTTGTCTTCGACGTCTAAACAGCTGGAGAGTTTTAAATTCAAGATTATTGATCTTGAAAATCGATCAGGAAGACAGAACTTACGTATAATTGGTCTCCCCAAGGATGTTGAGGAAGGGGATTCTTTAAAATTCTTTTCTCAACTTTTAAAGGATGTGTTTAGCTCTGAATTCCCGAATGATCCTCCATTGCTGGATCAAGCTCACCGTTCTTTACCTTGCAAACCAGATTCGCAGACTAAACTGAGACCAGTGATTATCCGGTTTCATTATGTTCATGTCAAAGAGCAGCTCATCCGAATTGCCTGTCGGAAAGGTACGATTAAATTTCAAGATCATCAATTCTGTCTCGTTGAAGATTTTAGTTCAGAAGTAATGAAGGAGCGTCTGGTTTTCAAACCTTTGATGTCGGAATGTTACCGAAAAGATCTCAGACCAGCTTTATTATATCCAGTATGTTTAAGAATTTCTCCTCTGGACAGCGCATGCCGTTTGTTTTAGTCCACAAGCGCTGTGCAAAGTTTCCTGGATGAGCATTATCCAACTACTCCGCTCTAATTAATGTATGGCTCTCGTAGTACTGGTTCTGTTTTTACGTGCTTCTTTTTAAAGCCTATAATTAACTTATGAAGATGGCCCTTTATAAGCTCAAGATTTTCATTTTTGGTTGGTAGTGTATTTTAGTTGAAGATTTTCTTTGTTGATGAATTCGTTATTTTTTCATTTTGTTAATTTCTAACTATATGATTTTTGAACCTGTCATTAATGGTTTGATGTTGAATTTTTATTTCACTGGGGGAATATCTTGTGTTTTTCTTTTGCTTCGTATAACCAAGATGGCATTTTGTTTTCCTTTTTTTATCATACCTTTTGTCTTTTTTACTGCGCCATTTTTCGTGTTCCTCTTCCCATTTTTTTTTCTTAAAGTGCCATTTTTAATTGCTTATGTTTGTAAATGACTAATAATATGTATTGGCGCTTACTCTTTTCTTTCATTTTAGAAACCACAACATGAAGACGTCTTATTTTATTGTATATGTCAAATTTTTGTGTTTTTCTTTTTTTGTTATCGCGCAGTGTTTAATTTTTTTTGGATTTTGGGTGGTTCTCTTTTCAACATATCTCTTTTGAGCTGCCTTCTGGAGAAATGAGGGTAGATTTAGTTGTTAGTTTATTTTCTGGCCTTTTCCTGGCTTAGTCTTGGGTCTTTGTGGGTGGAGGGTGGGGGGATTTTCACTATTATTTTTTTCAAATGGGCTGACTTAGAAATACAAAAATGACTGCAGTGTCGCAACTTCCGGTTCCTTTCTGAATTTTTGTTCCTCTTCCAATTTCATGAGTTTACATTTTGGTTAACTCTTTACATACCAAAGGGTTGATTCTAGACTACTAATGTGGTTCAGACTACTAACTTTGTTTCTTGGAATACAAACGGTTTAAACCATCCAATTAATGGAAAAAGATTTTTAAAGTATTCCATAGACTGAATGCTCATATTATTTTTGCACAAGAAACTCATGTGAGGAAGGAGAATAATCAGTGTTTCTTTAGGTTTAGGAAGAAATAGCGGAATCATTCGAACTCTCAGGCCAAAGTAAAAGGAGTTTCAATTTTTATAGATTCCTCAATTACAGTTGTACATTATGCCATTTTGTCAGATCTGAATGGCAGATTTTTGTTAATTACTGGATTACTTTTTAATAAAAAAGTCATTATGGTTAATGTCTATGCTCCAAACATGGATTATCCTGAATTTTTTAAGCATTTATTTATTTCCCTTCCTAATTTAAATGAGTATATGTTGATAATGGGTGATGATTTTAATTGTTGTTTAAATCCTTTGATGGATGGATAGATCTACATCCAGTCAGGCTTTACCGAATAAGCTGGCTACTCTTATCAACTCTTTTATGATTGGTTCTGGAATTTCAGAAATTTGGAGATTTCTACACCCTAAGTATAAAGAGTTTTCATTCTTCTCACGTGTATATCATACTTATTCTAGAATTGACTACTTTTTTATTGACTCTCGTTTAATTCCATCTGTGACTGACTGTAACTATGAAATTATTGCCATTTCTGATCATGCACCAATGAAACTCTCTATCCAGTTAATGGATATATCCCCTAGTACTAGACAATGACGGTTTAATTCCAATCCGCTTCAAGATTCGGATTTCATTAAATTTATCAAGGAACAGATGGATTTCTTCTTTTCAACTAATATTACGGAAGAAATTTCCAGCGGGACATTATGGGACACTTTTAAAGCATATATCCGTGGACAGATTATCTCCTATTCTGTTGGACTGAAAAAACGTACTAAGAATGAAATACTTGTGTTAGTTGACAAGATTAAAGAAATTGATAAGAAATATTCCATTGCTCCTAGTAAGGAGCTATATAAACAGAGAGTCGAACTTCAGATGGAACATAGCTTATTACCTCGATTAATACCTCGATTGAAGATCAACTAATGAAAACCAGAAGTGAGTATTATATACATAGTGATAAATCAGGTAAATTATTAGTTAATCAATTGAAAACTGCTTCGGTTAAACGTCAAATTATCAAGATTCGTAAACATGATGATACCTTGACAGTTGATCATGGCGAGATAAACAAATCTTTTCAAGAATTTTATACCTCTTTATATTACTCAGAATTTCCTCATGATCCCAATATAATGCATGACTTTTTAAGGAAATTGAACTTTCCGAAATTATCACCCGAAGAATGTTTAACATTAGAAACTCCTATTACGGATGAAGAGATAAAGGGTGTTATTTCCTCAGTGAACTCTGGCAAAGCACCTGGTCCAGATGGCTATGCAGTAGTATTCTTTAAGTCTTTTTCTTCTATTCTTTCTCCTTGGTTATGTAGAGTTTTTAAAGAAGAATTACAATAAGTAAATTACCACAATCATTTTATGGAGCTTCTATTTCTCTAATTCTTAAAAAAAAATAAAGATCCTACTGAATGTGCATCATATAGACCGATATCCCTGCTGAATGTAGGTTCTAAGATTTTTTCTAAAATATTAGCAACTAGGTTAGAGAAGGTATTGCCTGAAATTATCTCTGTGGACCAAAATGGAATTATTAAAAATCATTATTCATCTTTTAATATGAGAAGATTAATCAAAATATTGTTTATACTCCTTCACTTAGAACTCCAGAATGTGTCATTTCATTAGATGCTGAGAAAGCTTTTGACAGAGTTGAATGGCCATATTTATTTAGTGTGCTTGAGAAATTTAATTTTAGTCCGATATTTGTATCTTGGATTAAATTGAAAACCCCTGTAGCTTTGGTTATACTAATAATCAAAGATCTCCCTTTTTCACTATTTCTGGGTACTAGGCAGGGATGTCCTCTTAGTCCATTATTATTTGATATTGCTCTAGAACCTTTAGCAATTGCTATTCGAGAATCACCTAATATCCTTGGTATTACCCATGGGAATGAGATACATAAGTTATCACTATATGCAGACGATTTGTTATTATCTATTTCCAATCCTGAGAAATCCATTCCTGCAGTTTTATCCTTGTTGGCTCAGTTTAGTAATTTTTCTGGTTATAAATTGAACCTTAAGAGTGAACTTCTTCCATTAAATATGCAGGTTCCAATTTATGGATGTTCACCATTTAGATTGGCTACCAACTATTTTATTTATTTAGGGGTTAAAATTACTAAAAAGCACAAGGATTTATTTACAGCTAATTTTTTACCTTTAATTGATCAGATTAAACGTATGTTTACTAAATGGTCACCAATGTCTTTGTCATTGATAGGTCAGATCAATGCTATCAAGAAGATTATTTTACCTAAATTCTTATATTTATTTCAAGCGGTGCCAATTTTTATTCCGAAGTCCTTTTTTGATAATGTTGATTCTAAAATTTCTTCATATATATGGCAGAATAAAAATCCTAGGTTAGGTAAAAGATATTTACAGAAGTCTAAAAAGGAGGGTGTTTTGGCATTGCCGAACTTTAGATTTTACTGTTGGGCAGTTAATATTGGACCGTGGACAATTCTGATTTGATGGAGACAGACGTGAGAGTACGGAGGAACATCTGGAAAACTTCTGAAATGCCTGCTTTGCTGCCGCTGCTACTGTGTGGTAACCGGAATCTCCGGAGCAGAAGGCCCCGAATCCTCGGTTTTGCTTGTTTCAGCAGTTGGGGCTAGGTCGAAGGCATTCAGCAGAGGATGGCACTCGGGAGGCTGTATCGGAGGGGGTGGTCAGACGCTTGAAGTTTTCGGACGGACGGACTCAGTGTCGGCTGTGGTCGGCTGCTTCCATGGCATCGGCAAGTTGACGGTGCCTGGAGGTTTATGGCAGGGAGTTTCTCCCTTTTGCCGCCTGCTATCGGGGACTCAGGAGTCAATCGACTCAGGGACTTTGAGACTTTTTTTTACCGTGCCCATGGTTGGTTCTTCATCAAATTATGGTATTGCTTTGCACTGCTGTAACTATATGTTATAATTATGTGATTCTGTCAGTGTTAGTCTTTGGTTTGTCCTGTTTTCTGTGATATCACTCCGGAGAAACATTGTATCATTTCTTAATGCATGTACGCATTTCTAAATGACAATAAAAGAGGACTGAGTGTTCTCATAATCTAAAATATTTGATACTAAAAATTTTGGACATGGGACTTGGACATAATTTCAAGTCCACATTGGGTAAATCTTGAACGTAAATCTGTACAAGGGTTTTCACTAGGTTCTATTTGAAGGACTTTGCTTCCCTTTGCTCTTTCTAAATTGCATAAACAAATGGATAATCCAATAGTTAAATATACCTTACGAATATGGTTTCAATTTTGAAATTTTTTTGGGTTGAATCAATTTATTCTAGCAAGCCCCATTATATGTATTTTTTTTCAACCCTCTATTATGGATTAAGTTTACTCGGTTTGGAAAACCAAAGGTATATTACAACTTTGTGATCTATTTTTGGATAATTGTTTCATGTCCTTTGAACACTTATCTAATAAATATAATTTGCTTAGATCCCATTTCCTTAGATATTTACAGATTAGAAACTTTTTAAATACTGCTCCTACCTTTCCGAATCCATATCCAATGGATATTTTGGAAAAAGATTTAGATTTAAGTCCTTTTCGGAAAGGTGTAATAGCAACTATTTATAATATAATTATGAAAATAAGTCCAGACTTATCTAATAAAATTAAGAATGATTTGGAAAGGGAACATAAGCTTACTTTACCTATTGAGAAATGGGAAAAAATTATTCAATTAGTTAATTCCTCCTCTGTATGTGCTAAACATGCACTGATACAGTTTAAAGTAGTACATAGGCCTCACATATCTAAGGAGAATTAGCCCGTTATTACTCCCATATAAATCCTGTATGTGATAGATGTCACTCTGAGATAGCTTCTTTAACTCGTATGTTTTGGTCATGTCCTTTTTTGAAAAAATACTGGAAAGATATCTTTGATATTATTTCAACTGTTCTGAGTATTGATTTACAACCTCACCCTATTACTGCAATTTTTCATTTACCAATGATAGAATCAAATCATTTAACCTCTTCAGCTTGTCAGATGATTGCACTTGTTACATTAATGGCTAGAAGATCCATTTTGCTGAATTGGAAAGAGATTAATCCCCCCACTACATTTCATTGGTTCTCTCAAACTATGTTGTGTTTAAATTTAGAAAAAATTATAAGTGTCATTTATGATCCTTCTATTAAATTTGAAAAGACTTGGGAGGCCATTTATTCAACACTTCCATATGATGTAATTTGACCCTCTCCAAACCTATTCTATTACTTTCAAATATCTGGACAGAGGAGTGGAGTTAATGACACTAATGGTCTTATTTGATGTAACACAACAGCCCATGTCTTTTTCTTTTCTTTAGTTTAGTTGATTAGATTATTAGATTATGGGGACACTCAGTCCTTGTTTATTGTCATTTAGAAATGCATGCATGCATTAAGAAATGATACAATATTCCTCCAGAGTGATATCACACAAAAACAGGACAAACCAAAGACTAACACTGACAAAACCACATAATTATAACATATAGTTACAGCAGTGCAAAACAATACCATTATTTGATAAAGAACAGACCATGGGCAGGGTAAAAAAAAAGTCTCAAGTCCCGATCGACTCCTATAGTCCCCGATAGCAGGCGGCAAAAAGGGAGATACTCCTCTGCCATAAACCTCCAGGCACCGACAACTGACAACTGCCAATGCATTGGAAGCACCCGAGCACAGCCAACTGAGTCCATCCAAAAACTTCGAGCCTCCAACCAGCCCCTCCGATACAGCCTCCCGAGTGCCTTCGACCTCGTTCCGGCCACCAAAACAAGCAAAGCTGAGGACTCAAAGGCCTACTCCTCCAGAGATTCCAGACCACACAGTAGCAGCGGCAGCGAAGCGGGCATTTCAGAAGTTTCTCCAGATGTTCCTCTGCGCTCTCACGTCTCTCTCCATCAAATCAGAATTGTGCACGGCACCCCACTTGACAAATACAGATATCATTCCGGAGTGGCTGCGCGCACTGCATCGCGCGGCCATCTTCTCCTCCTCTCCCTCACCAGCTCCAGTCCTGTCAGGAAGATGCCCATAGTGCTAGTGAGATCTGGGTGTTAGTGGAGCTCCTTAGGACAGGAGGGATCGCTGATTCTGAAGCTACCCGTCGCCTGGAGGAACATGCCTGTATCCACTTTCCCATTCATTGGAGGCCAACAGCCCCCCGTCATTGTAATCTAGGAAAGGCGGGTGAGCTGTGACGCAAGGCGGAGAGGTGTGCCCAATACACCCACATTCAGACGCTGTACCATTCTCGCCAGAAGGACGCCGCCCAAACCATCATCACTGGGGCCTGGAAAACTGCGCATCTACAGGAACGCGCCCTACCACCGGGGACGTTTGGGAGGTTTAATATCCATGTGTTAACTGAGTTTATATTTATATATGCTAATTATTAACCATGTAATCCCAATAGCGTTGTATTAATACTATGTTATGTTTAACATTTTGATATTAATAAAAAGATTGCAAAAGAAAGAAAAGACATGCCAAGTAGATGATCCAGCTCCACCTCCTCTGGAAGTCCCCAGCATCCCAGATGTCAGTTTGCAGCCAATCCGATTCACTCCATGTGATACCACTGAGCACATGACTGGCACATGCTCAGGGAGGCTGCAACCGATGGCGACTCCACCAACTTAGAGGAGTACACGGGATCAGCGACTAGCTACATCAGCAAGTGCATTGATGAAGTCACTGCGGCCAAGACCATCACTATGTGCTCCAACCAGAAGCCATGGATGACCGCGGAGGTGCGTGCGCTGCTGAGAACCCGAGACTCCGCTTTCAGAGCAGGTGACAAGGCAGCCCTAACAAAAGCGAGAGCCAAGCTGTCCCGGGCCATCAGAGAGGCAAAGCGTGCACACACTTAGTGAATCCACAGCCACTTCCAGGACAGCGGCAACACACGGCGCATATGGAAGGGCATTCGGGACATCACCAACTACAGGAGAACACCACCTGCCTGTGCTGGTGATACCCCCCTCCCAGATGCGCTGAACAACTTCTACGCTCATTTTGAGGCGGAAAATGATGTGGTGGCGAGGAAGACCACCCCTTCTCCCAATGACCAGGTGCTGTGTCTTACCATGGCCGATGTGAGGAAAACTCTATGCAGGGTCAACCCACGGAAGGCTGCTGGACCAGACGATATTCTTGGCAGAGTGCTCAGAGGATGTGCAGACCAGCTGGCAGATATTCTCACTGACAACTTCAACATCTCCCTAAGCAGCGCCATCGTTCCAGCGTGCTTCAAGGCCGCCACCGTTGTCCCCGTGCCAAAACAGTCTTCAGTGTCACGCCTGAACGACTACCGTCCCGTTGCACTCACATCCATCATCATGAAGTGTTTCAAGAGGCTCGTCATGAGGTACATCAAGACCCTGCTGCTCCCCTTACTGGACCCCCAGCAGTTCGTGTACCGTCGCAACTGTTCAGCATACAATGCCATTGCCATCACCTTCCACCTGGCCTTAACCCACCTGGACACAAAAGACACATACATTCGAATGCTGTTTGTAGACTTCAGTTCAGCATTCAACACAATCATTCCTCAGCACCTGATTGGAAAGCTGAGCCTACTGGGCCTGAACACCTCCCCCTGCAACTGGATCCTAGACTTCCTGACTGGGAGTCCTCAGTCAGTCCGGATCGGGAGCAACATCTTCAACACCATCACACTGAGCACGGGGGCTCCCAGGGCTGTGTGCTCAGTCCACTGCTGTTCACTCTGCTGACTCACAACTGTGCTGCAACACACAGCTCGAACCACATCATCAAGTTCGCCAATGACACGACTGTGGTGGGTCTCATCTGTAAGAACGACTAGTCAGCATACAGACAGGAGGTGCAGTGGCTAACAGACTGGTGCACAGCCAACAGAATCAACAAACTCATTCGTAAGGCCAGTGATGTTGTGGGGATGGAACTGGACTCTCTGACGGTGGTGTCTGAAAAGAGGATGCTGTCCAAGTTACATGTCATCTTGGACAATGTCTCCCATCCACTACATAATGTACTGGGTGGGCACAGGAGTATTCAGCCAGAGACTCATTCCACCGAGATGCAACACAGAGCGTCATAGGAGGTCATTCCTGCCTGTGGATATCAAACTTTATAACTCCTCCCTTGGAGGGTCAGACACCCGGAGCCAATTGGCTGGTCCTGGACTTATTTCCATCTGGCATAATTTACAAATTATTTAATTATTTATGGTTTTATATTGCTATATTTATACTCTATTCTTGGTTGGTGCAACTGTAACGAAACCCAATTTCCCTCGGGATCAATAAAGTATGTCTATCTATCTATCTCACAACCTGTCTCTGAATGTGAACAAAACAAGAGATGGTTGTTGACTTCATGAGGACACGGAGCGACCACTCTCCGCTGAACATCGATGGCTCCTCCGTAGAGATCGTTAAGAGCACCAAATTTCTTGGTGTTCACCTGGCGGAGAATCTCAGCTGGTCCCTCAACACCAGCTCCATAGCCAAGAAAGCCCAGCAGCGTCTCTACTTTCTGCGAAGGCTGAGAAAAGTCCATCTCCCACCCCCCCATCCTCACCACGTTCTACAGAGGTTGTATTGAGAGCATCCTGAGCAGCTGCATCACTGTTTGGTTCGGAAATTGCACCATCTTGGATTGCAAGACCCTGCAGCGGATAGTGAGGTCAGCTGAAGGGATCATCGACGTCTCTCTTCCTGCCATTACAGACATTTACACCACACGCTACATCCGTAAAGCAAACAGCATTATGAAGGATCCCACGCACTCCTCATACAAACTGTTCTCCCTCCTGCCATCTGGCAAAAGGTGCCGAAGCATTCAGGCTCTCACGACCAGACTGCGTTACAGTTTCTTCCCCCAAGCCCTCAGACTCCTCAATTCCCAGAGTCTAGTCTGACACCAACACACACACACACACACACACACACACACTCTCTCTCCTCTCTCTCTCTCTCTCTCTCTCTCTCTCTCTCTCTCTCTCCCTCTCTGTTTGTAATTTGTCCTTTACTGTGCCTATTGTCTTATTTATTTTTTATTGTACTGTCTTGCACTGTTTTGTGCACTTTATGTAGTCCTGTGTAGGTCTGAAGTCTGATGTAGTTTTGTGTTGTTTCAGGTAGCACCATGGTCCTGGAGGATCGTTGCTTTATTTTTACTGTGTACTATACCAGCAGTTATGGTTGAAATGACAATAAAAGCGACTTGACTTGACTTGAAACGGCTAAAAGCCCTAGATACTGCAAAGGCTATGGGTCCAGAATTTGCTGCGCCTCTAGTCAAGCTGTTCCAGTACAGCTACAAACTGCCATCTACCCGGCAATGTGGAAAATTGCCCAGGTACGTCCTGTGCACAAGAAACAGGGCAAGTCCAACCCAGCCAAATACCACACCCTGTCAGCCTACTCTCAATTATCAGCAAAGTAATGGACGGGGTCAGCAACTGTGCTATCATGCAGCACCTACTCGGCAATATCCTGCTTACAGATGCCCAGTTTGGGTTCCATCAAGACCACTCAGCTCCTGACCTCATCACCTCCTTGTTCCAAACATGGAGCAAAGAGCTAAATACCAGAGGTGAGGTGAGAGTGATAGCCCTCAGCATCAAGGCAGCATTTGACCAAGTATGGCATCAAGGTGCCCTAGCTAAAATGGAGTCAATGGGAATTCGGGGGAAAACCCTCTGCTGGTTGGAAGCATACCTGACACAAGGTCAATCATCTCATCCTCAGGACATCACTGCAGGAGTTCCTCAGGGAAATGTCCGAGGACCAACCATCTTCAGCTGCTTCATCAATGACCTTCCTTCCGTCATAAGGTCAGGAGTAGGGATGTTTGTAGATGACTGCACAATGTTCTGTACCATTCGTGACTCCTCAGATAGTGAAGCAGCTCATACCTGAATGCAACAGGACCTGAACGATATCCAGGCTTGGGCTGACAAGTGGCAAGCAACATTCGAGCCACACAAGTGCCAGGCAATGACCATCTCCAACAAGAGAGGCTCTAACCATCGTCCCTTGACATTCAGTGGTTTCACCATCACCGAATCCCCTACTATCAACATCCTGGGGGTTACCATTGACAGGAAACTAAACTGGTCTAGTTATATAAACACCATGGCTACCAGAGCAGGTCAAAGGCTAGGAATCTTGTGGCGTATAATTCACCTCCTGACTCCCCAAAGCCTGTCTGCCATCTTCAAGGCTCAGGTCAGGAGTGTACTGGAATACTCACCACTGGCCTGGATGAGTGCAGCTCCATTAACACTCAAGAAGCTCGACACCATCCAGTACAAGGCGGCCCACTTGATTGGTACCCTTCCACAAGCACCCAATCCCCCCACCATCGACGAACAGTTGCAGCAGTGTGTAATATCTACAAGATGCACTGCAATAACACACCAAAGTTCCTAAGACAACACCTTCCAGATCCATGATCACTACCATCCAGAAAAACAATATCTGGGAATACCACCACTTGGAAATCTCCCTCCATCCTGACTTTTGGAAACATATCACCATTCCTTCATTGTCACTGGGTCAAAATCATAGAATTCCCTCACTAACAGCACTGTGGATGTACCTACACCTCAGGGACTGCAGCGGTTCAAGAAGGCAGCTCATCACCACCTTCTCAAGGGCAACTAGGGATGGGCAATAAATGCTGGCTTCGCTGGTGACACCCAGATCCCGTAAATGAATAAATGAAAAAAGAAGGTTTTGATGGAGTAACTGTGTTTTTATCGGCAGGAGGGCATGAACAATGAAACAGATTGTTCTGATCTGGAAAGTATTTCCTGATAGGCTGGCGGAAGCAGTCCCACCAGGAATGAAGAAAAATGTGCAAAATTAACAGATGAGTGCTACCAACTGAACAGCACCTTCAAAGAGCTGGTGCAGGGATCAGTGGTCAAGGTGCTTCTTAATGTATCACATCATTCAAGTGATCTGCAATTCCAGTCGCAGAATATGTGGGAATCAAGTGGGTAACAAAGGAGAATTATTATCTACAGGTAATCAAACATGGTCACTGAAATGGCAGTGTCACAAACCAAGATGGCGCTGGTGATTCATGGCAATGTTTAGTGGGCTACTCACAAAACTTCTCAAGACACTTCTGAACTATTATCACTGTACTCTGCAGTCTGTAATTTCCCTTTAAGTAATGTACTTTTAGGAGTTGGGTGAGTCCTAGGCTGGATGTCCTGCTCACTTAAGAAAGGTGAAGGGTCTCCCATAGCCTCTCCTTTCCAGGTGCAGTGTTCGCTGAGTACCATTGTTTGACTTGCCGTGCAGGAGGTCACGCACATATGGGAGTGACTTCCTCCTTCATGGGAGGTGGAGCGGAGTGATGATGGCGCTAAACAGCGACTCCTTTGCTTGCATCTTCGGAAACAGCTCTATTTCCATTTTTAATATATTTTTCCCTTTCCGGGTTCTTTTGAAGACCCTGACCTGGAGTTACACGCTGACTTCAGTTCTTTGCAGGAATGGGACCCGTTCTTGGGGTTTCAGGACTGGCCGTTGTTCGGCCTGAGAGTCCGGCTTGGATTTGAAAGCCCAAGATATTGGGGCTCTGGAGACAGGCGGATCGAGGGTCGGTGTCACGGCAGGAGACCCGTGTGTCATCAAGGGAATTGGAAAATCTACTGCTGTGTGCCCAAAGACCCGGGATCTTTGAGAGCTTAGGGAACAGAGCTCAGAAAAAGTGACGTCATGGACTTTTAGCATCGTAAACCAGCGTATTGTTTGTTATGTCTCCCTGCTCGCTGGTAAAATGGAGACACCTCCTTCTCCCTTATTATGGAGAGATAGAACCTGTGGTATGTCGAATGCCGAGTGAAACGCAAAGTCTTTGGGGTAACTGCAAGTCTGTGTCTTTGCTGTTGCTTTGCTCACGCTTGAGTGCTTGGTGGTGGTGCTGAAGCTATTTTTTTTTGCTGGTGGTGGGGAGGATCGTTGCTTACTGCCACTTACGCGCAGGGGGAGGGGAGCTGGGGGTGGAACTATGGGGTTTCTACGTTTAACTTTGGGGCATCCTTTACGTTCTTTAACTTTAACTTTACATTCATTCTTTGGGGCACTCCTCTGTTTTCGTGGATGTTTACAAAGAAAAAGCATTTCAGGATGTATATTGTATACATTTCTCTGACAGTAAATTGGACCTTTGAACCTTTGAACGTATGGCCTCTCCTATACTACTGGGCCCATAGCAACGCCTTCACATGGTGAATCTGTTCAGAGTTTGCTATGCCATGGCATGACCAGGTGTCCAGTGATATAACTGGGCAGACAGGCTGGGCTCATTAGCCTTGGTTGGCAGCCAGCCTGGAAGGATAACTCCGAATCCAAACCCAGGTAGATGGGGCTCACCAAGCATTCTGTCTAGGAGCAGGAAATCTCTGATACTCAACCTACAGCCTTGCGGTTGCCACAGCTTGCTGCGCCATTGTGGAACGTTCCCCAAGTGGAAGCAGTCTGCACGCTTCGATCCTCACTATAAACCTAAGCAGTGTAGGTGGGGGGAAAAGGTCCTACAACGATGGAGAAGGAGCAAAACCATACGTGTTAGATGACACTGGAAGTCGCAGTCTCAACTCTGTATGTAGGCGGCTCAGACCCATTGGTCATCTGTCTGTTGACTTGAGATAACAACTGCATTTAGCCGCCCTCTGAGTGACCAAGCAGCTTTCTTCAGGGATAGCACAGCTTGCTCCAGATGGAGACAGACCTAGAAAAACTGGTCCAAGAAAAGCAGGCCTCACCACCACCTGGTTTGTTCACCGAGGCCCACAGACACCTCACTCAAGTGGTAAAAAAAAGAAAATAAATCAAAGAAGTCAACATTACGAAAGGTTCAAGAAACTAGGTACTGTTAGAGCTCTGGAAAATTACAAGGTTGCCAGGAAGGAGCTTAGAAATTAAATTAGGAGAGCTAGAAGGGGGCCAGGAAAAGGCCTTGGTGAGCAGGATTAAGGAAAACCCCATGGCATTTTACAAGTATGTGAAGAGCAAGAGAACGAGCTGTGTGAGAACAGGACCAATCAGGTGCGATAGTGGAAAAAGTCAGAGGAGGTAGTGGAGTAATGAATACTTTGCTTCAGTATTCACCGGGGGAAAGGACCATGGCAATTGTGGGGATGATGTACAGCAGACTGAAGTGTATAGCTATTAAGAAAGAGGAGGTGCTGGAGCTTTTGAAGCATTAGATAGGTCACCAGGTCTGAACGAAACATACCCCAGGCTACCATGGGAAGCGAGGGAGGAAATTGCTGAGCCTCTGGCAATAATCTTTGCATCATCAATAGGGACAGAAGTACCAGAGGACTGGAGGGTTGCAAATGTTCACGGAAGGGAGTAGAGATAACCAAGGAAATTATATACCACAGGGTCTTACTTCAGTAGTGGGCAAGTTGTTAGAGAAGTCCTGACAGGCAGGATTTATGAGTATTTGGAGAGACATAATCTGATTAGGGATAGTCAGTATGGCTTTGTTGAGGGCAGGTCCTGCCTTATGAGCCTGATTGAATTATTTGAGGAAGTAACAAAACACATCAATGAAGGTAGAGCAGTGGATGTAGTGTATATGGATTTCAGTAAAGCATTTGATAAGGATCTGCATGCAAAGCTCATTCAGAAAGTAAGGAAGCAAGGGATCCAAGGAGATCTTGCTATGTGGATCCAGAACTGGCTTGCCCACAGAAGGCAAAGGGTGGTTGTAGATGGTTCGTATTCTGCATGGAGGTCGGTGACCAGTGGTGTTCCGTAGGGATCTGTTCTGGGACCCCTCCTCTTTGTGATTTACATAAATGATTGGTTATAGCAAATACCCTCTTCCAACAGCCTAAAATACTGGTTGCCAACCAGTCGATCACGATCGACCGGTCGATCTTTGAGACTTTCCCAGTAGATCCCGAAAAGAAAATGAAAAATAAATACACAAATACTGGGGTAATGTGAGCAATATAAAAATAAGTAATACTAATTAGGATAATGGTAATATAGCAATACTCCCGCTACAGAAAGCCGTTTGTAAAGAGAGATTGTCTCCGGGTTGCGGGGTTTTAGTTCCGTTCTTTCTGCCCAGTGTGCATGTGTGTATAGCCCCTTCGCCATGCACCATGGTTTCAGTGTAGCTTGTGCTGCATCAAAGTGACTAATTAGATTAGGTAACAGTACAGACTGTCGCAAACATCAATATACGGCATTCGCTCGTAGGTAGCTAGGTAGCTAGCAAGCATGGCAGAGGCTCCACGAAAGAAAGCGCAAACGTACAAATTCCATCCAGAATGGGAAGAGGAAATTCTGTTTACCTTGGTGAAAGACAAGTGTGTATGTATGTTGTGCCACCAAACACAAGCACTGACTAAAAGAGGGAATCTGGAGCGGCACCACAACACCCACCACAAGAAATTTGAAGACACCTGCCCCCCAAAGACTGCAATCCATGCCAGGAAAGTTGACGAGCTGAAATTGGGGTTGAAGGTACGGCAATTGTTTTTCACAAAACATGCTGCCCAAAATAAGGCTGCTATTGAAGCATCATTTCATGTAAGTCACCTTTTGGTTAAACACAAAAAGCCTTTTACAGATGGCGATTTATTCAAGGAAGCAATGGCCATTACCGCAGACTGTTTTTAATGACTTTAAAAACAAAAACGACATCACAACCGCAATACATAATATACTGCTTGGCCCTGCAACAGTGACAAGGAGGGTAGAGTCACTGTCAAAGGACATGGATCGACAAGTGTTGAAGGACTTGTCACTCGGTGAATATTTTTCACTACAGTTCGATGAATCCCTGGATGTAATGCAAACAGCTCAGCTTGTTGTATTTGTCAGAATGGCTTTCTAGGATTTTACAACAAAGGAGGAATTCCTCACTCTTTTGCAATTAAACGAGAGAACGAGAGGTGAGGATATTTACAATGAGTTTAAAAAATATGTCCATGAACATGACATCCTCATTCATAAACTGGTGGCAATTACTACTGACGGGGCCCCAGCAATGCGCGGTGTGCACATTGGTTCCATAGTACTGTGCCGTAATGACCCTGATTTTCCCGACTTCCTGGATTATCACTGTGTGATTCATCAGCAGGCCTAGGCTGGGAAGATCGTGGACTTTTCTCATGTAATGACACTGGTGGTCAAACTGATAAAGTTGATTCGAGCAAAAGTGCTTCAGCACTGCTTATTCAAGGCGCTATTGGATGAGCTCAATGCCGCTTACAGAGACATAATTCTTCATGCTGATGTTCGGTGGTTGAGTGGCGGCAAAGTGCTGCAACGATTTGTTGACTTGCTGCCTGAGGTAAAGACTTTCCTGTCAACAAGAAACGAGGAGCACTAGGAGCTGTCAGATGATGCGTGGCTACTGGATTTAGGGTTCCTGACAGACCTAATGGCTAAATTAAACAAATTTAATAACAAGCTCATGGGAAAAGACCGGCACTTGCCCCACATGATAAACACAATAAATGCGTTTAAGGCCAAGCTCGGTGTTTGGATTTCAAATTTAGAGAACGTGAAGCTGACACACTTTCCCAACTTAAAAAAAATGTTACAGGCCATCAAGGAAAAAAATGCTTATCGCCCTGAGCAGTACTGTGCTTCCCTAGACAAATTGGCGATAGAGTTCGATCGGCGTTTTGGTGAGTTAAACGTCATGAAAGATATTGCTGCATTTATTTCAAACCCATTTCTGCCAATCGATATAGAACGGATAGCGGCCAAATTCCAGCAAGTATTTGGTGCGCCAAGTGATATTGAAATGGAAATAATTGATTTGCAAAATGACATCGACCTTAAAGCAAGATCAAGGGACGGTGACTTTTGGGGGCTTGTCAGCAGGGAGGAGTTTCCTCATCTCACCACATGTGCACTAAAATTCAGTGCCTACTTCGGGTCAACTTATCTGTGTGAAACTGCATTTTCACAGATGAAAATTAGTAAATTTAAGTACAGGAGCTGCCTTACTGACAGACACCTCACAGACTGTCTCAGACTGGCTATCTGTAGTTATGAGCCAAATTTCAGGGAACTAGCAGAAAGTATTCAGCCCCAGTCATCACACTGAGTGCAATAATTTTTATTCATTTGTTTTTCATGTTGAAATAAAATTAAACAATGAAACTTAGAATTAAAGGTATGAAGTATTATAATATTCTTAAAGAAAGAGAGCTATGGCCTGTTTGATATGCTAGTTAGTGTTTGCTTGGTTGAATTAATTTGAAAGTTTGACAAAAGCATTTTATGTAATTCAGATACAATTAGCCCAAATAAAAGGCCTCAAGTTGGAAGTACAATCTGAGCTGTTTTTTCTCTAAACGATTTAGTAGGTAGATCTTGCCTTCCACTAAGGCCGAGGTAGGGGATCTTGGGCTTAAAAAGGTTGGTGACCACTAAGAGGTGGCTCTATACATGGACATCACCAAACGGTCAACACTGAAACCAGATTGACTATATACTTTGCAATCAGAGATGGAAGATCTCAATACAATCAGCTAAAACAGGACCAGGAGCAGATTGTGGTTCAGACCAAGAGCTGCTTGTTACAATATTCAGAAAGAAAATGAAGAGCATCAGGAAAACCAAAGTACCAGCAAAGTTTGATGTTGATAGCATTCCTCAAGAATATGCTTTGGAGGTGAGGGACAGATTCAATGGATTAAACCTGGTAGAGAGAAGGCCAGAAGAACTATGGGTAGAAGTAAGAAGCATTATACTAGAGGTGGCAACAAAATATATTGCAACAAAAAGAAGACCAGGAAAGCAAAATGACTTTCTGCGGAGGTGCTACAAGTGGCTGAGCAGCGAAGAGAAGTGAAGGCCAATGGAGATTGCAACGCAAAGTTCAAGAAGATAGCAAGGAAAGATAAGGAAACTTACTTAAAGGAGCGATGCAAAGAAGCTGAAGAAGCCAACAGAATTGGAAAAGCAAGAAATCTATTCAAGTTTAGAGAAATCAAAGAAACATTTCATGCAAAAATGAGTATAGTAAAAGCCAAAGAAGGGAAGGACCGTACAGAAGCAAAAAACATCAAAAAGAGATGGCAGGAATACACAGAAGAATTGTACAGGAAAGATCCCAACGGCGAAGACACCTGCAACGACTCCCTCATCGATCTAGAGCGGACATTCTGCAAAGTGAAGCCGAATAGGGGATAGAAAACATTGCCAATAATAAGGCTGCGGGATCTGACAGGATTCCAGTTCAATTGTTTAAAACTTTAAAAGGTGATGCCGTGAAAGCGTTGCATGCAATTTGCCAGCAGATCTGGAAAATCCAACAATGGCCTTTAGAATGGAAAAGATCCGTTTATATCCCAATTTCCAAGAAGGGAAATGTGAAGAAATGTTCAAATTACCGAACAATTTCACATGCTAGCAAGGTAATGCAAGATCATGGAATGAGAACTGCCAGATGTACAAGCTGGTTTTAGAAGAGGCAGAGGCACCAGAGCTAACCTATGCTGGATAACAAAGAAATGGAGGGAATTCCAGAGAAGTATATATCTATGTTTTATTGACTACTCTAAAGCTTTCGACAGTGTGGACCATAATAAACTATGGTAAATCCTTAAAGAAATAGGGATACCTGGACATCTGATCTGTCATATGAGAAACTTGCATGAAGATCAAGAAGACAAAAGTCAGAACTGAACACAGAACAAATCGGTTCAAGACTGGGAAAGGAGTACAACAAGGCTGCATCCTGTCACCCTTCTTACTTAATCTATATGCTGAACACATCATGAGGAATGCTGGTCTAGAGGACTCAGATGTTGGAATCAAAATCCCCAGATGAAATATCAACAACCTCAGATATGCAGATGATACTACTCTGATGGCAGAAAGTGAGGAGAATCTGATGAAGCTTCTAATCAAAGTGAAAAAAAAAGTGCAAATGCTGGCTTGTTTCTCAATATTAAGAAAACCAAGATTATGTCGACCACCCCTATTAACTCCATGGTAATAAATGGAAAGGAAGTGGAAGCAGTGACAGATTTTGTCTTCCTCTGTTCAAAGATTTCTATAGATGGTAACTGCAGCCATGAAATTAAACAGCAATTACTTCTGGGGAGCGCAGCAATGGCAAATTTAGATAAAATACTGAAGAGCAGAGACATAACATTGTCTACAAAGATCTGTATAGTCAAGTCTATGGTATTTCCAGTTGTGATGTAGGGCTGTGAGAGCTGGACTATTAGTAAGGCTGAACACAAAAGAATTGACCCTTTTGAACTTGGATGCTGGAGGAGACTGTTCAGAGTTTGTTCGACAGCAAGAAGATCCAACAAGTCAATACCTGAAGAAATACAGCCAGACTGCTCACTAGGAGGCTTGATTATGAGACAAAAGCTCAGATATTTTGGCCACATCATGAGAAGCCAGGATTCCTTCAAGAAGATTCTCATGTTAGGTAAAACAGGACATAAAATAAGGAGACGACAACATAGGCTACAATGGATAGATAATATTACTCAGACAATGCGCATGATCTTGGGGGATCTTAGAGAGGTAGTTTCCAACAAGAAGGCTTGGTGTGCAGGAGTTCATATGGTCATGAATAGTTGGACTCAACTTATTGACTGAACAACAACAACTTGGATGAGGAAGTAGAAAGGTTGGTTAATAAGTTTGTTGATGACACAAAAGTTGGGGGTATTGTGGATAGTCTAGTAGGTTATCAGAGGTTACAGTAGAATATCAATAGGATGCAGAACTGGGCCAAGAAGTGGCAGATGGAGCTTAACCCAGAGAAGTGTGAAATTTGAAGACATAATATAATATTAGTGGTAAGATTCGTGGCAGTGTGAAGGATCAGAGAGATCTCGGGACCCATGTCCATCGGACACTCAAAGCTGCTGCACAGGTTGATAATATTAAGATGTATGGTGTGTTGGCCTTCATCAACTGTGTGATTGAGATAAAGAGCCGGGAGATAATGTTACAGCTATGTAAGACGTTAGTTAGACACACCATGGAGTACTGTGCTCAGTTCTAGTTACCTCATTACAGGAAGGATGTGGATACTATAGTGAGAGTGCAAAGGAGATTTACAAGGACTTTGCCTGAATTGGAGAGTGTGCCTTATGAGAATAGGTTGAGTGAACTTGGCCTTTTCTCCTTGGAGCGATGCAGAATGAGAGGTGACCAGATAGAGGTGTATAAGATGAGCAGAGGCATTGATCATGCCGGATAGCCAGAAGCTCTTTTTTTCCCAGGGCCAAAGTGACTAACTCTTAAAATGATTGGAAGTACGTACAGGGGTAAGTTTTTCACACAGAGAGTGGTGGGTGAATGAAATGCACTGCCAGTGACAGTGTAGAGGTGGATAAGATAGGGTCTTTTACAGGTACATGGAGCTTAGGTGAATAGAGGGCTATGTGGAAGGTAAATTCTAGGCAGTTTCTAGAGTAGGTTACATGGTCAGCAAAGCATTGTGGGCTGAAGGGCCTGTAATGTGCTGTAGATTTCTATGTTCTATATCTCAAAATCGCGTGCTGGAATGTACACACAATGCGGGACTCTACAGAAGGTGACCAACCGTGAAGATGATCAATGCTTGCGGCACGAGAACTAGCTTGGCTGGACATTGGCATCGCTGCTATACGTTTTGCAGATCAAGGGTCTTTGATAGAGCATGGTGCAGGCTACACTCTCTTCCGGTCAGGCAGAAGCTGCAACAAGAATAGACCCTTGGGTGGGTTTCATGATCAAAAAACACCATCGTCAATAAGCTTCAAAGCCTACCAGCCGGGCACTCAGATCGACTCATGTCCCTACAACTCCCGCTGCAAAACAACAAATTTGTCACCCTTGTGAACGTCTACACCCCAACACTGCAATCAGACCCTGCTCTCAAAGAGGCATTTTACGGGGAGCTTAAGTCTCTTGGAGACATACAAGGTAGAGAAGATCATTGTCTTAGGTGACTCCAATGCTAGGGTGGGTAGAGATGTTGAGGCATGAGGAGTATTAGATCATCATGGTGTCAGAAACTGTGACAACAATGGGAGAATGCTCCTGGAGCTCTGCACAGAGTCACACCTGGTCATAACAAGTACACTGTTTCAACAGAAAGCCAGGTTCAAGACCCCTGAGCCAAACACTGGCACATCCTGGACTGCTTCCTGGTGCACCAGAAGGATGTGCCAGATATTCTGCACACCAGGGTCATGCCAACCGCAGACTGTTATACAGATCACAAACTGGTAGGACGAAAGTCAGACTGGCAATGAAGCCAGCATTAAGGAAAAGGGGACCATGGTCCAAAAGACTCCAGGTGAACAAGCTCTTTGGCCTCTGAGATGTATACCAGATCAAGCTTAGGGAGAAACTGGACAGCAAAGGCACCCCAAACACAGACTCCAACACAGGAAAGAAATGGGAGCACCTGAAGACTGCCATCCAAGATGCAGCTTCGAGATGGCTGGGTACTCCTCAAGAAGAAACAAGCACTGATTTGGTGAAAATGACGTTGAAACCCGGAACCTGTTCCAGATCAAATGCTCCTCCCATCAAGCGGTGCTGTCTAGATCCCATGCCAGAATACAGAGCTGCATGCAGCTCCCCCCAAGCCAAACTGAGATAGATGCAAAACAATTGGTGCTCTGCCCTGGCAGAATGAAGGCAGCACTATGCAAACACCGCCAACACTCGAGCCTTCTACAAATCACTGTGCATAAAGCATGGTCCAACCCATCAGATTCGAGCCCCTCGATGCTCATCTGACAGCTCCAGCCTGATGACAGACAAGGAAGCCATCATGAGGTGATGGACAGAGCACTAAGAGAGCCTTTTCGGAGATAATGTCAAGTACAAGAAACATCTCGCAGCTCGCAGCAGCCACTCTGTGGTGATGTCTGTTATCTGTCAAGTAGGGTGCTGTGCACAATCTTGATTTGATGGAGACGGACGTCAGAGCACAAAGGAACATCTGGTGAAACTTCTGAAATGCCTGCTTCGCTGCTGCTGCTACTGTGTGGTCCAGAATCTCCAGAGGAGAAGGCCCCGAGTCCTCGGCTTTGTTTGTTGCTTGGCGGCCAGGGCGGGGTCGAATCGCTCGACAGAGGATGGTGCTCGGAGAGGCTGTGTCGGACGGGCTGGTCAGAGGCTTGAAGTTTTCAAACGGACTCAGAGTCCACTGCGGTCGGGTGCTTCCAATGGTGCTGCATTGGCGAGTTGGCGGCGCTTGGGACGATGAGTCTATGGGGACCTTGAGACTTTCTTTTTACCGTGCCCATGGTCTGCTCTTTATCAAATTATGGTATTGCTTTGCACTGTTGCAACTATATGTTATAATTATGTGGTTTTGTCAGTTTTAATCTTGGTTTGTCCTGTGTTTTTCTTGTGATATCATTCTGGAGGAACATTGTATCATTTTTTTAATGCATGCATTTCTAAATGACAGTAAACGAAACTGAACTGAACTGAACATCCATTGAAATATTCACCAGCATGAAATCAGGCTTAAGCTTGATGGCCTGCCAACTCTGGACGAGGTGAAAGCTGCTGTTTCCAAGCTGAAATGCAATAAAGCCCCAGGCATCAAGAGATGCCAATGGAAGTGTACAAAATGGGTGGAGACGTTCTTCTGAGCGAACTCACAAACCTGTTTGCACTCTGCTGGGAGTAAGGTTCAGTCCCAAATGACCTCCGCAATGCTATAATTGTCTCCCTGTACAAGAACAATGAGGAGAGATAGTATTGCACAAACTAGAGAGACATTGCCCTGCTATCCAGCACTGGGAAGATCCTCTCCAGAATTCTCTTTACAGAATCATCCCGACCATTGCCAAAGGCAACTTCACAGTGAGCTAGTGCAGATTCAGAGAGAACAGAGGCACATCCGACATGATCTTTGTCCAGTGTCAGATGCAGTAAGAGTACTGTGAACAGAAAATGGGAAGGTACGTGGTTTTCATTGACTTGACCAAGGGCTTTGATAAAGTCAGCCACAAAGGAAGATTCTGTCGAAGCTCAGCCGTCCCCCGAAATTCCTCACCATCCTGCAGCGGCTCCACAAAAGCCAAAGTGGTCAGGTTAAACACAATGGCAACCTGTCAGACCCATTTCCCATCGGTATCAGCGTGAAACAAGGCTGTGTTTTGGCACTAACACTCTTTGCCATCTTTTTCAGCATGATGGTATGGGAAACAAAAGAGACTACCTAGGAGAGCATCTACATTCGGTTCCACACTGACGGAAATATCTTCAACCTCCGCCGCCTTCTCGCCCGAACAAAAACCATGCAAGAGCACATTCTCAAGCTACTATACGCAGAGGACTGTGCTCTTCTCTCACACACAGAGGGCACGCTATAGGCTGCAGTCACTCAGTTCACCAAGGATGCAAGAGGTTTTGGGTTAATGGTCAGTCTGAAGAAAACAATGATCTTCCACCAGAAGCCCTCTCGTGGTATTTACAACCCACCTCGGATCACCACTTACGACCATCCTCTCACTATGATTGAGCAGTCCACCTACCTGGGCAGTGTCATCTCCAGCAACGCTATGGTAGTAAGGAACGTTGACAATTGACTCACCAGAGTCAGCAGTGCCTTTGGGCACCTCCAGAAATGTATGTGGAAGAACCACCAGCTGTGGCTGTCCTCAAAAATCCAGGTGTACAGGGCTGCCATCGTCACAACACTGCTATACAGCTCCGAAGCCTGGGTCTTGTACCGCAAGCAAATCCGGTTGCTTGAGCACTTCCATCAGCGCTGCCTCCGCTTCACCATAAATATCAGCTGGCAGGATCATGTCTCCAACAACGAGGTCCCAGAGAAGGCTCAACTTCCAAGCATTGAAGCCACTCTGCTGCTCAAGCAGCTCTGCTGGACAGGCCATGTGTCTCACAGGGACAACTCCAGGTTCCCAAAAGCAGTATTCTATGGAGAACCCTCTCAGAGCAAGAAATATCGTGGTGCCCTGCACAAGAGGTACAAAGACCAACTTAAAGCTGTCGCTTTCTCAGGCAAATGTCGAGGTCAATGAGTGGCAGCAGCTGGCTTGTGACAGAGACCACAAGAGAACACTGATCCACAGAGCAGCCAAGAATTTTTAGAAATCCAGAACAGCAACAGCTGAAGAGAAGGGGAGACGCAGGAAGGATCCTACTACCCAAGCGCCTGCATCCCAGCTGTTCCCGTGTCATTACTGCTCCAGAGTCTGCAGACCCAGAATTCGCCTCTAAAATCACCAACAATCTTCTGAGGACTCTTCAGCCTTCTTGATCTTTGCAGGCAAAGAACCAGCTACCATCATCATCAATGTACTTTTAAACAGCCTTAACAAACCAGCGATTTTATGATATCCTGGAGGGCACAGCAGACTCTACTCTCAGGAATGCAGGTACAGTACCTTTAAGTAGACAAAGGTGCATCGCCATGGCCAGAAGAGAGGAAAAAGGGGAGGACTCCAAGCCCAGACTAAAACAGTGAGATGTAAAATTTCCTCTTCCCAGTATCATGTGTTACACGTCAACGTTGCTTGGATTAACTGTAAGCGTCATTTAGGTGCGCCTGAGGTTGCCACCTTGAGAGAGAATGCTCTCCCAGATAACAAGATTGAGAAGGTGCCAGCAGGGTATTATTTCAAGAGTGGAGTGTTAATGAGGAAGTGGAGACCACCTACGATTCCTGCAAATGAGGATTGGGCAGTTATTCACCAACTAGTCGTTCCTAAGGTCTATCGGAATGAAATTTTAACTTTGGCTCATAGTATTGTTACATATCCCGTGGGTATCTGGTGACTGTCTTATGAGCATGATGTAATGGTCTTCTGGAGGTCACATGATGTAATTTTCCCACCAGTGTGAGGTCACATGATGGCCTGTTCTCAACAGGTATAAAGGAGACCCCTGGTGTGACGCCGTTAGTTTTTTTCAGTTGAGTTGTTGTTTGCTTCATTAGTTACTCCATTATGCTGCATATTTGTCTAATGACGCAGTTTCGTTTTAAAGAGGAGTTCTACTTTCTATTGTAAGGTAAAATAGTTGTGCCGGCAGTTTCACCAATCGCTGCCAGCTTTGTTGGTGTATCTTTGATTTACCTTTACTGTAGTATTAGAGAATGAAGACCTCATTAAAGGACGAGAACCTGAAGGATCGGAATAAAGTTGGAGTCGTTCAGCGGTTTTATAGAGGATCGAACTTATCGAGCATTCATTCAGAGGTGGTGACCTGTATCTGAGATAACTCCTGCAAGAGCAGGGAAGTTGCGCAGTGTCCCCTCACCAGCAAAAGGTCAGTTCCTTTAAGCCGTTTTATTTCCTTCGTCATGAATAATTTGGAGAATCAGCAGTAATGTCACGTCTTCGAAGAAATCTGTTTCCAGAGAAGTCTCTCCTTATTGACTGTGTAAATCACTTGGACTTTCAAATTTACCACCTTAAGAACTGTTTTCGAATTTACCCTTTTAAGAACTGTTCCAGGGTTGCCATATAGCAGTTAACTTCCGGTTAAGTTAGTCGTTTGAATACTTTTCACTATTGTTGAGCAGAATTTAATAAGTGTTTGTTTGTTTTTATGAAACCTGCCTCAATTGATAATTCATTGTTGCCGATCACGTGACAATATGCCCTTAGGTGGCCATCTAGGTGTGAAGAAAACTGTGAACAAAGCTATGAAGCACTTCTTCTAGCCTGGTTTGAGAAAAGATGTGGCAACATTTTTGCAGAACTTGTCATACTTGTCAAGTTGTGGGTAAACCGAATCGAGTCAATCCAGTGGCCCCATTACAACCTATTCCTGCATTTGGTGAACCGTTTTCTTATAGATTGTGTTGGCCCATTGCCAAAAACTAAAGCTGGACAATCAATATTTGCTGACCATCAAGTGTACAGCATCTAGGTTTCCAGAAGCAATACCTCTCAGGAATATAAAAGCCAAAACTGTGATGAAGGCTCTCAGAAAGCTCTTTACTTTATTTGGGTTGCCTAAAGAAATCCAATCTGATCAAGGAAGTCATTTTATGTCTGGATTATTCCAACAGGTAGTTTATAGCCTGGGAGCCAAACAGATTATATCGTCTGCGTACCATCCAGAATCACAGGGGGCCTTAGAAAGGTTCCATTCTACCCTTAAAACCAGTGGTCCCCAACCTCCAGGCCGCGGACCGATACCAGGCCACGAAGCATGCAGTGGTGCAGTGGTAGCCGGGAAGCACCCAGCACATCTTTAAGAAAAAAAGATGAAATGAGCAAGCTACTTAATTAGGTGCCGCCCGGCATGTAAAAGTCGGCCCAGATCAGAGGCGATTGCCGATTGCATAGAGCTACCATTGCATCACTGCATGCTTCGCGGCCCGGAGGTTGGGACTACTGCTCAAAACCATGATTAGGACGTTCTGTGTCGAAAATGAGAAGGATTGAGATGAAGGAGTTCATTTGCTTTTGTTTGCAGTAAGGGAGTCAGTGCAGGAATACCTAGGCTTTAGCCCCTTTGAACTTGTGTTTGGGCATAGAGTCCAAGGACCTTTAGCATTATTAAAAGAACAGTGGATTAACAAAGAACTACATACTAATTTGCTGGATTATGTCTTGAAATTTAAGGAAAGATTACAAAAAGCTTGCAGGTTAGCAAGGGAAAATTTTAAATTTGCTCAGGAAAGAATGAAAACAAGGAAGCTAGAACGAGGTCATTTAAGCCGGGAGATAAGGTGTTGGTTCTTTTCCTTGTGCAAACCAACCCACTACAAACTAAATTTCATGGTCTTTACGAGATTATATCTAAGATTAATAATGTGGACTATGATGTATTAGCAAGACGATCTAAAGCAAATCAAGCTTCTGGCAGCCGCAATGCAGTTTGGAAATCCACACAACTCAAATTTAACACCAAAATTAGAATTTTTAAAAGCAATGCCCTAAGCGTGCTTCTTTATGGAAGTGAATGTTGGAAGATGACGAAAGACATCTGCAAGAAACTTGAGCAACACACATCAAAGTTGCTGGTGAACACAGCAGGCCAGGCAGCATCTCTAGGAAGAGGTACAGTCGACGTATCAGGCCGAGACCCTTCGTCAGGACTAACTGAAGGAAGAGTTAGTAAGAGATTTGAAAGTGGGAGGGGAAGGGGGAGATCCAAAATGATAGGAGAAGACAGGAGGGGGAGGGATGGAGCCAAGGGCTGGACAGGTGATTGGCAAAAGGGATATGAAAGGATCATGGGACAGGAGGCCCAGGGAGAAGGAAAAGGGGGGGGGAACCCAGAGGATGGGCAAGGGGTATAGTGAGAGGGACAGCGGGAGAAAAAGGAGAGAGAGAAAAAGAATGTGTATATATAAATAAATAACAGATGGGGTACGAGGGGGAGGTGGGGCATTAGAGGAAGTTAGAGAAGTCAATGTTCATGCTATCAGAACATTGAAACTTGACACGTTCCAGATAAAATGTCTACGACGTATCAGGAAGATCTTCTGGCCTGAGAAAATCAGAAACCAAGTCTTGCTTACATCTTGCAATATAGAATCAATCTCAGTTTGTGTGAAAACAAGACGATGGAGATGGCTGGGCCATGTAATGACAATGCCAAATGATCAACTAGCGAAAGTAGCACTACGGTGGACCCCACAGGGAAAGCGAAGTAGAGGCAGGCCCAAAATTACGTGGCGAAGATCTGTGGAAGCAGAACTGAAAGAAGTAGACATGAACTCAGTAACGGCGAGCAGCAGAGCGAAAGACTGGCAGAAATGGAAGTCCCTTGTGGAAGCCCCATGTGCCACCTAGGCACTAAGGGTTCAGATGACGACGATACGATGTGGTAAAAAACACCAGATCGATGAAGGTCAATGCAAATTTGTCATGTAAATATGATAAAGCCATATTATGAAAAATAGTCTGCCGCTATGACTATTGTCGTCAATGACAATGAGTCTGATCTCCCTGGGAACTTGGTAGCTGATCCATCTGAAACTTATTTTAAACCGACCATTATCTCCGCCAGACTAACAAATTTAACAATTCTAGAAAATACTGATGATAAATTGGCTCATCTACAGCCACAGCAGCAGCAGCAAATGAAGCAGTTAATTATGAAATTTAGGGATTTATTTCTAGACGTTCCAAAAAGAACCACAGTAGCCTCACATGATGTAGATGTTGGAAGCGCCAAACTCATAAGGCAACAACCATATCGAATGAATGTGGAAAAATGTACACTTGCCGAACAAGAAATTAATTATATGTTAGAAAATGATATTATTAGACCGTCTACTTCGGATTGGAGTTCACCTTGTGTCATGGTGCCTAAACCAGATGGTAGTATTCGGTTTTGTACTGATTACAGAAAGATGAATGCTGTAACAAAAGCCGATGCGTATCCAATCCCTAGGGTAGATGATTGTGTGGATATGGTTGGCAAAGCTAAATTTCTTACAAAGATCAACCTGTTAAAAGCATATTGGTGTGTTCCCTTGATGGATAAAGGTAGAGAAATTTCTGCCTTTGTAATGCCACCTGGGTTATATGAATACAATGTTCTGCCATTTGGAATGATGAATGCCCCAGGAACCATCCAGAGAATGATTAATTCTGTAATTCGAGGGTTAAAACATACAGATGCCTATATTGATTAATTAGTACAGGGAATGACACTTGGGAAGCACATATCTGCAGTAGAAAAGCTGTTTGAAAGGCTTTCACAAGCCAACCAAACTGTTGACTTAGCTAAAAGTGAATTTGGCCATGCCACTGTGACCTATCTTGGTTATGTTGTGGGTCAAGGCAGGTTGGCTCCTGTTCAGGCAAAAGTTCAGGCAATTTTGGGGGTTCCCACTCCAACTGGTGAAAAAGCTCTCAGAAGATTCTTGGGAATGGTGGGATATTACCGTAAGTTCTGTAAGAACTTTGCCGAGATTGCCCTTCCATTATCTAACCTCCTGAAGGAAGGTGAGAAGTTTGCTTGGAGAGAGCCTTGTCAGGAGGCCTTTGATAAATTGAAAGCTATCCTATGTCACCACCCTGTGCTCAGGTCACCTGACTTCAAAAAGCCATTTTCCCTAGTTGTGGATGCCAGTGATGAGGCTGCAGGAGCTGTCTTACTACAAAGGGATGATGGTGATGAGGTTGACCATCCTGTGGCTTACTTTTCCAAGAAATTTAATGGGCATCAAAGAAATCATTCAACCATAGAAAATGAATTATTATTCCTTATTTTAGCTCTCCAACATTTTGATGTGTATGTTGTGTGACAAGAATACACATAGATAAGATGTTAGCTGTCCTGTGTGATCAGCAGTTGGTCTGCCACCTGTCTTCAGGAAAGAGAGAGAGAGAGAGATAAGGAAAACAATGGAGCAGCATTTGGCGATGTGTAATGAAGGGGAAGGAGAGCTGTCTAGAGTGGCTCCCCCTTTGAACCCTGAACTGTTTGAAGTGATGGACTGGCAATACCCCAGCAGGGAGATAAAAAGGCACAGGTTCGCTAAGGCAACACACACGACACCCGAGGTAACGAGACCCTGGAAGCGGTGCGCCTCTCACAAGTCGGTGGGAAGCTTTTGGACGGCTGATCGCGGGATCAAGCCATAGACGCACAGGGTGGAAAGGCACGATTGGCGGGAACCTGGTGTGTGTCCACCCTTGCCTGGGTGCCAGGTTCAGCGCAGAGAAACGGTCGTATCTGGAAACGGAGGGGTCACGGTCGATGACCTCAGATGACATCACAAAGGGCTCACCCGAAAGCTGACTGCGAAGGTCTGTGTGGAAGCTGTGTTGAATACTCATTCGTTTTGCTCTCTCTCTCCTTCCCCCCACTGTCCATCGCCATGACAACGATTACTGCAAACTGAACTGAATTGAACTGAACTTTGTGTCACTTTGAAACTGGTCATTTGCCCCTAGACAACGATAGAGCTTGATTGATCCTGTTATCTTAATTCTGTGCACATGTGTGTTTATCATTGCTGAACTGTTGCATTTATTATCCTTTTGATTAGAGTACTGTGTTGCTTGTTTCTTTAATAAAACTTTCCTAGTTCTAGTAATCCAGACTCCAACTGAGTGATCCATTTCTGCTGGTTTGGCAACCCAGTTACGGGGTACGTAACATAAGTGGGGTTCTCGTCCGCGATTTTGAACGCTAAATTTAGGACGGAGTAAATTGATTGGGTCAAAATTCCCGAAAGAAAGAAAAGACAAACAGCAGAAATGGAGGCTGAGGAATTTATAAAGGCGCCGACCTTGGAGGCATTAGAGGATGCCAGGAAATCGGAATTGGTAGCTGTGGCCAAACGGTTGAATCTTGCTAAGGGGAAGTCAACAATGAGGAGAGAGGAGATACACAGAGCTATCGTAGAGCACTATGTATCTAAAGGTGTGTTTCCCCAAGGCGAGCTGGAGGTGGTGTGTATTGAAAAACCTGCTGGAGACGCAGTACAGGTACAGCTTGAAAAACTGAGACTCGAGCACGGGTTCCGGGTACGGCAGTTGGAGCGGCAAGAGAAACAGAGGGACAGACAGTTGGAGAGAGAAGAGAAAGAGAGAGAGAGACAGTTGTAGCGAGAGGAGAAACAGAGGGAAAGGGAATTCGAGTTGGAGAAGTTAAGGATAAGGGCAGAGCAGGGGCTCGTGCCGAACCAAGGTGGAGGGTTCCAGGCGACCCAGGAGGTTAGACTGTTCCCCCATTTGACGAAACCGACGTGGATCGGTACTTTCTCCATTTCGAAAAAGTGGCTATAAGTCAGGAATGGCCGAGGGATAAGTGGGTTGTTTTGCTTCAGAGTGTACTGAAAGGGAAAGCCCAACAAGCTTACTCAGCTTTGTCCGCGGAAGATGCCCAGAGGTATGAGGTGGTGAAAGAGGCCATCCTCAGGATTTATGAATTGGTCCCGGAGGCATACCGGCAGAGGTTCCGGAATGCGAGGAAGCAGTGGGACCGCACGTATTTGGAGTTTGCCCGTGAGATGCAGACATATTGTGAGCGTTGGTGCGCCTCAAAGGGGGTAGAGGGGGATTATGACAGACTGCTACAGCTGATCCTGATTGAGCAGTTTAAAGGTTGTGTCCCTGAGGGTATGAGACCCTACCTAGATGAGAAAGAGGCAGCCACGTTAGCCGCAACTGCTAAGTTAGCGGATGAGTATGCGTTGACACATAAAATGAAGTTTGCCCCGAGTAAAGGCTACCAGAAGGGACGTCAGGATGGCGGGGAGAGTCCGCCAGAAAAGTCAGTAAGTAAGCCGGGGACTAGTGAGAAGGATAAGGTAGACCGGGAGCAGTCTGGTAGGAAGTCTCCTGGGGTCGTCTGTTATAATTGTGGGAAAGTCGGACACTTTGCATCCAGGTGCTTTGCCCCAAAGAAGGAGACGGGGGGGGGGACTTCCGGGTCATCAAGGGAATGGCGGCGTAAGGAAAAGGTCTCTCGACAAAAAAGAAGGTAAACTGCCCCAAAATCGAATTTAGACAAATACTTAGTATTGCATAACTATATTAATAAAAGGGGCAAGGATGATGTCTAAGAACAAGAATAAAAAGTCCGCTTCGAAGGCTGATAAACATAAAGAGATGCAGCAAGGCGACGGGCCTAGCTCCCCCACGGCAAGCCAGGACGGAGATAATGAGGGGGAATCGGTGACTCTGTCTTTGATTCTCGGAGATATTCGCGAGTTCCGACAAGATAACAGCAAACAGCTGGAAGATATTAAAGGAGAAATAGTAAAAACTAACTCGCGGATAGATGAAGCCGAAGCGAGGATTGTTGGAATTGAAGAGAAGCTACAAAATGCCGAGGAAGTGATAGCAGAAATGCTGAAGCTACAATACCAGCTCCAGTGGAAACTAATAGATCAAGAAGGCCGCTCGAGAAGGGAAAATGTGAGGATCTACGGAGTTCCCGAAGGAACCGAAGGTAAACCCGGATTGATGATTCCCTTCGTGGAGAAGCTGCTTAGAGAGAACCTTGATATACCGGCCGCAAAAGACCTACAGATAGAAAGGGCTCACCGCGCGTTGGCACCACAGCCTCCGGCAGGCGCCCAGCCCAGATCGATTCTGATCAGATTTCTCAGTTACAGAACGAAGGAAGAGGTGCTTAAAAGAGCATGGCAAAAGAAAGGTTTCATGTGGAACAACTGCAAAATCAGTTTAGACCACGACTACGCACCGGGGATTCTTGCCAGACGGAAGGAATATACGGAAACACGGAGAGTCCTGAAGGAAAACAACATCAGGTTCCAGACCCTGTATCCAGCTCGGCTGAGAGTCCTTTACGACGAAGGGACAAAAACTTACGCTACGGTGGAGGAGGCAATGTTGGACCTGGCGGACCGGGGACTACCTATTAAAGTTATCACCCAACCGGAGTCGCTACTGGAGAGGATTCAGCAGAGTTCATGGCAGTTAGTGGGGCGAGGACGCTCCACTCGAACCAGAGTGTCAAACTACAAGGAAAAGCTGCAAATATTCAGACGCGAATGTACAGAGAATACAGATTAATTAAGAGAAATGACTGAAAAGAGTAAATCGGACTTAAAAGTAAAATGAAAACTGGTAACTGAAAATAAACTAGGTGGAATAACTTGAATGATAACAATATGGTCGAGACAAAATTGGAGAAAATTCTCTATGATTATTCAAACTGCTGAGGGCCCTCTAACACAGGGTGAAGATAGAGGTTATCCCTCTGAACTGAGGCGGGTCGGTGCTCAGGCCTCACTGTGGGAAGTCGGGAAAAATTTTCAAATGTTATACGTTCAGAAATGTCTAGGGTGTGGTTATATGTCTTGGTTTACTGTTGAGAAGGGATTGCTTACTGTTTGGTTAGAAAAGGAGAGTGCTTTTTTTCTACTAGAGAAAAATGCAAACTGAATTGGTAAAAATAATTTCCTATAATGTTAATGGGGTTTTGAATCCAATTAAAAGAAATAAGATTATGTCTAAATTGGAAAAAGAGAGGGCACAAATAGCTTTCCTCCAGGAAACACATGAGCCAATCTGAACATGGAAAATTAAAAAGAATGGGCTTTAAGCATGTATTTTATTCATCATATAAATTGAGTCACAAAAGAGGGGTAGCTACTTTAATATCAAGTACTCTTAATTATGAACGTATTTCAGAGACTAGAGACAAAGAAGGACGGTTTGTAAAAATCACAGGAAGAATAGAAGGTACAGAAATAAGATTGCTGAATGTTTATGCTCCTCCAGGTAGTGAATGGTCATTTTATAGACACATTTTTGACTTAATGGTCAGTTCTCAAGGGGTAGTAATTTGTGGAGGGGATTTTAATATTAGATTAAATCCTATATTAGATTCTTCAAGAATAGTTACTCAGAATAAACCTCTGACTCGGAAAGTGAATTCATTGATGGAGGAGTTGGGAATTATAGATGTCTGGAGGGAATTACACCCTACTAGTAAAGATTATACATATTACTCTTTCCCTCATTCAGCCTATTCAAGGATAGACTATTTCTTTATCTTTAATACAGATAGACTCAGGATAAAAAACTGTAATATTGCAACAATTGATCTGTCGGATCATAGCCCAGTCTCTATGTCTCTAATCCTGGAAAGGAAAATGAGGAAAACACTATGGAGGCTAAACTCGCATATACTCAATAACCCGAAAGTAATGGAGAGATTAAGGGGAGAAATCAAAGAATATCTAGACCTTAATGACACGGGAGAAACATCACCAGTGATTTTATGGGATACATTGAAAGCTGTAATGAGAGGGAAAATTATTTCCATTACTACTCACATGAAAAAAATCAATGCACAAAAATTAGCAGACCTTCAAGGAAAATTAAAACAACTTCAAGTTGTAGATAGCAACAAAAGTAATTCAAATCGAAAACAGGAAATTAGGAAATTGCAAAGTGAAATTGATGATATTTATACGTTGGAAACTCAAAGAAATTTTCTTTACCTGAGACAAAAGAATTATGAAGTAGGAGGTAAATCAGCTAGATTATTAGCATATAAATTACGAAAACAACAAGCAGACAATACAATTCATAAAATAAAGAATCCAAAGACAAAGCTTGTGGAGAGTACAATAGGGAAAATTCAAGAGAGTTTTGAAACATATTATCAAGAGTTGTACTCCCAACCCCGGGCCCCCAGTGAGCCCTATATAGACAGTGTATTGAATTTTTTAGATCTACCTAAACTTACAGATTTACAAAATGAAAGTTTATTAGAACCAGTAACTGTCAAAGAACTGAACGTGGCCACCTCTAGGTTAAAGGCTGGAAAGTCCCCGGGTTCTGATGGGTTTACCTCAGAGTGGTACAAGTCCCTGAAGACACAGTTAGCCCCATTACTACTTAACACCTTTAACTGGATCTTGCAGAGAGGAGAAACTCCACCTTCCTGGAGAGAAGCGATTATTTCAGTTATTCCTAAAGAGGGTAAAGATAAACTAGAATGTGGCAATTATCAGCCAATTAGTGTTCTTAATTTAGATTACAAACTATTTACATCTATATTAGCGCGCAGATTGGAAAAGCTTTTACCTGGCCTAATCCATTTAGACCAGCCTGGATTTATTCAACAAAGACAAACACAGGACAACATAAGGAGAACTCTGCACATATTAGAACAGGTTAATAAGAACGAGACAGAGACAATGGTAGTAGGATTGGACGCTGAGAAAGCTTTTGATTCGGTTAGTTGGGCATTCCAATACAGAGTGTTAGGAAGATTCGGCTTTCAAGAAAGGTTTATTAAAGTAATTCAGACTCTATATGACAGCCCTACAGCCCGAATTAAGATAAATGGGGACCTCTCTGACTCCTTCATTTTAGAGAGAGGCACTAGACAGGGATGCCCAATTTCTCCTCTCCTTTTTGCGCTATATATTGAACCACTTGCCCAACTAATAAGACAGAGCGAAATCGTAAAAGGTATCAAGGTGGCAGGGATTGAACAGAAAGTGGCGTTATTCGCAGATGATGTTTTGGTCTATCTGAGTGAACCAGAAAAATCATTTATAGGATTGTTTACACTGTTGGATGACTTTGGGAAAATATCAGGTTATAAAATAAATGTAAAGAAAACGCAGGTTATGTCCCTAAATTATACACCATCCAAAAAATTGCAGGATACATACGATCTTAAGTGGGAAGCTAAATCATTAAAATATTTAGGAATAACCCTGCCGAAGGATCTTTCAACACTGTCACAGGTAAATTATGGGCCATTAATCTCAGAGATAAAAGCAGATATGCATAGATGGTATCTTATCCCCTTTTTAAGTTTAAATTCAAGGATAAATACTATAAAAATGAATATTCTTCCTCGGTTATTATATCTTTTCCGTACTTTACCAGTGGAGGTGGATGATAATCAATTCAGGGAATGGGACAAATGGATTTCCCGCTTCATTTGGCAAGGAAGGAAACCTAGAATTCGATATAACACCTTACAGTTAGGGAAGGAAGGAGGAGGTATGGTTCTTCCTTGCCTGAGAAATTATTTTTATGCCTCACAGATAACCCCTCTGTTATATTGGTGTAATAGGGAATATAAGGCTAGATGGAAGGAAATAGAATTTGGATTAGTTGACAGTTTTCCGCTTCAGGCCTCAATAGCTGACAAAGGATTGATGGCCCAGTTGGAAAAATTTAATAATGCTTGGATAAATCTTACATTAAAAGTATGGCAGAAGGTGGTTAATTCATGTGGAATTAATAACATGCCAAAACTCTTTAGATGGTGTGCATATGATACCGAATTCCTTCCCAACAGAGGAGATAAAAGATTTGAGCTATGGATAAAGAAAGGTCTTACAACCTACCTCTCATTTATAGATAAAAGAGTATTACAAAGTTTCCAAATCCTGCAGGACAAACATAGCCTCGAACATAATGACTTTTTTAGGTACCTTCAAATACGAAACTATGTTAACCAGAGTTGTAGATATACAGACCTATCAACAGTAGAATTAGAATTTTTCAAGATTCTGAATTCAGCTTGCACTTCAATACCTAGTAAATCAGTTTCTCGCCTATATAATGCACTCTCCCATGCTAAAAATGTAAATACACTGTATATTAAAGAGAAGTGGGAAAAAGAAGCGGGGTTGGTACTTTCAGAGGAGGCTTGGGGGAAAATCTGCAGCTTTCAATGGTCCTCGACTAATTCTTTGACTTGGAGAGAACATTGTTGGAAAAACATTATAAGATACTTCAAATCCCCATATCAGGAAAAATATAAAGATACAAATGTGATGTGTTGGAGAAGGTGCAGCTCCAAGGAGGCAAATCATTTTCATATTTTCTGGGATTGCCCTAAATTAAGTCTATTTTGGGAAGGTATTCATAGAACATTAGTTAAGGTACTTAGGTCCCAGATACCTCTGAACTTTGAGACGCTCTATTTGGGGCATGTATTGTTCCTTGAACAGAAGGAAGATATAAAGTTGCTGCAGGCCCTCTTAGCGGCAAGTAAGAAATCAATCACTAGAAAATGGCTAAATCCAATACCACCTACATTAGAAGATTGGTACGAAATTATCTTGGAAATATTTAAAATGGAAAAGTTGACTTACTCCCTGAGAACTCAAAAAGAAACATTTTATCAAATCTGGAATAAATGGATTGAATATATAACCCCAATGCGAGCAGACTTTAGATGACTCTCCTAATGATTTATATTGCTCTTCTCATCAACACAGTAATATTGCTAACGTAAGCACCCCTAGTCTAAATGTTTGGTTTTTTTTTGGAAAATAGAGAATTAACACAAGTAAAGGGAAAGATTTGGGAAAGGGATAAAAAAAATGAAAAAATTAAGTAAATAAGTATATAGGGATTGGATAATTATGTCTGCGGGCAGGAACAAACACAAACAAATTGGGATATAAACACCTACAATGGTTGGTATATAGGCTTGTATGCAACATTTTGGACCAGTGGAAATGGTCCAGAAGAGTTGTATGGAAATTATTATTACCATTTTTCTTAACAACTAATTTCATTACTTAGTCTAATAGGTTAGATTTACCACAGTACATAATTATCTATTTAAATGTTTATTTTCCTTTTATATCATCTCAGTGTGTACTTAAGAATGTATAAATAATTGTAGTTTTATACATATAAAAAAATGGAAAAGGTTATATGTGTGAAAAAAGTACATGATAATTGTGAATTCCTTATCCAAATAAAAATAAAATTTAAAAAAAAAGGAGACGGGAAAAGGAAAAACGGGGGTTCCGTCTGGCTGTATTGAGCCGGCAAACCAACCTCCAGGAGAGGGGAGGTCGGATAAGGTTCGGGAAGGGCGTGAGAGGTTTATCTCGGCCGGATTGGTGTCGGTGAAGGAGGGATTAAACCCAGTTCCAGTACGGATCTGGAGAGACACAGGAGCTTGTCAGTCACTGATCTTGAGTAGTGTTTTAGACTTTAGTTCAGAGACCGAGACTGGGGAGGTCAGCTTGATCAAAGGCATTGGAAAAGGGCCGGAAGCCGTGCCTTTGCACCAGATACACTTACAAAGCAACCTGGTGTCTGGACTAGTCACGATCCGGGTGAGGTCTGAATTACCGATGAAAGGTGTGGAAGTCTTGCTTGGTAATGACCTCGCAGGGGGAATCGTGTTCCCAGCCGTGAGATTGACAAGTCAGCCTGCCAGCATTGAGGCCCCGCCCATGGACTCGCAGGTTTACCCCGTTTGCGCAATAACTCGACGGATGTCGAGGAAGGCGGCAAAGGCTGAGATACAGCTAGCTGAAACGTTTCTACCAGCCTTGTACGAGGAGGGGGTAGAAAGTGAAAAGGAGGAGCGTAGTGGAACAAGAGGAGGCGAGGGGGCTGAGGCAGACTTAGCATTAGCCAGGAAGGACTTTATACAGGCACAAGAGCGAGACGAGGAGCTGATGGGTTTGGCAGAGACAGCTCTCTCTGACACAGAATTGAAAAGGGAACTAGTCGGCTATTATGTAAAGGAGGGAGTACTAATGAGGAAATGGAGACCACGTACTGTGCCCGCAGATGAGGAGTGGGGAGTTGTACACCAGGTGGTAGTGCCGAAAATTTATAGGGGCGAGATTTTTAACCTGGCCCACAAAGTACCCCTCGGTGGACATTTTGGGGTGAGAAAGACAGTCGACAGAATTATGAAAGAGTTTTACTGGCCGAATATGAGAAAAGATATTGTTGAATATTGTAGGCGATGTCATTTATGTCAGGTGGTGGGAAAACCAAATCAGGTCCTGCCTAAGGCACCCCTTCGACCGGTACCCGCTTTCGGGGAACCTTTTTCTCGAGTAATTGTGGATTTTGTTGGTCCCCTGCCCAGAACTGCGAGTGGGCGGGAGTACGTGATGACTATGATGTGCGCTGCCACCAGGTTTCCGGAGGCAGTGCCCCTGGCCAGCATAAAGGCTCCCGCAGTGGTAAAGGCGCTTGTGAAATTTTTCACTACGGTGGGGCTGCCCAGGGAAATTCAGTCAGATCAGGGGAGTGTCTTCACATCTCACACCTTCCGACAGATGTTGGATGAGATGGGAGCAAAGCAGATTTTGGCCTCCGCGTACCACCCTGAGTCACAAGGGGTGTTGGAACGATTCCACGCCACATTAAAGACCATGATTAAAATTTACTGTCAAGAAAACACTAGGAGCTGGGATGATGCTTCGCCCCTCTTCTTACTTGCCGTGAGGGACACGGTTCAAGAGTCATTGGGGTTCAGCCCATTCGAGCTCGTCTTTGGTCATCGGCCCAGAGGACCCCTGACCTTACTAAAAGAGCAATGGTCCAGTCCGGCCATCCAGGTTAATGTGATTGATTACGTTTTAAAATTTCGTGAGAGGCTTGAAAGGATCTGTGACCTTGCAAAAGAAAATCTGCGACACTCCCAGACTAAAATGAAAAAATGGTATGATAGGCGTGCCCGTGAAAAAGTGTTCCAAGTGGGCGATCGGGTCTTAGTTCTGTTCCCAGTGGTAGCCAACCCCCTCCAGGCGAGATTCCACGGTCCGTACAAGGTAACTAAGAAGATAGACCCTTTGAATTATGTTATCGAAACGCCGGACAGGCGCAAACCCACACAGTTGGTACACATTAACATGTTAAAAGCCTACCACGATCAGAAAGAAAACCCGGTTGGTGTTATCACGGAAATTAATGAGGCGGGGGTGTCGAATGAGACGGGGAAAACCCATCTCGAGAGGATGAATATGGTGCCGACCAGATTGGAGAACTCTATTGTTCTAGCTAAGTTTGCTGATAAGGTCTCTCACCTAGCCCCCGAACAAAGCGGGCCATTGATAAAGCTAATTCACCGGCACGCAGATGTATGTCCCGATGTCCCGAGGCGATGCAAAGGAACGGTGCATGATGTTGTTGTCACCTCAGACCAGCCTATTAAACAACACCCCTATAGGATGAACCTGGAGAAGGGCAAGTTAGTGGAGAGAGAAATCGAACACATGCTAGCCACAGATATTATTAGGCCATCCAAGTCGGAATGGGCCTCCCCCTGTGTGGTTGTCCCGAAAGCCGATGGGAGCATCCGATTCTGTACAGATTACAGAAAGGTGAATGCTATCACGAAAACCGATGCTTACCCCATCCCCAGGGTAGACGATTGCATCAATAAAGTGGGGAGAGCTACGTACATCACCAAAATCGATTTGCTGAAAGGGTACTGGTGTGTGCCTTTAACCGACCGGGCTAGAGAAATCTCGGCATTTGTCACCCCCTCCGGTTTATATGAATATAATGTTCTACCTTTTGGCATGAAAAACGCCCCAGGGACCTTCCAGAGGATGATTAATTCAGTAATAAAGGGACTAAGGAACACAGAAGCATATATTGATGATTTGGTGGTCTGGAGTGACACATGGGAGGAGCACATTGTGGCAGTAGAGGAGCTATTTAAACGGCTGTCCGAAGCCACCCTGACAGTGAACCTCGCAAAAAGTGAGTTCGGCCACGCGAAGGTCACTTACCTGGGATTTGTGGTAGGACAGGGGCAGCTGGCTCCGATGCAGGCTAAGGTGCGGGCTATCTCGGAGGTCCCCACCCCGACAGACAAGAGAGCCCTGAGAAGGTTCTTGGGGATGGTGGGATACAATAGGCAATTTTGCAAAAACTTTGCAGATATTTCCCTCCCTCTCACTAAGCTCTTGCCAAAGAGTGCGGAGTTTGTATGGAACGACCTTTGCCAACAAGCCTTCGAGAGTCTGAAGGCGATTCTGTGTCACCATCCTGTGCTAAATGCGCCTGATTTTTCAAAACCCTTCTCCCTAGCAACAGATGCTAGCGACGAAGCTGCCGGGGCGGTGCTGTTGCAGACCGACAAAGAGGGGGTTGAGCACCCAGTCGCTTACTTTTCCAAGAAATTTAATACCCATCAGAGGAATTATTCCACTGTGGAAAAGGAGTTACTGGCCATCATACTAGCATTGCAACATTTTGAAGTTTATATTTGCCCGGCGCGAAAACCACTGGTAATTTACACTGACACAAAAGATTGCTAAGTTGGAGTCTGGTGCTACAGGAATTTGATATCAAAATTACACATATAAAAGGGACGGAAAATGTGATTGCTGACTGCCTGTCAAGGTGTTGACAACTTCAAACTCGCTGTGTTAGCTAAATAGCTGATAAAGATGTATATTTGTGTGTGTATCAAATAATGTATTCATGTTTGTAATTTTTACCCCCCGGTAAAAATCCTTAAAGGGGGAAGTGTGACAAGAATACACATAGATAAGATGTTAGCTGTCCTGTGTGATCAGCAGTTGGTCTGCCACCTGTCTTCAGGAGAGAGAGAGAGAGATAAGGAAAACAATGGAGCAGCATTTGACGATGTGTAATGAAGGGGAAGGAGAGCTGTCTAGAACGGCTCCCCCTTTGAACCCTGAACTGTTTGAAGTGATGGACAGGCGATACCCCAGCAGGGGGATAAAAAGGGACAGGTTTGCTAAGGCAACACACACGACACCCGAGGTAACGAAACTCTGGAAGCGGTGTGCCTCTCACAAGTCGGTGGGAAGTTTTTGGACGGCTGATCACGGGATCAAGCCATAAACGCACAGGGTGGAAAGGCACGATCAGAGGGAACCTGGTGTGTGTCCACCCTTGCCTGGGTGCCAGGCTCAGCGCAGAGAAACGGTCGTATCTGGAAACGGAGGGGTCACGGTCGGTGACCTCAGATGACATCACAAAGGGCTCGCCCGAAAGCTGACTGCGAAGGTCTGTGTGTGGAAACTGTGTTGAATACTCATTTGTTTTGCTCTCTCTCCTACCCCCCCCCACACTGTCCATCGCCATGGCAACGATTACTGCGAACTGAACTAAATTGAACTGAACTTTGTGTCACTTTGAAACTGGTCATTTGCCCCTAGACAACGATAGAGCTTGATTGATCCTGTTCTCTTAATTCTGTGCACGTGCGTGTTTATCATTGCTGAACTGTTGCATTTATTATTCTTTTGATTAGAGTACTGTGTTGCTTGTTTCTTTAATAAAACTTTCCTAGTTCTAGTAATCCAGACTCCAACTGAGTGATCCATTTCTGCTGGTTTGGCAACCCAGTTACGGGGTACGTAACAGTTGGCACTACTCAGAAACCCCACTTGTGGTTTACACCGATCATAACCCATTGGTATTTTTGAGTAAACTGAAAAACAGAAATAGAAGGTTGCTAAATTGGAGTTTGATTTTACAAGAATATGATCTCTTAATAACTCACATTAAAGACAAAGATAATGTAATTGCCAACTGTCTGTCCAGATGTTGAATTTGCAATGTAAATTTTTTTAATGGAGTGAAATTTTGATATTTGTATACACTCCTGCCATGTTATATTAGTACTGTATGTGTATTGTACATTTTGTAAACTTTATACATTTGTATATTTTGAAAATTGTAGTTAAAATTTTGCTCAATAGATCAAAATTTTATTTTCTTGGGGGAGGTGTTACCTGTCCCGCAAGTATCTTGTGAGCATGATGTAATTGCCTTGTGATATTGGCATGATGTAATTGTCTCGTGATATTAGTATGATGTAATGGTTGTGATAGTGGGATGATTTGATGTCACGTGATGGCATGTTCCAATCGGTATAAAAGGGCAGACCGCAATTTGTTGCGTAGTTGTTTTGTTGGGGAGTCACAGTCAGTAGTTACGTAATCGAGGAAAGAGAGCAAGAGTGAAGAATTTGCCAGCTTCGTTCGAACCCAAGAAATCAACGGCGTTCTGTAATTGACATTAGGTATGGTCCATACGGGTATTGTGGCACACACTTTTGGTTAACCCCTGCATGGTCTCAGGGGTTGTATGTTGACCACCTCCTGCGAAAGGTCAGTTACTGTGAGAATCTTATTCTTCGTGGTTTCTTCAGACAAGGCATTTCTCGGCTGGGATCTCGGCTGGAAGATGTCCTGTTCAAGACTGGAAGAAGCTGCAGAAGATCGTGAACACAGCCCAGCACATCATACAAACCAATCTGCCATCTGTGGACTCACTTTACACCAGTTTTTGTTAATCCATACATGGGTTCGGGTGTGTTACGCGGCGACCACTTGTGTTAAGGAATATTCCATGACCGTCACCTTGTGATATCCCTACGTGGATTTTGAAACTTAGGCATCACTTTGTTATCCCTGCGAGGACTCTAGTATTTAAGTGATGACCACTCAACTTCTGGAATCTTCTGTGACTGTCACCTCGTTATCACTGTGTGGATCCAGTATGTTACGTGATGATCACTAGTCCTCTGGAATTTTCCGTGATTGTCATCTTGTGTCATCTTAATGTGGATTTATGAACCCTTCCTCACAGACACCTGTACCTGTTTCCGTGGATTCCAGAACCTTCTGGATTGCCATCCTGGGACTCTGTTTGAGTAAGACTTGGGAGGAACTGTTTCCAGACCTCCACAGTTTGTGAGCTAAGATGCATTGCAATATTAATTTTTAGTTAGGGGAGCAATTGTTTTAATTGTCTATATTTTGGGTAGGTATTGAAAATATATTTGTTTAACATTAAAATCTGTGTCTGTGGTCTATGGCTGCTGGCGCGTAACACATTTTAGCAAATGTACAGTCACTGGAGAACAAAATAGAGGGCCCTGTATCAGAGGGAAATGAGGGATGCTGCGCTCTCTGTTTTACCTCAGGTGCCATCACAACAGACATCTTAGTCCATAGTCAGAAACTTGAGACAATGCAGCAGTTCAAATATCTAGGGGTAATCATCAATGATGAAGGATCAAGACCAGAAGTCCTGGCAAGAACTGCACAGACAATGACTGCACTATCCAAACTCAAGACAATATGGAGGGACAGCAACATCACCATGAAGTACAAGATCAGACTCCTGCGTGCATTGGTATTCTCTATCTTCCTGTATGCATGCAAGACATGGACCCTCACAGCAGAGCTACAGAGGAAGATACAGACATTGGAAATGAGATGCTATCTGTATCCAGAGAGCCGTGCCTGTCACGGCTCAGCACTGCCCTCTACCTGGTCAGAAGGCACACCACATGCCAGTCAACATTTCACCCCTCCCAACTAATCAATGCACACTTAACCATTGGCCACCTTAATCGGATTAACCCGTCTAGCACCAAGCCATTGGCCCCCTGGTGAATCACCTGGGCTGGACCCTCCAGCCCCCTGACCTATAAAGGACGCTATATGTGCTTGGCTCGCTCTCTTTTTTGCTATCTCCGAGGGACCACCCTGCTGTTGGTGAGTTGTGCATTGAATAGGGTTTTGGGAGCATTTATTGTCCCTGGTAGTAGAGAGCCATGCCTGCCCATAGTCAAGGGGTGGCATGTATCGTAGTTACTTTTCCCTTGCTTGTATGTGACCCCACACCGTCTTCCCGTGTATTGTACTGCTGACCCGACTTTTCCCACGCTCGTCTATTCTAAGTGCAGTTGTGTGAATATTGTAGTCGCCTGTGTTGTCCCCAAGCTCTGCTCCCTTTGTAAATAAACTCCTTATTGTTAAAACTGTGTGTCCAGAATCCTCGCCTTGAGACCCAAAGAATCTGTCTCATTTCCATCACAACACTATTGCAACATCTTGGGCATCTCATACTTGGACCACATCACAAACGAACAGGTCCGCAAGATCGTCCAGCACCACATTGGCCCCCATGAAGACCTTCTCACAACAGTGAAGAAGAGAAAGCTGAGGTGGTACGGCCACGTAACAAGATCCAGTGGCCTTGCAAAGACCGTTCTACAAGGAACTGTGGAGGGGGAAAAGAAAGAGAGGCAGACAGAGGAAAAGATGGATGGACAACATTAAATAATGGACAGGGAGAACATTTGCGGTGACCCAGGCTCTGGCACACAGCCGCGACAGATGGAACAGACTGGTGCAAAGCTTGTCCTGACGGTGCCCCGACCACTCCACCAGGAGTTAAGGGCGTAAAGCAAGGCAAGGCTCACCTCAGACACACTGGATATAGTGATTAGAGCCGAGGGCTTTTCAATCCACCAGATGCACCAGACTGCTGATATGAAGAAGGCAAAGGGTGGGGGTCTATGTTCCATGAATAAACTCTTTGTGGTGCTTGGACACAGCAATCATATAGCATTCAAGTTCTCCTGACCTGGAACATTTACTGATTAAGTGCTGTCCGTTCTACTTACAAAGAGAATTCTTCTCCGTGATCTTGATCACAGTTTCCATACCAGCATAGGCCAATGTTAAGCAGGCACTCGATGTACTGAGTGCTACAATTAGCAAACAAGAAAAGGCCTACCCTGATGCCTTTCAAATCAATGCTGGGGATTTCAAGCAAGTTTTCCTGAAGAAATCTTCTTCAGGCAAGCATTTCTTCTGTCCCCCTTTCTCCAAGCCCTCTTCTTTGGCAAGGATTCCTCACCCTGCACCGACAACACCTTCTCCTGTCTCCAGTCCTCCCCCTCTTCTTAGACACCTCACTGTGGTTGCCCAGGATCTTTTCATCTCTAATTGCTGACAAGATACCAATTGGTTTGACTTCAGCACTCCTCCATACTCTTTGAACCTTGCTCCCTCTGAACACACTGCCCACCCTACCAATTCCAGCCTTACCATCAAACCCGCTGATAAAGGAGGCGCTGTTGTACTGTGGTGGACTAACCTCTAACTTGCTGAAGCCACCCGGCAACTCTCAAGACACCACCTCTTACATATTTCTTGAAACTGATTCGACCGAGGACCATCAGGCCTTTGTCTGCCTTGCCACCACTACCCTCATCAAATGGAGATCTCCCATCCACTGCCACTAGCCTCATGGTTCCTTTACCCCACCCTGCTTATTTCTACCTCCTACCCAAGATCCACAAACCTGACAGCCGGGGTAGGCCCATTGAACACGTGTCTGCATACCTTGCCTCCATTTTATCCCCTTTAGTTCTGTCCCTTCCTACCTATATCGCGACACTTCAGATGCTCTCTATAGTGAATTTTTTAGCACATTTTGCTACAGTATTCATCTGTGAAGGTGTTAGCAACATGCCAGTAAGTGTAAAGAAAGTAAGGTTGTTTTAACTGACTCAGAGATCTTAGAAAGTGAGGTCCTGCTTCAGCTGAAAAGGCATAAGGTTAGTAAATCTCCAGGGCTAAACAACATATATCAAAGAGTACTTAAAGAGGTCTGTGATCATAATACCGTAAGACCATAAGATATAGGAGCAGAATTAGGCCACTTGGCCTATTGCGTCTGCTCCAGCATTTCATCATGGCTGATCCAGTTTTCCTCTCAGCCCCAACCTCCTTCCTTCAAGGGTATATGGCCTATCGAAAGGACAGACTACTGGGCAGAGGAGGTGGGGTGGCTCTGTTGGTGAGGAATGATATTCAGTCCCTTGTGAGGGGGGACATAGAATCAGGAGACGTAGAGTCAGTATGGATAGAACTGAGAAATTCTAAGGGTAGGAAGACCCTAATGGGAGTTATCTACAGGCCCCCTAACAGTAGTGTGGATGTAGGGTGTAAATTGAATCAGAAGTTAAAATTGGCATGTCGCAAAGGTAATGCTACAGTTGTTATGGGGGACTTCGACATGCAGGTAGACTGGAGGAATCAGGTTGTACTGGACCCCAAGAAAGGGAGTTTGTGGAGTCCCTCCGAGATGGATTCTTAGAACAGCTTGTACTGGAGCCTACCAGAGAGAACGTAATTCTAGATTTAGCATTGTGCAATGAACCGGACTTGATCAGGGACCTTGAAGTAAAGGAGCCATTAGGAGGTAGTGACCATACTATGATAAGTTTTAATCTACAATTTGAGAGGGAGAAGGGAAACTCGGAAGTGTCAGTATTACAGCTGAACAAAGGGAACTATGGTGCTATGAGGGAGGAGCTGGCCAAAGTTCAATGGAACAATACCCTAGCAGGGATGACGGTGGAACAGCAATGGCAGGTGTTTCTGGCAATAATGCGGAAGGTGCAGGATCAGTTCATTCCCAAGAGGAAGAAAGATCCTAAGGGGAGTAAGAGGAGGCCGTGGCTGACAAGGGAAGTAATGGACAGTATAAAAATAAAAGCGAAGAAGTATAACATAGCAAAGACGAGTGGGAAGCCAGAGGATTGGGAAACTTTTAAAGAGCAACAGAAGGTAACTAAAAAGGCAATATGCGGAAAAAAATGAGGTACGAAGGTAAACTAGCCAAGAATATAAAGGACGATAGTAAAAGCTTCTTTAGTTATGTGAAAAGGAAAAAAATAGTTAAGACCAAAATTGGGCCCTTGAAGACAGAAGCGGGTGAATTTATTATGGGGAACAAGGAAATGGCAGAGGAGTTGAACAGGTACTTTGGATCTGTCTTCAGCAGGGAAGACACAAACAATCTCCCAGATGTAATAGTGGCCAAAGGACCTAGGGTAATGGATGAATTGAAGGAAATTTATATTAGGCAGGAAATGGTGTTGGATAGGCTGTTGGGTCTGAAGGCTGATAAGTCCCAGGACCTGATGGTCTGCATCCCAGGGTACTTAAGGAGGTGGTTTTAGAAATCGTGGACGCATTGGTAATCATTTTCCAATGTTCTATAGATTCAGGATCAGTTCCTATGGATTGGAGTGCGGCTAATGTTATCCCTCTCTTCAAGAAGGGAGGAAGAGAGAAAACAGGGAATTAGAGACCGGTTAGCCTGACGTCAGTGGTGGGAAAGATGCTGGAGTCAATTATAAAAGATGAAATTACGACACATCTGGATAGCAGTAACAGGATTGGTCCAAGTTAGCATGGATTTACGAAGGGGAAATCGTGCTTGACTAATCTTCTGGAATTTTTTGAGGATGTAACTATGAAAATGGACAAGGGAGAGCCAGTGGATGTAGTGTACCTGGACTTTCAGAAAGCCTTTGATGAATTCCCACATAGGAGATTAGTGGGCAAAATTAGGGCACATGGTATTGGGGGCAGGGTACTGACATGGATTGAAAATTGGCTGGCTGACAGAAAACAAAGAGTAGTGATTAACGGGTCCCTTTCGGGATGGCAGGCGGGTGACCAGTGGGGTACCGCAGGGTTCAGTTCTGGGACCGCAGCTGTTTACAATATATATTAATGATTTAGATGAGGGAATTAAAAGTAACATTAGCAAATTTGCCGATGACACAAAGCTGGGTGGCAGTGTGAAATGTGAGGAGGATGTTATGAGAATGCAGGGTGACTTGGACAGGCTGGGCGAGTGGGCAGATATATGGCAGATGCAGTTTAATGTGGATAAATGTGAGGTTATCCACTTTGGTGGTAAGAAGGGGAAGGCAGATTATTAGCTAAATGGAGTCAAGTTAGGAAAAGGGGAAGCACAACGAGATCTAGATGTTCTTGTACATCAGTCACTGAAAGCAAGCATGCAAGTACAGCAGGCAGTGAAGAAAGCTAATGGCATGCTGGCCTTCATAACAAGGGGAATTGAATATAAGGGCAAAGAGGTCCTTCTGCAGCTGTACAGGGCCCTGGTGAGACCACACCTACAGTACAGTGTGCAGTTTTAGTCTCCAAATTTGAGGAAGGACATTCTTGCTATTGAGGGAGTGCAGCGTAGGTTCACAAGGTTAATTCCCGGGATGGCGGGACTGTCATATGTCGAAAGATTAGAGCGACTGGGCTTGTATACTCTGGAAACTAGAAGACTGAGAGGGGATCTTATTGAAACATATAAGATTATTAAGGGATTGGACATGCTGGACGCAGGAAGCATGCTCCCGCTGATGGGTGAATCCAGAACCAGAGGCTACAGTTTAAGAATAAGGGGTAGGCCATTTAGAACGGAGCTGAGAAAAAACTTTTTCACCCAGAGAGTGGTGGATATATGGAATGCTCTGCCCCAGAAGGCTGTGGAGGCCTAGTCTCTGGATGCTTTCAAAAAAGAGATGGATAGAGCTCTTAAAGATAGCGGAATCAAAGGTTATGGGGATAAGGCAGCAACTGGATACTGATTGTGGATGATCAGCCATGATCACAATGAATGGCGGTGCTGGCTCGAAGGGCTGAATGGCCTACTCCTGCACCTATTGTCCATTGTCTATTATGCCTCTCCATGCCCTGACCAATCAAGAATCTATCATCAACCTCCGTCTTAAATATACATAAAGACTTGGCCTCCACAGCTGCCTGTGGCAAAGAACTCCACAGATTCACCACCCTCTGACTAAAGAAATCCTCCTAATCTTCATTAAGGACATCCTGAACGCTAAAAAGAGGGCATTTAGAGATGGAAATAGGGAGGAGCTGAGGGCAATACAGAGGGACCTGAAAGCCAGGATCAGGGAGGCTAAAGACAGGTATAGGAGGAAGCTTCAGTGGAAACTCCAGCAGAACAACATGAGAGAGGTCTGGAGTGGGATGAGGACCATCACTGGGTTCCGGCAAATTAGCAACAGAAGAGCTGAAGGCAGTGTGGACAGGGCCAATGAACTTAACCTGTTCTTTAACAGGTGATGTCCTCTTTTGGAAAAATATTGGAAAGACATTTTTGATATTATTTCAATAGTTCTATGCTTCGATTTAAAACCTCATCCTACTACGGCAATCTTTGGATTGCCAATGGTAGAACATAGATCTTTGTCTTCTTCAACCTGTCGAATGATAGCATTTGTTACTTTACTGGCAAGAAGATCTATTTTGTTGAACTGGAAGGAAACTAATCCTCCAACTACATTCCAATGGTTTTCTCAAACTATATTAAGTTTAAATTTAGAAAAAATTGGAAGTGATATTTTTGACCCTTCGGTTAAATTTGAAGAAAGTTGGAAACCTTTTATGCAACATTTTCATATGATGTAATCTGACCTTTCCGAATCTTTTTTCTAAACTTAAATTATATGATGAGAGGAGCAGAGTTAACGACATTACTGAACGTGTCTGATACAAGCTATTGGTCTAGCCCTGTTTTGCTTTTTTTGGGTTTTTTTTTCTTTTTATTTCTTTTTTTTAATGACTAAGTTCATTATGAGTTTGGAAGTCTTTTATATCTATGTTACTTAAAATTCTTTTTATATATGCTGATTAACATTATTCCAATACCTTTGTACCAACTTTGTTATTGAGTTTATAATTTTGAAAATTAATAAAAAGATTTAAAAAGAAAGAAAGAAAAAAACCAAATTAAATTCACTGTGATTCTATGTTGTAAAATAGTAAAACATGAAAACTTCCAAGAGGGGTGTATACTTTTTACAGGCACTGTTGGCGGGCGCGGGGTTTGCTGTAATCATCTGGTGAACTGACCTCTAGCTTGCTGAGGCCAGACGGCAACTCTGGAGACACCAACTTACTTACTCCCTGAGTAGGACCCCACTAAGGAGCACCAGGCCAATATCTCCGGCACTATCAACTCTGGGGATCTCCCATCCACTGCCAGCAACCTCATAGTTCCCTGACCCCACACCTCCCGTTTCTACATCCTACCCAAGATCCATAAACCTGATGGTCCAGCCCCACTGAATTTGCAGCTGCATACTTAAACTCTATTTTATCCCACCCCCAGTTCAGTCCCTTCCTACCTACATTCACATCACTTCACACACTCTTGATCTTTACAATGACTTTAATTTCCCTGGCTCCGATTGTCTCATTTTCACTATGGATATCCAGACACTTCCTTCCTCAATGCCCCATCAGGAGGGCCTTCAAGCTCTCCGCTTCTTTCTGGTCAAGAGTCCCAACCAGTTTCCCTCCATCACCACTCTCCTTCACCTGGAGGAACTGGTTCTCACCCTCAATAATTTCTCCTTCAGCTCTTCCCACTCCTTCAAACAAAAGGTGTAGTCATTGGCACTCGCATGGGTCCCAGCTATGCCTACCTTCAAGTCAGCTATGTGGAACAGACCATGTTCCAAGTCTACATCAGCATTGCTAACCAACTCTGTCTACACTGTATCGACAACTGCTTTGGTGCTGCATCCAGCACCTTTGCTGGACTCGTCAATTTCATCTACTTCGCCTCCAACTTCCACCCCACCCTTAAATTTACTTGGTCCGACACCTCTCTCTCCTATCTTGATCTCTCTGTCTCCATCTCTGGAGACGGTCTATCTACTGATATCTTTTATAAACGCACTGACTCTCATAGTTATCTCGATTATACCTCTTCCTACCCTTTTACTTGTAAAAATACCTTCCCCTTCTCTCAGTTCCTCTACCTTCGTCTCATCTTGTATCCAGATGAGGCTTTTTATTATTACAACTACTGAGATGTCCTTCGTCTCCAAAGAAAGGGGCTTTCCTTCCTCCACCATCAACGCTGCCCTCTCCTGTACCTCTTCCATTTTGCACATGTCTGCCCTCATCCCATCCTCCTGCCACCCCACTAGGGTTGGGTTCTTGTCCTCACCTACCACCCCAGTCGCCTCCAAATCCAGCACATAATTCTCCATAACTTCTGCCATCTCCAGTGGGATCCCACCACCAAGCGTCTTTCCCTACCTACCCCCAACTTTCCGCTTTCCTCAGGGATCACTCCCTACTAGACTCCCTTGACCACTCGTCCCTCCCCACTGATCTCCCTCCTGGTATTTATACTTGCAAACAGAACAAATGCCAGGCCGGCCCCTACACCTCCTCCCTCACTACCATTCAGGGCCCTAAACATTCCTCTGTACACAAACTGTATTAAGGAGCAGGAACTGCACTATCCATGGCAATGGCTCTTATCAATGCAACTGTTTAGAGGGTGGGCATCAACCAACTTACAATTGCATAACCCCCTCCCCCAAAGCTACTACGTGGGGATAAGGGTGAAGTATGTTACTGTAACCATTGAGGAATGAGAATCTCTTACGTACTCCCCTTGCCACTCGTCCCTCCCCGGTACTCATCCTTACAAGCAGAACAAGTGACACACCTGCCCCTACACCTCCTCTTTCACTACCATTCAGGACCCCAAACAGTCCTTCCAGGTGAGACAACACTTCATCTGCCAGTCTGTAGGGGTCACCTACTGCACCTGGTGCTCCTGGCGTGGCCTTCTGTGTATCAGTAAGACCTGATATAGACTGGGAGACCGCTTTGCCGATCATCTACACTCCATCCGGTAGATCGAAGGTCTCCTGATGGCCAGCCATTTCAATTCTATTTCTCCTTCCTATTCCAACATGTCGGTCCATGGCCTCCACTACTGCCACAAATGAGGCCACACTCAGCTTGGAGGAGGAACAACATCTGGGTAGCCTCCAACCTAATGTCATGAACATTGATTTCTTGAGCTTCCAGTAATTACCCTACTATCCGCTCTCCTTTACCATTCCCCATTCCTGTTTCCCTTGTGCAGTGTGATCAAGCAGAACTTGCAAGTCCTCTCTGCCGCCTCTTCCAGCTAATCTTCTCGAGTGGCGTGTTCCCAGAACAATGGAAAATAGCATCAGTAACACCAGTACACAAGAGGGATTCCAGAGCTGATCCTACAAATTACCGCTCTATATCCTTACTCAGTGTCATCAGCAAGGTAATGGAAGCAGCAATCAGAACCACCTACTCCGTAACAACTTAATTTCAAGTAGGCAGTATGGATTTCGACCTGATCACAGTACAGCCGATCTCCTCACCACCTTATCTCAAACGTGGAACACTTTCTTCAACAAAGGTGGAGAAGTGTGTGTCATAGCCCTGGATATCAAAGGAGCATTTGACAAGGTCTAGCATAATGGACTCTGTGTTAAGCTGAGATCCAAAGGAATATCTGGAAAGCTGCTTAGATGGCTGCAGGGCTACCTTCATGGACGGACCATCAAAGTTGTTATCTCTGGTCAGGCTTCTGATTCTTCAACCATCAATGCATCTGTACCACAGGGTTTAATACTTGGGCCACTTCTGTTTTCCATCTTTATTGACGACTTGGTTGATGCATGCAGTAACGAGCTGTACCTGTACGGTGATCTCCACACTATTTGCACCAATTAGAGCAGGAGAGAGTAATATAGTGGCAGCAGACATGAATAGGGATCTTGACAGGATGAAAGCCTGAGCAGACGACTGGAATGTCACCTTTGAGTCTACTAAGTGCAAGGCGATGGTGATGTCTAGAAAGAGGAATCCATCTAACCCTGACCTGTATTTTGGGAACTGCAAGCTGGATTTGAAGAAGGACCTAGTAATCCTTGGTGTTAATATTGACAGCAAGTTGGTGTGGGATAAACACCTTTCCACTATTTTAAACAAGGCTGGACAAAGGCTTGGAGCTCTGCGGAAAGTAGCATCCAAGCTAGACAAAGAGGGCGGAGCTACTGTTTACAAAGCCCAGGTACAAAGTATTATGGAGTATAAGACCATAAAACCATAAGACAAAGGAGCAGAAGTCGGCCATTTGGCCCATCGAGTCTGCTCCACCATTTTATCATGAGCTGATCCATTCTTCCATTTAGTCCCACTCCCCCGCCTTCTCATCATAACCTTTGATGCCCTGGCTACTCAGAAACCTATCAATTTCTGCCTTAAATACACCCAATGACTTGGCCTCCACTGCTGCCCGTGGCAACAAATTCCATACATTCACCACCCTCTGACCATGATATGTCTGCTTATCATGGATGAATGCCTCACAGAGAGTCCTTAGCCAGTTTGATTCCATTCAAAGAAAGGCTCTCAGGATTATAGGTGTAGATGAAGCCACAGCTCGTGAGAAGCTAGCTATCGGTAGCTTACACCACAGAGGACAGGTTGCTACAGTTACTGTGCTATACAAAATGCACACCAGCCACAGCCCTGCAGACCTTCACGCTATGTTGCCTTCATCTTATGAGAGACGGTGCACCACATGATCAAGTTTATCTACACCTGCTCATGCTGTTTCTATGCCTGATGCGAGAACCTACACACTGGATAGAAGCTTCCTTCACTGTGCTATCAGAATTTGGAATAGCCTTCCAGATGCTGTGGTTGGAAACATCTGCGACGATGGGGTCCAAGCCTTCAAAAGTCGAGTGCACAAATACACATCCTTGGGAGGGAAGTCGCATGTTTCTTCATAAGCTATCATGAAGGGGACCAGGATGGCAATGCTTGGTTGTTGGTAGGTAGGGTTAATACCTGACTTTCAAGAGCACTTGTGAGTTATGTTCTGGCTGGACTTAGTCCTTAAACTGCTGGAGAACAGTGTGGAAAGAACAGGTGCTATTTTCTCCCGGTAGGGTTTTAGTTTTTAGTTCCAAGTGCTCCTGCCACGATTTGTCACCCTGCAACCTTATCCTTCAATCTCTTTGAATTATGGAGGACAGCAATTGTATAAATGTCTCTCTCCAACAGACCTCATCATGATCATCATGACTTCATGACTCCAGTATTTCTACTATCCTTTAATGTTTCTTAATTGTACACATAATATTTCTGTGTTCTATCGCTGAGCTGCAGTGAACCATCTGATTGGCCTATCAGAGTTCTCTTTGAGAACTAGTTGACTTGATCAGCATTTCTGATCTGGCTATTGTACACGATTGCACTTAAATTAAAAAAAAATAAAATACGCTAAAGTGGCCAGAGGCACTTGCACTGGCCTTCATCTCAGTTTGGTGCACTCCAGAATGCGTAGCAAGCTGCTCTCTGCATGAGTTAGTTTTGGGATGTCCTTTGCACTTGCCACTCACCCCTCCCTTTTTAATTAAACAGATGAACATCCATATTATGCATTAAAGCATGTTGCAGTATTGCACAGCACTAACACAAGCTCTTAAAAGTTCCCATCAACAGGTGCTTGAACCCCAGAAGATTGTGCTGGCTGCAGAGAGAAAGATCTACCAGATAGGAGATTTTGTACTGCTGTGAGCCTATCAATGACAAAACTGCCTGGAGCCCTGCTGGGAAGGTTTATTCCAAGTGTTGCTGACAACATATACCGCTTTAAAGGTCCAAGAAAAGCCAACATGGATACAAGCCTCACGTGTTAAGCCAGCGGTGCCACCAGACCAGGGAACAGGTGGTCAGAAGACCTTGATGTGGATGGATGGACTGAACTCTTGACTATTGCGATTTGCCATCTTTTGTAACCAATATGCATTATGTTTTGGGTAATCTGGACATCTGTTTTCTGCAGAAGTACCTCACAATACCAATACTCCTAATAGTTTTCTTCGCCTTAGTTATAAATATGCATTGCATACCAACTGGTCAGGTTGCTAGGCGTGCTCCGGAGAGCATCCAAACATTTAGAAGGTGGATTGCCAATGCACTTACACCCCTGGATCAGTAACAAAATTAGAACGGTTTGAGAAGCAGGAACTACACTATCCATACGAGTGACTCTTATCAATGCAACTGTTTAAGAGGGTTGGTTTCAACCTACTTACAATGATAACAAAACCCCTGCCCCTTCTCCAAAACTACAATGGTGCCAGAAAATTTGAGAACCCTTTAGAATTTTCTCTATTTCTGCATAAATATGACCTAAAATGTGATCAATCTTTATGTAAGTTCTAAAACTAGATAAAGAGAACCCAATTAAAGAAATAACACAAAAACATTATACTTGTTTATTTATTTATTGAGAAAAATGATCTAATACTTCATGTATTTGTTAGAAAAAGTATGTGAACCTCCAGGACTATCAGTTCATTTAAAGGGGAAACTAGTCAGGTGTTTAAATCAATGGGATGACTATCAGGCGTGAGTGTGGGAGGCCCTGCCCTGTTTGAAGAACATAAACCTGGGACTTCACTATCAAAGTCTGATCTTCACCACACAAGTTTTTGGAAATGTGCCATGCCTTGATCAAAGAAGATTTCTGAGGACATCAGGAAAAAAAAGTTGTTGATGCTCAGCAGTCTGGAAAAGGATACAAAACCATTTCTAAAGAGTTTGGGCTCCACCAATCCAGTCAGGCAGATAGAGTACAAATGGAGGAAATTCAACAACATTCTTACTCTCCCCAGGTGTGGTCGACCAACAAAAATCACTCTGGGCAAGGCGTGTACTATTCCAGGGGAGAGATCACAAAGAACCCCAGGGTAATACCTAAGGAGTTACAGGCCTCTCTTGCATTGGGTAATGTTAGTGTTCATGGGTCTACCATCAGGCAAACACTGAACAACAATGGTGTGCATGGCAGGATTACAAGGAGAAACCCACTACTCTTCAAGAAGAACATTGCTGGCTGTCTAAGGTTTGCTAAAGACCACGTGGATAAGTCAGAAAACTTACTCTGAAGTTATAGACCACCCAACAGTCAGAGAGAATTGGAGGAGCAAATCTGTAGAGGTAGCAGACCGATGTAAGAAATAGAAGTTTGTAATAGTAGGCAATTTTAACTTTCCACATATTGACTGGGACTCCAACACTGTGAAAGGGCTACATGGCTTGGAGTTTGTCAAACGTGTTCAAGAAAGTTTTCTACATCAATATATAGAGGTACCTACAAGAGAGGATGCAATACTTGATCTCCTATTAGGGAACCAGACAGGTTCCTTACATCTTGTTGGAAAACATAACTCTGGGGTGTGTAGGTTTTGTCATCATTATGAAAAAGTTGAACACATTCTTCTACAGTGTGAATCATATAAGGTTGAATAAAGCAAAAACAGGCTGCACTCAGAGGCTGCCTGCATCATTGCTAGTGACTTTAATTGAGCATCGCTGACGAGAGTCTCTGCAAAGTTCTGTCAGCACATCCAGGTGAGCTCTCTCTTGACCCTGTTACACTCCCTTCCACAACACTTACAAAGCTCTCCTTCGCCCAGCTTTTGGAAAATTAGATCACTCTTCAATCCTGCTTTTGCCGACGTACAGGCAGAAGCTGAACCAAGAGGTGGCCATAGTTAAAATTGTCCACTGTTGGCCTCCATGCTGCAGGACTGCTTCGATGACGTCGACTGGAATGTCTTCCATAATGAGGATGTCTCCGAGTTCACTGATGGAGTCGCGTGCTTCATCCACAAGTGTATCGACGATGTTGTCCCCCCGAAGTCGGTCAGGGTCTCCCCGAACCAGAACCCTGGATCAATAGTTCCCTGCGAGCAGCACTTACCACACGGCATGGAGCTTACATTGCCGGCAATCAGCAAGAGTTCAAGAAATCTGCGCAAAGCTATCAAGGCTGCGAAACAACAATATAGGGACAAGATAGGGACAAGATTGAGTCAAGATTCACAATGAATAGCACACATAACTTGTGGCGAGTGTTGCATATCGTTGCAGACCTCAAAGCCAAACGTTGTGGAGTCGCCAACATCACGGCCTCTCTCCCAAATAAGCTCAATCGCTTTTATGCTCGGTTCGATGTCGCTAGCTCTGACCATCCAAGGAAAGCCACTGCAACAACCTGCAACCTGGTCTTCTCTGAGGCTGAGGTACGCAGATGCTTCCAACACGTGGACAGTCGCAAGGCTGCGGGACCGGATGGCATTCCAAGAAGAGTACTCAGGATGTGCACAGCACAACGGGCAGGTGTGTTTACTGACTTTTTTAATCTCTCCCTCTCCCAGTGTAGAGTGCCCTCCTGCTTCAAATTATCCACCATTAACCCTGTACCAAAAAAGACCAAGGTAACAAGCCTGAACGACTGGCGTCCTGTCACACTCACCTCAATAATAAGCAAAAGCTTTGAGAGGCTGGTCAAGGACTACATCTGCAGCATGTACCACCCAAGCTGGACCCCCTACAATTCGCCTACCGACACAACCAATCAACAGACGACGCAATAGCCACTGCTCTATATACCATCCTTACACATCCGGAGAAGTAGGATGCTTATGTGAGAATGCTGTTCTTGGACTACAGTTCGGAATTCAACACCATAATTCCATCCAGGCTCGACAGGAAGCTCAGTGACATCAGTCTTGACCCTGCCTCGTGCAGCTGGATCCTGGACTTCCTGTCAAATCGCTGGCAGTTGGTAAAAATGGGCTCCCTCACCTCCACCTCTCTGACTCTCAATACAGGAGCCCCTCAGGGCTGCGTACTAAGTCCCCTCCTTTACTCTCTGTATACCCATGACTGTTTCGCCACCCACAGCTCTAATCAGCTAATTAAATTTGCTGACGACACTACATCGATTGGCCTAATCTCAAACAATAACGAGGTGGCCTACAGGGAAGAAGTCATCTCTCTGACACAGTGGTGTCAAGAAAACAATCTCTCCCTCTATGTCGCAAAAACAAAGGAGCTGGTTGTGGAATACAGGAGGAATGGAGATGGGCTAACCCCTATTGATATCAATGGATCTGGGGCTGAGAGGGTGAACAGCTTTAAGTTCCTTGGCACCCACATCGCTGAGGACCTTACATGATCTGTACACACCAGCTGTGAGGTGAAAAAGGCACTATGGTGCCTCTTTCACCTCAGATGGTTGAAGAAGTTTGGTATGGGGCCCCAAAACCTAAGAACTTTCTACAGGGGCACAATTGAGAGCATCCTGACTGGCTGCATCACTGTCTGGTACGGGAACTGCAGCTCCCTTAATCGCAGGATTCTGCAGAGAGTGGTGCGGCCAGCCCAGCACACTTCCCATGATTCAAGATATTTACAAAGACAGATGAGCTCAGGGCGTGGATTGGCGTGGGATTACGACATTATTGCTATTAGTGAGACGTGATTGCAGGAGGGACAGGACTGGCAGCTTGATGTTCCGGGGTTCTGTTGTTTCAGACGTGATAGAGGGGGAGGGATGAAAGGGGGAGGAGTGGCATTGCTAGTCAGGGAAAATATCACAGCTGTGCGTAGATAGGACAGCCCGGAGGGCTTGTCTACAGAGGCCATATGGGTGGAGCTGAGGAACAGGAAAGGTGTGACCACACTAATAGGATTGTATTATAGATCGCCCAATAGTCAGAGAGAATTGGAGGAGCAGATCTGCCTGTAGAGAGATAGCAGACCAATGTAAGAAACAGAAAATTGTAATAGTAGGGGATTTTAACCTTCCACATATTGACTGGGACTCCCACACTATGAAAGGGTTAGATGGCGTGGAGTTTGTCAAATGTGTTCAGGACTGTTTCCTAAATCAAAATATAGAGGTACCTACGAGAGAAGATGCAATATTTGATCTCCTATTAGGGGACTAGACAGCTCAGGTGACAGAAGTATGTGCAGGCAAATATTTTGGGTCCAGTGATCACAATGTCGTTAGTTTCAAGTTCATTATCGATAAGGATAGGTCTGGTCCTCGAGTTGAGGTTCAAAGAAGGAAGTCTGAGAGTCGGAGCGGGAGTGCGGAGGAAGCCATTTTTGAATTTTTCGGTATTTTTTCCATTGGCGTTCAGAGAGGCGGGACTGCGCAGGCGTGTGACGTCGGGCAGTGAAGCGCAGATGATTTAAAAGGACAGAAATCCTGCTTCGGGTTTGATTCGAAGAAGGAAGTCTGAGAATCGGAGCAGGAGTGCAAAGGAAGACATTTTTGAATTTTTCGTTTTTTTTTATCCATCGGCGTTCAGAGAGGCGGAACTGCGCAGTCATGTGACGTCAGGCAGTGAAGCACGGAAGATTTAAAAGGAACAGAGCCTCATACAGCGGGCAGTGTAGTTTGCGGGCTGCGGAGTGAGCCAGGAGCAGAGTGAAGGCTTAAGGGCTTCGGCTCACCGGGCTTACACGGAAACGGGCGAGGCGAGGAAGGTTTGGTATTCATTTTTTTTTGTTATTTGAGGAGAGGGGCAGTATGAGTGTGAGGGCAGTTTGTTGTTCTCGGTGCTGGATGTGGGAGGCCCTGGAGTCTCCAAGCCTCCCGGACATCTACATCTGCGCCAGGTGCGCCGAGATGCAGCTCCTAAGGGACCGCGTTACGGAACTGGAGCTGCAGATCGATGACCTTCGTCTGGTCAGGGAGAATGAGGAGTTGATAGAGAGGAGTTACAGGCAGGTGGTCACACCGGGGCCACGGGAAGCAGACCAGTGGGTCACGGTTAGGAGGGGAAAGGGGAAGAGTCAGGTAATAGAGAGTACCCCGGTGGCTGTGCCCCTTGACAATTTGGGTACTGTTGGGGGGGACAGCTTACCTGGGGGATGTGACAGTGGCCGTGCCTCCGGCACAGAGTCCAGCCCTGTAGCTCAGAAGGGTAGGGGAAGGAAGAGGAGGGCAGTTGTAATAGGGGACTCGATAGTAAGGGGGTCAGATAGGCAATTCTGTGGACGCAGTCCAGAGACCCAGATGGTAGTTTGCCTCCCTGATGCCAGGGTCTGGGATATTTTTGATCGTGTCCAAGATATCCTGAAGTGGGAGGGTGAGGAGCCAGAGGTCGTGGTACATATAGGTACCAATATCATAGGTAGGAAAAGGGAAGAGGTCCTGAAAGGAGAATATAGGGAGCTAGGAAGGGAGTTGAGAAAAAGGACTGCAAAGGTAGTAATCTCGGGATTACTGCCTGTGCCACGCGACAGAGTAGGAATGCGATGAGGTGGAGGATAAATGCGTGGCTGAGGGATTGGAGCAGGGGGCAGGGATTCAAGTTTTTGGATCATTGGGACCTCTTTTGGCGCAGGCGTGACCTGTACAAAAAGGATGGGTTACACTTGAATCCTAGGGGGACCAATATCCTGGCAGGGAGATTAGCGAGGGCTACTGAGGTGACTTTAAACTAGAATGGTTGGGGGGTGGGAATCAAATTAAAGAGGCTAGGCGAGAGGAGGTTAGTTCACAACAGGGGGATAGGAACCAGTGCAAAGAGACAGAGGGGTGTAAAATGATGGTAGAAGCAAAAAGTAGTAAGATGAAAAGTAAAAGTGGCAGGCCGACAAATCCAGGGCAAGCATCAAAAAGGGCCACTTTTCAACATAATTGTATAAGGGCTAAGAGAGTTGTAAAAGCACGCCTGAAGGCTTTGTGTGTCAATGCAAGGAGCATTCGTAACAAGGTGGATGAATTAAAAGTGCAGATTGTTATTAATGAATATGATATAGTTGGGATCATAAAGACATGGCTCCAGGGTGACCAAGGATGGGAGCTCAACATTCAGGGATATTCAATATTCAGGAGGGATAGACATGAAAGAAAAGGAGGTGGGGTGGCGTTGCTGGTTAGAGAGGAGATTAACGCAATAGAAAGGAAGGACATAAGCTGGGAGGATGTGGAATCGATATGGGTAGAGCTCCATAACACTAAGGGGCAGAAAACGCTGGTGGGAGTTGTGTACAGGCCACCTAACAGTAGTAGTGAGGTTGGGGATGGTATTAAACAGGAAATTAGAAATGTGTGCAATAAAGGAACAGCAGTTATAATGGGTGACTTCAATCTACATGTAGATTGGGTGAACCAAATTAGTAAGGGTGCTGAGGAAGTGGATTTCTTAGAATGTATGCAGGATGGTTTTTTGAACCAACATGTCGAGGAACCAACTAGAGAGCAGGCCATTCTAGACTGGGTATTGAGCAATGAGGAAGGGTTAATTAGCAATCTTGTCGTGAGAGGCCCCTTGGCTAAGAGTGACCATAATATGGTGGAATTCTTCAATAAGATGGAGAGTGACATAGTTAATTCAGAAACAAAGGTTCTGAACTTAAAGAAGGGTAACTTTGAAGGTATGAGATGTGAATTAGCTAAGATAGACTGGCAAATGACACTTAAAGGGTTGACGGTGGATATGCAATGGCAAGCATTTAAAGATCGCATGGATAAACTACGATTGTTCATCCCAGTTTGGCAAAAGAATAAATCAAGGAAGATAGTGCACCCGTGGCTGACAAGGGAAATTAGGGATAGTATCAATTCCAAAGAAGAAATGTACAAATTAGCCAGAAAAAATGGCTCACACCTGAGGACTGGGAGAAATTCAGAGTTCAGCAGAGGAGGACAGAGGGCTTAATTAGGAAGGGGAAAAAAGATTATGAGAGAAAATTGGCAGGGAACATAAAAACTGACTGTAAAAGCTTTTATAGATATGTGAAAAGAAAAGGATTGGTTAAGACAAATGTAGGTCCCCTACAGACAGAAACAGGTGAATTGATTATGGGGAGCAAGGACATGGCAGACCAATTGAATAATTACTTTGGTTCTGTCTTCACTTGGGAGGACATAAATAATCTTCCGGAAATAGTAGGGGACAGAGGGTCCAGTGAGATGGAGGAACTGAGGGAAATACATGTTAGTAGGGAAGTGGTGTTAGGTAAATTGAAGGGATTAAAGGCAGATAAATCCCCAGGGCCAGATGGTCTGCATCCCAGAGTGCTTAAGGAAATAGCACAAAAAATAGTGGATGCATTAGTGATAATTCTTCAGAACTCTTTAGATTCTGGACTAGTTCCTGAGGATTGGAGGGTGGCTAATGTAACCCCACTTTTTAAAAAAGGAGGGAGAGAGAAACCAGGGAATTATAGACCGGTTAGCCTAACATCGGTGGTGGGGAAACTGCTAGAGTCAGTTATCAAAGATGTGATAACAGCACATTTGGAAAGCGGTGAAATCATCGGACAAAGTCAGCATGGATTTGTGAAAGGAAAATCATGTCTGATGAATCTCATAGAATTTTTTGAGGATGTAACTAGTAGAATGGATAGGGGAGAACCAGTGGATGTGGTATATTTGGATTTTCAAAAGGCTTTTGACAAGGTCCCACACAGGAGATTAGTGTGCAAACTTAAAGCACACGGTATTGGGGGTAAGGTATTGATGTGGATAGAGAATTGGTTGGCAGACAGGAAGCAAAGAGTGGGAATAAACGGGACCTTTTCAGAATGGCAGGCAGTGACTAGTGGGGTACCGCAAGGCTCAGTTCTGGGACCCCAGTTGTTTACAGTATATATTAATGACTTGGATGAGGGAATTAAATGCAGCATCTCCAAGTTTGCAGATGACACGAAGCTGGGCGGCAGTCTTAGCTATGAGGAGGATGCTAAGAGGATGCAGGGTGACTTGGATAGGTTAGGTGAGTGGGCAAATTCATGGCAGATGCAATTTAATGTGGATAAATGTGAAGTTATCCACTTTGGTGGCAAAAACAGGAAAACAGATTATTATTTGAATGGTGGCCGATTAGGAAAAGGGGAGGTACAACGAGACCTGGGTGTCATTATACACCAGTCATTGAAAGTGGGCATGCAGGTACAGCAGGCGGTGAAAAAGGCGAATGGTATGCTGGCATTTATAGCAAGAGGATTCGAGTACAGGAGCAGGGAGGTACTACTGCAGTTGTACAAGGCCTTGGTGAGACCACACCTGGAGTATTGTGTGCAGTCTTGGTCCCCTAATCTGAGGAAAGACATCCTTGCCATAGAAGGAGTACAAAGAAGGTTCACCAGATTGATTCCTGGGATGGCAGGACTTTCATATGATGAAAGACTGGATGAACTAGGCTTATACTCGTTGGAATTTAGAAGATTGAGGGGGGATCTGATTGAAACGTATAAAATCCTAAAGGGATTGGACAGGCTAGATGCAGGAAGATTGTTCCCGATGTTGGGGAAGTCCAGAACGAGGGGTCACAGTTTGAGGATAAAGGGGAAGCCTTTTAGGACCGAGATTAGGAAAAACTTCTTCACACAGACAGTGGTGAATCTGTGGAATTCTCTGCCACAGGAAACAGTTGAGGCCAGTTCATTGGCTATATTTAAGAGGGAGTTAGATATGGCCCTTGTGGCTAAAGGGATCAGGGGGTATGGAGGGAAGGCTGGTACAGGGTTCTGAGTTGGATGATCAGCCATGATCATACTGAATGGTGGTGCAGGCTCAAAGGGCCGAATGGCCTACTCCTGCACCTATTTTCTATGTTTCTATATTTCTAAATTGGAGAAGGGCCAATTTTGTGGAAATGAGAAAGGATCTAGGAAGAGTGGATTGGGATAAGTTGTTTTCTGGCAAGGATGTGTTCAGTAAGTGGAAGGCCTTCAAAGGCCAAATTTTGAGAGTGCAGAGTTTGCATGTTCCTTCCAGGATTAAAGGCAAAGTTAACAGGCATAGAGAACCTTGGTTTTCAAGGGATATTGGCGATCTGGTTAAGAAAAAGAGAGGTGCATAGCAGGTATAGGCAACAAGGAACAAATGAGGTACTTGAAGAGTAAAGAAAATGTAAGAAAATACTAAAGAAGGAAATCAGGAAGGCAAAAAGAAGACATGAGGTTGCTTTGGCAGATAATGTGAAGGTAAACCTGAAGAGTTTCTACAAGTATATTAAAAGGATAGTAAGGGACAAAATTGGTTCCCTAGAAGATCGGAGCGGTCGTCTATGTGTGGAGCCTCAAAAGATGGGGGAGATCTTAAACAGTTTTTTTGCATCAGTATTTACTCAGAAAACTAGCATAGCGTATGTGGAAGGAAGGGAAACAAGCAGTAGTGTCATGGAACGTATAGAGATTAAAGTGCTTGCTGCCTTACAGCAAGTAGTAGATAAAAAAAGTAAACGAAGGAAAGGCTATGGATGTTTTCTACATGGACTTTAGTAAGGCCTTTGACAAGGTCCCACTTGGGAGGTTTGTTCAGAAGGTTCAGGCACTAGGTATCCATGGAGAGGTTGTAAACTGGGTTCAAAATTGGCTGTGTGGGAGAAGACAGAGAGTGGTAGTGGATGATTGCTTCTCAGACTGTAGGCCTGTGACTAGTGGTGTGCCTCAGGGATCTGTGCTAGGACCATTGTTGTTTGTTCTCTATATCAATGATCTAGATGATAATGTGGTAAACTGGATCAGCAAGTGTGCTGATGACACTAAGATTGGAGGTGTTGTGGACAGCGAGGAAGGCTTTCAAAGCTTGCAGAGGGATCTGGAACAACTGGGAAAATGGGCCAGAAAATGGCAGATGGAATTTAATGCAGACAAATGTGAGGTGTTGCATTTTGGAAGGACAAATCAAGGTAGGACATACACCAGTAAATGATAGGGCACTGCGGAGTGCGGAGGAACGAAGGGATCTGGGAGTTCAGATGCATAATTCCCTGAAAATGGTGTCACAGGTAGACAGGATTGTAAAGGAGGGTTTTGGCACCCTGGCATTCATAAATCAAAATATTGAGTATAGGAGTTGGGATGCGATGGCGAGGTTGTATGAGACATTGATGAAGTACTGTGTGCAGTTCTGGTCACCTAGTTATAGGAAAGATATCAGTAAGATTGAAAGAGTGCAGAGAAGGTTTACTAGGATGTTGCCGGGTCTTCAGCAGTTGAGTTACAGGGAAAGATTGAACAGGCTTTTTTTTTTGATTCACAGCAAGCAGGCAGCAGAGTAAGTCGCCGTTTTTCAAGAGAAAATTCAGATTTTTTTTTTAAACTACTTGGGATAAAAGAGGCACGACTGCACAGGCACGTGACCTCAGAGCGCAGAAGGCTGAAAAAGAACACCGCCATATCCAGCGGGCAGTGGAGTGAGGGGGTGAAGAGTGATAGGGCTTTGTCTCAATGGGCTTAGGCAGAAACGGGAAGAGGCTTCCTGCGACCGTTGAGTCTCATAGTAAAGGGGTAAGTTACAGGTTTATTTATTTAGTAATAACAGTAGCATTAGAGGTATGCATCTAGGATTAGTGTTGTGCTTGGAGTACCAAATGTGGGGACCCTGGGAGACTCCCAGCCTCCCCAAGGATTACATCTGCACCAGGTGCATTAAGATGAGGCTCCTTAAGGACCGTGTTAGGGATCTGGAGCTGCAACTTGATGAGCTTCAGCGAATTAGGGAAAGTGAGGAGGTGATGGATAATACCTATAGAGAGATAGTGGACAGCACCTCTGTGACAGACCCCTCAGAAATCGATATATCGTTTTAGATACTGTTGGAGAGGTTGACCTGACAGAGGAAGGCCACAGTGAATGGGACTCTGGCACTCTGCCCAGTTCCGTGATCAAGAGAGCAAGGAGAAATGCAGTAGTTATAGGAGATTCCATAGTGAGGGGAACAGACAAGAGACTCTGCGAGCCGGACAAGGATACCCAGATAGTGTGTTGCCTCCCTGGTGCCAGGGTACGGGATGTCTCAGAACGGGTCCAGAGTATTCCAAGGAGAGAGGACGAGCAGCCAGACTTCTTGGTACATGTTGGTACCAATGACATAGACAGAAAAAGAGAGGAGGTCCTGAAGGAAGATTACTGGGAGCTAGGAAGAAAATTGAAAAGCTGGACCCCCAGAGTAATAATATCAGGATTGCTGCCTGAGCCACATGCTAATGATGGTAAGAATAGCAGAATTAAGCAGATGAATGTGTGGCTAAGTAACTGGTGCGGGGGCAGGGCTTCAAATTCTTGAATCATTGGGATCTATTTTGGGAGAGGTACATACAAAAACGATGGATTACACCTGAGATCAAAGGGTACTACAAGGCTGGGTACTCAACCCCGTGCTGTACTCACTGTACACCCATGATTGTGTAGTCAAGTTTCCATCGAACTCAATATATAAGTTTGCTGATGACACAACAATTGTAGGCCGTATCTCAGGTAATGATGAGCTTGAGTACAGAAAGGAAATTTAGAACCTGGTGGCATGGTGCGAAGACAATAACCTACCCCTCAATGTCAGCAAGACGAAGGAATTGGTTGTTGACTTCAGAAGGTGTAACGGACCGCACGACCCAATTTACATCGGTGGTGCGCAAGTGGAACAGGTCAAGAATTTTAAGTTCCTCAGGGTTAATATCACAAATGACCTGACTTGGTCCAACCTAGCAGAGTCCACTGCCAAGAAGGCCCACCAGCGTCTTTACTTTCTGAGAAAACTAAAGAAATTTGGCCTGTCCCCTAAGACCCTCACTAATTTTTATAGATGCACTGTAGAAAGCATTCTTCTAGGATGCATCACAACCTGGTATGGAAATTGTCCTGTCCAAGACCGGAAGAAGCTGCAGAAGATCGTGAACACGGCGCTGCATATCACACAAACCAATCCTTGGACTCACTTCACACTGCACGCTGTTAGAGCAGTGCTGCCAGGATAATCAAGGACACGACCCACCCAGCCAACACACTTTTCGTCTCTCTTCCCTCCAGGAGAAGGTTCAGGAGCTTGAAGACTTGTACGGCCAGATTTGGAAACAGCTTGTTTCCAACTGTGATAAGACTGCTGAACGGATCCTGACCCGGATCTGGGCCGTACCCTCCAAATATCCGGACCTGCCTCTCGTTTTTTTTGTACTACCTTACTTTCCATTTTTCTATTTTCTATCTATGATTTATAATTTAAATTTTTAATATTTACTATCGATTTGTACTCCAGGGAGCGCAAAGCGCAGAATCAAATATCGCTGTGATGATTGTACGCTCTAGTCTCAATTGTCTGGCAACAATAAAGTGTAAAGTATAAAGTATATCCTGGCGGAATTGTTTAATATAGCTGTTAGGGAGGGTTTAAACTAAGTTGGCGGGGGAAGGAAACCAGGGTGTTAGGGTCAAGGAAGAGGAAAATAGAAATAAGTCAAAGATACTGTGCAGCAAAGATGGCAAAGAAGGACAGGCAGGTGAATAGACAGGATAATTTGCTGTGCGATAGAAATATAACAAAATCGGTAACAGATACTGATCTAAATGTACTGTACTTAAATGCACGTAGCATTAGAAATAAAGTGGATGACCTTGTTAAAAGTTAGGATATTGTGGCCATCACCGAGTCATGGCTAAATGATGGATGTGATTGGGAGCTGAATGTCTGATACACAGTGTATAGGAAAGATAGGAAGTTAGGTAAAGAGGGTGGTGTGGCCCTCACGGTAAGCAATGATATCAAATCACTAGAAAGAAGGGACATAGGATCAGAAGAGGTAGAATCCTTATGGGTCGAGTTAAGAAATGGCAAGGGTAAAAAGACACTAATAGCAGTTCTATACAGGCCTCCGAACAGCAGCCAGGATGTGGACTACAAGTTACAGCTGGAAATAGAAAAAGCGTGTCAGAAGGAAAATGTCAAGATAATTATGGGGGATTTTAATATGAAAGTGGATTGGGAAAGTGAGGAAGGTACTGGATCGCAGGAGAGGGAGTTTGTAGAATGCCTACGGGATGGCTTTTTGGAGCAGTTTATCCATAAGCCCACCAGGGGACCGGCTGTTTTGGATCCGGTGCCATGTAAAGAACCTGAGGCGATTAGGGAGCTGGAGGTAATGGAACCCCTTGGAAGTAGTGATCATGATATGATTGAGTTCAGTTTCAAATTTGAAAAGGAGAAGCTAGTATCAGGTATATTGATATTTCAGTGGAACAAAGGAAATTACAGCGGTATGAGAGAGGAACTGGCCCAAGTAGATTGGAAAAGTAAGCTAGATGGAGGGACGGTAAAGCAGAATTGGATGAAAGGGAAGTTCAGGAAAAATATATTCCAAGAAAAAAGAAAATCATGAATGGAAAAATGTCACAAATATGGCTAACGAGAGAGGTTAAGGCTAAAATAAAAGCAAAAGTACAAAAGTACAAAAAAAAAGTACAAGGAAGCAAAAATTAGTGGGAAAACTGAGGACTGGATGACTTTTAAAAACTTACAGGAAGGGAACTAAGAAAGTCATTAAAAAAGAAAAGATGAATTATGAAAGGAAGTTGGTAATTAACATAAAAAAGGATACTAAGAGTTTTTTTTAAATATATGAAGGATAAAAGAGTGACACGGGTAGATATAGGACCAATTGAAAATGATACTGGAGAAATTATAATGGGTAACAAAGAGATGGCAGAGGAACTAAATGAGTATTTTGCATCAGTCTTCACAGTCGAAGATATTAGCAACATACCTGATAGCCAAAAGTCTCAGGGAATAGAATTAGGTACAGTCAAGATTACTAGAGAGAAAGTGCTTGGGAAGCTAAATGAACTACGAATAGATAAGTCTCCTGGACCGGATGAGGTGCACCCACGAGTTCTGAAGGAGGTGGCTTTGGAGATTGTGGAGGCATTGGAAATGATCTTCCAAGAATCAATAGACTCTGGCACGGTTCCGGAGGACTGGAAGGTCGCAAATGTAGTTCCGCAGTTTAAGAAAGGAGGGAGGCAGCAAAAAGAAAATTACAGACCTATTAGTCTGACATCGGTAGTTGGAAAGTTATTGGAGTCGATCCTCAAGGACGAGGTTATGAAATACCTCGAGGTGCATGACAAGATAGGCCCAAGCCAGCATGGTTTCATGAAGGGAAGATCCTGCCTCACCAACCTATTGGAATTTTTTGAGGTAATCTCAAAAAAAATTGACAAAAAAAACTGGCTGCGGATGTTGTGTATTTGGATTTTCAAAAAACTTCGATAAGGTGCCCCATAAGAGGCTGCTTAATAAGATGAGAGCCCATGGAATTACAGGAAAGATATTGGAATGGGTGGAGCATTGGCTGACAGGCAGAAAGCAAAGGGTGGGAATAAAGGGATCCTATTCTGATTGGTTGCTGGTTACTAGTGGTGTTCCGCAGGGGTCAGTGTTGGGGCTGCTTCTTTTTACAATGTATATCAATGATTTAGATTATGGATTAAATGGTCTTGTGGCTAAGTTTGCGGATGACACCAAGATAGGTGGAGCAGCAGGAAGTGTTGAAGAAACAGAAAGGTTGCAGGTAAACTTGGTTAGTTTAGGAGAGTGGGCAAAGAAATGCCAGATGAGATACAATGTTGAGAAATGAACGGTTGTACATTTTGGAAGAAGAAATAATCAGGTAGATTATTATTCAGATGGGGAAGAAAATTCAAAAATCGGAAGTGCAAAGGGACCTGGGGGTCCTTGTGCAGGATACCCTAAAGGTTAACCACCAGGTTGGATCGGCAGTAAGGAAAGCGAATACTATGTTGGCATTCATTTCAAGAGGAATAGTGTAGAAGGGTAAGGAGGTGTTGATGAGGCTCAATGGGGCACTGGTGAGACCTCATTTGGAATACTGTGTGCAGTTTTGGGCCCTCTACCTTAGAAGGGATGTACTGATGTTGGAGAGAGTTCAGAGAAGATTTACGAGGATGATTCCTGGAATGCAGGGGCTAACATATGAGGAGCGTTTGTTGGCTCTTGGACTGTATTCATTAGCGTATAGAAGAATGAGATGGGATTTCATCGAAACATTTCGAATGTTGAAAGGGTTGGACAGAGTAGATGTGGAAAGGCTGTTTTTCCCTTGTTGGGTGAGTCCAGGATAAGAGGCCACAGCCTTAGAATTAGAGGGTACCCATTTAAAACAAGAGATGAGGTGAAATTTTTTTAGCCAGAGGGTCGTGGATTCATGGAATTCGTTGCCACATACAGCTGTGAACACCCGATCATTGAGGGTGTTTAAGGAGGAGATTGATTGGTATCTAATTAGTCAGGATATCAAGGGATATGGGGAAAAAGCCGGAAATTGGAACTAGATGGGAGAATAGTTTAGCTCATGGTGGAGTGGCAGAGCAGACCCGTTGGGCCAAATGGTCTATTTCTGCTCCTTTGTCTTGTGATCTTGACATTTGGACTTTATTCCTTGGAGTGTAGAAGAAAGAGGGGGGACTTGATAGAAGTTTACAAAATTATGAGGGGCATAGACAGAGTAAATGCCAGTAGGCTCTTTCCACTTGGATTAGGAGAGATAAATACAAGCATGGCTTTCGAGTGAAAGGGGAAAGGTTTAGGGGAAACATTAGGGGGAGCTTCTTCACTCAGAGAGTGGTGCGAGTGTGGAACGAGCTACCATCTGATGTGGTAAGTGTGGGCTCACTCTAAAGTTTTAAGAATAAATTGGATAGATACATGGAAGGGAGAGTTCTGGAGGGTTACGGACTGGGTACAGATCAGAGGGACTAGCGGAATAAAGTTTCAGCACGGACTAGAAGGGCCAAATGGTCTGTATTCTGTGCTGTAGTGTTCTATAGTTCTATGGTTCTTAAAGGGCCCGAAGGATCATTGGGGACCCGAGTCACCCTAACCATAACCTGTCCGGGAAACAGTACTGCAGCATAAAAGCCTGGACCAACAGACTCCAGAACAGCTTCATCCACCAGGCTATCAGAACTGATTAACTCACGCTGATTTGAATGTATTTCTATGTTACATTGACCGTTCTATTTATTATAATTATAAATTACTGTGATTGCACATTGCACATTTAGACAGAGAGATAACGTAAAGATTTTTACTGTCATGTGTGAAGCCAAGCTGAGCTGCAGAACGGATGCTGTTAATGAGAGAGAGATAACGAGAGACAAAAGAGAGCCATTCAAAATGCTAATAAGAGAGAAGAGAGAGATAACGAGAGTGAGAGACACATAATTCAGTACGTTGCCGTCTGCCACAGACAGTTTGCTCTGAACCTGAACTGTTCATTAACAATCCTGCTGAGACAATAGGAAGTATTAAGTTTGATGGACAGGTGAAACCCCATCAGGGAGGGGGGGAGATAAAATAGCGGTTTTGCTAAGGCACAGGACACACGCCACGAGACCCTGGAAACAGCATTGTGCCCCACAAGTTGGTGGAAGTTTGGAGGACCGATTCGCGGAAATCGGTCAGAGGCTCACAGGGTGTAAAGGTACGACCGGTTGGAACCTGTTGTGTGTCTGCCCTTGCCTGGGTGCCGGGTTCACCACGGAAGAACGATCGCATCCGGAACAGAGGGGTCAAAGTTGGTGACCACAACGGGATCAGAAGGCCGAGAAAGGTTTGCCTGAAACCTCAACTGTATCTCTCTCTCTCTCCCCCCCTCCCTACCCCACCCCCAACGGTACAACGGCGATTACTTCAAACTACACTAGACTGAACTGAACTCCGCTTCACCTTAAGACCGATCATTTTACCCTTAGACTGTGATAGAGCTTGGTTGATTCCTATTACCCAATTTCTGTGTATATGTGTATACTATCATTGCTAACCTGTTACATTTATATCCTTGCAGTTAGTGTACTGTATTACTTATTTTTTAAATAAAACTTTATTAGTTTCTAGTAATCAGAGACTCCAACGAGTGTTCCATTTCTGCTGGTTTGACGACCCAGTTACGGGGTACGTAACATAAGTGGGGGCTCGTCCGGGATCTTGAATGCCAAAATTGGGACTGGTTAAATTGATTGGGTTAAATTCCCCAATAAATAAAAAAAAAGGGCAAACAGCAGAAATGGAGATTGAGGAATTTCTAAAGGCACCAACCTTGGAGGCATTAGAGGATGCCAAGAAATCAGAATTGGCAACTGTTGCAAAATGGTTGAATCTTTTGAAGGGGAAGCAGACAATGAGGACAGCAGAGATGCACAGAGCCATCGTTGAGTATTATGTATCTAAAATTGTGTTTCCCCACGGGGAGCTGGAGGTGGTGTCTATGAGTAAACCTGGTGGGGAGGCGGTGCAGCTGCAGATGGAAAGATTAAGGCTTCAGCATGAGTTCCAAGTAAAGCAGCTAGAAAGCGAAGAGAGAGAAAAGCAGCTAGAACGGACAGAGAGAGAGAAGCAGCTGGAATGGGAAGAGAGAGAGAGAAGCAGTTAGAAAGGGAGAAAAGAGAGAAGGAAAGGGAGTTTGAGCTGGAGAAGTTAAAGGTAACGCTAGAGGGGGGCCAAATGCCGGACCAAGGTGGAGGGTTCAAGGCGACCCAGAAGGTTAGGTTGCTTCCCCCATTTGAGAAGGCCGATGTTGATCAGTACTTCCTACATTTCGAAAAAGTCGCTGCAAGTCAGGACTGGCCGAGGGATAAGTGGGCTGTTATACTCCAGAGCGTACTTAAGGGGAAGGCTCAGTAAGCTTACTCAGCGTTGTCAGCATAAGATGCACAGAAGTATGATGTGGTAAAAGAGGCTATACTCAGGATTTATGAGTTGATCCCAGGGGTATACCAGCAAAGGTTCCGGAATGTGAGGAAGCTAGTGGAGAAAGAAATTGAACAAATGCTAGCCACAGGCATTATTAGGCCATCCAAATCAGAATGGGCCTCTCCCTGTGTGGTTGTCCCAAAACCCAAATGCTGCTGCTCTGAGAGTGTTGTACTTAGTGGCTAGCCGTATTGCTACAGCTAAGAAGCCTTTCACTGTTGGTGAAGAATTGATTCTGCCTGCTGCCAAGGACATGTGCCGTGAACTGTTGGGAGCTAACAAGATGGCACAGGTTTCTCTTTCAGCTATCACAGTTTCAAGGAGAATCGATGACATAGCGGAGGACATCGAAACACAGCTGTTGGAACAGCTTAACGAGTCACCATGGTATGCTATCCAGGTCAACGAGTCTACTGATGTCGACAACAAGGCAATACTGCTGGTTTATGTGCGATACATATTTCAAGACAATGTGCACGAGGATATGTTGTGTGCACTGCCACTGCCAACTAACACAATTGGGGCAGAACTATTCAAGTCTTTGAATGACTACATGTCAGGCAAACTGGACTGGTCATTCTGTGTTGGAATATGCACAGACGGGGCTGCAGCTATGACTGGACGGCTGTCTGGTTTCACTACCCGGGTCAAAGAGGTTGCTCCTGAATGCCAGTCTACACACTGTGTCACACACAGGGAAATGCTGGCTGGCCAAAAAATGTCACCTGATCTTAACGGCATATTGAGTGATGTTGTTGAAGTTATCAATCACATCAAAGCAAAAGCCCTTAATGCACGTCTGTTTGAGCAGCTTTGCAAGGAAATGGATCCAGAGCACAAACGCCTTGTCTTACACACAGCCTTAGGGGGGTTCATACTCCGCCTAGCCATTGGGAACCAACCTCCCTGACCTGTAAAAGTCCTTATAGCCGCTTCACCTGAGTGCATCCTCGGTATTAATGTTTTCACCCTTGTTAGACCACATTTGGAATATGCAGTTGCTGCATGGGACCCACACACAAACAAAAACACTACCTCCATCCAGCGAGTCAAGCTTTTTGGATCTGAGTGAAGATCACAACTTACCTCCCGAATTCATCGCATTCTTTGAAGTTACATACATTGGTCAAGCAAGAGGCAGAAGTGGGCACAGGATTGCAGCAACCTTTTCCATTGCATCTTGGAATGTTCATGATGGAACAATGAATGACTTGCCTAGATCTAACAACAGTTTAGAGGAGTGGCATAATGCTATCCAAAAGTCAATTACTTGTCAACACCCCTTCGTTTGGAAATTAATTGCTGCATTGAAGAAAGAGGAAGGTATGGCCACAAAGAAGAAAATTGACTACCAAAGAGGGATTATTGTCCAACCAAGAAATAAGAATATCAATAAGCACCTTCAATCATCAATTGCACGTTACAATCCTGAGGACAAGTTAAGTTTCTTACGAGGGGTTGCCCAGAACAAACATAATTCTTAAGTTTGGACTTATAAATTAAATTTTTTAATCAATAAAATGCATGCTACAATCCCTTTTTTTAATTAATAAAACTGTTTTTGATTTAAAAAATTACATGACTATGTAAAATTAAATCTTTTATGAAATATACACATATTGGGACACAAATGTCCAGGCCACAAAAAAACGGATGCAGATGTCCAAGGACGCCAATGACCGGGACTCATTTGACCGGGACACAGTTGTCCAGGACGCAATTGTCCTCTCACCATTGTGGATAGTGTGGAGGGCTGTCAGAGGTTACAGTGGGACATTGATAGGATGCAAAACTGGGCTGAGAAGTGGCAGATGGAGTTCAACCTAGGTAAGTGTGAGGTGGTTCATTTTGGTAGGCCAAATATGATAGCAGAATATAGTATTAATGGTAAGAATCTTGGTAGTGTGGAGGATCAGAATCTTGGGGTCCGAGTCCATAGGACGCTCAAAACAGCTGCACAGGTTGACTCTGTGGTTAAGGAAGCATACGGTGTATTGGCCTTCATCAATTGTGGAATTGAATTTAGGAGCCGAGAGGTAATGTTGCAGCTATATAGGACCCTGGTCAGACCCCACTTGGAGTACTGTACACAGTTCTGGTCGCCTCACTACGGGAAGGATGTGGAAACCATAGAAGGGGTGCAGAGGAGATTTACAAGGATGTTGCCTGGATTGGGGAGCATGCCTTAAGAAGACAGGTTGAACGAACTTGGCCTTTTTTCCTTGGAGTGACGGAGGATGAGAGGTGACCTGATAGAGGTGTATAAGATGATGAGAGGCATTGATCATGTGGATAGTCAGAGGCTTTTTCCCAGGGCTGAAATGGCGGCCACAAGAGGGTACAGGTTTAAGGTGCTTGGGAGTAGGTACAGAGGAGAGGAAGTTTTTTTTAAACACAGAGAGTGGTGAGTTCATGGAATGGGCTGCCAGCAACAGTGGTGGAGGCGGATATGATAGGGTCTTTTACGAGACTTTTGGATAGGTACATGGAGCTTAGAAAAATAGAGGGCTATGGGTAACCCCAGTAATTTCTAAGGTAGGGACATATTCGGTACAACTTTGTGGGCCGAAGGACCTGTATTGTGCTGTATTTCTATGTTTCTACACCTGAACCCAAGGGAGACCAACGTCCTTGCAGGCAGGTTTACTAAACCTGCTGGGGAGGATTTAAACCAATTTGGCACTGGAGTGATAGGGTTGAGGATGAGGTTACAGTGAACAGGTCTCTGGAAATAAGTCTGGTGCTGTGGTTCAGAAGAGTAGAAAGGTGAAGAGGACTGCAGTGTTGATAAGAGATTCCATAGTCAGAGGAACAGAGACAGGACCAAAACAGACAAGATCTCCCAGTAGCCATCCACTTCAACTCTGCTTCCCATTCCCATTCAGATATGTCCATACATGGCCTCCTCTACTGCCATGATGAGGCTAAACTCAGGTTGGAGGAGCAACACCTCATATACCGTCTAGGTAGTCTCCAGCCCCTTGGTATGAACATAGAATTCTCCAACTTCCAGTAATTTCCTCCCCCTCCCTTCCCCTATCCCTCTGTCTCTCTACCCCCTCCCCCAGCTGCCCATCACCTCCCTCATGGTTCCGCCTCCTTCTGCTACCCATTGTATTTTCCCCTATTCTTCCTTCACCTTTCTTCCCTATCACCTCCCTGCCTCCCCTCCCCCACCCCTTTATCTTTCCCCTTACTGGTTTGTCACCTGGAACCTTACCACCCTCCCCCCACCTTCTTTATAGGGCCTCTGCCCCTTCCCTCTACAGTCCTGACGAAGGGTTCCGGCCCAAAACGTCGACCGATCTTTTCCACGGATGCTGCCCGACCTGCTGAGTTCCTCCAGCGTGTTGTGACTGTTGCTTTGACCCCAGCATCTGCAGATTATTTTGTGTTCAGAGACGAGATTCCGTGGCACGATACAGCCAGATTGTATGTTGCCTCTCAGATGCTACGGTCAAGTATGTCTCCCATCAGGTCCATGGCATTCTCAAGGGCAGGGTGAGCAGCCAGAAGCCTTGATATATATTGGCATCAATTGCATAGGTCGGAAAAGGGAGGGGGAACTAAAGAGGGAATTTAGGGAGCTAGGGAGAAAGCAGAAAAACTCTCCACTAACACCATCAGCCTCCCTCCCACCTCAGATCCCAGCTCCCACCTGAGATCCCAGCTCCCATCTGTGCCGGGTATTTACCATCCCCCCGGACCTTCCACACTCTGAGGCAGAGCGCTCTGTCCTCAGTAAGGGTCTTAATTTTGTCCCCCTTCGCCCTCACCTCAGCGAGTTCCGTGTGCGCCATGAGGCTGAACTCTTCTTCCGCCGGCTCCGTCTTCGAGCCTACTTCTTCGGCAAGGACTCTCCCACCCCCATCAATGACCCCTTCTCCCGTCTTCAACCCTCCTCCTCTTCATGGACATCCTGCTCTGGATCTCTTTATTGCTAATTGCCGACGGGACATCAACCGTCTCGACTTCACCGCACCTTGTCCCCATTCCAACCTCACTCCTTCGGAACGCTCTGCTCTCCACTCCCTCCACGCTAATCCTAACCTTACTATAAAACCCGCTGATAAGGGGGTGCTGTTGTAGTCTGGCGTACTGACCTCTACCTTGCCAAGGCACAGTGACAACTCGCTGATACCTCCTCTTATTTACCCCTCAATCATGACCCCACTAAGGAGCACCAGGCCATTGTCTCCCACACCATCACCAACCTTATCAGCTCTGGGGTTCTCCCATCCACTGCCACAAACCTCATAGTTCACACACCCCGCACTTCTTGTTTCTACCTCCGACCGAAGTTCCACAAACCTGCCTGTCCAGGTAGACCCATTGTTTCAGCTTGCTCCTGCCCCACTGAACTCATTTTTGCATACCTCAACACTGTTTTATCCCCTCTTGTTCAATCCCTTTCCACCTATGTTCGTGACATCTCTCACACTCTGAATCTTTTCAATGAATTTAAGTTCCCTGGCCCCCACCGCTTTATTTTCACCATGGATGTCCAGTCCCCATATACCTCCATCCCCCACCAGGAAGGTCTCAGAGCTCTCTGCTTCTTTTTGGATTCCAGACTTAACCAGTCTCCCTCTACCACCATTCTGCTCCATCTAGCGGAATTAGTCCTTATTCTTAATAAATTCTCCTTTGGCTCCTCCCACTTCCTCCAAACCAAAGGTGTAGCCATGGGCACCCGTATGGGTCCCAGCTATGCCTGCCTTTTTGTTGGCTATGTGGAACAGTCCATGTTCCAAGCCTATACTGGTATCTGTCCCCCATTTTTCCTTCACTACATCGACGACTGCATTGGCACTGCTTCCTGCACGCATGCTGAGCTCATTGACTTCAATAACTTTGCCTCCAACTTTCACCCTGCCCTCAAATTTACCTGGTCCATTTCCGACACCTCCCTCCCCTTTCTTGATCTTTCTGCCTCTATCTCTGGAGACAGCTTATCTACTGATGTCTACAATAAGCCCACGGACCCTCACAGCTACCTGGACTATTCCTTTTCCCACCCTGTCACTTGCAAAAATGCCATCCCTTTCTCGCAATTCCTCCGTCTCCCCCACATCTGCTCCCAGGATGAGGTTTTTCATTCCAGGATGAAGGAGATGTCTTCCTTTTTTAAAGAAAGGGGCTTCTCTTCCTCCACCATCAACTCGGCCCTCAAACGCATCTCTCCCATTTCACGCACACCTGTTCTCACCCCATCCTCCCGCCACCCCACCAGGGCTAGGGTTTCCCTTGTCCTCACCTACCATCCCACCAGCCTCCGAGTCCAACATATAATTCTCAGTAACTTCCGCCACTAAGCACATCTTTCCCTCCCCCCCACTTTCTGCTTTCTGCAGGGATCACTCCCTACACGACTCTCTTGTCCATTCGTCCCCCCTACCCATCCCTTCCCACTGATCTCCCTCCTGGCACTTATCCTTGCGAGCGGAACAAGTGCTACAGCTGCCCTTACACTTCCTCCCTTACCACCATTTAGGGCCCCAAACAATCCTTCCAGGTGAGGCGACACTTCACCTGTGAGTCGGCTGGGGTGATATACTGCGTCTGGTGCTCCCAGTGCGGCCTTCTATATATTGGTGAGACCCAACGCAGACTGGGAGACTGTTTCGCTGAACACCTACGCTCTGTCCACCAGAGAAAGCAGGATCTCCCAGTGGCCACATATTTTAATTCCACGTCCCATTCCCATTCTGATATGTCTATCCACGACCTCCTCTACTGTCAAGATCAAGCCACACTCAGGTTGGAGGAACAACACCTTATATTCCGTCCGGGTAACCTCCAACCTGTTGGCATGAACATTGATTTCTCTAACTTCTGCTAATGACCCTCCTCCCTTCTTACCCCATCCTCTATTTTATTTATTTATTCATTTATTAAGAAGGGAGAGGAGAAGATGGCGGCGCAACGCAGCGCGCGCAGCTGCTCCGAAATGATATCGTATTTGTAAGTAGGTACCATGCACAATCCTGATTTGATGGAGACAGATGTGAGAAGCACGGAGGAACATCTGGAGAAATTCCTGAAATGCCGGCTTCACTGCCGCTGCTACTGTGCGATCCAGAATCTCCGGAGGGGAAGACCCCAAATCCTCGGCTTTGCCTATTGCCTGTTGCCGGGGCCAAGGTCGAAGCACTCGGCAGAGATGGTTCTCGGTGCTTGGTGTCGGAGGCTCGAAGTTTTCGGACGGACTCAAGAGTTGGCTGTGGTCGGGTGCTTCCAGGGTGCTGCATCGGCAAGTTTGCGGTGCTGGAAGCTCATGGCAAGGAGAGTTTTTCTTCCTTTCACCATCTGCGTGAGATGATGGGACTTTCGAGAGACTTTGAGACTTTTTTCTACCGTGCCCATGGTCTGTTCTTTATCAAATTAAGGTATTGCTTTGCACTGTTGTAACTGTATGTTATAATTATGTGGTTTTTGTCAGTTTTTCAGTCTTGGTTTGTCTTGTGTTTCTGTGATATCATTCTGGAGGAAGATTGTATCATTTCTTAATGCATGCATTACTAAATGACAATAAAAGAGGACTGCGTGTCCTCATAATCTAATCTAATCTATTTCCCCTTTTTTCTCTCTCTCTGTCCCGCTCACAATCACTCCTTGCCCGCTCTCCATCTTCCTCTGGTGCTCCCCTCCCTCTTTCTTTCTCCTGTGTCTCCAGCTTTGTATCCCTTTTGCCAGTCAACTTCCCAGCTCTTAGCTTCATCCCTCCCCCTCCTGTCTTCTCCTATCATTACAGATCCCCTCCTTCCTCTTTCAAATCTCTTACTATTTCTTCTTTCAGTCAGTCCTGACGAAGGGTCTCAGCCCAAAACATCGACTGTACCTCTTCCTATAGAAGCTGCCTAGCCTGCTGTGCTCTCCCAGCATTTTGTGTGTGCTGCTTGAATTTCCAGCCTCTGCAAGTTTTCTCGTGGTTGCATTTTTAACTTCCAGGATAGTAATCTGTTTTGCTGCTGTGCCATGCGGCAGGGAGATTTCTGGATCACTGGGATCTTTTCTGGGAAGGTACAACCTAAACAAAAGAACCAGGTTACACGTGAACCTGAGGGGGACCAATATCTTTGCAGGCAGGTTTGCTAGATTTGCTGGGGAGGGTTTAAAGTAATTTGGCAGGGGTATTGGAACCAGAATGACAGGGCATGAGGATGGGACAGTTGGAGTTCGACTGACTAATTAACAAGCGGGAGTGCATGAAGACAGCTACCTTTTCAATCAGTCTGAAAATAAGTTTAAAAACGCAGAACTTTGCAGCAGTTTCTCGGGGTCGGTATGCAACCAATCACCGAGCAGGACTCATTAGAAAGGGTGAATAAAAATAGCACATGTGCAGGTGGAGTGACCATTCCTTTGAGCGGGTCAGAGTTTGGAGTGGCTTTGGCTCATCAGGCTGGGGTGAGGTAAAGTATCTGGTAAGATTCTCTTTATGTTCTTAACCGTTCATTCCTCGTCTGTTAGGGTGTAGTAGTGTAGTGAGAATGTCTCCAGTGGCGGTGTTTTGCACAGTGTGTGAGATGTGGGAAGTCTGGGAGATCTCCAGTCTCCCAGATAAACACATCTGCACCAGGTACACCCAGCTACAGCTCCTCAGAGAATGCATCAAGGAGGTAGAGCTGCAGTTCGATTACCTTCGGCCCATATGGGAGAATGAGGAGGTGATAGACAGGAGTGACAGGGAGGTAGTCACCCCTAGGATGTAAGACATGTGTGACTGAGTGACTGTCAACAGAAGGAAGGGAAATGCACAGCCAGAGCCATGAACCCCTGTGGCCATTCCCCTCAATAAAAATTATAGCTAATATACCACTTTCGATACTGTTGAGCAACCTCCCCTTTGCTGCCTGCGCCACGTGGCACAGAGGTAAGAGTAGGATGATTTGGTAAATTAATGCATGGCTGAGGAACTGGTGCAAGGGACAGGGTTTCAGATTTCTGGATCATTGGGATCTCTTCTGGGGAAGGTATGACCTGGACAAAAGGGTTGGTTTACACCTCAAACACGAGGCATCCATTATCCATGCAGGTAGATTTGCTAGAGCTTAGAAACATAGAAACATAGAAAATAGGTGCAGGAGTAGGCCATTCGGCCCTTCGAGCCTGCACCGCCATTTATTATGATCATGGCTGATCATCCAACTCAGAACCCTGCCCCAGCCTTCCCTTCATACCCCCTGATCCCCGTAGCCACAAGGGCCATATCTAACTCCCTCTTAAATATAGCCAATGAACTGGCCTCAACTGTTTCATGTGGCAGAGAATTCCACAGATTCACCACTCTCTGTGTGAAGAAGTTTTTCCTAATCTCGGTCCTAAAAGGCTTCCCCTTTATCCTCAAACTGTGACCCCTCGTTCTGGACTTCCCCAACATCGGGAACAATCTTCCTGCATCTAGCCTGTCCAATCCCTTTAGGATTTTATACGTTTCAATCAGATCCCTCCTCAATCTTCTAAATTCCAACGAGTACAAGCCCAGTTCATCCAGTCTTTCTTCATATAAAAGTCCTGCCATCCCAGGAATCAATCTGGTGAACCTTCTTTGTACTCCCTCTATGGCAAGGATGTCTTTCCTCAGATTAGGGGACCAAAACTGCACACAATACTCCAGGTGTGGTCTCACCAAGGCCTTGTACAACTGCAGTAGTACCTCCCTGCTCCTGTACTCGAATCCTCTTGCTATAAATGCTAGCATACCATTCGCCTTTTTCACCGCCTGCTGTACCTGCATGCCCACTTTCAATGACTGGTGTATAATGACACCCAGGTCTCGTTGCACCTCCCCTTTTCCTAATCGGCCACCATTCAGATAATAATCTGTTTTCCTATTTTTGCCACCAAAGTGGATAACTTCACATTTATCCACATTAAATTGCATCTGCCATGAATTTGCCCACTTACCCAACCTATCCAAGTCACTCTGCATCCTCTTAGCATCCTCCTCACAGCTAACACTGCCACCCAGCTTCGTGTCATCCGCAAACTTGGAGATGCTGCATTTAATTCCCTCATCCAAGTCATTAATATATATTGTAAACAACTGGGATCCCAGCACTGAGCCTTGCGGTACCCCACTAGTCACCGCCTGCCATTCTGAGAAGGTCCCGTTTATTCCCACTCTTTGCTTCCTGTCTGCTAACCAATTCTCCACCCACACCAATACCTTACCCCCAATACCGTGTGCTTTAAGTTTGCACACTAATCTCCTGTGTGGGACCTTGTCAAAAGCCTTTTGAAAATCCAAATATACCACATCCACTGGTTCTCCCCTATCCACTCTACTAGTTACATCCTCAAAAAATTCTATGAGATTCGTCAGACATGATTTTCCTTTCACAAATCCATGCTGACTTTGTCCGATCATTTCACCGCTTTCCAAATGTGCTGTTATCACATCCTTGATAACTGACTCCAGCAGTTTCCCCACCACCGACGTTAGGCTAACCGGTCTATAATTCCCCGGTTTCTCTCTCCCTCCTTTTTTAAAAAGTGGGGTTACATTAGCCACCCTCCAATCCTCAGGAACTAGTCCAGAATCTAACCAGTTTTGAAAAATTATCACTAATGCATCCACTACTTCTTGGGCTACTTCCTTAAGCACTCTAGGATGCAGACCATCTGGCCCTGGGGATTTATCTGCCTTCAATCCCTTCAATTTACCTAACACCACTTCCCTACTAACATGTATTTCGCTCAGTTCCTCCATCTCACTGGACCCTCTGTCCCCTGCTATTTCTGGAAGATTATTTATGTCCTCCTTAGTGAAGACAGAACCAAAGTAATTATTCAATTGGTCTGCCATGTCCTTGCTCCCCATAATCAATTTACCTGTTTCTGTCTGTAGGGGACCTACATTTGTCTTTACCAGTCTTTTTCTTTTTACATATCTATAAAAGCTTTTATATATAAAAGTTTTTATGTTGCCTGCCAGTTTTCTCTCATAATCTTTTTTCCCCTTCCTAATTAAGCCCTTTGTCCTCCTCTGCTGAACTCTGAATTTCTCCCAGTCCTCAGGTGAGCCACTTTCTCTGGCTAATTTGTATGCTTCTTCTTTGGAATTGATACTATCCCTAATTTCTCTTGTCAGCCACGGGTGCACTACCTTCCTTGATTTATTCTTTTGCCAAACTGGGATGAACAATTGTTGTAGTTCATCCATGCAACCTTTAAATGCTTGCCATTGCATATCCACCATCAATCCTTTAAGTGTCATTTGCCAGTCTATCTTAGCTAATTCACATCTCATACCTTCGAAGTTACCCCTCTTTAAGTTCAGAACCTTTGTTTCTGAAATTAACTATGTCACTCTCCATCTTAATGAAGAATTCCACCATATTATGGTCACTCTTACCCAAGGGGCCTCTCACGACAAGATTGCTAATTAACCCTTCCTCATTGCTCAAAACCCAGTCCAGAATAGCCTGCTCTCCAGTTGGTTCCTCAGCATGTTGGTTCAAAAAACCATCCCGCATACATTCCAAGAAATCCTCTTCCTCAGCACCCTTACTAATTTGGTTCACCCAGTCTACATGTAGATTGAAGTCACCCATTATAACTGCTGTTCCTTTATTGCACACATTTCTAATTTCCTGTTTAATACCATCTCCGACCTCACTACTACTGTTAGGTGGCCTGTACACAACTCCCACCAGCGTTTTCTGCCCCTTAGTGTTACGCAGCTCTACCCATATCAATTCCACATCTTCCCGGCTTATGTCCTTCCTTTCTATTGCGTTAATCTCTTTTTTAACCAGCAATGCCACCCCACCTCCTTTTCTTTCATGTCTATCCCTCCTGAATACTGAATATCCCTGAACGTTGAGCTCCCATCCCTGGTCACCCTGGAGCCATGTCTCTGTGATCCCAACTATATCATAATCATTAATAACAATCTGCACTTTCAATTCATCCACCTTGTTACGAATGCTCCTTGCATTGACACATAAAGCCTTCAGGCGCTCTTTTACAACTCTCTTAGCCCTTATACAATTATGTTGAAAAGTGGCCCTTTTTAATGCTTGCCCTGGATTTGTCGGCCTGCCACTTTTACTTTTCTCCTTAGTACTTTTTGCTTCTACCCTCACTTTACACCCCTCTGTCTCTCTGCACTGGTTCCCATCCCTCTGTTGTGAACTAACCTCCTCTCGCCTAGCCTCTTTAATTTGATTCCCACCCCCCAACCATTCTAGTTTAAAGTCACCTCAGTAGCCCTCGCTAATCTCCCTGCCAGGATATTGGTCCCCTTAGGATTCAAGTGTAACCCGTCCTTTTTGTACAGGTCACGCCTGCGCCAAAAGAGGTCCCAATGATCCAAAAACTTGAATCCCTGCCCCCTGCTCCAATCCCTCAGCCACGCATTTATCCTCCACCTCATCGCATTCCTACTCTCACTGTCGCGTGGCACAGGCAGTAATCCCGAGATTACTACCTTTGTGGTCCTTTTTCTCAACTCCCTTCCTAGCTCCCTATATTCTCCTTTCAGGACCTCTTCCCTTTTCCTACCTATGTCATTGGTACCTATATGTACCACGACCTCTGGCTCCTCACCCTCCCACTTCAGGATATCTTGGACACGATCAAAAATATCCCAGACCCTGGCACCAGGGAGGCAAACTACCATCTGGGTCTCTGGACTGCGTCCACAGAATCGCCTATCTGACCCCCTTACTATTGAGTCCCCTATTACAACTGCCCTCCTCTTCCTTCCCCTACCCTTTTGAGCTACACGGCCAGACTCTGTGCCGGAGGCACGGCCACTGTCACTTCCCCCAGGTAAGCTGTCCCCCCCAACAGTACTCAAACAGGAGTACCTATTGTTAAGGGGCACAGCCACCGGGGTACTCTCTATTACCTGACTCTTTCCCTTCCCCCTCCTAACCGTGACCCACTGGTCTGCCTCCCGTGGCCCCGGTGTGACCACCTGCCTGCAACTCCTCTCTATCAACTCCTCACTCTCCCTGACCAGACGAAGGTCATCGAGCTGCAGTTCCAGTTCCATAACTGGCAATGGCAAGCATTTAAAGGTTGCTTGGATGAACTACAACAATTGTTCATCCCAGTTTGGCAAAAGAATAAATCAAGGAAGGTAGTGCACCCGTGGCTGACAAGAGAAATTAGGGATAGTATCAATTCCAAAGAAGAAGCATACAAATTAGCCAGAGAAAGTGGCTCACCTGAGGACTGGGAGAAATTCAGAGTTCAGCAGAGGAGGACAAAGGGCTTAATTAGGAAGGGGAAAAAAGATTATGAGAGAAAACTGGCAGGCAACATAAAAACGGACTGTAAAAGCTTTTATAGATATGTAAAAAGGAAAAGACTGGTAAAGACAAATATAGGTCCCTTGCAGACAGAAACAGGTGAATTGATTATGGGGAGCAAGGACATGGCAGACCAATTGAATAATTACTTTGGTTCTGTCTTCACTAAGGAGGACATAAATAATCTTCCAGAAATAGTAGGGGACAGAGGGTCCAGTGAGATGGAGGAACTGAGCGAAATACATGTTAGTAGGGAAGTGGTGTTAGGTAAATTGAAGGGATTGAAGGCAGATAAATCCCCAGGGCCAGATGGTCTGCATCCTAGAGTGCTTAAGGAAGTAGCCCAAGAAATAGTGGATGCATTAGTGATAATTTTTCAAAACTGGTTAGATTCTGGACTAGTTCCTGAGGATTGGAGGGTGGCTAATGTAACCCCACTTTTTAAAAAAGGAGGGAGAGAGAAACCGGGGAATTATAGACCGGTTAGCCTAACGTCGGTGGTGGGGAAACTGCTGGAGTCAGTTATCAAGGATGTGATAACAGCACATTTGGAAAGCGGTGAAATGATCGGACAAAGTCAGCATGGATTTGTGAAAGGAAAATCATGTCTGACGAATCTCATAGAATTTTTTGAGGATGTAACTAGTAGAGTGGATAGGGGAGAACCAGTGGATGTGGTATATTTGGATTTTCAAAAGGCTTTTGACAAGGTCCCACACAGGAGATTAGTGTGCAAACTTAAAGCACACGGTATTGGGGGTAAGGTATTGGTGTGGGTGGAGAATTGGTTAGCAGACAGGAAGCAAAGAGTGGGAATGAACGGGACCTTTTCAGAATGGCAGGCGGTGACTAGTGGGGTACCGCAAGGCTCAGTGCTGGGACCCCAGTTGTTTACAATATATATTAATGACTTGGATGAGGGAATTAAATGCAGCATCTCCAAGTTTGCGGATGACACGAAGCTGGGTGGCAGTGTTAGCTGTGAGGAGGATGCTAAGAGGATGCAGGGTGACTTGGATAGGTTGGGTAAGTGGGCAAATTCATGGCAGATGCAATTTAATGTGGATAAATGTGAAGTTATCCACTTTGGTGGCAAAAATAGGAAAACAGATTATTATCTGAATGGTGGCCGATTAGGAAAAGGGGAGGTGCAACGAGACCTGGGTGTCATTATACACCAGTCATTGAAAGTGGGCATGCAGGTACAGCAGGCGGTGAAAAAGGCGAATGGTATGCTGGCATTTATAGCAAGAGGATTCGAGTACAGGAGCAGGGAGGTACTACTGCAGTTGTACAAGGCCTTGGTGAGACCACACCTGGAGTATTGTGTGCAGTTTTGGTCCCCTAATCTGAGGAAAGACATCTTTGCCATAGAGGGAGTACAAAGAAGGTTCACCAGATTGATTCCTGGGATGGCAGGACTTTCATATGAAGAAAGACTGGATGAACTGGGCTTGTACTCGTTGGAATTTAGAAGATTGAGGGGGGATCTGATTGAAACATATAAGATCCTAAAGGGATTGGACAGGCTAGATTCAGGAAGATTGTTCCCGATGTTGGGGAAGTCCAGAACGAGGGGCCACAGTTTGAGGATAGAGAGGAAGCCTTTTAGGACCGAGATTAGGAAAAACTTCTTCACACAGAGAGTGGTGAATCTGTGGAATTCTCTGCCACAGGAAACAGTTGAGGCCAGTTCATTGGCTATATTTAAGAGGGAGTTAGATATGGCCCTTGTGGCTACAGGGGTCAGGGGGTATGGAGGGAAGGCTGGGGCGGGGTTCTGAGTTGGATGATCAGCCATGATCATAATAAATGGCGGTGCAGGCTCGAAGGGCCGAATGGCCTACTCCTGCACCTATTTTCTATGTTTCTATGTAACGCGGTCCCTTAGGAGCTGCATCTCGATGCACTTGGCGCAGATGTAGACGTCCAGGAGGCTTGGAGACTCCAGGGCCTCCCACATCCGACACCGAGAACAGCAAACTGCCCTCACACTCATACTGCCCCTTCCTCAAATAACAGCAGAAAATGAATGCCAAACCTTCCTAGCCTCGCCCGTTTCTGCCTAAGCCCGTTGAGCCTAAGCCCTTAAGTCTTCACTCTGCTCCCGGCTCACTCCACCGCCCGCAAACTACGCTGCCCGCTCTATGAGGCTCTGTTCCTTTTAAATCTGCCGCGCTGCACTGCCCGACGTCACACGCCTGCGCAGTCCCGCCTCTCTGAACGCCATTGGAGAGAAAAAAACGAAAATTTCAAAAATGTGTTTCTCGGCACTCACACTCCGACTCTCAGACTTCCTTCTTCGAATCAAACCCGAAGCAGGATTTCTGCCCTTTTAAATCTGCCGCGCTGCACTGCCCGACATCACACGCCTGCGCAGTCCCGCCTCTCTGAACGCCATTGGAGAGAAAAAAAACCGAAAATTTCAAAAATGTGTTTCTCGGCACTCACACTCCGACTCTCAGACTTCCTTCTTCGAATCAAACCCGAAGCAGGATTTCTGCCCTTTTAAATCTGCCGCGCTGCACTGCCCGACGTCACACGCCTGCGCAGTCCCGCCTCTCTGAACGCCGTTGGAGAAAAAAAAACGAAAATTTCAAAAATGTCTGGGAAGGGTTTACACTAATGTGTCTCCCGTACCATCACTGCCCTTATCAACTCCGGAGACCTTCCATCCTCAGCCACTAAACTCATAATTCCCACACCCCGTACCTCCTCCCAAGATCCACAAGCCTGACTATCCCGGTAGACCCACAGTGTCTGCCTGCTCCTGTCCCACCGAACTTGTATCTGCCTACCTGGACTCCATTTTGTCACCCATAGTTCAGTCCCTCCTCACCTGCATCCAGGATACATTCCATGCCTGCTTCATTTTCACTATGGATGTCCAATCCTTATGCACCTCCATTCCCCATCAAGAAGGCCTCAAAGCCCTCCGCTACTTTCTGGACAATAGACCTCACCAGTTCCCCACCACCACTACTCTTCTCCAGTTGGCGTAACTGGTACTCGCACTTAATAACTTCTCTTTTGGCTCTTCCCACTTTCTTCAGACTAAAGGTGTAGCTATGGGAACTCACATGGGCCCCAGCAATGCCTGCCTCTTTGTTGGTTATGTGGAACAGTCTGTGCTCCAAACCTATTCTGGTACTGCTCCCCAACTTTTCCTTCACTACATTGATGACTACATTGGTGCTGCTTCCTGCACGTCAATTTCATCGACTTTACTTCAAACTTCCACCCAGCCCTCAAATTCACTTGGTCTATCCCGGACATTTCTCTCCCCTTTCTCGATCTCTCGGTCTTAATCTCTGGAGACAGACTGTCCACTGACATCTTCTACAAGCCCACTGACTCTCATAACTAACTCAACTATACCTCTTCCCCCCCCCCACATGCAAAAATGCCCTTCCCTTTTCCCAGTTCCTCCGTCTCCACCGCATCTGCTCCCAGAATGAGGCTTTCCATTCCAGAACATCTCAAGGATTCAGTTACGCCAACTGGAGAAGAGTAGTGGTGGTGGGGAACTGGTGAGGTCTATTGTCCAGAAAGTAGCGGAGAACTTTGAAGCATTCTTGAGGCCCTCTTTCTTTAAGGATCGTGGTTTCCCTGCCGTCATCAATGATGCCCTCACCCGCATCTCCTCCATTTCTCACACTTCGGCCCTCACCCCATCCTCCCTCCATCACAACAGGGACAGAGTTCCCCTTGTCCTCATCTACCACCCCACCAGCCTCCGGATCCAGTACATTATCCTCTGCAACTTCCGCCACCTTCAATAGGACTCCACCGCTAAGCACATCTTTCCCTCTCCACCCCTCTCCACTTTCCGCAGGGATCGGTCTCTCCCCACGGATCTCCCACCTGGCACTTATCCCTGTAAGCGTAAGTGCTACACCTGTCCCTACACCTCCTCTCTTGCCACCATTCAGAGCCCCAGACAGTCCTTCCAGGTGAGGCAACACTTCACTTGTGAGTCTGTTGGGGTCATCCATTGCATCCGGTGCTCCCAGTGCGGCCTCCTCTACATCGGTGAAACCCGACGCAGATTGGGGGACCACTTCGTCGAGCACCTCCGCTTCATCCGTCAAAACAGACAGGATCTCCCAGTAGTCACCCACTTCAACTCTGCTTCCCACTTCCATTCAGATATGTCCATACATGGCCTCCTCTACTGCCATGAAGAGGCTAAACTCAGGTTGGAGGAGCAACACATCATATACCGTCTAGGTAGTCTCCAGTCCCTTGGTATGAACATAGAATTCTCCAACTTCCGGTAATTCCCTCCCCCATCCCTATTTCACTCTGCCCCCTCCCCCAGCTGCCTATCACCTCCCTCATGGTTCCACCTCCTTCTACTACCCATTGTGTTTTCCCCTATTCCTTCTTCACTTTTCCTGCCTATCCCCTCCCTGCCTCCCCTCCCCCACCCCTTTATCTTTCCCCTTACTGGTTTTTCACCTGGAACCTACCAACCTTCTCCTTCCCACCCTCCCTCCACCTTCTTTATAGGGCCTCTACCCCTTCCCCCTACAGTCCTGACAAGGGGTTCCGGCCCAAAATGTCGACCGATCTTTTCCACGGATACTGCCCGACCTGCTGAGTTCCTCCAGCGTGTTGTGAGTGTTGCTTTGACCCCAGCATCTGCAGAGTATTTTGTGTTTACACTAATGTGGCAGAAGGATGGGAATCAGGGTGACAGGGCGGAGGATAGAACTGTTGGTTTACAAGCAGAGGCAATGTGTAGTGAGACTGTCAGGAAGAACATACAGATGACAGGGCAAAATTGCAGTCTGTGGGATGAGCTGCAGTGTAACAGGATCACAATTGAAAAGGGTGAGGAATATAGGACTGAAGGTGTCATATTTGAATGCATGCAGTATATGGAATAAATTGATCTCTGCTGCCCTCCGACTCTTCAACCGTATGTTCACACAGACCCACTATAACAGCCACATATCCCTCCTGGGAGCATGTCTTTGCCACCATCTTGTGCCACATGGCTTCCAGATCAGTTTTCAAACTTCTCAATTCCGACTCTGAGGACTCCAGGTATCTGCTTCTCCCGCTATTTGTACACACCGCACTTTCCGCTACGAGGAGGTACCTGGGGGCCATATCTCCAGTCACTTCTACAACTTTGGGATTCTCTCTCCACCGCCTGCAAACAGACCTGACCCCCAGGAGTCTCCCCATGGCAGCTCATGGAGTAAGGCGCGTTTGTCGCAGCTCCATCTTTTACAACTTACTTTCCACTGTTAGATTTGTTTAAAGTTTGAAGATTTATTACTTTTGCTGAAGGATTTACGATTTAATTACGATGGCTGATACTCGATCTGGAATTGAATTAAGAGGTGGCAAAACTCTTCCCGAAGCTGAACGAACAAAGAAATCAGAGTAAGTCTCTACTTCAGAAAGAATACTCTCTTTAATAAAAGCTATAGATGCTAAGATCGGGACGGTAGACGCCAAAATCAATAAGCTGACGAACGCTAATGAAAAGCTTGAAAAAACTATTTTTGTTGTTCAGGAATCTTTGAAAAATCTGGAAGTTCAGTATCAGATGCTTAAACAGAGCACTCATAGAATTGAAAAAGAACAGATGTCAACGAGTCAAACTATTAAAGAACAGGAATTGGAAGTTATCTTCTATGGAAAAGAAAATTAATGAGGTTACTTCGGAGTTATCAAGAATTAAGAAAGCAGAAGTCGCAGGATGAACTTACGCATACTGGGTTTGTCTGAAACATTAAAGTTCTTTTCAAACATGTTATATTCACTATTTAGTGAGATTCTTGAAGCCTGTCCACTACTGGACAGAATGTGGTAAACTATATATATGTTGTAACTGGGTTACCTGTCTGGATACACCTCTCTGCTGACTGCTCCTGTGGCTCCTCCCACAGACCCTGAATAAAGATGATTGTGTCATTGTTCCTCCTCTCAGTCCAGGGGCAGATACTCAGCATGGTGGAGGTCACATTTTACTGCCAATAAAAGCCTTTCAGTATTTACTCTACTTCCAGTCTTTTGGAGTTATTGATGGTACACCAATTTTATTAGCAGTAATTTTAAAGCATGGAACGTGTCCTGAGACCCGACGAGTTAGACCTTGATCCACAAACACCTGAAGCTGGAAACGTTTTTGAACTCTGGATGGCCTGCTTCGAATCATACCTAGAGGAGATTGAAGTGACCGAGTCCACCGCGAAGCGCAGAGTTCTCCTCTCCAGGGTCAGTCCACGGGTCTACTCGATGATCAGAGACCAGCTGAGCTAAACGGCGTGATGAGCGCCCTCAAGAAACAATACCTGCGGCCGGTAAACACCGTCTATGCGCAGCATCGCCTAGCGACATGGCAGCAACAGCCCGGGGAGTCCAGCGCTGAGTTTGTCCGGGCCCTACAGACACTCGTGCGGACCTGCGGCTGCCGAGAACTGACGGCAGAACAGCATGCGGAGCTCCTAGTGAGAGATGCCTTCGTCACGGGGACCAGGTGAGTGAATGTGCACCAGCAGCTGCTGGAACAAGCTGATCTTACCTTACGTTCGGCGATTGAGCTGGCCGACACGCTGGAGGCCGCTCTCCACAACGCTGACGCTCTCCAGGTACGCAATCTCCCGATGGCCTCGTGGACGCCGCAGACCCTGCAACCCGCCGGCCAATCAACCACGGCTGCTGCCAGTCGCGAGTCCCTGCAACCCGCCGGCAAATCGACCATGGCTGCTGCCAGTCGTGAGTCCGCGAAGTGCTACTTCTGTGGACTCGAGAAGCACCCCTGGAAACGCTGCCCGGCCCAAGAAGCTACCTGCTTCAGCTGCGGAAAGAAAGGCCACTTCACCAAGACCTGTAAGTCCAAACTACAAGCGGGATCGAGCAGCGCCGCGTGCGAGGCATGGGGGTCGCCATCTTAGTCAGCGCCACTTCCCACTGCCTACAACCCACGGGTGCTCACGGGGCACCCCACCGTGCCGGACCAAGACAGCGACTCAACTCTGGCCTCCATGACCCTCGACCAAAGCGCTCCCCACCAGCTCACAAGGTCAATGATGGACATCCTGGTGGAGGGGCGCAGGACAAGCTGCCTGTTTGACATGGGCAGCATGGAGAGTTTCATCCACCCGGACACGGTGCAGCATTGCGGACTCGCGATATAACCGGTAAGTCAGAGGGTCACCATGGCTTCCGGGTCGCATACAACAGACATGCGGAGGGGTTGTGTAGCGACGCTAGTGGTGCAGGGCACAGAATATCGAGACTTTACATTACTGGTCATGCCTCAGTTGTGTGCCCCTGTGCTATTGGGGCTCGACTTCCAGAGCCACCCGAAAAGCGTGACAATGGAGTATGACGGGCCCCTCCCACCAATCACTGTCGTAAATCCTCAGTTTTGTATGAATACATCACATACCCCGCTACTGACCACCCACACACCGACCCGCACATCCCACCCAACACCATGCCAACTGCCGCACTACTGACACCACTTGCGGCCTCTCCACCCTCAAGATCCCTCCCCCACCCCTGTTCGCCAACCTGACCCCCAACTGTAAACCTGTGGCAACTAAAAGCAGGAGGTACAGCGCGGGGGACAGAGCCTTCATTAAGTCGGAGGTGCAGCGGCTGCTTAGGGAGCGGGTCATTGAGGCAAACACAAGTCCTTGGAGGGCACAGGTGGTCGTTATTCAGAACGGGGAGAAAAATAGGATGGTTGTGGACTATAACCAGACCATCAATAGGTTCACGCAGCTCGACATGTACCCTCTACCCCGCATCGCGGATATGGTCATCAGACAGCACAGTACAAGGTATACTCGACCATAGACCTAAAATCAGCTCCCCATCCGCCGGGAGGACCGCCCTTACACTGCCTTCGAGGCGGACGGCAGGCTTTATCACTTCCTGCGCATCCCCTTCGGTGTCACGAATGGTGTATCTGTCTTCCAGAGGGCAATGGACTGGATGGTGGACCAGTGCCAACTGAAGGCCACGTTCCCATATCTGGATAACATCACCATCTGCGGTCACGAGCAGCAAGATCACGACAACAACCTCCAAAAATTTTTCCAAGCAGCCAAAGCTTTCAATCTCACCTATAACAAGGACAAGTGTGTATTCGGGACCACCCAACTTGCTATCCTTAGGTGTGTAGTGGAGAACGGAGTCATTGGCCTTGACCCCGACCGTATGCGCCCCCTGTTGGAACTCTCTCTTCCCAACACCTTCAGAGCCCTTAAAAGGTGCCTGGGCTTCTTTTCATATTACGCCCAATGGGTCTCTAACTTTGCAGACAAGGCCCACCCCCTGGTCAAGTCCACCACATTCCCCCTCTCAGCCGAGGCCCACACGGCCTTCAGCTGCATTAAAGGGGACATTGCCAAAGCAGCAATGCATGCGGTGGATGAGTGACGCCTCCGACTTCGCACTGGCTGCTACCCTCAACCAGGCGGAAAGACCAGTGGCGTTCTTCTCCCGTACCCTTCAAGGCCCTGAAATTCGGCACTCTGCGGTGCAGAAAGAGGTCCAGGCCATAGTGGAAGCTATAAGGCACTGGAGGCACTATCTCGCCGGCAAAAAGTTTACCCTGCTGACTGACCAGCACTCAGTCGCATTCATGTTTAGTAACCAACAGCGGGGCAAAATCAAAAATGATAAAATTCTGAGGTGGAGAATCGAACTCTCCACCTTCAACTATGACATCATGTACAGGCCTGGGAAGCTCAACGAGCCCTCCAATGCCCTACCCTGGGGAACGTGCGCCAGCGCACAGATTGACCGGCTATACGCCCTACATGTAGATCTTTGCCACCCGGGGGTCACTCGGCTTTTCCACTTCGTGAAAGCCCGGAACATGGCTTACTCCCTTGAGGAGATCAGGACGATGACCAGGGACTGCCAAGTCTGCGCAGAGTGCAAACCGCACTTCTACCGACCCGAAAAGGCACAACTAATCAAGGCCACCCGCCCCTTTGAGGGACTGAGTGTTGACTTTAAGGGCCCCCTTCCCTCCACCGACCGCAATGTGTATTTTCTTAACGTTATCGACAAGTACTCGCGGTTCCCCTTTGCCATCCCCTGCCCCGATACCACTACCACGTCAATTATAAAAGCCCTGCACAAGCTCTTCACTCTGTTTGGATACCCATACTATATCCACAGTGACAGAGGGTCCTCGTTTATGAGTGATGAGCTGCGCCAATACCTGCTGGCTCGGGGTATTGCAACTCGTAGGACCATGAACTATAATCCCTGGGGGAATGGACAGGTGGAGAAGGAGAATGCCACGGTGTGGAAGGCCACACTCTTAGCCCTCAGGTCAAAGGGACTGCCTGTCTCCCGCTGGCAGGAGGTCCTTCCCGAGGCACTCCACTCCATCCGTTCCCTGTCATGCACGTCCACCAATGCCACCCCTCATGAGCGACTCTTTTCTTGGCGGACATCCCCGGGGCCAGTGCTGCTCCAGAAACATGCGAGGAGCAATAAATACTCCCCGATGGTCGAGAGGGTTCACTTACTTCATGCGAACCCCCAGTATGCCTACGTGGTTTTACCTGATGGGCTGGAGGACACGGTCTCCATCCGCGACCTGGCGCCCGCAGGAGCTCCGGGCCCCTACCCTGAACACTCCATGGTGACTATTAACCCCGTATCCACCGATATATATACCCACGAGACACGGCACACTCCAAGCCCTACACAGACACCACATGACACTCCCATACCCGGCACGACGCACACGCACGAGGGATTACCGACACCTAATGTGCTGACACCTCAAGTCAGGCCGGAGCCAGCACAACCGCCATCGCCGGTGCAATTACCACCAGTGCTACGTAGATCACAGCGACGGACTCGACCGCCTGATAGACTTGACCTGTAAATATACTTGTTTTAAATATTGTTAGTCACTTCACTCTGCGGGACTCTTTTTAAAAACAGAAGGGGTGAATGTGGTAAACTATATATATATATATATGTTGTAACTGGGTTACCTGTCTGGATAGGCCCCTCTGCTGACTGCTCCTGTGGCTCCTCCCACAGACCCCTGAATAGAGGCGATTGTGTCATTGCTCCTCCTCTCAGTCCAGGGGCAGATACTCAGCATGGTGGAGGTCACAGTTTACTGCTAATGAAAGCCTTTCAGTATTTACTCTACTTCCAGTCTTTTGGAGTTATTGATGGTACATCACAGAGCTCACCAAATTCGACATCCCAAGCCTTCAGCCGAAATGAAACCTTGTCCTATTATAGTATGTCTGCATTATTTTACAACTAAAGAAGCTATTCTTCAGATGCAAGGAAAAAGGATAAGCTAATTTATGACAGAGCAAAGATTCGTATAGTTGAAGATTTTACCCCAGAGATTTATGCTGAAAGAATTAAATATCGGGAAATCATGGCTGAACTTTATAAGATTAACTGTTGTCCCTCTCTGCATTATCCGGCTCGTCTGATAATTACTCCACCTAATTCTCGTTCAAAAGGGATTGACTACCCAGAAGATGGTTGGAAATTTTAAAAGGAGTTTAAGTCCATTTCCTAAGCAATTTGAATAGTTAATCCTTAGCTGGGAGCTGTTTGTAGCGGCTTTGATGAAAGTCCACTCCACGTTTTATGAGTGCCCAGCCAAGAACTTGGTTGATTTACTCAGATCTGTTGTTGCCTGCTTTAATAGTTAATATAGCTTTGGACTTAATATACATATAATTACTTATTCTTTCTTTGATTTGTAAGTCTTTAACGTTAGTTGTAGTTTATTAATTGGTTGGATTTATCTTTTTTGAATAGATGGTTACGTATTTTAATGAATCTAAGATGGCCGTCATTAGTTCGGTGTTAACTATTGTTAGACATAATATGAAACTATTTGGAATTTGTTATTTACATACCTTTCGTTATGTCTTTCTGGAGGAGGCAATGTATTACTTTGTAAGCAACAGCTGCTAACTGAAGACAGGGGTCAAGGGTCATTAGAGCAGCATGCCATCTGTCTATTGGACGGTTTCTGGGCTTTTGGGGGTGGGGTGGGTCTATTTGACTAGTTTTTTTTTGACTGGGCAGTCCTGTGAGGTTTTTTTTGTCAATTATCTTGTTTTTCTTTCTGATCGAGTCAAGCTTTGTCCTTTCTTCGGATTTAGTTTGCGCCTGCACATTAGCTTACTTTATAAAAAATTTAAATTAAATTTTAAATAAGATTTTAATAAAATTAATAATATCTTGGAATCTGAACGGTATGAACCAACCTACTGAGTGCAGAAAGATTTTTAAGAAATTAAAAACACTTCATGCAGATATTATTTTTGCGTAGGAGACTCATATCCGTAGGCAGGATGAAAATCTTTTTTTTTAATTTTGGAAGGGACCCTTATTTCATTCTTTATCAGTAAATAAAATAAGAGGGGTATCTATTTTTATTAATTCTAAAATCCCTTTTGTACATTTCAACATGTTTACTGATTTAATTGGAAGATATTTAATTGTTACTGGTCTGTTATGTGGTCAAAAGGTGGCTTTGGTGTGTGTTTATGCACCTAATAAAGATAGCCCTGAATTTTTGAAGAAGCTATTTTCTGTGTTGCCGAATTTAAACGAATATAAGTTGATTATGGGCGGTGACTTTAACTGCTGTCTCAATCCGTTGATTGACAGATCGCCCACCAATCAGTTGCTTCCTAATAAAGCTGCGATTTGTATTAATTCTTTTTTTATTAGAATACAGTCTGGTCAACATTTGGAGATTTATGTACCCTAAAGATAAGGACTTTTCTGTTTTTTCCACATGTATACCATAAATACTCAAGAATTGAGTATTTTTTGTTGGACACGCGTTTGGTGCCCTCTGTGGCTGATTGTGCATATGATGTCATTGCGTTGTCGGATCATGCACCTATGAAATTAACTTTAAAGTTTTCTGATAATATACTGAAAGTACCTCAGTGGAGATTTAATGCTACATTGCTGCAAGATTCAACCTTTGTAAGTTTTATGAAAGAGCAAATTTCTCTTTTTTTGAATTAAATACAACTGAGGGAATGTTAAATTCAGTTATTTGGGACATGATGAAATCTTTTCTTAGGGGACAGATAATTTCATACTCAGTAGGTTTAAGAACGAAAACCAAGGCGGAACTCTTAGTGATTACTAACAGGATTAAAGAAATAGACAAAGTTTATTCAGTATCGCCTAGTGAAGATCTCTATAAGGAAAGGGTGGAACTCCAAACACAGCATGATTTGCTTTTGACTTTTCCCATTGAGCAGCAACTTCTTAAATCTAAAAGCCAATTTTATATACATGGGGATAAGTCAGTCAAATTATTGGCTGGTCAATTAAAAGCAACTTTGGCTAGAAGACAGATCCTGAAAATTAAAAAACCTGATAGAACCGAAACGGTAGATCCTTATGAAATTAATAACGTATGTATGGATTTCTACTCTAACGTTGGTAAATCTGAATTTTCAGACAATATTACTTTTATGAATAGATTTTTGCAAAAATTGAATATACCTAAAATTTCTATCCAAGATATGAACACATTGGATGCACCTATTAAACAAGAGGAAATAGCAAGGGCTATATCCTCTTCCCAACCAGACAAGGCTGCGGGACTGGATGAATATACAGTGGAATTTTATAAGACTTTCACTGAAATACTGACACCTTATTTATGTCAAATTTTCACTGACTCTATGTCCTCTGGGAATCTCCCGGAAACTTTTTATGAAGCATCAATCTCACTAATTCCTAAAAAAGAAAAAGATTTATCTGACTGCGCTTCCTATAGACCAATCTCTTTACTGAATGAGGATTTCAAAATTCTTTCTAAGATTTTGGCTAATAGACTTGAGAGTATCTTACCTAGTGTTATTTCCAATGATCAAACTGGATTTATTAAAAATAGGTATTCACATTTCAATATTCAAAGATTATTAAACATTATTCACTGCTCTCCATCCAAAGAATCTGAATGTGTTGTTCCTCTTGATGTGGAGAAAGCTTTTGATAGGGTGGAGTGGTTTTAGTTATTTGAGGTTTTGGAGAGATTTAATTTTGGTCCGGGACTTATTTTCTGGATCAAATTGATCTATCAAGCTCCTATGGCTGCGGTTATAACTAATAATCAAAAATCTCCTTACTTTAGATTATACAGAGGTACTCGGCAGGGATGTCCTGTTAGCCCTTTATTATTTAACTTGGCTTTAGAACCCCTTGCTATTGCTCTGAGAGATTCCAATACTGTTCAGGGTATTAAGAGGGGGGACAAAGTACACAAGGTTTCGTTGTATGCAGACGACCTGTTAGTTTATATTTCAGATCCTAGGAAATCCATTCCTTCTATGCTATCTATATTTTCTGAATTTAGTAGTTTTTCTGAATATAAATTAAATTTATATAAAAATTAGTTATTTCCCACGAATAATTACTCGGATCATATCATCAAGTACCTCTAAGTATCGCTAAAAATTAATTTACTTACCTTGGTATTAAAATTACTAAAAATTTTAAGGACCTATATAAATATAATTTTCTCCCATTAATTGATTACACCCAACAAATGCTTTCTAAATGGTCACCTATGACATTATCATTAATAGGTCGAATTAATGCTATTTAAATGATAGCTCTACCGAAATTCTTATATACATTTCAGGCAGGTCCTACCTTTGTTCCCAAAACATTTTTTGATAGAATAGATTCTAAAATCTTATCTTATATTTGGAATAATAAAAATCCTAGATTGAGTAAACCTTTATTACAGAAATTAAAAAAGGATGGTGGTATGGCTTTGCCAAATTTTAGAATGTATTGTTGGGCAATTAATATTCGATATATTACTTCTTGGATTCATTACTCAGACACACATGAATGTCCTTCATGGCTGGATTTGGAGGAAAACTCGGTGAAGGGGTTCTCTTTGGCCTCTTCCCTTTTTGTTTTCTAAGATTAGTAGACAAGACTTGAATCCTATTATTAAACAAACTTTAAGAATTTGGTTTCAGTTTTGTAGATTTTTTGAATTAAATAATTTTGTTCTTTCTAATAATATCCACTTTAATTATTTTTTTAAACCATCAATTTTGAATAAGACCTTTTAAATTTGGAAAACCAAGGGAATAACGACTTTTTCAGATTTGTTTTTACGGGACTGTTTAATGTCTTTTTCTCAGTTAGTGGATAAATATGGTTTACCTAATGTACATTTCTTTAGATATTTACAAATTAAGAATTTTTTTACATGGATGCTGCCAAATTACCCTTCTGCTTAACCACTTAATATGACAGATGCTCTTTTTCAGCTTAAACCACTTCAAAAAGGGTTGATACCAATAATTTATAAATGGACATTGAATTTACGAATGATATCTAACAATAAAATTAAACGTGCTTGGGAATTGGAAGTTCAAGAGTCATTTTCAGATAATCAATGGAGTAAAATTCTTCACTGGGTTAATAACTTATCTACTTGCGTTCCGTCATCCCTTGATACAGTTCAAGATAGTGCATTGGGCCCATATGTCAAAGGATAAACTAGCACGTATTTTTTCCAAAATCAATCCTATTTGTCACAGATGTAATAGTGAGGTGGCCACTTTAACTCGTATGTTTTGGTCTTGTATAAAGCTAGACAATTTTTGGAGAAATGTTTTTAAAACATTATCAAAAGTCTTTCTGCAGGGAGCGCTCATGGAGTGAGGTCACTTTTGGCTTTGCTCCATTCCCATTACCTTTTTTTTAAACCTATGATCTCCCTTACTTAACCAATTTTTACCTACACTAGATTTATTTTATCTTACTGATTCTTTCTTGAACTGCAACTGTGAAATCTGAAGAAATGAGTACAAGATCCAAAACCAAAGACGGGAAAGATTCCGATGGGAACGGAGGAAAAAGAAAAGGTGACTAAACAAACGGAGCTACCCTATGAGACTATGATGAAGTTTTTAGAGGAAAAATTCGATGAACAACGCCAAAACTTATCTGAAAGCTTATATGATAAATTTGAACAACAACCTCAAAGTCTTAATGAAGACTTAAAATCAATCACAGAATCTCTGAAATCCTTGGATTGTGAAGTCAAACAACATCGAAATAAAATCTCTGAACTGAATATTAAATCTCAGAAGACTGACTCAAAAAATCAAGAACTTGGAGCAGAATTTAGCTTCGACCACTAAACAACTGCAACATTTTAAATCCAAAGTTATTGATCTTGAAAATCGATCTAGAAGACAGAACTTAAGTATAATTGGTCTCCCTGAGGATGTTGAGGATGGAGACCCTTCAATATTCTTTGCTCAACTTTTAAAGGATGCATTTAGTTTGGTATTTCCCAACGATCCTCCATTGCTCAACTGCGTCCATCGTATACCGCATCCAAAGTCGGCATCCGCCGAATCAAGACGGAGGCCAGTTATCCTTTGTTTCCATTATGTTAATATTAAAGAACAGCTTCTCCATGCTGCCCGCTGGCAAAGGATAATTAAATATCTACAACATTCCTTCCGGTTGGTTCAGGACTACAGCCCCAAAGTGAAGAAAGAGCGATTGGTTTTCAAATCTCTGATGTCGGAATGTTATCAAAAAAATCTTAAACGGCATTATTGTACCCTGCACGTCTAAGAATCTCTCTTTCCGATGGATCTCATCGTGTCTTCCATTCCACAACTGTTGCTCAAAGTTTTTTGGATGACAACTACCCATCTGATATGGACACCGTCCTTTAATTAATGTTCCGTGCTTTCAGCATCGGCTCTTATTTTCTGGTGTTTTTAAAAAAATAATAAACCTTCAATTACCGTATGAAGAAGGTATCTGACAAGCTCAGACTTTTGTTTGTGGTTAATAGTGTAGGTATTGTTTCACAACTTATCCAAAAAGTTTTTTTTTGCGAGTAACTTTACTTTTCTTTTAGTTAATTTTTTTTAACTATTTGATTTCTGACATTGTCATCAACGATTTGATTTGACGATCAAATTTAACTATATGGAGCAACACTTTCTTTATCTTTGCTTTTGTATAATTAAAATGGCGGTTCGTTTTCCTTTTTGCATAATTTCCTTTGTTCTTTTTGTGTACGCCATGTTCTTAGGTTTCTTCTTCACATAATTCCTCTTTTTTGGAAGCGATATTTTTAATTACTTTTATTTGTAATTGACTAATCATACGTACTGGTACTAACTTTTTTTTCTCCTGTATTTTAGAAATCTCAATATGTAGATTATTATAGTACAGTGTTTAATTTTTTTTTATATATATCAGATTTCAGGGGGTCTTCTTTATAACATATATTTTTGGAGTTGCCTCCTGCAGAAATGGGGTTAGACTTAGTGTTAGTTAGTTCTTTCTTCAGCCTCCTCTGACTTAGTTCGGGGTTCTCAGGGGTGGAGGGTGGGGGAGTTTCTTTTTTCTTTTTAACAAATCTTTTCTATTGGGCTGATTTAGTACTACAAAGATGTCTGCAGTGTCATGATTTCCGGTTCCTCTCTGATCATTTATTCCTCTTTCGATCTCATGAGTTTACGTTATGGTTAACCCTTTATACACCAAAAGGTTAACATTAAATTACGGCTCACATTATTAATTTTGTCTCTTGGAATACAAATGGTCTAAACCATCCAATAAAACAGAAAAAGATTTTCAAAGTATTCCAAAGACTGAATGCTCACATTATTTTTGCACAAGAAACTCATGTAAGGAAAGAGGACAACTAACGCTTCTTTAAGTTTTGGAAAGAACAACAATACCACTCAATACCAAGCCAAAGTCAAAGGTGTTTCAATTTTTATAGATCCTTCAATTACATTTACTCATCAAGACATTATCTCAGGTCCTAGTGGTAGATTCTTGTTAATTACTGGGTTACTTTTTAATAAAAAGGTTGCTATGGTTAATGTTTATGCTCCAAATGTGGATTATCCTGAATTTTTTAAGCACCTATTCACTTCCTTTCCTAACTTAAACGAGTATATGTTGATAATGGGCGGTGATTTTAATGTATGTTTAAATCCCATGTTGGACAGATCCATAGGTAGTCTGGCTCTACCGAATAAGTCGGCTACACTTATCAACACTTTTATGACTGATTCTGTGATTTCAGAAATTTGGAGATTTCTACACCCAAAGGACAAAGAATTCTCATTCTTCTCACATGTTTACTATTCTTATTCTCGAATTGACTATTTTTTATTGACTCTCGATTAATTCCATCTGTAATTGATTGCAATTATGACATTATCGCCATTTCGGATCATGCTCCAATGAAACTTTCTATTAAGTTAATGGATACGTCTTCTACTAATAGACAATGGCGATTTAATTCTAATTTGCTTCAAGATTTGGACTTTGTTAAGTTTATGAAGGGACAGATTGATTTCTTCTTGTCAACTAATATTATGGAAGAAATTTCCAATGGAACAGTATGGGATGCTTTTAAAGCTTATACCCGCAGACAGATTATTTCCTATTCGGTTGGTTTGAAAAAACGTACTAAGAATGAAATACTCCTGTTGGTTGATAAAATTAAAGAAATTGAAAAAAATATTCTATTGCTCCTAGCAAGGAGCTTTATAAGCAGAGAGTTGAACTTCAAATAGAACATAGTTTACTATTAACACCCTCGATCGAAAATCAATTAATGAAAACCAGAAGTGAGTTTTATATTCATAGTGATAAACCGGGTAAATTATTAGCTAATCAATTGAAATCTACTTCAGTTAAACGTCAAATTACTAAGATTCATAAATACAATGACACTTTGAGTTGATCATGACGAGATAAACAAAATCTTTCAAGAATTTTATGCCTCATTATACCATTCTGACTTTCCTCATGATTTTAACATCATGCATGATTTTTTAAGAAAATTGAATTTTCCAAAATTATTACCCGCAGACTGCTTATCCTTAGAAACTCCTATTACAGAGGAAGAAATAACAGCTGTAATCTCATCAATAAATTCTGGTAAAGCATTTGGTCCGGATGGTTTTACAGTGGAATTCTTTGTCTTTTTCCTCTATTCTCTCTCCTTGGCTGTCTAGAATATTCAAAGAAGCAATCAGTTTAGGTAAATTACCACAATCGTTTTATGAGGCTTCTATTTCTTTAATTCTTAAAAAGAATAGATTTAAAATTTTTTTCAAAAATTTAAGCAACTAGGTTAGAAAAGGTATTACCTCAATTTATATCTGTGGACCAAACAGGATTTATTAAAAACCGTTATTCATCTTTCAATACTAGGAGGTTAATGAATATTGTTCATAACCCCTCATTTAATACTCCAGAATGTATTATTTCATCAGATGCTGACAAAGCCTTTGATAGAGCTGAATGGCCTTATTTATTTAGTGTGTTCGAGAAATTTAATTTTAGTCCAATATTTATATCCTGGATTAAACTGTTATATCATACCCCTGTAGATTTGGTTTGTACTAATAATCAAAGATCTCCATTTTTTTCGTCTATCTTGTGGTACTACGCAATGATGCCCTCTTAGTCCTTTATTATTTAATACTGCCCTTGAACCTTTAGCAATTGCTATCTGTGACTCGCCCAACATTTTTGGTATTACCCGTGGAAATGAAATACATAAACAATCACTATATGCAGATGATTTGTTATTATATACCTCTAATCCAGAGAAATCAATTCCTGTTATTTTATCTTTGTTGGCTCAATTTAGTAATTTTTCTGGTTATAAATTAAACCTTTATAAGAGTGAATTATTTCCCCTAAATAAGCAGGTTCCTATTTATGGATGTTTACCATTTAAATTGGTTACTGACTGTTCTATATATTTTGGGATTATAATCACGAAAAAGCATAAAGATTTATTTAAAGCTAATTTTTTACCTTTAATTGATCAGATTAAACTTTTGTTTACTAAATGGTCACCAATGTCTTTGTCTCTGATCGGTCGGATCAATGCTATCAAGATGATTATTTTGCCTGAATTTTTATATGTATTTCAATCAGTTCCAATTTTTATTTCAAAATCTTTTTTTGATAATGTTGATTCAAAAATTTCTTCATATATATGGCAGAACAAAAACCCTAGGCTAGGTAAAAGGCATTTACAGAGATCTAAAAAAAGGGGGGGGGGTAGCGCTCCCGAATTTTAGATTTTACTATTGGGCAATTAATATTCGATACCGAAAATTTTGGTTACGAGACTTGGATGCAATTTCAAGTCCACATTGGGTAAATCTTGAATGTAATTCATTACAAGGGTTTTCATTGGGTTCTGTTTTAGGGACTTCGCTTCCTTTCATTCTTTCTAAATTGTATAAACAAATGAATAATCCAATAGTTAAGCATACTTCACGTATATGGTTTCAATTTCGAAAATTTTTTGCGTTGAACCAATTTATTTTAGCAAGTCCTATTATATCTAATTTCTTTTTTCAACCTTCCACTATGGATCAAGCTTATTTAGATTGGAGAATCAAAGGTATAGTACGATTTCGTGATTTATTTTTGGATAATTGTTTTATGTCCTTTGATCAACTACCTAATAAGTATAATTTACCTAGATCTCACTTTTTTAGATACCTACAGGTTAGAAACTTTTTTTAGAAACAGTTAAAGTTAATACTTTTCTAAATTGTTAGCGGATGTTTTTGGTCCAAATAAATTGGAGAAACCCCCATTGCTAGACCGCGCACATCGTTCTTTACGTGCTAAACCGGCTAAACAATTTAAACCGAGGACTGTCATTATTTGGTTTCATTATGTTCATGTTAAGGAACAACCGATACGAGCTGCTCGGTGGAAAGGCATGATCAAATTTCAAAACTTTAAATTTTGTATCGTTGAGGATTTCAGCCAGGAAGTATTGAAAGAACCAATGGCTTTTAAAACACAGATGTCGGAACTTTATTGTCAGGGCTATAAATTAGCGTTGCTGTTCCCAGCTGGTTTGAGAGTTGTTATGGCGGATAATTCTCGTCGTTTGTTTAAAACTCCAGGCGAAGCTCAAAGTTTTCTCAACAAATTGCCTTCCTCTGCTGAGGACTAATTAACGCACTGTTTTTCTTTTTCTGAATCTGTTTTTCGTTTCCTTTTTTTAAAAAAAAAGTTAATATCTAGCTTACAGATTTAGATTTTTATATTCTGAGGGTTCTTGTCTTGATTTTGTAGTATTGGTATTTTTCATATTCTTAAATGATAGTATTCTTTTTTGTTAGTGATTTTGTATATCTTACTTTTAATATTGTTCCTTTTGAGAGCAATTTAGTTACAGTTTTAATGTTTGCTTTTCCTTTTTTTTGAAATGTTCCTGGAGAAGTATTACATTTTAAGATGGTGGATTGCTTCCTTCTCCTTCCCAGAATTCTCTTCTTCTTGCGTCATTTCCGATCATTTATATATGAAAAACTAATAATATGAACCTGCGCTTGCTCTTTTCTTGAAATATGAGTAAGAATTCAAAGTTCGGAGATGCAACGGGACTTGGGAGTACTCGTGCAGGATACCCTTAAAGTTAACCTCCAGGTTGAGTCAGTAGTGAAGAAGGCGAATGCAATGTTGGTATCCATTTCTAGAGGAATAGAGTATAGGAGCAGGAATGTGCTGTTGAGGCTCTATAAGGCGCTGGTGAGACCTCACTTGGAGTACTGTGGGCAGCTTTGGTCTCCTTATTTAAGAAAGGATGTGCTGACGTTGGAGAGGGTACAGAGAAGATTCACTAGAATGATTCCGGGAATGAGAGGGTTAACATATGAGGACCGTTTGTCCGCTCTTGGACTGTATTCCTTGGAGTTTAGAAGAATGAGAGGAGACCTCATAGAAACATTTCGAATGTTGAAAGGCATGGACAGGGGGACTTCCGGAAGAGCTCATGGAGTGAAGTCGTGTTCTTGACTCGCTCCATTACCTCTGAGTTTTTCTTCTTATGATCAGCTACATTTTAACTAACCATTAAGGCATCGACTTTTACAATACTTTGAAACAAATTGGGCTCTTTGATAATCGGATGTTTTTAAGGTCTGCTATGTCTAAGAATGGAAAAAATGGGAAGGACGGCAAACCTCCGGTTGGACCGAAAGGTATCGATTTTCCTCCGACTGAACCACCGGTGACTTTGAAAGCTATATCGGATCTAATTCAAAGGGAAATTTCAACCTCTATTACGGAGCTGATTCGTGCGGAAATTTCAATTAATTTCCAGAAAATTGCCGATTCAATCAATAAAATACAAACATCTATTACGGAACATCAGTCGGCTATATCTGATTTTCAAAAATCCACGCAACAAAATGAACTCAAGATGGGGAAAATTGAAGAAACAATTAATATAATGAAGAAGAAACTTGACTTTCTGACCTTTAAAAACTCTGACTTAGAATCCAGAATGCGACGGCAGAATCTTCGAATGATTGGGGTGCGTGAAGCTGCTGAATCTGACAACCCTATGAAGTTTTTTTCTCAACTTTTAAAAGATGCATTTCCTACTGTATTTCCTGACCAACCACCGTTACTGGATCGTGTTCACAGAGTTCCATCATACTCGTCTAAGTCAGATAAACCTCGACATGTCACCTTACGTTTTCATTACTTTCAAGACAAGGAGAAACTGTTTCGATTCATTCGATCTAAAGGTTTCATTGATTTTTTGGATCTTCATTTCCGGTTTGTGGAGGATTTCAGTAAACCAATTCAGGATCAACGGGTTCGTTACAGATCTGTGATGTCGGAACTCTACAAGATGGATTTAAAACCAGCGCTGCTTTACCCAGCACGTCTAAGGATTCATACGTTGGATGGAGCCCTCCATTTTTTTGAATCTCCATCGGATGCCCAGAGTTATCTGGATCAATTTTCACCTTCAACATCTTAATCGTAATTTTTAACTATCTCCATTTGATCGGAGGTTGTGAATCTGTCGGCCTTAATTTTTTTTGCCTTATATGGGCAGAAAAGTTTATTTTTGATTAATGAATATGGTTGCTAAACTTTCTTTCTATCTGCGTCATTCCTTTCTTTTTCCCAGGGGATTCTGGGTGGTTATTTCCTCAGCGTCATTCTACGTATTTCCTTTGAGGCCTTAAATTTTGTAGTTTTTAAATCTACTTTGTTTTGTAGGTTTTCATAACTAGTTTATGTTAATAATTTCATTTCTTTTTTTTGTTTATTCATAGGGCCTGGGGTTTGTTGGAGTTTTTTTTTATATTTTCTGGCTTTTTCTCTGTTATATTTTGTCTTAATTGATTTACTTTTTTTATTCTTTTACTGTTTTATAACTAGCTGATCTTTTTTATATTTACACTGTTTTTTTAAGGAGCGTCTATCGGAGATCATGGGGGTAGTTTTAGTGCCTGCTTCTTTCTGGCTGGTCTGTTTTAGATTTAGCCTTGGGGTCATGGGGTGGAGGGTGGTGGGAGGGGCTTCACGTTTTAGTTTTTTTCTTCTTGGGCTATGTACACCATTGAAGTATTGGTTGCGTTCTCCTTCCCGGTATCTCTTATTTGTTCTGTTCCCTTTCCGGGTTCGTGGGTCAATCCTCCTTTTTGCCGGTTGACTTTAGGGTTTATGGAGTCTATTATTAATTTTGTCTCCTGGAATACTAATGGTCTTAACCATCCTATTAAAAGGAAAAAAGTTTTTAAAGTGTTCCGGAGACTTAAAGCACAAATTCTATTTTTACAAGAGACCCATGTGCGGAGGGGGGACAGACTACGTTTTTTTTAAATTCTGGAAGGAACAATAGTTTCATTCGAACTCTAACGCTAAGATTCGAGGCATCTCTATTTTTATAGACTCCTCAGTTACTTTTATACAACATGATATTATCTCTGATCCGAATGGTAGATTTCTACTGGTTAGTGGTCTACTATTTAATAAAAAGGTAGTTTTGGTTAAGGTTTATGCTCCCAATATGGACTGTCCGGAATTTTATAAATCATTATTCAATCAGTTCCCGAATTTGAATGAGTTTTCATTGATCTGGGGCGGAGATCTTAATACCTGTTTATCTCCAGCTTTGGACCGTTCAGCTCCTCTACGGACCTTACCTAATAAATCTGCAACTTTGATTAATTCATTCCTCTCTGATTCTGGGTCGACGGACATTTGGCGTTTTTTGCATCCTCAGGAAAAAGATTTTTCTTTTTTTTTCACATGTTCACCATTCCTATTCAAGAATTGATTATTTCTTTATTGACTCTCGTCTTATTTCTTCAGTGATTAAATGTGATTATGACTCTATAACCATTTCGGATCATGCTCCACTTAAGCTTTCCATTAAAATTCAGGCCAATACACAAAATAATAGACAATGGCGTTTTAATTCGCTGTTGCTTCAGGACTCGGACTTTGTTAACTTTATGAATGAACAGATTGATCTTTTTTTTACAATCAACTATACAGAGGATATTTTTGTGAACATTCTTAGGGATACTTTTAAAGCTCATATTCGTGGTCAGATTATCTCGTATTCTGCTGCTTTGAGGAAGAAGCTGAAGCAGGAGGAGTTGGTAATTGTGGACAAGATTAAGGAAATTGATAAGAAATATGTTACAGCTCCCTCTGAGGAGTTGTATAAACAAAGAACTGAACTTCAAATGGAACACAGTTTACTACTTTCACCCTCGATTGTAAACCAATTAAAGAAAACAAGAAGTGAATTTTATGTACACAGTGACAAAATTGGCAAACTGTTGGCTAACCAATTGAAGTCTAATTATGCTAAATCTCAAATTAATCAGATTTATAATCAAAATGATCGACTGATACTTGATCATGCGGGGATTAATCAAACCTTCTTTGATTTTTATTCTTCCTTATATCAATCAGAGTCTCCTCGAGACTCTAAATATATGAATGATTTTTTAGATAACCTGGACTTCCCTAAGATTTCACAGGATATGTCTTCTATGCTAGATACTCCCATTACCACTGATGAGATTAAGAATGTTATTTCCTCTATGAACCTGGGGAAAGCTCCTGGCCCTGATGGGTTTACCGCAGAATTTTATAAATGTTTTGCACCTTCATTAATCCCTTGGTTCTGTAGGGCTTTCGAGGCTTCATTAAAACTTGGTAAACTTCCCGAATCTTTCAATAGAGCGTCAATCTCTCTAATATTAAAGAAGGATAAAGATCCTGCTCAATGTGCATCTTATAGACCAGTATCTTTATTAAATGTTGATTCTAAAATTTTTTCTAAGTTATTAGCAAACAGATTAGGAAAAGTACTTTCTTTTATTATTTCGGAAGACCAAACGGGTTCTATTAAAGGTCGTTACTCTTTTTATAACATTCACACACTGTTAAATATTGTTTATACCCCCTCACAAAATGTTCCTGAATGTGTTATCTCTTTAGATGCTGAGAAAGCTTTTGATAGAGTAGAATGGCCTTACTTATTTAAGGTGCTTGAAATGTTTAATTTTAGCTCAAAATTTATATCCTGGATCAAACTGTTATATCATTCTCCTGTGGCCTCGGTCCGTACCAACTCTCTAAGCTCACCTTTTTTTCCTCTTTTTCGAGGTACTCGACAAGGTTGTCCTCTTAGTTCTTTATTATTTGATATTGCATTAGATCCTCTTGCAATTGCCATTTGAGAATCTCCAAATATTACTGGGATAACTCGGGGCATAAAGTCCCATAAAATATCACTCTATGCTGATGACTTACTTTTATATATTTCTAATCCTCAAAAATCCATCCCTGCTGTTTTAGAGTTATTAGCACAATTTAGTCTTTTTTCAGATCATAAATTAAATCTCAGTAAGAGTGAACTTTTCCTGATTAATAAACAACTTCCCTTATATCATAACTTTCCGTTTAAATTGATTAATAATTATTTTTCATATCTTGGGATTAAAATTACTTATAAACACAAAGATTTATTTAAGATTAACTTTTTACCCTTAATTGACCATATTATTCAACTTTCATCTAAATGGTTTCCATTATATTTAACTTTGATTGGTCGTATTAATGCAGTTAAGATGTTTTTTCTGCCAAAATTTTTATATATATTTCAGACATTACTGATTTTTGTTCCAAAATCTTTTTTTGATAAAGTTGACTCAAAAATTTCTTCATTTATTAGGCAAAATAAAAACCCGAGACTGGGTAAAATACATTTACAGAAAGCTAAGAGAGATGGAGGTTTAGCATTACCTAACTTTAGATTCTACTATTGGGCAATTAATATTCGACATATGAAATTTTGGTTACTTGACCAGGATATACTATCCATTCCTAAATGGGTAGCATTGGAATTACAATCTGTTCAGGGCTATACACTTGGCTCTATTTTAGGTTCCTCTCTTCTTTTTGATTTGAAACGCCTCAAACAGGTCTCTAACCCGATAGTTAAATATACCCTACGTATTTGGTTTCAATTCAGAAAATTTTTTGATCTTAACCAATTTGGGCTAGCGATTCCTATTTTAGGTAACATATTTTTTCCTCCCTCTTTTACGGATCGTGCTTTTCAAATTTGGAAGACTGAGGGTATTTCATGGTTTTTGGATTTATTTTTAGATGGTTCCCTTATGTCTTTTGAACAATTATCTAATAAATATAATTTATCAAGAATACATTTTTTAGATATCTACAAGTTAGAAATTTCCTAAGTACTATACTTTCTTCCTTTCCAATGCTTCCTCCTACATATATTTTAGATACTATAATTAACCTTAATCTATGTCAGAAAGGTGCATCGGCTATGATTTATAATATTATTATGAAACTTAGGAAAGCTCCATTTGATAAGATTAGGATAGATTGGGAACAGGAATTGGGTTCTATCATTTCCGTGGATGACTGGGGGCAGATTTTACAATTAGTCAATACTTCCTCTATCTGTGCTAAACATTCGCTAATTCAATTTAAAGTTGTAAAATAGAGCACATATGTCCAAAGATAAATTAGCTCGCTTTTATTCTCATATTAATCCTTTTTGTGATAGATGTCCGGGGCAGATAGCCTCTTTAACTCATATGTTTTGGTCTTGTCCTACTCTGGAAGTTTTTTGGAGAGACATTTTTAATATTATCTCAAAGGTATTGAATATAGATATCTCTCCTCACCCTATTACTGCTATCTTTGGACTACCTAAAATTTCCAGTAATCTTTCTCCTTCAGCCCATAGAATGATTGCATTTCTTACTTTAATGGCGAAAACATGTATCTTACAATATTGGAAAGAGCTTAATGCTCCAACTACCTTTTTTTGGTTTTCTCAGACGATATTATGCTTGAATTTGGAGAAAATTAGAAGCAATCTTTATGCTTCCTCACTTAAATTTGAACAGACCTAGAGATTTTTTATTCAATATTTTCATTTAATGTAATTTTTTTTTCTTCTCTTTTTTGCTCCATATTTATATACCCTTCTTGTTTTTTTTACTGTTTTTAATGGAGGTCGGGTTTGAGGATGTGATTTTAAGTTCTTTAACTCTACTTGGTTCCAAGTTAGCCCATTGCTTTGCTTTGCTTTTAGTTTAGTTGCACGGTGGGTTTTTTTTGGGTTTTTTTTTTCCTTTTCTCTATTGATATATATATATATATAAATTAGTATACTATTATGTTACCTTAGTATGTTATGTTTAAATTACATTGTTTGTATCATTTTTTTTGTATTAATATCTCCTGTAATTTTATTATATTCTAACAGTGTATTAGTGCCTATATGGCTTACCTTTTTGTATACTTATTCAATAAAAAGATTTAAAAAGAAAGAAAGAAAGGCATGGACAGAGTGGATGTGGCAAAGTTGTTTCCCTTGATGGGGGAGTCTAGTACGAGAGGGCACGACTTAAGGATTGAAGGGCGCCCATTCAGAACAGAAATGCGAAGAAATTTTTTTAGTTAGAGGGTGGTGAATCTATGGAATTTGTTGCCACGGGCAGCAGTGGAGGTCAAGTCATTGGGTGTATTTAAGGCAGGGATTGATAGGTATCTGAGTAGCCAGGGCATCAAAGGTTATGGTGAGAAGGTTGGGGAGTGGGACTAAATGGGAGAATGGATCAGCTCATAATAAAATGGCGGAGCAGACTCGATGGGCCGAATGGCCGACTTCTGCTCCTTTGTCTTATGGTCTAAGTAACTAGTTTGTGTTTGTAATTGTTGTAATCTTTTCCTTACATTTACAGTAACTTTTTTTTTTACTTTTCTGACTATGGGTGGTGTTTTTTTTACGATAAACATATTTCTATTAGGTTGCCTTCTGGAAAGACGGCGTTAGATTTATCTGCAGATTTAGCATTGGTCACTTCCTGGCTTTTTTCTGAGTTTTTGTGGGAGGGGGTGGTATTTTTGTTCCTATTTTCAATTTAGTTCTTTTCCTTAAATGGGCTGACTTGAAACTACCAAAATGCCCGAAATGTCATGACTTCCGGTTCCACTTTGGACCTTCTTTCCTCTTCTAGGGTCATGAGTTTATATTCTGGTTAACCCTTTACATACCTTATTGTCGATTTCACTACTATGGATAAGATTATTAATTTGGTTTCTTGGAATACAAATGGTTTAAACCACCCGATTAAACGGAAGAAAATTTTCTAAAGTATTCCACAGGATGAATGCTCACATTATCTTTGTACAAGAAACTCATGTCCAGAAAGAGGATAATCAGCCTTTTTTTAGGTTCTGGAAGGAAGAACAGTACCACTTGAATTCACAGGCCAAAGTAAAAGGCGTTTCTATTTTTATAGATCCGTTAATTTCATTTTTGCATCATGAGACTATTTCAGATCCAAATGGTAGATTTTTGTTAATTATTGGTTTGATATTTAACAAAAAAGTTGTTATGCTTAATATTTACGCCCCAAATGTTGATTGTCCTGAATTTTTTAAGAATCTCTTTACATCCCTTCCTCATTTAAATGATTATATGTTGATAATGGGCGGAGATTTTAACTGCTGTTTAAATCTTTTGATGGATAGATCCATGTCCAATCAAGTACTTCCAAACAAATCGGCTACTCTTATTAACTTTTTTATGGTTGACTGGAATCTCAGAAATTTTTACATCCCAATGAGAAAAAGTTCTCATTTTTTCACATGAAAATCATTATTCAAGAATTGATTATTTTCTTATTGACTCTTGATTAATTCCACTTGTTATTGACTGCAAATATGACTCCATTGCTGTCTCCGATCATGCGCCATTGAAACTATCTATTAAGTCAATGGATACATCTTCTAGTACTAGACAAGGGCAATTTAATACCACTTTGCTTCAGGATTCGGACTTTATTAATTTTATTGAGGAAAAGATTAATTTTTTCTTTACAACGAATTTTACGGAGGGAATTTCCAGCGGGGTACTATGGAATACTTTTAAAGCATATATTCGTGGACAAATTATTTCACATGCTGCTGGATTAAAAAAGTGAACTGATAATGAAATACTTAAACTGGTTGACAAGATCAAAGATATTGACAAGAAATATTCTATAGCTCCCAATCAGGAGCTTTACAAAGAGAGAGTTGAACTTCAAATGGAACGTAGTCTACTGCTATCATTTTCGATTGAAAGCCAATTTATTAAAACTAAGAGTCAATTCTATATACATGGTGATACAACTGGGAAACTATTGGCTAATCAATTGAAATCGGCTTCGGCTAAGTGCCAGATTGTTAAGATTCGTAAAAAAGAGGGCACTCTGACGGTTGATCATGATGAGATAAATAAATCCTTTCAAGAATTTTATACCTCCCTATATCAAACAGAATTTCCTGATGACTCCACTATAATGCATGAATTGTTAAAGAAATTGAATATTCCAATATTATCATCCAATGAACGTTTAAAACTACATGTACCTATTATGGTAGAAGAAATAAAAAATGCTATTTCTTCGACAAACTCAGGTAAAGCACCTGGCCCAGACGGATATATAGTAGAATTTTTAAAATTTTTCTCGACTATACTGTCTCCTTGGTGATGTAGAATCTTTAGGGATGCAGTATCTATAGGTAAATTACCACAATCTTTTTATTGAGCTTCTATTTCCCTAATTCTCAAAAAAGATAAGGATTCTACTGAATGTGCATCTTATAGGCTTATATCTTTGCTGAATGTGGATTCTAAGATTTTTTCTAAAATATTGGCAACGAGATTGGAGAATGTATTGCCTCAAATTATTTCTGTTGATCAGACTGGATTTATTAAAAATCATTACTCTTTCTTTAATATTAGGAGATTAATGAATATTGTTTATACTCCTTCACCTAGAACTCCAGAATGCGTCATTTCATTGGATGCTGAGGAAGCCTTTGATAGAGTCAAATGGATATTTTTTTTAATATGCTTGAGAAATTTAATTTTACTCCGATATTTATATCTTGGATTAACTTGATATATCTTACTCCTTTGGCTTCAGTATTTACTAATAATCAAAGATCTCCCCTTTTTTATTTATTCTGTGGCACTAGGTAAGGTTGCCCTCTTAGTCCACTACTATTCGATATTGCCCTGGAACCGTTAGCTATTGCTAATCGTGACTCCCCTAATATATTTGGTATTACCTGTGGAAATCAGACACATAAATTATCACTATATGCAGATGATCTACTATTATATATTTCTAACCCGGGGAAATCCATTCCACCAGTATTAACTCTGCTGGCTCAGTTCAGTAGTTTTTCTGGTTATAAATTGAACCTAGGTAAGAGTGAACTTTTTCCATTAAATATGCAGGCTCCCATTTATAGATGTTCACCATTCAGAGTGATTACTGACTATTTTACTTATTTGGGAGTTAAAATTGCTAAGAGACACAATGACTTATTCAAGCTCAACCTAATACCGTTAATTAGTCAGCTTAAACAACTGATTTCTAAGTGGTTCCCATTGTCTCTATCACTGATTAGTGCTATTAAAATGATTATTCTACCTAAATTTTTATATCTACTCCAAGCGATATCAATTTTTATTCCTAAATCTTTTTTTGATACTATTGATTCTAAAATTTCCTCCTATATATGGCAGAATAAAAATCCCAGGTTAAGTAAAAAAAAAATTTACAGAAGTCCAAGAAAGATGGTGGTTTAGCATTGCCTAATCTAAGATTCTATTATTGGGCAATTAATATTCAATATTTAATATTTTGGACACAAGTTTGGAATATAATTCCAAGTCCACAATGGGTAAACCTTGAAGGTTACTCTGTACAAGGGTTCTCTTTGGCTTCCATTTTAGGAACTTCACTTCCTTTTGTATTATCTAAATTGAATAAAAAATGGTTAATCCAATAATTAAACATATATTACGAATATGGTTTCAATTTCGTAAATTTTTTGGTTTTAACAAATTTATATTATCAAGCCCTATTATATCTAATTTTTTTCCACCCTCGGTTATGGATCAGGCCCTTTTGATATGGAAAATGAAAGGTATAACATGTTTCCATGACTTATATCTGAATAACTGCTTCATGTCTTTTGAACAGTTACCTAATAAATTTAATTTGTCCAGATCCCACTTCTTTAGATATTTACAAATAAGAAACTTTTTAAATACCATGCTACCTACCTTCCCGAGTTCACACCCTACTGATATCATCGATAAAATTTTAGGTTTAAATCCCTTTCAGAAGGGATTAATAGCAACTATTTATGATATAATTATGAAATTACAGCCAGGTATATCTGATAAAATTAAAAATGAATGGGAAAGGGAACTTCAACTTTGCCTACCTATAGAGAAATGGGATAAAATTTTTCCATTAGTTAGTTCCTCCTCTATATGTGCCAAACATACGCTAATACAATTTAAAGTAGTGCATAGGGCCCATAAGTCTAAAGATAAACTAGCCCATTTTTATTCCCAATCCTCCTACCACATTTCAATGGTTTTTCCAATCTATATCATGTTTAAGTTTAGAAAAAAATCAGAAGTGACATTTTTGATCCTTTAATTTGAAGAGACTTGGAAACCATTTGTTCAACATTTTCATATGATGTAACTTGACCTTTCCGAATCCTTCTTATTAACTTAAAATATATGAATAGAGGAGCGGAGTTGATGACATTATTGAATGTATTCAATTTAGATATTGGTCCAGCCTTGTTTTGTCCCGTTTGCTTTTTTTTGGGGGGTTAGTATTTCAGGGTTTTTTTTTGGTTTTTTGGCGGGGGGGGGGTCTTCTTTGCATTTTTTTTCCTTTTTTCTCTATGATTAATAGTTTAGAAGTCTATTACACCTGCATTATTTGAAGTCTTTTTTGTACATATTTATCAACAATAAGATTATTCCAATCTCTCTCTGTGACAATATTGTTATTCTGTTTATAATTTTGGAAAATTAATAAAAAGATTTAAAAAGAAAGGAAGAGACAACAAACTGTCTCAACTTCACCACTCCTCTGTCCAATTCTAACCTCACTGCTTCCGAACGCACTGCTCTCCACTCTCTCCGCACTAATACCAACTTCACCATCAAACCAGCAGATGGGGGTGTTGCTGTAGTAGTCTGGTGGACTGACCTCTTCCTTGCTGAGGCCAGGCGACAACTCTCAGACACCTCCTCTTACTCACCCCTCGAACAGGACCCCACTAAGGAGCACTAGGCCATTATCTCCCACACCATCACTGATCTTATTACCTCTGGGGATGTCCAACCCACCGCCACCAACCTCATAATTCCCACACCTTGCATCTCCTGTTTCTACCTCCTACCCAAGATCCACAATCCTGCCTGTCCAGGTAGATCCATTGTTTCAGCTTGTTCCTGCCTCACCAAACATGTATCTGCATATCTTGACTGTGTTTTATCTCCTACCCCCTAGTTCAGTTCCTTCCTACCTACGTTTTCTCTGGATCTTTTCAATGACTTTATGTGCCAGATCCCAGTCATCTCATTTTCACTATGAATGTCCAGACTCTTTCCACCTCAATCCCACGTCAGATGGGTCTTAAAGCTCTCTGCTTCTTTCTGGACACCAGACCCAACCTGTTCCCCTCCACCACCACTCTCCTCGTCTGGTAGAACTGGGCCTCACTCTCAATAATTTCTCCTTTCCTTCCACTCTCTTCAAACCAAAGTTGTAGCCGTGTGCACCCGCATGGGTCCCAGCTATGCCTGCCATTTTGTTTGCTACGTGGAACAGTTAATGTTCCAAGCCTACACCAGTATCACTCCCCAGCTTTTCCTATGCTACGTTGATGACTGCATTGGTGCTGCTTCCTGCACCCATGCCGAGCTCACCGACTTCATCAATTTTGCTTCCAACTTCCACCCTTCCTGCAAACTTACCTGGTCCATTTCTGACACCTCTCTCCCCTTTCTGAGGTGTCTCAGTGCACCTGCGCCGGTCGTGCATGCAGCCTGTTACAGCCGTTCCGACTAGTATTCTTACATTTCTCTTCTTACTTTTTTAACTTACGTTATTTGTTGTATTTTTTTCATGGCAACGCGTTGAAGCTGCGCCCTCTCTAACATGCTGGTAGAGAGAGTTTTATTTGGGTTTTTAGCACTGGAAATAGTTACATTCGGACACGTCTCATTAGCGGGGCAGCAGTATAGTCGCATTGTTTATTCCAGGGACTAGCTGATTGCGCTTATGCCGGCCGGTTTAGTGAGCTGAGCGGTGGGCACCCCTGCTGAAAACTGGAGGAAAACACACAGAGGATGCGGAGGGGGATCACAAAGGCGAGGAAAGAGAACCAGGTCGAGACAACAGAGACTTATGGAGAAGAGGAGTTCGGTGGGTAATAAAATGGACGAGTTGACGGCGCTAGCCAGGAGTCAGAGAACATTTCGGGAGTGCAGTGTTATGTGTTTTACTGAAACGGGGCTGCACAAGGGCATATCCGATCAAAACTTTTCCGTGAATGGCTTCCAGATCGTTCGGGCTGACCGGAAGTGCACTGAGAGCGGTAAGCGTAAAGGAGTTGGGGGCTTACTGTTCTGGTTAACAATGGATGGTGCAATTCTGGTCATATTACGATCGAGGAACGTGTTTGTAGACCGGATATTGAACTTTCTGCTGTTGGACTCCGGCCATATTCCACCAAACTACAACACTGGGCGTCACGGGAGGATGTTCCTGCCTGTGGCCATCGAACTTTGCATCTCCTCCCGTGGAGGGTCAGACACCCTGAGCCAATAGGCTGGTCCTGGACTTATTTCCATCTGGCATAGTTTGCATATTATTGTTTGATTGATTGTGGCTTTTGTATTGCTATATTTATGCTCTATTCTTGGTTGGTGCGGCTGTAACGAAACTGAATTTCCCTCGGGATCAATAAAGTATATCTATCTATCTATCTATCTTCTCAATCTCTGTCTCTATCTTTGGAAACACTTTACCTACTGATAACTTTTATAAACTCACTGATTCTTACAGCTACCTGGACTATACCTCTTCCCACCCTATCACTTGTAAAAATGCCATCCCCTTCTCTCAATTCCTCTCTCTCTGTTGCATCTGCTCTCAGGATGAGACTTTTCATTCCAGAATAAAGTATCTGCCCTCCTTCTTCAAAGACAGGGGCTTTCCTTCCTCCACTATCAATGCTGCCCTCAACCGTATCTCTTCCATTTTGCACATGTCTGCCCTCACTCCATCATCCCGCCACCCCACCAGGGCCAGGGTTCGGTTCCTCTTGCCCTCACTTACCACCCCACCAGCCTCTGCGTCCAGCACATAATTCTCTGCAACTTCTGCCATCGCCAAAGGGATCCCACAGCCAAGCACATCTTTCCATCCCCCAACTTTCTGTAGGGATCGCTCCTCACGTGACTTCCTTGTCTATTCATCCCTCCCCACTGATCTCCCTCCTGGTACTTACACTTCCATTTGAACAAGTGCCACACCTGCCCCTACACTTCTTCCCTCACTACCACTCAGGGTCTCAAACAGCGCTTCCAGTTGAAGCGACTCTTCATCTGAGAGTTTGTTGAGGTCATCTAATGTATCCAGTGCACCTGGTGTGGCCTCCCATATATTAGTGAGACCCTACGTAAATTGGGAGACTGCTTCATCGATAACTATACTCCATTTTGCAGAAAAAGTGGGATCTCCTGGTGGCCACCCATTTCATTTCAACTTCCAGTTCCCATTCCAACATGTCAGTCCATGGCCTCCTCTACTGCCACAATGAGGCCACACTCATGTTGGAGGAGCAACACCTAAATTCCATCTGGGTGGCCTCCAAAATGGCAAGAACGCCAATTTCGTGAACTTCTAGTAATTGTCCCTCCTCCCTGTTGCAACGTGAATGAAATCACCGGAGAAAGGGTTACTGGTACATACAAGGCAGCTTCCTTATTCAACAAAACAAGGTTCAGCAGGCATCATACGCACGGAGATGCTTTCAGTGGAAAGGTCTGCTGCCCAACGTGGGGCTCGATATTTATTTGCTACACACAAAGGGCAATTCATATTTACGAAGTATAGACAATGCTTTCTTCTGAAGCTACATACAAAACTTAACGCCTGAATACCAGCCGAGACCTGTTGGCATCTGTCGAATGAATGTAATCAGGTGTTAAGTTTTGTATGTACATCCCACCACAGGCCAGTGCCAACCTGGCTTTCAATGAACTATGCAAAACCATCAATATCCATGGAACTACCCAGCCAGAGGCTGCTTTCATCATCACTGGAGACTTTAACCAAGCGTCGCTGACTAGAGCTTACCCGAAGCTCTGCCAACACATCGGGATGAGCACACGGGGAGGAAGCATACTCAACCACTGCTACTCTCCCTTCTGCAATGCCTACAAAGCACTTCTCTGCCCTCCATTTCGAAAGTCTGACCATTCCTCCATTTTGCTCCTGCAGAAACTGAAACAGGAAATGGCCATAGTGAAAACCATCCACTGCTGGTCCAACCAATCAGACTCAATGTTACAAGACTGCTTTGATAGCGCCACCTGGGAGGTATTTCGAGCTGAGAACATCTCCAAAACACAGAAGTGGTCACAAGCTTCATTCGGCAATGCAGTGAAGACATAGTTCCCCAAAAATCAGTCAGGGTCTACCCAAACCAGAAGCCTTGGATAAATAGTTGAGAGGCGGAACTTAGGAGGATGATGGTGCTTAACAGCAACTCCTCTGTTTGCATCTTTGAAAACAGTTCTATTTCTATCTTTGATATCTCTATTTTTCCCTTTCAAGGTTCTTTGAAGACCCTGACCTGGAGTTACACACTGACTTCAGTTCTTTGCGGAAATGGGACCCACTCTCAGGGCCTCACGACCGGCTGCTTTTCGATATGCCAACAACGCAGCCTGGAAGACTAGCGCGCCTTTAGGGTGCCAGATTTTCTTGGCTCTGGAGGCGGGCGGATTCAAGGCCGGTGCTGCTTCCTGATATGTCGTGGGAGACGGAAGATAGTAAGCAGCGAGCTGGATAGTGGCTGTGTGCCCAGGCACCCGAGTTCTTTGCCCACAGAAAAATCGACGCAATAGACTTTTAACAACGTAAATCAGCAAGTTGTTTGTTATGTCTCCCCTGTCGCTGTGAAATGGAGACACCTCTTTTTCCCTTATTAGGGAGAGAGAGAGAGAGAGAGAGAGACTGTGGTATGTCGAATTACCGGGTGAACGAGTAGTCTTTGGGGTACTGCAAGCCTCTGTCTTTATTGATGCTTTGCTGCACGCTTGAGTGCTCAGCTGGGGGTGCCAATGGTTTTTTGCTGGGGGGGGGAGGTTATTGCTTTGCTGCTGCTTATGCGTGGGAGGGTGGAATTGGGAGGGAAGCTTTTGGGGATTCTAACATTTAACTGTCATTCATCCTTTGGGGCACTCCTCTGTTTCCGTGGATGCTTGCAAAGAAAAAGAATTTCAGGATGTATATTGTATACATTTCTCTGACATTAAATGTACCTATTGAAATAGTTCAATGCGTGTTGCTCTCAATGCGAGAGATAAAGCCTTCACCTTCAGAGACCAACAGGAGCTCAAAAGGTGGCTCTATGATTTACGTGGAGCCATTAGGGTGGCAAAATGGCAACAGAGGGACAATCTCCAGTCAGAACTTTGCGACAGTGACACGCGCAGCATATGTCAAGGACTACACACCATCGCAGACGTCAAGAGGAAACGCAGCAGTACTGCCCACATCACCACCTCTCTCCCAGATGAGCTAAACGTATATTTTTGGTCATTTCGAGGTTGACAAGACTGAATCCCCAAGTACAGACATCGACGATGCCTGCTCCTTGGTCACCTCTGAGGCTGAGGTACAGTGAACATTCCAACATGTCAACAGACCCAAGGCAGCGGGGCCAGACGGCATCCCAGGGTGTGTCCTCAAAGTTGTGTGTGGAACAGCTGGCTGGGTTGTTTACGGACATTGCTAATCTCTCCCTCTCCCAGTGTGTAGTGTCCTCCTGTTTCAAATTGTGCATCATTGTCCGTGTACCTAAACAAACCAAAGTGGCACGCCTGAATAATTGGCATCCTGTCACACTCAACTCAATTATAAGCAAATGCTTTGAGAGTCTGGTTAAAGACTACATCTGCAGCATGCTACCGCCCACACTGGACCCCCTACAATTCGCCTACTGACAGAACCAGTCTACCGATGTCGCCATACCCACAGCACTATACATGGTCCTCACTCACCTGGAGAAGGAGGATGCATATTTTCGAATGCTGCTCCTGGACTACAGTTCAGCATTCAAACTATAATTCCCTCCAGACTTGACAGAAAGCTCAGGGCCTTGTGCAGCTGGATCCTAGACTTCCTATAGGATCACCAACAGGTGGTAAGGATGGGCTCCCTCACCTCTGCCCCTCTGCTCTCTACACAGGTGTCCCCCAGGGAGTCAGTATGCGCAAAAATCTTATGTTGTGCAAATTTTTTTCCTGTGACAAAAGTATGTGTGCACTGAATGCACACATGGCACAGTTTATGTAGGTTTACAAAATATTTGACATAAAACTGCACAAAATAACAACAAAATAACATACATATTTAAGTCACTCAGTTATTTTTTCTCTCTCCTGTCTTTGGCATTTACCCATTCTTTGTAAACTTTATCTAGACTAATAGATGTAAGCATTCTGCAGGTTGCTCGGGATTGGAAAATGGTCGTGGACTTGGAAAAAAAGCTTGCATTTCCCTCAGACATTGCGGCTACAACACTCGGCCAGACATAGTCCTGTGGTCCACAACAGCCAAGCTGGCATATGTTGTGGAATTGACACCATGGGAAGATGGTGTCGAAGAAGCTTATGAGAGGAAAAAGACCAAGTACTCTGAACTGGCAACTGAAGCTGCCCAGAATGGCTGGAAGACCAAGATTTTCCCTTCAGAAGTGGGATGCAGGGGACCAGTCTATTGAAGAAGATGGGGGTGAGGGGTCACTCCCTCCAACAAGCAATCAAGTCCTTGTCAAATGCAGCAAAAGAAAGCAGCAATTGGATTTGGATTAAAAGGAAAGACAACAACTGGGCTGCAGGATGAAGACAGGAGGGTATGGAACTGAGGGGGGTGTATCTGGGACGGCAGGTAGCATCGTTAAGCCTTCTGGAGACATCGTGGACTTATCAATGAAACGTCAAAGAAGGAGGGTGCCCACCTGATGACCCCAATGACATACCTATCCTCCTTCCTTGTCACCACTCCAAACCCACTGCCAACATCAAGAGTGCCAACTTACCATAGGGATTGAAACATCAAGTCCTAGTAGCTCTACTTCCATCCAATTGATAGCTTTTGATTCTCATTAACATATCCAAATGACATTCACCTAAACGGCTTCTCAGCTTGTTTTTGAGTTGACTCATTAGGCTAAAACAGTCCTCACCAGACGCAAGGTTCCCCCAATGTCCATCAACTGTGCAAGGTCGCAAAACTGTTCATTTCGAAGTACAAATGCCACCATTTGAGCAAAGTTTGAAATCAGTTTGGATTTAATTTTCTCTTGCACGGAAAATTTGAAATCATTAAACTGTCTAACTATTACAGTATTTTCAGCTAGGAAATCATGATATTTTAGATACAAGGCATTAACTTGATCATCGCCAAATGTGAAGTCACAATCTGCAATTGCGGAGAAATCAAAAGCTGACCATTCTTGTACCTCATCTTCAGGAAACCTTTCTTCTAAATGAACACAAAGACTACTTATAAAAGTCAACAGCGAACTTGCATCTACTGTGACGTTTTCTTCACGTTGTTGGCTTAGCAAAACTTTAACTTTGTCACTCCATGAAACATTGTCTCTCAGATACTGCTTTCTTACCTTGTTAATTTTGACTCGCACAAAATGAAGTTAATCAATCGGTGACGTGCATTGTGGTATTTGAAAAACCGACTAACTAGTTAACAGAAACATTGAGCTAAAAGATTATTTTCAATAAGTATAATTATTAATTACTACGTTATTTTAGGTAACTAACCTTTTGTGCACACATTAATTTCCTTTGTGCGCTGGTTGAAAAACATGTGTGTGCGCGCGCACACGCACACAGCTTAGAGGGAACATAGGTCCTGAGTCCCCTCCTCTACTCCCTTTACACCCACAACTGTACTGCCACACTCAGCTCCAATCTGCTGATCAAATTGGTAGATGACACGACTTTGATCGGCCTTATTTCTAGCGGTAATGAGACAGCCTACAGAGAAGAGATTAACACCCTGACACAGTGGTACCAGGATAACAACCTCTCCCTCAATGTCCAAAAAACAAAAGAGCCTATTGTGGATTACAGGAGGAACGGAGACAGACTCGGCCCAATCAGCATCAATGGGACTGCAGTTTAAAGGGTGAGTACTTTCAAGTTCCTCAGTATACACATCATCAAAGATCTCACCTGCACTGTACACACCAGCTTTGTGGCAAAAAAAAAAGCACAACAGCATCTCTTCCACCTCAGGCGACTGAAAAAGTTTGGCCTGGGCCCCTAAATTCTCAAGACCTTCTACAGGGGCACTATTGAGAGCATACTGACTGGGAGTTGTCCCTGATGACCACACCTGCAGAAGGTGCATCCAGCTGCAGCTCCTATCAGAGCGAGTTAGGGAATTGGAGCTGGAGCTGGACGAACTACGGATCATTCGGGAGACAGAGACAGAGATAGATAAGAGTTATTGGGAGGTAGTCACACCGAAAAGACGGGAGGTAGGCAACTGGGTGACTGTCAAGAGATGGAGGGGGAGCAGGCAGAGAGAGCAGAGCACCCCTGTGGCCATTCCCATCAACAATAAGTATACCGTTTTGGATACTGTTGGTGGGGATGACCTACCAGGAACAAGTTGCAGTGGTCCTGTCTCTGGCACTGAGGTTGGACCCTCGACTCAGAAGGGGAGGAGGGAAGAGAGGACAGCGGTAGTGATAGGGGATTCTATAGTCAGGGGGGCAGATAGGAGATTTTGTAGGGAGTCTCGGATGGTATGCTGCTTCCCTGGTGCCGGGGTCTGGGACATCTCAGATCGGATGCAGGTTATTCTCGAGAGGGAAGGCAAGAATCCTGATGTTGTGGTCCATGTAGGGACCAACGACGTGGGTAGGAAGAGTGAGGGGGTCCTGCGTAGTAAGTTCAGGGATTTAGGTGCGAAGCTGAAGGGCAGGACCTCCAGGGTAACAATCTCAGGATTGCTACCTGTGCCACGTGCGAGTGAGGCGAGGAACAGAAGGATTATACAGATCAATACGTGGCTGAGAGGATGGTGCAGGAGGGAGGGCTTCAGGTTTTTAGATAATTGGGCTCTGTTCCAGGGAAGGTGGGATCTGTTCCGACGGGATGGTTTACACCTGAACTGGAGGGGTACTAACATTCTTGCAAGAAAGTTTGCTAGTGCTGCTTGGGGGGGTTTAAACTAAATTTGCAGGGGGCAGGGATCCAGAACGTGAGAGAGGATAGCGAGATGAAGTATAAAGGACAGGTGGGGACTACACGGTTCTGGAATATTAAGTGTGAAGTAGAGAAAGGTGAGGCGGAACGAGTGATAAGGAGGATACATGTGCGGAGGGATCGACTGACAGAGCATGGAGTTAAATGTACAGGAAGAGTAAGCAAATTTAAGAAGGACAACAAAATTCAAGGGGCGTATAGCCCAGTGAGAGTCCGGGGAGCTGGGTTATGCACAATAGGCAGCGATTTAAACAGAGAGAGGAGAAATGGGTTAAAAATTCTATATCTGAATGCACAAAGTGTCAGAAATAAGGCGGATGAGCTTGAAGCTCAGGTGCGAATGGGTAACTATGATGTTGTTGGGATAACGGGAGACATGGCTGCAGGGGGATCAGACCTGGAAATTGAATGTACAAGGGTGTACATGCTATCGAAGGGACAGAAAGGTGGGCAGAGGGGATGGGGTGGCCCTGTTGGTGAGGAATGAGATTCAGTCCCTTGCAAGGGGGAACATAGAATCAGGAGAAGTAGAGTCAGTGTGGATAGAACTGAGGAACAGTAAGGGCAAAAAGACCCTAATAGGTGTTATCTACAGGCCCCCAAACAATAGCATGGATATTGGGTGCAAGTTGAATAGGGAGTTAACAATGGCATGTGGCAAAGAAAATGTCGCAGTAGTTATGGGGGATTTCAACATACAGGTGAACTGGGAAAATCAGGTTGGTACTGGACCCCAGGATAGGGAGTTTGTAGAGTGCCTACGGGATGCATTTTTGGAGCAGCTAGTACGAGAGCCGACCAGGGATAAGGCTATTCTGGATTTAGTGTTGTGCAATGAACAGGATTTGATAAGTGATCTTGAAGTAAAGGAGCCATTAGGAGGTAGTGACAATAATATGGTATGTTTTTATCTGCAAGTTGAGAGGCATAAGGGCAGATCAGAAGTGTCAGTATTGCAGTTGAACAAAGGAGACTATGCAGCCATGAGGGAGGAGCTGGCCAAAATTGACTGGTTGGATATCCTAGCAGAAAAGACAGTGGAACAGCAATGGCAGGTATTCTTGGGAATAATGCACAAGGTGCAAAATCAGTTCATCCCCCAGAGAAGGAAGGATTCAAAGGGGGGAAAGTGGCCACAGTGGTTGACAAAGGAAGTCAGAGATAGCATAACATTAAAAAAGAAGTATAACAGAGCTAAGGTGAGTGGGAAGACGGAGGATTGGGAAATTTTTAAGGAGCAACAGAACTTAATTAAAAAGGCAATACGGGAAGAAAAAATGTGGTATGAATGCAAGCTAGCTTGGAATATAAAGTTTTTTTAGGTATGTGAAGAGAAGGAAGATAGTTAAGAACAATGTTGGGCCCTTGAAGAATGAATTGGGAGAAATTGTTATGGGAAGCAGAGAAATGGTAGACGAATTTAATAAGTACTTTGGATCTGTCTTCACTAGGGAAGACACAAGCAATCTCCCAGATGTATGGACGGGCCAAGGACATAGGGAAACAGAGGAACTGAAACAGATTGACATTAGGAAGGAAACGGTGATGAGCAGACTGATGGGACTGAAGGCTAACAAATCCCCAGGTCCAGATGGTCTGCATCCTAGGGTACTAAAGGAGGTGGCTCTGGAAATTGCGGATGCATTGGTGATCATTTTCCAATGTTCCTTAAATTCAGATCAGTTCCTGAGGATTGGTGAATGGCTAATGTTATCCCACTTTTTATGAAAGGAGGGAGGGAGAAAACAGAGAACTATCACCCTGTTAGCCTAACATCAGTAGTGGGAAGATGCTAGAGTCCATTATTAAAGATGAAATAGCGGCATATCTTGATAGCAGTGATAGGATTGGGCCGAGCCAGCATGGATTTACCAAGGGCAAATCATGCTTGACTAATCTATTGGAGTTTTTCGAGGATGTAACCAGGAAGACAGACGCGGGAGATCCAGTGGATGTGGTGTACCTTGACTTTCAGAAGGCATTTGATAAGGTACCACATAGGAGATTGGTGGGTAAAATCAGAGCTCATGGCATTGGGGGGAGGATATTGACATGGATAGAAAACTGGTTGGCAGATAGAAAGCAAAGGGTAGCAGTGAATGGGTGCTTCTCGGAATGGCAGGTGGTGACTCGTGGGGTGCCACAGGGCTCGGTATTGGGACCACAGCTGTTTACGATTTACGTCAATGATTTAGAGGAAGGCATTGTGAATAACATCAGCAAGTTTGCTGATGATACTAAGCTGGGTGGCAGTGTGACATGTGATGAGGATGTTAGGAGAATTCAAGGTGACTTGGATAGGCTGGGTGAGTGGGCAGAAACTTGGCAGATGGCATTTAATGTGAATAAGTGTGAGGTTATTCACTTTGGGAGCAAGAACAGGAAGGCAGATTATTATCTGAAGGGTGTGGAGTTAGGTAAGGGAGAAATACAAAGAGATCTAGGAGTACTTGTTCATCAGTCTCTGAAGGTGAATGAGCAAGTGCAGCAGGTAGTGAAGAAGGTTAATGGAATGCTGGCCTTTATTACAAAGGGAATTGAGTACAAGAGCAAGGAAATCCTTTTGCATTTGTACAGAGCCCTGGTGAGACCACACCTGGAGTATTGTGTGCAGTTTTGGTCTCCAGGGTTAAGGAAGGACATCCTGGCTGTGGAGGAGGTACAGCGTAGGTTCACTAGGTTAATTCCTGGGATGTCCGGACTGTCTTATGCAGAGAGGTTAGAGAGACTGGGCTTGTATACGCTGGAATTAAGGAGATTGAGGGGGGATCTGATTGAGACATATAAGATTATTAAGGGATCGGACAAGATAGAGGCAGGAAATATGTTCCAGATGCTGGGAGAGTCCAGTACCAGAGGGCGTGGTTTAAGAATAAGGGGTAGATCATTTAGGACAGAGTTGAGGAGGAACTTCTTCTCCCAGAGAGTTGTGGAGGTGTGGAACGCACTGCCTCAGAAGGCAGTGGAGGCCAATTCTCTGGATGCTTTCAAGAAGGAGCTAGATAGGTATCTTATGGATAGGGGAATCAAGGGTTATGGGGACAAGGCAGGAACCGGGTATTGATAGTAGATGATCAGCCATGGGAGACTTCCAGTACAGCTCATGGAGTGAAGTCGTGTTCTTGACTCGCTCCATTACCTCTGAGCTTTATCCTATTATCAGCTACATTTAAGCTAACTTTTAAGGCAACGATTTTTACCATACCTTGCAGCAGATTGCTATTATATATTTGGACGCTTTTAAGGTCTGCTATGTCTAAGAACTGGAAAGACTGCAAACCTCCGGTTAGACCGAAAGTTACCAACCGCCCTCCGATTGAACCAGCGGTAACTATGCAAGCTATATCAGAGCTGATTCGTGTGGAAATTTCAACTACTATATCGGATCTGATTTGTGCGGAAATTTCAACTAAACTGCAGAAAATTATCGATGAAATTGATAAAGTGAAAACATCTATCACGGAACATCAGACTGCTATATCTAATCTCCAAGTATCCACGCAACAAAATGAACTCAAGATGGGGAAAAGTGAAGAAACAATTACTGTAATGAAGAAAAAACTTGACTTTCTGACCTTTAAAAATTCTGACTTAGAATGCAGAATGCGACGACAGAACATTCCAATTATTGGTATTCGTGAAGCTGCTGAATCTGATGACCCTATAAAGTTTTTCTCTCAACTTTTAAAAGATTCATTTCCCACCTTATTTCCTGATCAACCACCACTATTGGATCAGGCTCACAGAGTCCCATTATATTCGCCTAAGTCAGATAAACCTCGGCATGTTATTTTACAATTTCATTATTTTCAAGACAAGGAGAAGCTGCTTCGCTTTTCTCGTCCTAAAGGTTACATTGATTTCTCGAATCTTCGCTTTCGATTGGTGGAAGATTTTAGAAAACAGGTTCGTGATCAACGTGTCCGTTACAGATCTGTGATGTCGGAATTCTACAAGATGGATTTAAAACCAGTGTTGCCTTATCCCACACATTTGAGGATTCGATTGTCTGATGGGTCTTCCTGTCTTTTCGACTCTCCATCGGAAGCCCAGAGTTACCTGGATCAACTCTTGCCTTCAACATCTTAATCGCACTATTAAATCATCTCTGTTTGATCAGAGGCAGTTAATCTGTTGGGTTTAATTTTTTTTGCTTTATATGAGGGCAGAAAAGGTTTTTTCGGTTTAATTAATATGGTTGCCAAACTCTTTTTTTTAAACTGCGTCATTCCTTTCTTCTTCCCTGGAGATTCTGGGCGGCTATTACCTCAGCATCATTTTACGTATATCCCTGGAGGCCTTAAACTTTGTAGTTTTCAAATGTACTTTTTGTAGTTTTCTTGGCTAGTCTATGTTAATATTTCATTTTCTTGTTTAATTATACAGTCTGTTGTAGGTTAACGGTTTTCTTTATATGTACCTGTTTTTTCTTTGTACTATATCATTTTCGTTTTAATTGGAGTACTTTTTTTATTCCTTTACTGTTTTATAAGTTCAGCTGATCTTTTTATATATACACTTTTTTTTAAGAGCGTCTATCGGAAGTCATGGGGGTAGCTCTAGTGCTCGTTTCCTTCTGGCTGGTCTATCTTAGATTTAGCTTTGGGGTTACGGGGTGGAGGGGTGGGGGGCTTCACTTTTTAGTTTTTCTTTCTTCTTGGGCTACTTATATTACCGAAGTATTGGTCGCGTTCTCTTTCCCGTTATCTCTTGTTTATTCTGTTCCCTTTCCGGGTTCGTGGGTCGAACCTATTGTCAATCCTCCTTTATTTGAGGGTTGACTTTAGGGATTATGGAGCCTACTATTAATTTTGTCTCTTGGAATACTAACGGTCTTAACCATCCAATAAAAAGGAAAAGTCTTTAAAGTATTCCGGAGACTTAAAACACATATTCTATTTTTACAAGAGACTCATGTGCGGAGAGGGGACAGATTACGTTTTTTTAAGTTCTGGAAGGTTCAACACTTCCATTCGAATTCCAACGCTAAAATTCGAGGAGTTTCTATTTTTATAGATCCCTCAATCACTTTTGTACAACACGATATTATTTCTGATCCAAATGGTAGATTTCTATTGGTTAGTGGTTTACTTTTTAATAAAAAGATAGTTTTGGTTAACGTCTATGCTCCCAACATGGACTGTACGGAATTTTATAAATCATTATTTAATTTGTTCCCGAATTTGAATGAGTTTTCACTAATCTGGGGTGGGGATCTTAATACTTGTTTATCCCCATTATTAGACCGTTCGGCTCCTTTACGGACTCTACCCAATAAATCTGCAACCTTGATTAATTCATTTCTCTCAGATTCTGGGTCAACGGACATTTGACGTTTTTTGCATCCTCAGGAAAAAGATTTTTCTTTTTTTTCACGTTCATCATTCCTATTCAAGAATTGATTATTTTTTTATTGACTCTCGTCTTATTTCTTCAGTGGTTAAATGTGAATATGACTCTATAACCATTTCGGATCATGCTCCACTTAAGCTTTCTATTAAAATATTGGCCAATACACAAAATAATAGACAATGGCGTTTTAATTCGCTGTTGCTTCAGGACTCGGATTTTGTTAACTTTATGAATGAACAGATTGATCTCTTTTTTACAATTAACTGTACAGAGGATACATCCATGAACACCCTTTGGGATACTTTTAAAGCTTATATTCGTCGTCAGATCATCTCGTATTCTGCTGCTTTGAGGAAGAGGTTGAAGGAGGAGGAGCTGGTTATTGTGGACAAGATTAAGGAAATTGATAAGAAATATGCTACAGCTCCCTCTGAGAAGTTGTATAAACAAAGAACTGAACTTCAAATGGAACACAGTTTATTACTTTCGTCCTCGATTGCAAACCAATTAATGAAAACAAGAAGCGAATTTTATATACATAGTGACAAAGTTGGTGTTGGCTAATCAGTTGAAGACTAACTATACTAAATTTCAAATTAATCAGATTTATAATCAAAAAGATCAACTGATATTTGATCAAGCTGAGATTAATCAATCCTTTTTTGACTTTTATTCCTCCTTATATCAATCAGAGTCTCCATGAGACTCTAAAGACATATGTATGACTTTTTAGATAACCTAGATTTCCCTAACATTTCACATGATATATCTTCTATGTTAGACACTTGCTTTACCACTGATGAGATTAAGAATGTTATTTCTTTCTATGAACCCGGGGAAAGCTCCTGGTCCTGATGGGTTTACCGCGGAATTTTATAAATTTTTTACTTCCTTATTAATCCATTGGTTATTCAGGGTTCTGGAGGCCTCATTAAAACTCGGTAAACTTCCCAAATCCTTTTATAGAGCATCGATCTCTTTAATATTAAAGAAGGATAAAGATCCTGCTCAAAGTGCATCTTATAGACCAATATCCTTATTAAATGTTAACTCTAAAATTTTTTCTAAATTATTAGCAAACAGATTAGAAAACGCACTTCCTTATATTATCTCCGAAGACCAAACGGGTTTTATTAAAGGTCATTACTCTTTTTATAATATTCCTGCACTGTTAAACATTGTCTATACCCCATCACAAAATGATCCTGAATGCGTCATTTCCTTAGACGCTGAAAAAGCCTTCGACAGAGTCCAATGGCCTTACTTATTTAAGGTGCTTGAAATGTTTAATTTCAGCCCGAAATTTATATCCTGGATCATTCTCCTATGGCCTCAGTTCGTACTAACTCTTTAAACTCACCTCTTTTTCCTCTTTTTCAAGGTACCAGACAAGGTTGTCCTCTTAGTCCTTTATTATTTGATATTGCATTAGAACCTCTTGCAATTGCTATTCGAGAATCCCCAAATATTATTGGTATAACTCGTGGTTTAAAGTCTCATAAAGTATCACTTTATGCTGATGACTTACTTTTATATATTTCTAATCCTCAAAAATCTATTCCTGCTGCTTTAGATTTATTAGCACAATTTAGTCTTTTTCCAGGTTATAAGTTAAATCTCAGTAAGAGTGAATTTTTCCCGATTAATAAGCAAGTTCCCCTATGCCAGAACCTCCCGTTTAAATTGGTTAATAACCATTTTTCATACCTTGGGATTAAAATTACCTGTAAACATAAGGATTTATTTAAGACTAATTTCCTACCCTTAATTGATCACATTACTCAACTTTCATTTAAATGGTCTCCACTTTATTTAACTTTGATTGGTCGTATTAATGCTGTTAAGATGTTTATTCTGCCAAAATTTTTATATGTATTTCAGGCACTACCGATTTTTGTTCCAAAATCCTTTTTTGACAAAGTTGACTCTAAAATTTCTTCATTTATTTGGCAAAATAAAAACCCGAGACTGGGTAGAATACATCTACAGAAAGCTAAGAGAGATGGAGGTTTGGCATTACCTAATTTTAGATTCTATTATTGGGCAATTAATATTCGACACATGAAATTTTGGTTACTTGACCAAGATACACTATCCATTCCTAAGTGGGTAGTATTGGAATTACAATCTGCTCAAGCTTATGCACTTGGCTCCATTTTAGGTTCTCCTCTTACTTTCGATTTGAAACGCCATAAACAGGTTTGTAACCAGATAGTTAAATATACCTTACGTATTTGGTTTCAATTCTGAAAATGTTTCAATCTTAATCAATTTGGGCTTGCGATTCCTATTTTAGGCAACATATTCTTTCCCCGCTCTTCCACGGACCGTGCCTTTCAAATTTGGAAGACTAATGGTATATCACAGCTTTTGGATTTATTTTTAGATGGCTCCCTTATGTCTTTTGAACAACTATCTAACAAATATAACTTACCAAGAATACATTTTTTTAGATATCTCCGAGTTAGAAATTTCCTAAGTACTATACTCTCTTCCTTTCCGACGTTACCTCCTACATATATTTTAGATACTATAATTAACCTTAACCCATGTCAGAAAGGTGTAACGGCTATTATTTATAATACTATCATGAAACTTAGGAAAGCTCCATTCGATAAGATTAGGTCAGATTGGGAAAAGGAATTGGGCTTTATTATCTCGGCGGATGACTGGGCGCATAGTTTACAACTAGTCAATACTTCCTCTATCTGTTCCAAACATTCCCTAATTCAGTTTAAAGTTGTTCATAGAGCACATATGTCTAAAGATAAATTAGCTCATTTTTATTCTCATATTAACCCTCTTTGTGACAGATGTCATGGGGAGATAGCCTCCTTAACTCATATGTTTTGGTCCTGTCCTACTCTGGAAACTTTTTGGAAAGACATTTTTAATATTATCTCAAAGGTATTGAATATAGATATTTCTCCCCATCCTATTACTGCTATCTTTGGATTACCTAAAATTTCCAGTAATCTTTCCCCTTCAGCCCGTAGAATGATTGCATTTCTTACTTTAATGGCGAAAAGATGTATTTTACAACATTGGAAGGAGATTAATGCCCCAACTACGTTCTTTTAGTTTTCTCAGACGATACTATGTTTAAATTTGGAGAAAATCAGAAGTAATCTTTATGATACTTCAGTTAAATTTGAACAGACCTGGAGATATTTTATTCAACATTTTCATTTAATGTAATTTTTTTTTCTCTTTGCCCATATTTACATTCCCTTCTTGCTTTTTAACTGTTTTTATTGGAGGTCGGGTTTGAGGACGTGATTGTTTTAAGTTGTTTAAGTCTACTTGATACCTAGTTAGCCCATTGCTTTGCTTTGCTTTTGAGATTAGTTCCACAGTGGGGTTTTTTTTGGGTGTTTTCTTCTTTTTATTGATATGTATGGGAAATTAGTACACCATTATATTACCTTATTTTATATTTAAACGGCACTGGTTGTACTAATTTTTTTTGTGTATTAATATCTCTTGTAAATTTATATTGCAACAGTGTATTAGTTTCTACATGGTTTACCTTTTGTGTACTAATTCAATGAAAAGATTTAAAAAGAGAAAGATGATCAGCCATGATCTCAGAATGGCGGTGCAGGCTCGAAGGGCCGAATGGTCTACTTCTGCACCTATTGTCTATATCACCCCCTGGCATGGGAACTGATCACTGGGCACTGCAGAAAGTGGTACAGTCATCCCAGCACATCTGTGGATGTGAACTGCCCTCCATTGAGGACATTTACAGCAGCAGGTGAATAAAGAAGGACTTGAAGATCATCAGGGACACCAGTCACCCCAACTATAAACTGTTTCAGCTGCTTCCGTCTGCCAAATGGTACAACAGCATTAAAGCCAGGACCAGCAGGCTATGGGACACCTTCTTTCTACAAACCATTAGACTCACAAATTCACATGCCTGTACATTGCAACAGAGTCATAACACAGAGATTTTTACTCCCACAGGTTGTGGGATGGATGTAAGATTTAAATAAATTCAATATTCAAATTCAATACTCATATATGGCTCACAGTGCACTTAAACCTCTAAGTTCCTGGGAATTCACATCACTGAAGACATCACCTGGTTATTCAATATCACCTCCCTGAATAAGAAAGGACAGCAGTGCCCCCACTTCCCAAGAAGATTGAGGCAAGCGAGGTTCCCCAACTCCCAACTGAACTGAATTTTACAGATGCACCACTGACAGCGTCCATTGAGAGATCATCAATGAGAAATGGCGGAACAGACTCGATGGACTGAATAGCCTAATTCTACTCTTATGTCTTATGGTCTCTTTTCCCAGGATGAGGCTTTCCTTTCTAGGACATCAGAAATGTCCTTCTTCAAAGAACAGCCTTTCCCCTTCTCCTCCATTGATGCTGTCCTCACCTGCATCTCCTCCATTTTCGTGATATCCAAACTACCTCCATCTTTCTGCCATCTTAACAGGGATAGAGTTCCTCTTGTCCTTACCTTGAACCCCAAGAGCCTCCACATCCAACACATCATTCTCTGCAAATTCGGGACCCTACCACCTAACACACCTTTACCTCCCTCCCATTCTCAGTGATCGCTCCCTTCCATGATTCCCTTGTCCGTTCATCATTCCCCACTGATCTCCCTCCTGGCACTCATCTCTGCAAGCAGAAATGCTAGACCTCTCATTCACCTCCTCCCTCACCTCTGCTCTGTGTTTACAAGGGAAAATTTGAATGAACTCCCCACTTCAGACCCCCACAATACCCCAGACTTGCCAGATCTCATTATAACTGTAACAGGCGTTAAAAAGCTTCTCGAGAAATTACAGCCTAAGAAAGCACCAGGACCTGATCAAATACCAGCTATGATTCTAAAGAGTTGTGCTTCCAGTCTAGCTCCCGTTTTGCAAAAGATATTCCAGAAGTCTATTGATAATGGGACATTACAAGACGATTGGTCGAAAGCGAATATCATTCCAATTTGTAAGAAGGGCCAGCGTACAAACCCGGGAAATTACAGACCAGTTTCACTCACTTCCATCCCTTGTAAAATTCTTGAACATATTATTCACAGTCACATTATGGACCATCTAGACAGACAAAATGCTCTTACTCACCACCAACATGGATTCCGTCAGGGCAGATCTTGTGACACGCAACTTGCAGGGTTGATCAATGACTAAGCAAAGATCCTTGATAATAGAAGCCAAGCAGACTTGATCATACTTGACTTCCGTAAGGCATTTGACACAGTCCCCCACCAGAGATTGCTAGGTAAGCTTGAACATGTGGGCACTAACAACAGCCTTCTACATTGGTTAAACATGTGCCTTACCAACAGACAGCAACATGTGTTTCTTCTTGAGGGGGCAGAGTCCCCTGAATCTCCACTAACATCCGGAGTGCCCCGGGGACCGTGTTGGGACCCTTACTTTTTCTCATTTACATCAACGACTTGCCAAATATAGTCAAGTCCAAAGTCAGACTTTTTGCAGATGACTGCATAATCTATTATGAGAGAAAAAATGACCAAGATGCTCAGCTGCTGCAAAACGACATTTATTCATTATGTCAATGGGAGTCTCAATGGCAAACGTCCTTCAACTCATCTAAATGTTATTCTATGCATGTCAGTCACCAAGTTAAGCCAATCAACGCGACACATGACATGAATGGACAGATTCTTGAAACAGTCACCCACCACCCAGATCTTGGTGTTGAAATTAGCAAGGATCTTAACTGGGCATGCCACATCAATCCGATTACAGCCAAAGCAAATAAAATGCTGGGTATCCTGAGAAGAAACCTCCACTCATGTAGTAAATCTGTCAAGGACATGGTATACAAGACACTCGTCCGTCCAAAGCTTGAGCACTGCACGGCCATATAGGATCCCCATCAAGCTAACAATAAGAAGTCCATCGAAAAAATCCAACGTTGTGCTGCTCGCTTTGTGTTAAACGATTACAGCAGGAAATCCAGTGTCACCAACATGCTCTCTAACCTTCAATGGGAACCACTTGAAAACCGACGTATTAAAGTACAATTAATTTTCATTTTCAAAGAAGTTCACAACATCACTCCAACAAACATCCAAATTCGTCACAGGGTCAGTTCAACTCGACAGCAAACTGGACCTCACATTTTGGAAACTCCTTCATTCAATAAGATTTCCTACCAGTACTCCCTCTACCCAAGATCAACGAGAGAGTGGAATCTTCTGCTGCCAGACCTGCGCAGTATTTCTGACATTAATATTTTTAAAAGATAGACTCAATCAAATCGATTTAGGGGACCTAGTCAAAAAAGCTTACTTTACAATTTATCTCCCACGCCGTTCACACCGACTGCACGTTATAACAGGCAGTGCTTGCGCAGTACCAAGCAGAAGCAGAAGAAGCAGAGGCATTCAGATCCCCAAACAGTCCTACCACGTGAGGCAACACTTCACCTACAAATCTGTTTGGGGCATCTTGCTTCTGTTTGAAGCATTGCTTGGTGCTTGGTTGTTGGTAGGTAGGGTTAATACCTGACATTCAAGAGCACTTGTGAGTTACGTTATGGCTGGACTTAGTCCTTAAACTGCTGGAGAACAGTGCAGAAAGAACAGGTGCTGTTTTCTCCCGGTAGGGATTAGTTTTTAGTTCCAAGTGCTCTTGCCACGTTTTGTCACCCTGCAACCTTATCCTTCAATCTCTTTGAATTATGGAGGACAGCATGTGTATAAATGTCTCTCTCCAGCAGACTTCATCATGATCATCATGACTCCAGTATTTCTACTATTTTTTAATGTTTCTTAATTGTACATATGATTTTTTTGGGTTCTATCGCTGAGCAGCAGTGAACCATCTGATTGGCCTATCAGAGTTCTCTTTGGGAACTAGTTGACTTGATCAGCATTTCTGATCTGGCTATTGTTCACGATTGCACTTAATAATTTTTTTTTAAATCTACCCAGTACTCCCAATGCTGCCTCTTCTACATTGGTGAGATACAATGTAGATTGGGGAGGGTGCACTTTGTCAAGCACCTCCAATCCATCCACAACAAGCAGGATTTCCTGGTGACCAACTATTTAAATTCCTACCCCCGTTCCCATTCTGACATGTCGGTCCATGGCCTCCTCTTCCACCAGGATGAGGCCGCTCTCAGATTGGAGGTGCAATACCTCATATTCCTTCTGGGAAACCTCCAACCTGATGGCGAGAACATTGTCTTCTTGCCCTTCTGGTGGCACTATTAAGGGGGCAACTTGGGCGAACAGTTCCAATGGAAATCTTCACACATTCCTGTTTTAGACTGCCACAGCCATGGACAATACAGTATGCAACATTGTTTAAGGTGTTTTAAAAAAAATCTATCGCTACTCAAAATTGACAAATCACAGACAGCAGTCTCGGTCACAACTGCAGTGCTCATTTAGGTCAGAGGATGCCACGCTAGATTAAAAATTCATTGAATGAAAAGAGGGTTCTGACTTCCACTACCAACTATTATGCTGACAAACATGGTTTCTGGAAAATGAAATCAAAGACTTCAGAGCAAGATTGCTGTACCAGAGGGGCATCAGGGACTGTTGTGTTTTATTGTCTTGGACACAGAGTCTTGGACATCCCCTGCCATTCTGGACATAGTATTACAGCTCGCTGGCTTCACGATTCACCACCAAGATAGGACTATTGAGTGTTTCAAAGGCAGAGTGATTAGTTCCTCATGGTGCACAAATGTAATGGTTCTGTCCCAGTCCTGCTCACACAATCTGTTCACTGAAAGCCGCTATTTCGTGCTAGCTAGGAATTGGCCCGTTTAAGGAGCATTGCAGCGCCCCCCCAACAAACCCACTAGCTGCCATTTAGCTGTTGACATCACCGTGCCTATAGAGTACAAATCTAGTGCGCTGAAAGCACGTGCTCTCTTTTGCTCTCTAAGTCACCGTGGACGATTTGCGAATGGTACCATGCTAACAGTGGAAGTGTGCTGTGGTAAGAGAGGGCCCGAGTGCACACCTTAGCTAAGTATTTGTAACTGGGTGTACTTGAATGGTTTACTGAATGTTTAATGTTCGTCTTGTCTTGTAAATAAATGGTTAACTTACTTACAGGTAGTGAGCATCTTCTGTCCGTACTCACTGAACCCGCAAACCTGATTTCACACAACACTGGTCTATACCAACGCTTGTGGGGCCTTGAGTACACAGAGCACATATCCATTTTGCTAATCCCTGCACAAAGACCACTGGTTAAACAAGTCAAACCAGTTTACAGGCAGATCAGGACCCGGTCATAAGGTGCCACCTCAGCAATGCAGGACACAGCACTTTGAAGCACAGTCTGGAGTATATACAGGAAGGCGTTACCTACAATCTTCACATTAATATTTACGAACGTGTACAGCTGCTGCTAAGTTAACAAATTTCATGACACGTGCCAGTGAAAATAAGATTATCACAGATTCTGATTTCTGAGGAGATTGACGCATGCAAGGCTCCCTTATCAACTTTCTACAGGAACAGCATCGAGATTGTCCAGTCTAGCTGTATCACTGCGTGATATGGAAGTTGCAAGGAATCAGACCACAAGACCCTACAGAGGATAGTAAAAAATTATTGAGAGGATCACCAGGGTCTCCCCCCCACCACCCCACCATTTGTGACATTTACTGGGGGCACTTGATACGTAGGGCCCAAAACATTGCTGCAGATCCCACAAACCATTTCATCAACTGTTGTCAGGAGAGAACTACAGAAGCATCGGGAGTAGGATTGCCAGATTGAAGCAGCTTCTTCCCGTAATTTATGAGACTAATGAATATCGAGACCACCAAGGTCTCATCACTAGGACAGTGAACTGTTTACTGGTTACCTGTGCCGCGCACTACATGTACTTTAAATTATATCTTAATAGCTTATTTGTGGTAATACTCTATTTCATGTGCTGTGTGTGACGTTATGTTTTATGAGTACACCATATTCCGAAGGAACGTTGTTTCATTTGGTTGTTTGTAAAGTCAGATGACAATAAACTTGAACTGAAAAGGATAAAGGGCACTGCCCCAACCATGACTGTGCACAACCTGTAACATGTTAGCTGGCTGCTGACTGGAATATTTCAGGAGAATAGAAATAACAATAAAGAAAAGTTATGTGGGTGCACCGCGGTCCAGAGGAACACCGTTTCATTTGGTTGCCTATGTACAGTCAGATAACAATAAACTTGAACTTGAAATGAAATTTAATGCAGACAAACGTGAGGTGTTGCACTTTGGGAGGACAACCAGGATGGGACTTACCTTCCAGAGGTTCTGAAGTCTGCCCCAAATTTAAGCTTTTTTAAGTCAAGGCTTAACACTTTTCTTTTTGCTGTAGCTTTTAATTAGAATCTCTTGCACTTTAACTTATCATATCTTATATATACTGCCTGAAATTTGATGTTTGATTTTTCTATCTTGTTCGATGTAAAGAACTTTGAACTGCCTTGTGTTTGTAAAGTGCTATACAAATTAACTTGCTTGCTTAAATAACAGGAACAGAAGCACTTTGAAAAGGGGGATAAGAAAAGCACTGGACTTATTGCGGAGCGGACTCGATGGGCCAAATGGCCTAATTCTGCTCCTATATTTTACGTGCTTATACGGTGAGCGGTAGAGAACTGGTGACTGCTATAGAACAGAGATACGCGAATACAGATCTAGAATTCCTTGAAAGTGATGTCACAGGTAGATACATAGGGTCGTAAAGAGAGCTTTTAGCACGTTGGCCTTCATAAATCAAAATAGAGTACTGGAGTTGGATTGTTGTATTAAGATCTTTTAAGACGTTAATGAGGCTTCACTTGGAGTATTATGTGCAGTTTTGGACATGTACCTACAGGAAAGATATCAATCAGATTGAAAGAGTGCACAGAAAATTTATAATAATGTTGTTCGGACTTGAGGACCTGAGTTATAGGGAAAGGATGAACAGGTTAGGTCTTTATTTCCTAGAGTGCAAGAGAATGAAGGGAGATTTGATAGAGGTATGCAAAATTATGAGAGGTAAATGAAACAGGTTTTTCCATTAAAGTTGGGTGAGACTTGAACTAGAAGTCATGGGTTAAGGGTGAAAAGTGAAATGTTTAAGGGGGACATGAGCGGGAACTTCTTCATTCAGAGGATGACGAGAGTGTGGAAAAAGCTGCCAGAAGTAGTGGAGGATGTAGGTTTGATCTCAATATTTAAGAGAAATTTGGATAAGTACATGGATAGAAGGCGATGGGCTGAGTGCAGGTGGATGGGACTAGGCAGATTAATAGCTCGACATGGACTAGATGGGCTGAAGGACCAATTTCTATGCTGTGGTGTTCTATGACTTTATAAGCAATTCACCTTTAGGAGCTTGTGCTAAATTCTGTACTTGGTCTTCCAAAATTTAATTTAACTTGATTTTTTAAATATATATTTCTTATTGTAATTTATAGTAGTTTTTTAAAATCATTATATATTGCAAAGTACTGCTGCCGCAAAATGACAAACTTTATGCCAATGATATTAAACCTGATTCTGTTTCTGTACATGGTCTTCCAAAATTTGTATCCATTAAACTGGCATTTCAGATATGGTGGAAAAGAGATTGTTACTACATTTGCAGTTTTATCAAAAGCACCATTTCCACTGACAGAACAGAACAGAAACAGAAGCACTTTGAAAAGCAGGATAAAAAAAAACACTGGATCAAGTCCTTACTTGTTGAACACTCGCTTCTCCAGCCTTGACCGAGTTGTATTATTCTCCTGGTTTAAGTCAGTGAGGTTCGGATATTTCTTCTTTTTTCCTTTTCCTTTTTTCCCTTTTCCTTTTTGTTCACATCTTGAGGAGCCAAGGTCTGCTCCTGTGGCAGCTTCAATGTCACGCATCAATTCTGGATCCCGCCAGTCTGCCAAGGAAGGAACATCATAAATTTCCAACAAGACTAGAAATGATACTTGCTCCTTTTTTAAAGCTCCCTTCCAGAATACTTCTTTTCTTTCTTTTTAAATCTCTTAATTAATTTTCAAAATTATAAACACAATAACAATGTTAATACAGAGAGATTGGAATAATCTTATTACTAATAAACATATACCGAAAAAATTTCAAATAACATAGGTATAATAGACTTCCAAACTCATGATAAAATTAGTCATAAAGAAATAAAAAGAAAAAATATATAAACAAAGAACCCTCCCCAAAAAGAAAAAAAAACCAAACACTTAATCCCAAAAAAGTAAACAGAACAAAACAAGGCTAGACCAATACCTTAAGTCGAACATGTTCAGTAATATCATCAACTCTGCTCCTCTATTCATATATCTTAAGTCATTAAAGAAGGATTCAGAAAGGTCAAATTACATCATATGAAAATGTTGCATAAAAGGTTTCCAAGTTTCTTCAAATTTAACCGAAGGATCAAAAATATCACTTCTAATTTTTTCTAAATTTAAACTTAATATAGTTTGGGAAAACCACTGGAATGTAGTAGGAGGATTGGTTTCCTTCCAGTTCAATAAAATGGATCTTCTGGCCATTAAAGTAACAAATGCTATCATCCGACAGGCTGAAGACAACAAAGATCTATGTTCTACCACTGGCAATCCAAAAATTGCCGTAATAGGATGGGGTTGTAAATCAAAACATAGAACTGTTGAGATAATATCAAAAATATCTTTCGAATATTTTTCCAAGAGAGGACAGGACCAAAACATATGAGTTAAAGAAGCCACCTCAGAATGACATTTGTCACAAATAGGGTTTATATGGGAATAAAACAGGCAGAATATTTCAACCCTGATTCAAGTATGACTCCCATCTTCATATACCTCAAGTCAAAATAAATGCTTGTACTTCGAAAATGAACTTTGGGTTGTAATTACACTTATAAACAGGAATTTTTATATTGCTCTAAAACAGGAGGTTCCTAACTGGGAGGGGGGGGGGGTCCGCCAACACCTTGTACAATGGTATTGGTCCACGACATTAAAAAAGGTTGGGAACCCCTGCTCTAAAACATCATTCATTTTCAAGCGGTTCAACATTGTATCAGACATAGTGACATAGTTTGAACGCATTAAGTAAATTTATTATGTAATGCAGGTTCAAAATGAGGCAGAAACAGAACTTAGAGTGGATGACCTTTCTCATAATTTACATCAAGCGAAAACAATAATTAAAAGATTGTATCATTAACAATTAATTGAATAACGTGTAAACAATTTGGTTCATGTATAACACAGGATCTGTGGTTCAAGTAAGCACAGACGCTGCTATTGTTGAAACGTGACTACATTTAAGTTGGGGATTTCATAAGAAGCCAGGGCCACAAAAACGATCTAAGATAACCTGCTGGAAGAAACCAGTGGGCCAAGCAGCATCTGTGGAAGCAAACTGATTTCAAGCCCAGATCCTGCATCAGGACAAGACAGAAGCGGGATCCTGTGTCAACATACATCCCTTTGTCTTCACAGACACTGCTCAACCAGCTCGGTTCTTCCCACCGCTTACTTGTTGCTCCAGATTCCAGCCTCTGCGGACCATTGTGTCACCACACGCAAGATGATTGCCATGGTCAGTATCAGATTTATGCAGAGCATTCTACTAAATATCTTGACTATTAGCATGATGTTGGAGACTCAAAGCTCAAAGTAAATTTATTAGCAAAGTAGATATACGTCACCATATACTACCCTGAGATTCATTTTCTTGCAGGCATTCCTTCACAGAAGAACAAAGAAATACAAATAGAATCTCATGGTTTAATAGAATCAATGAAAAACTACACACAAAGGCTGACAACCAACCAACCAGATGACTAAACTGTGAAAATACAAACAAAAACAAATAAATAAATAATACTGAGATGAGTTGTGGAGCCCTTGAAAACGAATCCTTAGGTTGTGATATCAGTTCAGTTCTATGGTGAGTGACGTTATCCACACTGGTTCAGGAGCCTGATCATTGAAGGGTAATCTGATGGCGTGGGACCTCTTTCCTGATGGCAGCAGTGAGAAGAGAACATGCCCTGGATGGTGGGGTCCCTGATGATGGGATGCTGCTTTCCTGTGGCAGTGCTCATTGGAGATGTGCGCATTTGTGGGGAGGGCTTTACCTATGATGGATTGGCCTGTATCCATTACTCAGATATTTGATAAAAATTCTGGATGCATAAGAAGACATTGTCCTTTCCAGTGCAGAGAAAGAGTTTTTGGATTTGATGATTTGATGTGCTTCAGTTTGCTGAGTTAACAGTCCTAGAAGAGAATGAGGCCCATCTGGCTGCCTGCAGTCCCATACCTATCTGGTCTGGATGGGGAGAGCCAACTTTGCTGGCTCTTTATTCTCTCGAATCACGCAGTGAGGCATCAGTCGCAAGTAGTTCTCCAGATGCCTAATCCAGAGACCCAGTACTGAAGCAGAGCTGGGCTAGCAGTACTGTCTGTGAAAACTGTCAGGCTATTGAGAGCTAGAAACTGGTTGCAATATTTCGGATCGGAGGCAGAACACACATGCCAGGATTAATCAAGAACCAGACAGAAGGAGTGTGCCAATATTGTTGGGAGGTGAGGAGGGGAGGGATTAATGGGGTGGTAGTAGTAACTGTTAAGGAAAGTAGTGGCAGAGAAAGGAGAAATATTACAACATAAATTGGAAAAGGGAGGAGTACCAACCCAGAATCAGTTGAGTGAAGGAATCTATTAGTTTTCTGTTGCCAGCTTTTAAGCAATAATCTGGCTAGGATAATGAGACCTGGAGATAAACTGAGGATGTTTACCATGATGATATCAAAGCGGAATGACTTCAGTAATGCATAGGGGTTGAACAGGCTGACATTGTTCTTCAAGCTGAGAAACTATGAGGGAGCAAAGGAAATCTTCCTTTGGCAGTGGGCTGATAACCAGAAGTCTTAGATTCAAGATAATTGTTGTAACAGTGGGACTATTTATTTTTATTATGACAAGACCTCAAAAGGCCCGGACTGAACATATTCCATGGGAACTTTCGAATGGTATTTTAAATGAATGCAGGGTTTTGGGAAGAATGCTGAAGGACTAAATTGAGCAGCTCTTTTAAAGCACCAGGTTGAAAATCATGAAAGAATGAGTGAAACTGATATCATGGAACTCAATAAATATTTGAGCTTCCTTCAAATGAGCAAAGAACCCAGTCTCTTTGCAGCTCACCAAAAAATCTGCTCCTTAGATTTCAGAAAGAAAGGAATGACCTGATATTGTTCCACTTACAGTCTGCACTTGGATAGATACTATGATTCCTGCAGGTTTAAATCAGCACTAAATGTCTTCTACAAATGGACTGCAGTGAGATAAAGGGGGAGAGAAAGTGAGGGGTCCATGAAGAAAGTTGTTCCAAAAGATTTATTTAACCTTGAAAGAGATTAAATACAAAGTGACACAAGTCAAAAAGTGAAACCATTAATCCATGATTAAGACCAAAATAAAGCAGTTAGGCACAAGCCCTTCCAATAACAACAAGGCAGTACCAGCTTAGAGTCCCATGAATGGGACGCTTGTATAAATATGGCAAAAAATACTGGGGCCCAGTCAGTATGAAATGAGCATTTCAACAAAATGAAAGACCAATTTAAAAGCCTTTGAAAAGAAATCAATAGTGTGCCAAGGAAGAACAGTCTTTAGAGCCTTGATGGACCCTAAAGCTCTTCATATAGTGTTGCTGACTTTACTGATGGTGAAAAAAAATTACACAGTTTGAGAAGAAAAATCAATACTGTAGTTAGTAAAGCGATGCTATTTCACATCTGACTGGCCAGAGGCCTGCCTTCCCGCCGTTGTCCTCATACCTGTTTGTTAACAAGTCACTAAAGGTTGAAAGACCAGATATTCTTGAGTACTGACACAAAAAATAGGTACTTAATTTGCTCCTATGTGCGAACCACTGAAAAGGATGAAAGCTTCAGATTTGTAGGTCGTTGTGCTTTATCATTGATTCAGAGAATCAACACCTAAATCATCATTACTTGGAGTATTTGCATTACATTTAAGGCTTTATGTAAACACTGCAAACAGGGACAGAGTCAAGAGATTTAGAAAGGATCAGACTAGAGGAAGCACAACTATTCTACGCACATTTTCTGCTGTCATTCCCAAATAGATTGTAATACTGTTATGTCTAAGTTCATTCACTGTGTCAAACAGTATTTGGGATTCAATCTATTTTAAAATGGAACACTGAACACTTCGAACTGCTGAATTCCGACTAAATTCCTGATTCAAAGCCACCTGGAGGCAGTCGGGCAGCCACAGCGAGGATCACAGATTACGTGCATGACCATCAACTTGGTTTTAAGTGGACAATTTTTAGAACTGCAAATCAAAAATCTAAAAATGTGCATTGCAAAAGACTGAAATTATTTGATGTTTAGCTTTAACAAACATCAATAGCAAATACATCCCAAAGCCAAAAATATGTCAAAAATAACAACAGAATATAATATTTCTAGATTCTCTGGTAGAAATCCAAACATTATTTTGTTTAAGTGTTTTTCTTGTTCATTTATCTGAGGCATAGATATACAGGGAAATGTTAACTAAATATATACTGTGAAGTGTATTGGTATTGCAGAATGGCACAGTTGTAACAATCTATTTTAGGGGTAAAAGAAAAAAGTAAAAATGTCCAAAATTTGGCTGCTGAAATGTTCCTCTCAAATTATTCCTCTCCATCTTCTTTTTAAGATACTGATATTTTAGGGATTATTGAGAAAATATGAAGCATCAATATTTTGGTTTAAGCACAGCAGAAGGCAAGACTGAAATATATAAATTAATAGAAGTCATTTGCAGTCTCCAGCAGTGCAGGCAATGATTCTTTCCAAATATCTTGCTGAATTATGCAATGCTGTTCAATGAGACCATCATGATTTTAGAATTCAGGCTGTCCAATGGAGATAGTTATTTTATGGAGTGACCTCATACCTACGCCAGGAGCTGTTGGGAGTATAGTATGAGTCAAATTGCTTTCCTCATGTAACACGAAATTTAAGAATCCTTATGAAACAGCCTGCCTATTTAGCATTTATTGTATTGGGTAGAACTAATTTGGGTGGCACGTTAGTGTAATGGTTAGTGTAACAACATTACAAAGTCAACAACCCGGGTCCAATTTCCACTGTCTCCAAGGAGTTTGTACGTTCTCCCACAGACCACATGAGATTCCTCCTGCTGCTTCAGTTTCTTCCTACATTCAAAAGATATACAGGTGAGTAGGTTAATTGGTCACATGGGTATAACTGGGCAGCATCAGCTTGTTGGGCTGGAAGGGCTTGAATCGCTAAATAAATAAAATCATTCCATAATTGAAGTTCATAAATACAAGAGCTGCTTTGGTAAATATTACTGCACTCCATGTTGCAGAATTTCTGATTTATTTTAAATACAAAGATTTTCAAATATCAATAAGCTCTTGCAATCAACAAGCAATGCAATCTAAAGAAACTTAAGCTTGGTCATCCGGATAATTGGACCTAGGTTTTTTTTTTGCCTGGGGAATCTTCAGACATTCACGAGACTTCAGAAAATACTGGCCCTATGCCATAGGTGCATTCCTCGGGGTTTGTATGGGCTTTGAATTTAAACAGAAGTGAGGTTTTATTGTGAAGGGATGGCAACAAGAAAACTAAGCTGCCAGAACAGGAAATAAAAGCAAAAAATACTAATTTCTAATGCATTTGTTGCAAGACCTTTTGCACAGGTGCCACATATTTATAGATGGGTCTAGGCTTCCACTACTGACTTATCAAGTGAATACTTTAGTTTAACAGGTGATACCTACAAAAAGCTTAAAACATGTTGGAGGTTGCACCTCATTTTTTTCCATAATAAATTTGCATTCGTCACCTAGAAAAGGCTTTGCTGGTCAAAAGTTGAAAAACAAAACTGGAAATTAGGGAATGTAATCCCCTAATAAATTCTTTTTCTTTTCAGTCCGAGTCTGCTGATAATCCAAAAGCTAGGCAAAAAGCCTAGGCTTAATCATATAAATGCCACAGCAACAACCATGATAGTCAAAGTGAGCTTTCAAGCACATTTTGTACCTGATAAGGTTTGTATTTTATTTTGTAACAAAAATTGACCTAAACCTTTATAAAATTTTAGCAACTGATATCTTAGTATTATTTTGCATAAAGAGGCACCACTTTTTAAAATTTATTTAAATACAACCCGGTAACAGCCCAACAAGTCCTGACACACAATTACAGCCATGTGACCATCAACCTCATACCTTGCACATTTTTGGAATGTAGGTGGAAATCAGAGCACCCGGAGGAAACCTCCCGGTCATGGTCACGGGGAGAACATACAAACTCCTTACAGACAGTGACAGGAACTGACCCATGTTGCAGGCACTGTAATAGCATTACACAATTTACTGGCTCTGAAATACATTTAGCAGCCCAAAGGCAAGAAAGGTACAATGTAAATGTAGTCCTTTCATTTTATGTTCACAGACACGTTATTTTCTCTCTCTCTCTCTCTCAGCCAGACTCTACATTAAACAATAAACCTCAGTGTGCTTACAATTGAAAACGAGAGCCATCATTTTCAAATTAAGCATTGTTCCTCGTAAAACCCCAATTTTTATCTATAGCTGTGTACATCTCACACAGAGATTTGCTTTACTTGTATTATATGCTCAATATACGCTCAGTGGCCACTTTATTGGGTACACCTGCTCAGTAATGCAATGATCTAATCACTGATATACAGGGTGAGACCAAACGTAGATTAGGAGACCACTTCACTGAGTACATACACTCCATCTGGCAGAAAAAGCAAGATCTCCCAGTAGACACCCATTTTAATTCTACTTCCCATTCCCATTAAGCATGTCAGTCCACAGCCTCCTCTACTGCCCTGATGAGGCCACTCTCAGGGTGGAGGAGCAACACCTTATATTCCGTCTGGGTAGCCTCCAACCTGATGGCGTGAACATCAATTTCTCAAACTTCTGGCAATCGTCACCCCCCCCCATCTCCTTCACCTTTCCCCATTCCTTTTTCCTTTCTTTCCTATCTCCTTACTTGCCCATTTGTGCTCGTCCTCCTTCCCTTTCTTCCATGGCCTTCTGTCCTCTCCTGTCAGATTCCCCCTCCTCCAGCCCTTTATCTCTTTCACCAATCAACTTCACCCCTCTTTACTTCACCCCTCTCCCATCCCGGTTTCACCTATCACCTGCCACCTTGTACTTTTTCCTCCCCTCCCCCCACCTTCTTACTCTGACTTCTCCCTTTCCTTTCCAGTCCTGATGGAGGGTCTCGGCCTGAAACATCAGCTGTTCATTCATTTCTATAGATGCTGCCTAACCTGCTGAATTCCTCCAACACTGTGTGTGTGTTGTCCCAGAGATGTGATCTAAGTGCCTTTGACCATGGAATGACTGTTAGTGCTAGTGGTTTGAGTATCGCAGAAACTGTTGATCTCCTGGGATTTTCATGCACAACAGTTTCTAGAGTTTATAGAGAATGATGTCAGAAACAAAAAACGCATCCAGTGAGTGGCATTTCAGCAGGCAAACTCACTTTACACCGCACGCTGTCGGAGCAGTGCTGCCAGGATAATCAAGGACACGACCCACCCAGCCAACACACTTTTCATCCCTCTTCCCTCCGGGAGTAGTCTCAGGAGCTTGAAGACTCGTACAGCCAGATTTGGGAACAGCTTCTTTCCAACTGTGATAAGACTGCTGAACGGATCCTGACCCGCATCTGGGCCGTACCCTCCAAATATCCGGACCTGCCTCTCGGTTTTTTTGCACTACCTTACTTTCCGTTTTTCTATTTTCTATTTATGATTTATAATTTAAATTTTTAATATTTACTATCGATTTGTAATCCAGGGAGCGGGAAGCGCAGAATCAAATATCGCTGTGATGATTGTACGTTCTAGTATCAATTGTTTGGCGACAATAAAGTGTAAAGTAAATGTGCCTTGTTAATGAGAGAGATCAGAGGAGAATGGCTAGACTGGTTCAAGCTGACAGGAAGCTGACAGTAAATCAAATACCACATGTTACAACAGTGATGTGCAGAAGAGTATCCCTGAATGCACAACATGTCGAACCTTGAAGTGGATACACCTGCAAAAGGCCACGAACCTACGCACTCAGTGGCCACTTTATTAGGTACAGGAGGTACCTAATAAAGCGGCCACTGAATGAATATTACCAAATCATGTTTTTTGCTTCTGCTGTGTGTTGGTAAAATAAACAAAGGATGTCATGATTAGCCACGACAGGAGATGGTAATGATAGAATTCAAAAAATAGAAAGACCTGTTATACAGCGTCATGCTTAAGTAACTTGGTTGAATTCCTTCCACGTTCACAGAGATGTATTCTTCCTGTTGTACTTTGAACTATTGATAACAGAATTATATGTGCAACAGAATGCTCCAAATGGTCTAAATTCACGCATGCCTAATATTAAAAAATGACCTTTTTATGATAACATGGAGAGGGTGTTATTATTTCAGATGACCTGTCGTGAGCCCAGCACGCAAGGGCAATTATGAAGAAAGTACGGCAGTGCCTCTACTTCATTTGGAGTTTGCAAAGAAACGGCGTGACATCATAAACTTTGACAAACTTCTACAAATGTGTGGTGGAAGGCGTAGTGACTGGCTGCATTACAGCCTGGTATGGAAGCACCAATGTCATTGAATAGAAAACCCTACGAAAGGTAGTGGACATGGCCCAGTCCGTCACGGGTTTAGCCCTCCCCCACCACTGTGTACAGCTGCACAAAACTCACAGGAAAGCAGCACTGAGTCGCCAGCACCCAGGATGTGATCGCTTCTCACTGCTGGTGGTGGTACAGGAGCATCAAGACTCACACCACCAAGTTCTGGAACATCAGGCTATTGAACCAAAAGGGATAATTTCACTCAATTTCACTTGTTCCATCAGTGAAATGTTCCCAAACCAACAGACTCACTTTCAAAGACTCTTCATCTCATGTTCTCAATACTTACTGCTTATTTATTTAATATTATAATTTCTTTCTTTCAGTATTTACACAGTTTGTTGTCTTTTGCACACTGGTGCAGTCTTTCAATGATTCTGTTATGGCTAGTATTCTATGGTTATGAGTATGCCTGTAAGACAATGAATCACACAGTTGTATATAGTGACATATATGTACTTTGATAATAAATTTACTTTGAGCATATATTAACACGTAAAATAATCAAAATCACATCATACCAGCTTTCTCTTTTTGCTTTTTCTCTTCTTCTTGCTTCAGCCTTTGAATATCTTCTGGATTTACAGGATTTCCTTGTGCGTCCCTGGAGATAATCTTTCCATGGAAAGGGCACTGTGTTTGTGTTTAATCAAGACAAGACAAATAATGAACAAACCACGCTGCAGAGCAGAAAAAGAAAAGCATCCTGTTCACTGGTGGGTTTTACAAGAAGCTCATCATTTCGGGCAATAGCACTTGTGGAATTTCTGTCGGACCATTTGCCAATACATCTCCAACTTGTGTTTATTTGCCTCTCTAACAAAATAAAACAGCCAAATGTCAACAATCGAATTTTGACAAAAGGAGATATTTAGGTCCTGTGCACAGGACATATTATCACATGAACTGATGTACAGTGAAAAGCATGTCTTGCAGACTCTGCATACAAATAATATCATTACACAGTGCATTGAGATAATATGACGGTAAAACAATACAGAATGCAGAATAAAGAGCTACGGAGAAAGTGCAGTGCAGGTAGACAATAATGTACAAGATCATAACGAGGCAGATTATAAAATCGAGAGTTAACCTTATCGTGGGGTGGAAGCCGTTCTTGGGCCTGGTGGTATGTACTTCCAGGCTTTTGTATCTTCTGCCTGATGGGAGAGGGGAGAGGGGAGAAGAGAGAATGTCTGGGATGGGGTGGGGTCTTTGATTAAGCTAGCTGATTTACTGAGGCAGCAAGAAGTAACGACAGAGTCCATGGAGGGAAGGCTGGATTCTGTGATGTACTGAGCTGTGCTCGCCACTCTCTGAAGTCACAGGCAAAGCAGTTGCCATATCAAGCTGCAATGCATCCAGATAGGATGCTTTCTCTGCAGCAGTGAAGGAAAATGGTGATTCAAGGTGGAAAAAGAATCAAGGAGATGGACAAAAGAGACAATAGACTGAAGGCAAACAAGTGGGAGTATAAGAATCGTCTGACAGCAAGCATAAACTCTCTGGGCCAAAAGAAGTGAAAAAGTCTTTCTTTGTAGCCATTATTTCCCATCTATACAATCACCTCCATAAAACTGCTCTGCACTCTCTATGGATTGAATGAACTTGGTTTAGCAAACCCAATCAATATTTTGTATAAATTCATCATTGCTTTCCCTTTTCAGAGTCTTCTCTCCTGACTTCAAAGCAAAACACACCCATAGAAACCCAGTTTTACAACCCAAAGCATTCCAGTCATGTTGTTTTCCTCTCCATACATTACACTAGCTTGTTTAGGTCATTTGCATCTTTATATGCCTTTTCCTTGGAATGCATACTCAGAGCAAGAGTCACTGTCAGTAGGAGATAATATTGAAAAAAAAATCGAGAAACAATCAAGAACGATTTCTTTCCATGTTGCATAACACACTCTAGAGTTTCACAGGGCAAGGCTCACAATAACAATGAATTTGGACGAGGAATTTAAAGGCTCAGTTAGCACATATAGCAATACAAACAAGATAGTAGCAGCTGCTGAATACATATTCAATTTGGACACACCTATTACAAAGATGTTCAGCATATCACTGAAAATGACTGGAACAAATGTCAAGAAGTTAGTGCACTTTACAGCTGAACCCAGTACACCGTCCAAGAAAGCATACAACATGCAACGATCTGTGGAGCCTTATTAGAAGAATCTCATTTTTTAACCAAAATGTTTGGTACTTTGAATGAAAGGTGTGAAATTACAACAAAAGTGACACTCGGGCATCGAGAAAAGTTGATCTCACAGTAAATAGTATCAAGGGGATTGCAATATACAGTGACTTTTGCATTCATGGTGGGAGTTAATGGTGCATAACGTGGATCAATTTTCCATTTTTACAGCACTTGTTTCCCTAGCCATTGGCAATATTTCCCCTGAAACGCTCTGAAAATGTTGGTTCAATCTTTAACACCAAACATAGCTTAGGTTGCAAACCAGCAAATTGACTTGTAAATTTAATAAAGTTTTCGTAGCCAAGAGGTTAAGAGCCAAGTTCTTAAGAATTTTTATTAGTCGAAAGTGGACCATAGCTTTTGTCTCATTACAACTTTAAAGTAGGACATTTACAAAATGGTATTTGCATTACGAAATGCTGGCAATTTGCAAAGATTGTACAGAATTATTTATGTGATCTTCTTCCATGTAGTCTTGTTGCAAATGCAAACTTGGTGTGATTTCTATAAATGGTATTTTTAAGACCAAAATTACTTCACTAACATTTTGCCTTTTTTAAGTAGTTATAAGATTTTGTTCCGACGTATTCATAGAGCAGATTAAATTTTAATATTTTTATCCTCTTGTTTAAAATAAGGGAGATCCTGTGTACTTGTTGGCCACATTAATTCAATACTGAATACAAACAATGGCTGATGAAATTGTTACACATGACTAAGTTAGTTCCAGTACAGTATACACAGAAGTAAAAGACTTCAGGATATTCTTGAAGAAAGGCTCCAGCAAGAAATTGTACAGAGAGTATTTCAGAATGAAATATTGGATCTATCTGTAGGTGTTTTGGCTATTTACAACCTTCATAGTAACAGCGATGAATACGTGAGATCTGTGACTGGCTACATAGAGAAGTGCACTGAGGATGTCACCATTATTAAACACACTATGTGAGGACAAATCAGAAGCTAAGGCTGACAACAGAGATCGGGGCACAGCTGAGAGGTTGGGACTCTGCCTTCAGACAAGACAACTCTCAGGTCAGTGAGGGCTATTCTTTCCTGCGCCAGCTGCAGGGCAAAACGGCATTATTCACAGAAAATATACAGCCATTTCTGTCAGACCAGAGACTTGAGGAGCATGTGGCAGCCATTCAGACCATAGTCCACCCTGCGAGTCAACGACAGTGACGATTCTCTTCCCGGTAGCCTGCATGTCTTTTACGCTCTGCTTGATCACGGAGTGATGTGCCGGTGAGAGAGGCCCCCCTTTCATCCCGAGGTGCAGGCACTCTGTCTGGCCGCAGCTGATGTAAAGAAGACCCTAACCAGAGTCAACCCATGTGAAGCAGCAGGGCCTGATAATGTACCTGGTTGGGTGCTGAGGGCCTGGGGAGCCCAGTTAACAAAGGTTCTAATAGACATCTTGAACATCTCTCTGGAACAGTTCACTGTCCCCTCTCACTTCAAGATAGCCACTATCATCCCAGTGCAGAAGGCGGCGACAGTAATCTGCCTCACTGACTACCAGCATCCAATGATGCTGACTTCAACAATAATGAATGCTCTGAGCGGCTGGTTATGGATTCCATTATATCCCATCTTCCTGCTACATTGGATGCTTTTGCATTGAATATACATTGAACTTCAGTTTGCTTGAGGTTTTTTGACAAGGTGACGAGAGACATTAATGAGGGTAGGGCAGTGGATGCTGTCTACGTGGATTTTAGTAAGATGTTTGACAAAGTCCCTCATGGGAGACTAATCCAGAAGATTAAGATGAATGGGGTCCGCAGCAAATTGGCTGTTAGGATATAGAACTGGCTTGCACATGGAAGGCAGAAGACCGCAAGACATACAAGTAGAAGTAGGCCATTTGGTCCATCGAGTCTGTTCCACCATTTAATTATGGCTTATCCATTTTTTTCCCTTCCTCAGCCTCACTCCCTGGCCTTCTCCCTGTAACCTTTGATGCCATGTCCAATAAAGAACCTATCAAACTCTGCCTTAAATACACCCAGTGGCCTGGTCTCCAAGGCTGTCTATGGGAATATATTCCACAAATTCACCACCCTCTGGCTGAAGAAATTTCTCTGCATCTGTATTAAACATTTTAAAGACAGAGAGGAGTGGTTAAAGGGATGTATTCCAGCAGGAGGTCTGTAATTAGCGGTGTTCCACAGGGATCTGTGCTGGGACCTCGGCTGTTTGTGATGTATGTAAATGACCGGGATGAAAAAGTAGATGGGTAGGTTAGTAAGTTTGGTCTCCAGATGATACCAAGATTGGTGAAGTTGTGGATAGTGTAGAAGACTGGCAAAGAACACAGTGCAATATAGATCAGTTGTGGATATGGGCAGTGAAATGGCAGATGGAGTTTAACCCAGATAAATGTGAGGTATTGCACCTTGGTAGAGCAAGTACAAGGAGACAGTACACTGTTAAGGGCAAGATCCTTAACTATGTTGCTGAGCAGACAGGTCTTGGGATCCAAGTTCATAGCTCCTTGAAAGTAGCTACACAGGTCAATAAGGTGGTTAAGACAGTTTATGGAATGCTCTTTTTTTATTAGTCAAGGCACTGAGTTCAAAAGTCAAGAGTTCATATCGCAGCTTAATAAAACTCGAGCATTGCATATAGTTCTGGTTGCCTCTCTACAGGAAGGATGTTGAGGCTTTAGAGAGGGTGCAGAAGAGGTTTACCAGGATGCTGTCTGGTTTAGACAGCATGTGCTATCATGAGAGACTGGATAACTCGGGTCTTGATCAAGGATCCAGGCCAGAAACATCGACTGTTTATTCCCCTCCATAAATGCTGCCTGACCTGCTGAGATCCTGCAGCATTTTGTGTGCAGCTCAACATTTCCAGCATCTGCAGAATCTCATGACTATGGCTACAATGCTTTATTTTCAGAGGTAGAGAACAATTTTCTGCTAATACTGCGCAACGCATATAACTCTACCTGACTGAAAATATATTTCTTAGCAATTCTTCCAGTGCTGCGAATCAAACTCTATTCTTTTTTTGTTGTGTGGTAGCTGAAGCAATGAATAACTTCAAAGACCTTGATTTTGTCCATGATGCAGCTGCTGCCAGAACATTCAATAAATGCTTAAATACTGCGGAGTGTATAAATACGACAAATTTCAAATCTAATGTTGTTATCTGGAAATATTACTGAAGGGCAGAGGCAAAAATAAAATCTCACACTAGTTACTGTTTCTGTTACCCATTAGTAATCCATATTTTACAACAATGTTAATCTGACAGTCAGTATGCGTAGAAACGCTGATAAATATTTAAACAGCACTTGTCATAAAAGGCTTCTTCCAGATAAGAACTATCCTTTCACTCAAGATGTCCTGTCCCATTTCAAAATTTGGAAGATCTTTCAAGGACGTAGCAATTTCAAATCTTTTCAAGAGGTAATATCTCCCAAATGTGTTATATGCTGTCTGTCAAAACACTGTTTATGAATGATATCAGTTTCTTAAGCTACATCAAATTACATAGCATCGAATTACATACAAACTTCTTTCCATCCATTCAGAATTTGGCCAAGTCTTATTTAAATAGCATGATATATATTAGCTATGATCAATTTCAATTCCATATCTGGATACAGAAAGATTACAGAAATGACAAGCAAGAGGTTTTTACTAATAACTACTGGCCTAGATTTTGCAGGGAACTGCCAGCAGTTTTCACTTCCAAGGGTTAGCAATTCCACATTTAAGGTCTCCCAAATTGTGATTCCACATACAGAATAAACATACGACTTTGAACCTACTGATGTCTTTTTATTACTATTTCTGACTGAACACTGAGATAGAGTCATAGAAAGAGACAGCACAGAAACAGGCCCTTCAGCCCATCTAGTCCATGCCGAACCAGTTACACTGCCCACTCCCATCAACTTGCACTTGGACCATCGCCTTCCATTCCACTTCCATCCAAGTACCTATCCAAACTTCTCTTAAATGTTGAAATCAAAATTGCATTCACCACTTGAGCTGGCAGCTCGTTCCACCACTCTCTGAGTGAAGTAGTTTTCCCTCATGTTCCCCTTAAACATTTCACCTTTCACGTTCAAAATTTCCTTATAACTCTGGGCCTCCAGTCCCGGCAACACTTCTATGTTATATTGACTATCCTGTTGCACATACTATTTATTATAAATTACTATAAATTGCGCATTGCACACTTAGACGGAGACGTAATGTAAAAACTTTTACTCATGTATACGAAGGACGCAAGTAATAAAGTCAATTCAATCCAATTCAATTTTCTCTGCGCTCTTTCAATCTTTCCTGTAGGTAAGTGGCCAAAACTGCACACAATACTCCAAATTAGCCCTCACCAATGTCTTATACAACTTCAACATTCCTGTATTCAATGCAATGATTTATGAAGGTTAATGTGCCAAAAGCTTTCTTTACAACCCTATCTACCTATGATGCCACTTTCAATGAATTATGGACCTGTATTCCCAGATCCCTTTGTTCTACCACACTCGTCAGTGCCCTACTGTTCACTGTGTAAGACTTACCTTGGTTGATCCTCCCAAAGTGCAACTCCTCACGGTAGTCTGCATTAAATTCCATCTGCCATTTTTCAGCCCATTTTCCCAGCTGGTCCAGATCCCACTGCAAGCCATGATAGACTTCCTCACTGTCCACTACACCCGCAATCTTGGTGTCATCCACAAATTTACTGAACCAGTTAACCACATCATTAATCAGATCATTGATATAGATGACAAGCAACAGTGGACCCAGCACTGATCCCTGCAGCACTCTACTAGTCACAGGCCTCCAGTCAGAGAGGCAACCATCTACTACCACTCTCTGGCTTCTCCCTCAAAGCCAATATCGAAACCATTTTAATACCTCATCTTGAATGCCAAGCAACTGAACCTTCTTGACCATCCTCCCATGTAGGATCTTTCAAATGCCTTGCTGAAGTCCATGCCAACAACATACACTGCCTTGTCTTCATCAACTTTCCTGGCAACATCCTCAAAATACTCTATAAGATTGGTTAGACACAACCTATCACACACAAAGCCATGCGGACAGTCCCTAATCAAACCCTGTCTATCCAAACCTTCTAAAATATGGTCTCTTCGAATATCTTCCAATAACTTTCCCACTACTGATGTCAGGCTCACCAGCCAATAATTTCCTGCCTTATTCTTAGAGCAACAGAACAACATTAGCAATTCTCCAGTCCTCCAGTACCTAACCAGTCACTAAGGATATTTTAAGTATCTCTACTAAGGCCCCTGCAGTTTCTGCACTTGCCTCCCACAGGGTCTGAGGGAACACATTGCCAGGTCCTGCGGATTTGTCCAGCCTGATTTGCCTCAAGACAGCAAACACCACCACCTCAGTAATCTGTATAGGGTCCATGTCCTTGCTGCTGCTTTGCCTCACTGCTACAGACTCAGAGTCTGTCTCATGAGTAAATACAGAGGCAAAAAATCCACTTAGGGACTCCCCATCTCTTTTGGTTCCATGCATAGATTACTATGCGGATCTTGCAGAAGACTAATTTTGTCCCTTGCAATCCTTTTGCTCTCATCATATCTGATAATCCCTTCTGATTCTCCTTCAGCTTGTCTGCTAGAGCAATCTCATGTCTGCTTTTCACCCCCTGATATTTTTCCTCCTGCTCCCTTGCATTTCATGACTCCATTAGAACCTCACATGTTCTTAACTGCCTTTACCTGCTGTGTACCTCCTTCTTCACTAACCAGGGAGGGCATTAATCTCTCTCAAAAACAATGTTCCCTAAACCTGTTGTCTTTAGCTTTTATTCTGACAGGCACATACAAGCTTGGTACTCCCAAAATTTCACTTTTAAAGGCCTCCCACTTACCAAGTACACCTTTGACAGAAAACAGTTTGTCCCAATCCACACTTGACAGATCCTTTGTGATACCATAAAAATGGGCCTTTCTCCAGTTTAGAATTTCAACCCGAAGACCAGACCTACCTTTTTCCATAATTACCTTGAAACTAATGGCATTGTGATTATTAGATGCAATGTGTTCCCCTACACAAAATTATGTCACCTGCCCTGTCTCATTCCCTAATAGCAGATCAAGTATTCCACTCTCTCTTGTTGGGACTTATATGTACTGATTAAGGAAACTTTCCCGAACAGATTTGACAATCTCTATCCCAACTAGTCCTTTTACAAATCTGTCAATATGTAGACAGATAAAAACACCATTAGTCCTTCCATGTCAACCCTTTGCTTCCTGACTTTGAGGTCTTAACAACATCTGTCTCCACAACCACTTTACTACCTGTTCTAGCACTGTGGTTCCCAATTCCCTGCCACTCTTGTTTAAACCCCCACCTCCCCCCACTCCATGCAGTACTAGCACACCTTCCCACTAGAATATTAGTCCTCCTCAGTTTAGTTGGACTTCAGCGAGGCACTTAACAAGATCGCACATGAGAGGTTGGTCAAGAAGGTTCAGGCACTTGGCGTTCAAGATGAAGTAGTAAAATAGATTAGACATTAGCAGTCAGGTTGGTGAGTAGATTCACAAATCTGTCATAAGAACATCTCTGTTCATTTGCAGAGAGAGGAAATTAATTTTTAGTTCAACTGCATCTCTTTCTATTCTCATACTTCAAAGTTTTATTTATTTTTGGTAATTTCAAAAAGTTCAAAGTGCATTTATCATCAAAGTATGCAAACCTTAAGAGTATGTATTACTTGAGATTCATTTCCTTACAAGCAGCCACAAAGCAAAGGAGCATGGTAGAATGCATTAAAAAAAACCATCAAACACCCAATGAGCAGAAAAAGAAACAAATCATGCAAACAATGAAGATAAACAAATAACATTCAGAACTGAAGTTCACGAAAGTGACTCCACAGCCACGAATCCAATCACAGCCAATCCAGGATCCCCACAGCCTCAGTTCAGCACAAAGACGAGTAAACGTCACTGACCCAACTCTCGTCTCCAGCCCCGATACCCTGACCTTTTCAATCTGGTCTCGCTCTTAAATCGGTCAAACAGCGGCTCATTCCCCACTCTCAGACCTGGGCCCTGTCTCCTGAATACGTTGTTGGGCCCGGGACCCAAGAATTCACATGTATCTGTTCAACATTTAATTTTGTTATGTACTTTTAATCTAATTTAATCATTTGGTTAATAGCTTTGGAATGGCTTTAATGTTTTTCAGTGTCTGTTTCCAAAGATATATCACGGCACTAATTAATTTTGACTGGTGGCTAGGTTGGGGCTTTAGCTCAAATGTGTAGAGGAGAATTTTTTGGAGCATTCTCATGACAAGACGTTTTTTCTCATGCAATGGTATCTGTGCGTCAAAACCAGTGTTTGCCATTTGATGTGGAACTGGCTTCTGCAACACTGGTCTAAGACCAATTAATTATGGTGTTTCATATAGTGACTGTTAAGTGGCACACAACGACCACAGGAATCAGCACCCCCTCAATGGATTCTGGCTATGATCCTTGCCTCAGTAAAGCAGCCAGCACAATCAAAGACCCCCCCCCCCCCCAGCCCGGACATTCACTCTTCTCCCTTCATCGGGCAGATGATACAAAAGCCTGAAAGCACTTACCACCAGGCTCAAGCAGAGCTTCTACGCTGCTGTTATCAGACTCTCAATCAGACCTCCTATACAATAAGATGGTGTCTTGGTCCCACGATTACATCATTCTGATCTGCACTGCACTTTTTCGGTAGTTTTTACACTTTATTCTGCATTGTACTAACTCAATACACCATGTAATGATCTGATCTGCATGGAAAGTATGCAAGATTTTCACTGTATCTTCATACATGTGACAACAATAAACCAGTGACAGTAATAAACCAATACCAGATTAATTAATTTTCAAATGTAAATTGTTACTAAAACATATTTATAAGTTGAAATTCGGAATTGCAGGATTTTCTTAATTCTTTGAATTTAATTCAAAGATGATATCTTAGCAGAAAAGTGTTCAGTCAGGAAATTAGCACTTAAGACCACTACATGTAACCAGAAGTGAATAGGAAGAACCCATCTCACTTACCATACAGGTTCACATCTGGGATAAAGATAGTTGGCATTTTGCACCTAGTGCCCCCTGCCTGAAAGGTGGTGAGGTCAAGACCTCAATGTGCAATGCCCTGCAGTTACATGCCCAGGCCACTCAAACAGTGGCTCGCTAACCCAGGAGAACCTTGACTAACAAGGGTAGGGATGCATGGAAAGAGTGCCCCCCACAGGTTTCCCACCAGACTGCAAGTGATCATGTTTGTAAGTGTACATTGCTAGCCCAGAATCAGAATCAGGTTTAATATCACTGGTGTATACATATGGCAGTTCTGTGGGCAAAAATACCATGTTAATGAGAGAGGTCGGCTGACAGTAATTCAAATAACGATGAGTAACTACAATGGACTGTAGATTAGTATCTATAAACAGATAACATGTCAAACCTTGAAGCGGATGGGCTACAGCAGCAGAAGACCATGAACATACACTCAGTGGCCACTTTTTGAGGTCCAGGTTATCAAGTGTTCAGAGAACAACTTGAACCCACAATCCTTTGCCTCAACACAAGACAGTTAACATCAGATTGACAGCTGGCCAACAAATTATACTTCCTCGTAGTTCCAGGAACTACTTCCAGAATGTCAATTCTTTTCTCACAGCAGCAGTGCCTCACCCATGCCAGTATTCTGTTAGATTTAAGTTCTATAATATCTCAATATCTAACCTTTGATATACTGGGGACTGAAAATGCAACATTAACTATGACCTAACAATTCCCTGATGCCCACAAATCACTCTATTCTATTACTAAAGTCCAATTTCAACAAAAACAGATTACTCCACAATGTTAGTAACCCAACTCTCTATATAGTCTATTTTCTCCACTTATGTCCAAGAGTCTGACTTCTCAGCCACTCAAAAGGCTTTTAAAAAAAAGACCTATTTTTTCTTTCCCCAAAGAATAATTTTTTGCAGATATGTTACAAGAAAAGTCTTTACTCAGACTAGAACTAGATGGGTGAAATAATGAACTACGATCAAGGTTACCAACTAGATATTCTATTTTGATTAGATGCTGTGTTATAATTAGATGGTTGGGGTGCTATTAAAAAAAAACCAGGATGTCATTAATCCACCAATATACAAGTTTTCACATGGCTTTTTGAGAATCATTATTATGTGCCGTATCAAGTGACATAACCATGATTGCTCTTTGTAAATTTTTCCTATACAAGTGATTTGCCATTGCTTTCTTCTGGACAGTATCTTTACAAGACTGGTGACCCCAGTCTTTATCAATACTCTTCAGAGATTGTCTGCCTTACATCAGTGGTCGCATAACCAGGACTTGTGATATACATCAGCTGCTCACAAGACCATCCAGCACCTACTCCCATGGCTTCATGTGACCCTGATCAGAAGGGGGCAGGGGGCTAAATGTGTGCTACACGTGCAGGCCAGCGGAGGGAAGGAGTGCCTAACACCTCCTTTGGTAGAGACGCATCTCCAAGCCACCACCCACTTCTGAGAATACATTCCTATCATTAGTTCCAGGTTAGATTTTGAAAGGACCAAAGGACTACATTCAATCCCAGCCTTGTAATTACTGAAGCTCTGCTAGGAGTAAGAACAACTCAGGTCTCAGAACCAAAATGCAATTTGTGCTTGATAGAGGGCAGGTCCATAACCTCAGGTTTAAGCTTATAAAATTACCCCATATTTTTGAAAAAGTATATATTTTAATTAGCAATACTTCTTGGCTTGCCTGGAGTCTATTGATAACATTAAAATGCTTAAAATTCATTATTAAAATTCAGCCTCCTTTCCAAGTATCGTTCATTCTTTCCCACTTTCAACAATGACAAGCAGAATTAATTTAAACTCTGTGCCTTATAATTTTGCAGATCATTGGAAATGACACACTTCTTTTTGTGCTTTCAAAAATCTGGAGTTGACACTTGCTCTGCGTTCCTGATATGTCTCTGTAACATCTTACACAGATAAGACACAAGAGCAGAATTAGGCCATTTGGACCATTGGGTTGGTTCCACCATTCCATCATGACTGATTTCTTCTCCCTCTCAAACCATTCCCCTGCTTTCTCCCTGAAACCTTTGACAGCCTTACTTCTCAAGAATCTATCAACCACTGCTTTAAATATTCCAATAACTTGGCCTCCACAGCTATCTGTAGGAAAACTGACTATCAAAATCATCATTAAGCGAGGCATTGACAGCCGTCTGCCACAGGTTTACTTCAATCTGGCTAAAGAAATTCCTCTTCATTTCTGTTCTAAAGGGACATTCTTCTATTCTGATGCTATGCCCTCGGGTCGTAGACTCCCGCACGATAGGAAACATCCTTTTCATGCCTACTCTTATCTAGGCCTTTCAATATTTTATAGATTAAGATCAGCCAACCGCCCCCCATTCTTCAAAACTCAGTGAGTGCAGGCCCTGAGCCATCACACATTCTTCATACAGATCCTCATACACATGTTAACCCTTTCATCCCTGTGATCATTCTCGTGAACCTCCTCAGGACCCTCTCTAATGCCCGCACATCCTTTCTTAGATAAAGGGCCCAAAACTGCCCACTTTATTCCACTTATGGCCTGACCAATGACTTATAAAGCCCCAGCCTCAGATCGTACCACTTCTCTTCATTTATGGCACAATGCTGCAAAACCAGCTGAGAGATTATAGCATATTACTTATGGGTCTTAGGACCCAGGACATGCCTTCTTCTCATTGCAACCATCAGGAAGGAGGTACAGAAGCCTGAAGGCACACACTCAGCAATTCAGGAATTCTTCTTCCTCTCTGTCATCTGATTTCTGAATGGATACTGAACCCATGAACACTACCTCACTACTTTTTTTATATTTATTTCTGTTTTTGCACTACATAGTTCAACTTCATATATATTATACTGTAATTCTGTCTTTTTTCTATATTTATCATGTATTGCTGCTGCAAAGTTAACAAATTTCATGAGATTAAACCTGATTCTCATTCTGTTTCCTTTTACCCCTCTACTTAATTTATTCAATTTTACATAAACTCACACACGTAATGTACATTCACTACATTACTGCTCTATATGAATATTGTAAGGCCAGGTGGAATGAAAGCTGCACTTGCTTGTGTCCATTACAAATGCTCACAGCCTCATACAACATTGTGCAAAAGTTTTAGGCACATGTATAGCTAGGGTGCCCAAGACTCCTGCATAGTACTGTAGTAATTTTTTCTATTGCAGTGTACTGCTATCACAAAAAAAAAATTCATGACATATGCAAGTGATGATAAACCTGATTCTGATATGGGTCTCCATTGTGGGCTGAAAGTGGGAAGGGAGCAATTGTTTGGAACCAAGTGGCCTTGCCTGGTGTCTCAGGGCTGGGTGTGTCTGCACCCACAGCATCACCACCCCTGGTAGTCTGTCTCTGCCACCTGTTCCACACCCCTCCCACAGCACTACACCCTCACCATTCCCAAAATACTTTGCTTGAGCCAGATTTCCAAACTCACTCTCCGCTCCATGTTGACCAAAGTTTTAGGCATCCTAGTTACATTAAAGTGCTCGAGACTATTGCACAGTAATGTAAATTCCAATCTAAATTGTTAATAAATGTAATCAACAACTGAGAAACCAGCTCCAATTGCCGTATGTATCACCTTTTCAATCTAATGCTGAAGTGATACATCAATCCTCTGAAATGTGTGACTTTAAAAACAAACCTTGAATCGATCCTGGCGTTCACAAAGTGTTCCATTGGGCATAGGTGCTTGGCATCTGTGCTTAACTGGCTCAAACTTTCCCGCAAAGGTTATGTATCTGGTTTTCAGCAAAGCTGCCATCTCCGCATTCTCTGAATCATCTTCCATTTGCTTGGACTCCAAGAATCGATGTGGAGTTTCAATTCTGGTAAATACATAATTGAAAGATAAAGCACATCTTGCAGGGATGTATGACACTAGTGTTCATAATTTGACAAAGATATTATAATTTTTATATTAAGAATTACATTTAGAAATTCAGTGGTGTAATGACAAGCACGAGAAAATCTGCAGATGCCGGAAATCCAAAGCATCACACGCAAAATGCTGGAGGAACTCAGTAGGCCAGGCAACAAATATGGAAAAGAGTAAACAGTCAGCGTTTCGGGCTGAGACCCATCATCAGGACACAATGATCCACAAAATTATAAGACATGGGGTTCAAATGAATGCTGCTTATTATTGTAGAAAATGAGAAAGAACAAACGGTACTTGGAAGGTATAGGAGGCTGACTTTAAATAATGAATTTTAAATAAGTATTTAACATTATCAATGGACTCCAGGCTTGCCAAAGAGTTTTGCTAATTAAAATATATTATCTATTGGTCAGGGTCAACCATGGATGTTGTGTCCTAGCTGTCTTGCTATGCAAACCTGGGCAGTATGATACGCAGAGCAAGCTGGTGCACGTGTAGCAAGCCTGATGAAGGGACTCAACTCGAAACGGCGGCTGTTCACTCTTTCCCATAGATGCTGCCTGGCCTGCTGAGTTCCTCCAGTGTTTCGTGTGGGTCGCAGTCGTGCAATGACGCTGCTCAACATAATTTACAGTTTCTTTAGTTGCACAGCTTGTCTACTAATGAATGCTGCTTACATATTGGTAGTTTGTCAGTCCTTGTGAATGCAAGGATTTTATAAATTATAGTTCTTTTTCTCTTGTAATAAAGAATCTCTAGGTAGTATATGGTGACATATATGTACTTTGATAATAAATTTTACTTTCACTTTGACATTGGAACATTCTTGCACTGAACAGGTTTCGATTCAATGGGCCAGATGGCTTGTTTCTTTACTATAACACTTCTACATTTTGGTATTTCAGCATTTACTATGCTTCCATTACAAAAGGAAAAATCTGTATTACCAACTCCATATTCAAGCAATTTTTTAAGCTAAAATCTGAAAATGCAGCACTGGGATCCTGATAACCATTGGTTAAAACAAAGGGCAGAATGCCCTCTGGTGGCTATGTAAATACATTACATGAGAAATAGAAACATTTACGAAACTGCAGGAGAGGCTTATATCCCAAAATAAACAACGAAATGTGACTAATTTCCATAACAAATTCTTTCAAAAGTCTGTCTGAACAATGAATGGCAAACATATCTGATGGAAATAGCATCTCAAACTCTTGTGATGTACAATGCCCACTTAGTTCTTTTAGACAATAAAAGGCAAATCAATGGATACATGTGATCCCCAAGTAGAAATTAATGCACAAACTTGGGGTTAAACTAGTAAAAAGGAGACTAGTGGCATTAAAACCACCTGCACAATCAATTGAAAACAAATTCATTGCTCAAAATTAGCTGAAATTATGACACTCACCATCAGTAACAAAATTAAAATACTCACATTACTACTGTTACTTAACCGACAAAGCAATTCCAGATTGGCAACTTACTCATCCGTTAACTTGCAAATATCAACATATATTTCAATCCCAGATTAAATACTTGCAGTCAGTATTCACTAAGTATTGTAAAATAATAGTATAACACAAAAACTGAAGAAGAAATTTTTGTGGGTGAAAGGTGCAATAATTGACAGAAATACATTGGATTCCAGTTAATTGGGGTAGCTGCTTTTTTGGGACAATGTTTAAAGAACAAAAACTTATCGAGAAAATTGCTGGAGCTCCTATCATTTATTTGGGACACAATGTCACTTAAATGGGGCAGGAAACTGTTGCCGAACAGGTGCTAACTAGCGTCAGTCCAAGCTTAAAAAGCAGCAAGGGAGGAACTTGCCAAGACCCTGGCCATCATTTTTCAATCATCCCCTGTTAAAGACTGGTACTGTAGGATTGGAAGTCTGCTAACATTCTGCTGTTGCTTAAGAATGGAGGAAGGAATAAACTACACACATCAAAGTCGCTGGTGAACGCAGCAGGCCAGGCAGCATCTCTAGGAAGAGGTGCAGTCGATGTTTCAGGCCGAGACCCTTCATCAGGACTAACTGAAGGAAGAGTTAGTAAGAGATTTGAAAGTGGGAAGGGGAGGGGGAGATCCAAAATGATAGGAGAAGATAGGAGGGGGAGGGATGGAGCCAAGAGCTGGACAGATGATTGGCAAAGGGGATACGAGTGGATCATGGGACAGGAGGTCCAGGAAGAAAGACAAGGGGGGGTGGGGAACCCAGAGGATGGGCAAGGGGTATAGTCAGAGGGACAGAGGGAGAAAAAGGAGAGTGAGAGAAAGAATGTGTGTATAAAAATAAATAACAGATGGGGTACGAGGGGGAGGTGGGGCATTAGCGGAAATTAGAGAAGTCCATGTTCATGCCATCAGGTTGGAGGCTACCCAGACAGAATATAAGGTGTTGCTCCTCCAACCTGAGTGTGGCTTCATCTTTACAGTAGAGGAGGCCGTGGATAGACATGTCAGAATGGGAATGGGATGTGGAATTAAAATGTGTGGCCACTGGGAGATCCTGCTTTCTCTGGCGTACAGAGCATAGGTGTTCAGCAAAACGATCTCCCAGTCTGCGTCGGGTCTCGCCAATATATAGAAGGCCACATCGGGAGCACCGGACGCAGTATATCACCCCAGTCGACTCACAGGTGAAGTGTCGCCTCACCTGGAAGGACTGTTTGGGGCCCTGAATGGTGATAAGGGAGGAAGTGTAAGGGCATGTGTAGCACTTGTTCCGCTTACACGGATAAGTGCCAGGAGGGAGATCAGTGGAGAGGGATGGGGGGGACGAATGGACAAGGGAGTTGCGTAGGGAGCGATCCCTGCGGAATGCAGAGAGAGGGGGGAGGGAAAGATGTGCTTAGTGGTGAGATCCCGTTGGAGGTGGCGGAAGTTACGGAGAATAATATGTTGGACCCGGAGGCTGGTGGGGTGGTAGGTGAGGACCAGGGGAACCCTATTCCTAGTGGGGTGGCGGGAGGATGGAGTGAGAGCAGATGTACGTGAAATGGAATAAACTAAGTGATTATATTCCAGTTAGCTTAACTTTTGAATTAGAGTCAAACTTAATATCATCAGCATATGTCGTGAAATTTGTTAACTTTAGGGCAGCAGTACAATGATAAATAAACATAGAGAAAAAACAGTTACATAAAATAAAGTATTTAAGTTAAACCAAGTAGTGCAAAAAAGAGCAGAAATAAAAAACTAGTGAGGCAGTGTTCATGGGTTCAATCCCATTCAGCAGTTCAGGAACAGCTTCTTCCCCTCTGCCATCTGATTTGAGTGTGTGCCTTCAGGCTTCCGTCCCTCCTTCCCAACGGTAACAGTGTGGAAGGAGGGACGGAAGCCTGAAGGCACACACTCAAATCAGATGGCAGAGGGGAAGAAGCTGTTCCTGAACTGCTGAATGGGATTGAACCCATGAACCCATCTCCTGGGTGGTGGGGATCCTTAATGATGGCCATGGCAAATGACAGCAGTGAGCAAATCATTGGATTCCATTCTAATGTAGCCCCCCCCCGCCGCCCCGGCCACCCTCAGGGTCGCTGTCCCGCCTTCTCCCCCAAAACCCCGCGCATACAGTATCTTCAAATACACCAAAACCATATCAACTATCCCAATTGGTTGATAGAAGGCTGTTATCTCAATTTAAAGTAAAACAAACTGCTAGCGCAAACTCTCTTCAGCGTTAAAGCACAACAAAGCCGCATTCCCCAGATTAACATAACAAAGTCGCCATTTTAATTAGCCTCCGCAGTAACATAAAAATCGAAACCCCCTTACACTAATAAAAATGTACGCCTTCCTTATAATGGCAAAAATTCATGGGACAGTTAGCAGGGATTATTTTCAAGGGAATGTCACGTCTGTTTAAATTTACTGAATTCATTGAGGAGCTATAAAGAGGATCAATGAGGGCATGCATGTGATGTAGACTATGCAGTTTTAAAAGGCTCTTAATGAGGCCCCAGTAGAATTCTGGTTAAAATAGGAAATAACCATGAAATCCAAGGATTGAGCCAAAATGGCTCAGTGGCAGAAAGCCAAAAGTTCCTGGTTATTTGCATGGCTGTTAATTACTCAATTCCTTGCTTCTCAAGGGTGATGTTATAGAGATTTAAAAGACAATGAGGAGGTAGTCAGAGTATTTCTCAGGGTGGAGGAGACTAGATGGGGTTCAAGGTGAGAGGGCTCTATAGTTAAAGGAGATCTGAGGGGCACTTTTTCCACACAGAGCACATCGGTTGTGTGGAACAAGAAGCCAGAGGAGATGGTGGACGTAAACACAGTTACAATGCCTGAAATGTATTTAGACAGTTCCTTGGATAGGAATGGAGTAGAGAAGTGGTTGCCAGTGACTATTGGTGTTCTGCAGGGATCGGTGTTGTTCACTTCACGTTACACCTCAATGATTTAGATGATGGAATTGATGGCTTTGTGGCAAAGTTTGTGGACGCTACAAAGATAGGTGGAGGGGCAGGTAGCATTGAGGGTCTGCAGAAGGATTAGAGAGATTGGGAGAATGGGCAGATAGAACAGTGTAGGGCCTTTGACATGGTGCTGCACATGAGGCTGCTTAACAAGATAAGAGTCCATGATGCTACAGGAAAGATGCCAACATGGATAAAAGCTTGGGCGATTTGCAGACGGCAAAGAATGGGGAATAAAGGGGGAATAAAGGGGGCATATTCTGGTTGGCTGACGGTATCTAGCGGTGTTCCACAGGGGTTGGTGTTGTGACTGCTTCTTTTCACATTATATATCATGGGAGAAGGAATAAACAGATAGACAGTTTTCTAAATAGGGAGGAAAATTCAAAAATCAGAGGTGCAAGGAGACTTGGACTAGTCAGGGTGTCAAAGGTTATGGGGAGAAAGCAGGAGAATTGGGTTGAGAAATCAGCCATGATGGAATGGTGGAACATTCCATCATGGCTGATGGGCCAAATGGCCTAAATCTGCTCCTATGTCTTATGGTATTCATGGGATTAGTGTAAAAAGGCACGGAAAAGTTGGCCGAAGGGGCCATTTCTGTGCAGTCCAGCCGTATGATTCTATGAGATATATAGTATTTAAGACTTTGATATACTTAGAGAGACAGACACAGAGTGATAAGGACGCTGTGATAGCACAATGATTATCCTGATGTTTGCGTTCAAATCTCACTATATCCACTGTGGAAGTTTAAACTCCATTAATGAACTGGATATTGTTTTAATAAAGAAATGTCTTCGCAATAATGGACTTAAAACTACAGGTCTGAGAAAATTTTCATCCTCTTCAGTAATGTCCTTTGGAGAAACATAGAACATAGAATAGTACAGCACAGTACAGGCCCTTCGGCCCACAATGTTGTGCCAACCCTCAAACCCTGCCTCCCATATAAGCCCCCACCTTAAATTCCTCCATATATCTGTCTAGTAGTCTCTTAAACTTCACTAGTGTATCTGCCTCCACCACTGACTCAGGCAGTGCATTCCACGCACCAACCACTCTCTAAGTAAAAAACCTTCCTCTAATATCCCCCTTGAACTTCCCACCCCTTACCTTAAAGCCATGTCTTCTTGTATTGAGCAGTGGTGCCCTGGGGAAGAGGCGCTGGCTATCCACTCTATCTATTCCTTTTATTATCTTGTACACCTCTATCATGTCTCCCTTCATCCTCCTTCTCTCCAAAGAGTAAAGCCCTAGTTCCTTTAATCTCTGATCATAATGCATACTTTCTAAACCAGGCAGCATCCTGGTAAATCTCCTCTGTACCCTTTCCAATGCTTCTACATCCTTCCTATAGTGAGGTGACCAGAACTGGAAACAGTACTCCAAGTGTGGCCTAACCAGAGTTTTATAGAGCTGCATCATTACATCGCGACTCTTAAACTCTATCCCTCGACTTATGAAAGCTAACACCCCATAAGCTTTCTTAACTACCCTATCCACCAGTGAGGCAACTTTCAGGGATCTGTGGAAAGAAGTCTCCTTGGAAACCCTACAGACAAAAGATGATGGAGGAACTCAGGAGGTCAGCAACACCTGTGGATGGAAATGGACAATCGAAGGTTTTCGCTTCAACCTCATCTCATTATATTGGCCATTTCTCCTCTAGGTGAAAAGCTTAAACCTGAAATGCAAACTGTCAATTCCCCTCCACAGATGCTACCTGACCTACCGAGTTACTCCAGCACCTTGTTTCTGATCATGGAAATCTCCCTGACTCTAGTCTATATGTGGCTCCAGATCCATCAGTGTTGCCGATTGTGAGAACCATTGAGCTACATCATTGAAACAGATCAAAGAATGAAACCATATGCACCACCCGTTCACCTACACACCAAATTCCACATGACAGGCCAGTCAACTTCTTCACAAACAGGGTGCGAGTGTCGACATTGTGAGAGCAATTCTACACTAATAAACCACGACATAGTCAAACTCAAAGAATCATTCCTTACAGACAGCAGGCCTGCTCCCTCCATCACAATCCCTGGCACCAGAGAGGGCAATAGGGCAGCAGGGGAAAGCCTTTGGAGTTCTTATTATTGACCCCAGATCCTATGAAATCTCAAGATATCAGGCAAAATATTAGCAAAGGAAATCTCCTTCCAATGACCAGCAAAAATCCTCCTCAAATGATGCAGTAGTGTTCTTCCACATTACAATCATAAAATATCAGAGCATGGAGATAAGCCATTCAGCCCAAACCATCCATGCGGACCAGTGGGCACACTTCTGCACAAACCAATAGCCCAACACTTCATCCATGGTCTTAGGCATTGGTCTATGCTTAAGAGATTCATCTGGACACTTCTTACGGATACAATCAGTAAGCCAGTTTCAATGACTCTCTCAGGCAGTGCACTCGAGGCACTAACCACTCTCTGGGTGAAGAAAGTCCCCTTCGTATTCCCTCTAAACCTCTTTTATCTGACTTCAAAGCCCATCACCAGTGCACCATTACTCTCCAAGCTGGTGGAATCCAAATCTGCTGCCATTTCTCTGCAGTAGGTAACAAACAAACTAATGACAGATAAATCTATTTCATCTCACAGGTAAAAATGTTAATGATACTGCTCTTATTGAGACAAAGTTGAGTCTTCGCATCCGATAACATCATGCCTGTAGCATTAAAGACCAAGCTGCTCCAGTACAGTTACAACACTGGCATCCAACCAACAACAAGGAGAATTATTCAAGTTCATAAAACTGCACAATTCATAAACCCCATCTTACTAATTAGCATCCAGTCAATCTATTCACTCTTGACAGGAAGGAACTGTTACTGTTTTATTAAGCAGCACTTATTCAGTTATGCTCGGGGTCATTGTCTTGCTGGAAAACAACTCTTCTCCAAAGTCGTAGTTCTCTTGCAGACTGCATCAGGTTTTCCTCCAGGATTTCCCTGTATTTTGCTGCATTCATTTTACCCTTTGCCTTCACAAGCCTTCCAGGGCCTGCTGCAGCAAAGCATCCCTACAGCATGATGCAGCCACCACCATGCTTCACGATAGGGATGATGTGTTTTTGATTATGTGTGGTGTTTGGCTTATGCCAAACATTGCATTTAGTGTGACGGCCAAAACGCTCAATTTTGGTTTCATCAGACCATAGAACCTTCTTCCAGCTGACTTCAGAGTCTCCAATGTGCCTTCTAGCAAACTCTAGCCGAGATTTCATGTGAGTTCTTTTTCCCTCCAACAGTGGCTTTCACTCTGCCACTCGCCCACAGAGCAGTGACTGGTGAAACTCCTGGGCAACAGTTGTTGTATGCAACGTCTCTCCCATCTCAGCCACTGAAGCTTGTAACTCCTCCAGAGTTGTCATAAGTCTCTTGGTGGCCTCCCTCACTAGTCCCATTCTTGCACAGTCACTGAGTTTTTGAGGACGGTCTGCTCTAGGTCACAGAGCCAGACTCAGTACCAGACACCCGGTCACTGCCACTTTCTCCTGGTAGGTCATATCTCTCCCAACAGTTTCCAAAGTAATATACCTATAACTGAGGGGAAAGTCAGGTCATTTGAACTGAGAGAGCTCCTGTGCATTGAAATTCATTCTGCATAATACAGCTCACTTCTTTAGCAAGATCTATGAGGAAAACGTAAGCGGTAGAGAATAAAAACCCACACTATGAGAAAAATTCACCTTCCTGATCAGATATTTATATTCAAGCTTATTGAATCACAAGTCGTATGTAGGTTGGTAAATCAAAGCACAACAGTTCCTCAAACCAGATTTATACATGCAAAGACTGCAGCCACAAGCAATCTACTGGAGAAATTCAGCGAGTCAGGCATCTTCTGTGGGACGAATGGAACCGTCAAGGTTGAGGGTCAAACCCTACATCAGAACAGTTCAAAACACCAACAGCTTCTTTCCTCACACAGATGCTTCTCGACTGTAGAATTCCTCCAGTAGGTTGCTTGTTGCTCGACGTTCCAGCATTCATAGTCCCTTGTGTTTCCAAAAATTGCAGCCAAATGGATTAAAATGCATGGACTGGAGTTCACGTCATCATGTACAAGCTAATTATCAAAGGCCTTCACAGCTGAGATCCTGTTATCAATATTCCACATAATTCTCATCTAAAGTTTCAATATACATTTTCATAAAAATTTAAATGTTGCCATAGTAAATAATTAAGGTAAGCAGCCTGAACAATTTACAGAAAATCTGAACTGAATATAGTCAGAAAAGAAAGAATTGGTGGCTTTAATCAACTAGAAGATATCAATAGAAGAGATTGCCTCATCTGTTTCCTAAGCAAATCTCTTAAAATTACTCCCTGTAGTGAACAGGCAGCTGAAATATTTACAGAAATGGGATCTGTTTGATTACTGTTGAGAAGTTGCAAGTAAACATTTTGTGCTTACTTTTTAACATAAATTCCGTAAGATGGAATAGCGTAGATAAATTAATATAAATTATACATAACTTAAGTTTATATAATTGTGAAATTTATGTTTGCCATTTTTGTAACATACCGTGCTGCTGCTGCAAACAGCTTTCACGGTATTTATATCCTGGGTATGTACGCCCATGACAATGAATGTGAAATCGAAGTAATTGAATACTACAACAAGAGTTAGATCAAAAAGGCAAATTACTTGGGAATTTTGCCAGATGTAGTCTGCTCTTCTCCCCAGTAGTGAAGGTCTAACCCAAAGGACATAACAGGGGCTCTTTTCATCTCTTCCATTTTTCTTTTCTTGGCATCTTCACTGAACAGTTCAGGTCCTGCTGATGTGGATGCCTGAACATTGTCCTCTGAGGTTCCAGCAAGGCTATTAAAAGAACATATTTTAAAAATAAAATCAATGGAAGGTAACATTTGCACAATGACAGTTCCAAATTCATTACCTTCTGCACTAATATTCACATTAATGCAGGCCCACTGACTAACACCATTATTATAGATACAACTTGCTTATAAACTTAATTACATTTCTAACATAATTCTTCTAGCAATATTCCTTAAGGTCACTCATGGAAAAATAAAAACAGACATTATCTATAAGAGTGCTAATTACATAAATAAAAGATACAATGATCAAATTATCTTTTCATCTTTTTCCCAGTATTTGTTTCAAAAGCAGATAACAAAATGTAAACACAGGAAAAACTAAATAGTGTTTCTCAAGCAATAAGACATTGAAAGTATACTTCACTGTTAAAAAATAGGAGCTGGCTTAGTTTGTACCACCATTAGAATCAGAGTCATAGAAAGGTACAGCTCAGAAACAGCTCCTTCAGCCCATCTAGTCCATGCCGAACAACTTAAACTGCCTACTCCCATCCATCCATCTATCCACACTTCTCTTAAATGTGAAACCAAGCTCGTATGCACCATTCATGTTCCCCTTAAAGTTTTCACCTTTCACCTTTAACCCAAGATCTCTAGTTATAGTCCCACCCAACCCCAGTTGAAAAAGCCTTGTCTATACCCCTCAGAATTTTATATAGCTTTATCAAATCTCCTGTCAATCTTCTCCATTCCAAGAAATAAAGTCCTAACCTATTTAATCTTTCCTTTTAATTCAGGTCCTCCTGACACAGCGACATCCTTGTAAATTTTCTCTGTACTCTTTCAACGTTATTTACATCCTTTCTGTAGGTAGGTGACCAAAACTGCACACAGTATTCCAAATTAGGCCTCACCCACATCTTGTACAACTTCAATATAGCATCCCATCTCCTTGAATATGTTCTACTTGTCAATAAATTCCTGTACCACAAATTCACTTTTATCACCATATCCCCTGACCCCACTTTCAACTGAACACAAAAATTTGAGAAGTATGGACATAAAACACTACAGCCGAGCAGGCCTATCAGCCCACAAAGTCTGCACTGAACATGATGTCAAATTAAACCGAATCTCTTCTGCCTACACGTGATCTGTGTCTACCTACAAGTTGTTTCTTTTTAAACATCACTACCGTATCTGCTTCCACCACACTTCTCACAGGCAAATCTAAGTAACATTGCTCTCTTGCCCTGCACATCTCCTTTAAACTTGCCCCCATCTCACCTTAAATGCATGTCTTCTAGTATGGGAGATCTACAGAGAAGAATTTATGTGGAGGGCTTATGTATTCTCCCTCATGAGGTAACAGCACACCACTGTCAAGACTTGAACAGTTTTTTTTAGACATTATCTCTGAAAGTGGTCAACAGCATGAATAGTGATGTAACAGCATTTAGGATTCTTTATCAGCTTGTTATCCTGATAAATGTGGGATATATACCACAGTAAATTTCAAATAATATATTCTCTGGAAAACCCCCTCTCATTTAACTCGTACCCAATGAAGGCGAATACTTAACTGCTTAATAGTTCTTATTTGAAGATTAAGTTGAAACGAAAACCTGATTAGCCTTACTCAATTTCTTTTACACTTAGAAAATCATTTATTCAAATAGTTTGGTGTGCAAGTCATTGAAAATTACCTTCAATGTTAAGACAATTAAGAACTGCACAGTTCTTAAGTTAAAAACAAAGTTAAGTACTGAAAGAGTAACTTGACTTTTACTCTGACCATTGAGCAATGTCATACTATGTTTGCATGTTGCATTAGACCAACTATGACCAATTAATGTTAATAAACACAGAAAAATACAGCACTGGGTAGGACATTTAGTACGTGATATGCTGATCTTGATACCAATTTGTACAAGCTTCCTCCTCTTGTGTATTATTTATGTCACTCTACTCTCTTCACATTTATATGTCTCTCTAAAAGCCTCTTAAACGCCACCAAACTTCCATTACCACCACTGGTGGTAACCTATTGCATGCAACTACAAGGGAGTACAATGTTGGTAAGTGTGAGGTCATCCACTTTGGAAGGAAAAATAGAAGATCAGATTATTATTTAGCTGATGAAAGATCATAGCATGGGGAAAAAATTCTGACCGACTACCCTAGCTTTCTCCCCTTAGCTTCCAGTGTCCTGGGGAGAACAATCCAAGCTTGTCCATCTTTTCCTTACAGCTCGTACCCTCTAATGCAGGCAGCATCATGGCGAACACCTTCTGCACCATTTCTACAATCTACATCATCCTTCCTATAATGGGGTGACCAGAACTGTACACAATGCTCCAAGCATAGTCTGATTAAAGCATGGTTTTAGTTAGTTGTGGCATGACTTCCCCATTCTAATACTCCATATCTTTACCAAGAAAGACAAGAACACTATAAACCTTCTTACCACCTTATCCACTTGCTTAGCCACTTGCAGAGAAGTATGGACCTCCTCTCAAAAATCCCTCTGTATCCCTCTGCTATTAAAGAACCTACAATTAACTGTATATTTTCTTCTTTCATCTGACCCCCCAAGTGCAGCACCTCACACTTGCCCAGATTAAATTCCATCTGGCACTTCTCTACCCATGTTTATAATTGCTTTACGTCACTGTGATTGTAACTGTGATTTACGTAACTTTGATTGTCCTTTCCACAAGTCCACCAATCCTAAAATTTGCTAATCCAACCATCTACATTTTATCCAAATTATGGATATTTTTCCGAGTCGAATTAAAAGCAAGTTGAGGCCAGAAACTTCTAAACTGCAATTTGAGTCTATTGAGGATAGGGAAACTAGAAACGCAATTTTCATACTACAAATGCTTTCAGAAAGGGCAATTGAATATCAAAGTGATGTCTTTATATGTTTTATTGATTTCACTAAGGCATCCGACAAAGTGCAACATGAAAAATTATTTCAAATTCTCGCTAAACTAAACATTGACGGAAGGTACCAACAACTGCTTCAAGATTTATATTGGAATCAAATGGTGGCGGTAAAAATTGATGATAATAAGACCACAAGACCATAACATTTAGGAGAAGAAGTAGGCCATTTGGCCCATCGAGTCTGCTCTACCATTCAATCATGGCTGATCCACTTCATCCAGTCTCACCCACTCCCCTGCTTTCACCCCATACCCTGGCTAATCAAGAAACTATCTGCCTTAAGTACACCCAATGGCTTGGCCTCCACAGCTGCTCATGGCAAAAAATTCTGCAGATTTACCACCTTCTGACTAAAGTAATTTCACTGCATCTCTGTTCTAAATGGACATCTTTCAATCCTGAAGTCATGCCCTCTTGTTCCAGAATCCCCTACCATGGGAAATAACTTTGCCATACCTAATTTGTTCAGGCCTTATATATAAGCAGTTGGACTAAAATTCAAAGAGGAGTTAGACAGGGATGCGTTGCCTCACCAGAATTATTTAATATCTATAGCGAAATGATTCTCAAAGAAATAGAAGACCTAGATGGGATAAAATTGGAGGTGTTAACATCAACAATATAAGACATGAAGACGATACCACACTAATAGCAAGTGCTGCAGAAGACTTACACATCCTCCTAGACAAAGTAGTACAAACAAGTGCAGATTTTGGTCTAACCATCAACTGTAAAAAAACCAAATGTATGGTAATATCAAAACAGCAGGATTCTCCCAACTGCCAATTGTACATCGGTAACCAAGAGATTGATCAAAAGCGCAAACATGAGGAATTCTGCAGATGCTGGAATTTCAAGCAACACACATAAAAAGAGATTTTAAAGTGGGAGGGGGAGATCCGAAATGATAGGAGAAGACAGGAGGGGGAGGGATGGAGCCAAGAGCTGGACAGGTGATTGGCAAAAGGGATATGAGAGGATCATGGGACAGAAGGCCTAGGGAGAAAGAAAGGAGGAGGGGGGAAGCCCAGAGGATGGGCAAGGAGTATAGTGAGAGAGACAGAGGGAGAAAAAGAGAGAGAAAAAATATATAAATATATAATAATAATAAATAAATAACGGATGGAGTATGAAGGGGAGGTGGGGCATTAACGGAAGTTAGAGAAGTCAATGTTCAAGCCATCAGGTTGGAGGCTACCCAGACCGAATATAAGGTGTTGACCCAGACGGAATATAAGGTCTCCCAGTGGCCACACATTTTAATTCCATGTCCCATTCCCATTCTGATATGTCTATCCACAGCCTCCTCTACTGTCAAGATGAAGCCACACTCAGGTTGGAGGAACAACACCTCTCATATCCCTTTTGCCAATCAACTTTCCAGCTCTTAGCTTCATCCCTCCCTCTCCTGTCCTCCTATCATTTCAGATCTCCCCCTCCCCCTCCCACTTTCAAATCTCTTACTATCTCTTCTTTCAGTTAGTCCTGACGAAGGGTCTTGGCCCGAAACATCGACTGTACCTCTTCCTGCCCTGCTGCGTTCACCAGCAATTTTTATGTGTGTTGATTGAACAAAAGACCAGCTTTAATTACCTTTGTAGCTTTATATCACAAGATAGAACATAGAACATAGAATAGTACAGCACATTACAGGCCCTTCAGCCTACAATGTTGTGCCGACCCTCAAACCCTGCCTCCCATACAAGCCCCCGACTTAAATTCCTCCATATACCTGTCCAGTAGCCTCTTAAACTTCACTAGTGTATCTGCCTCCACCACTGACTCAGGCAGTGCATTCCACGCACCAACAACTCTCTGAGTAAAAAACCTTCCTCTAATATCCCCCTTGAACTTCCCACCCCTTACCTTAAAGCCATGTCCTCTTGTATTGAGCAGTGGTGCCCTGGGGACGAGGCGCTGGCTATCCACTCTATCTATTCCTCTTATTATCTTGTACACCTCTATCATGTCTCCTCTCATCCTCCTTCTCTCCAAAGAGTAAAGCCCTAGCTCTCTTAAGATGCTAGAAGTAGAAATGAAAAGAAGAATTGCCATTGCTAAAACCAACTTCCAAAAAATGAAACCCGTTTTTACCAACAGACACATTTCTATGACAACAAGGTTTAGGCTACTAAAATGTTACATCTGGTCAATCTTGCTGTATGCTTCCAAAACACCAGAACTCCAAAGAAACTTAGAAGAAACAGAAATGTGGTTTCTTAGAAGAATGTTGAAAATATCATCTAGAGATAGGGTAACTAATGAGACAGTACTCCAACATGCCCATACAAAAAGATCTTTAATGAGAACATTAAATGAGAGGAAACTTAAATTCCTGGGCCATGTCATCAGAAAAGGAGAAATAGAATGTCTTACATTACAAGGCCGTACACCCGGGAAATGCGGAAGAGGAAGGCAAAGAAGAAAATATATGGACACTGTGAAAGAACCAACAGATCTAAGTGTGCGAGATATCATCATGGAGAGCCATGATTGCCCAAGCGTGTAACGTGCAAGGCACATGAAGAAGAAGAAGAAGAAGATTGATATATATCACAAACAACAGAGGTTCCAATTATCAATCCTTGTGAAGCACCACTTGTCACTCCAGCCAGAATAACAGCTGTCCACTCTTAATCTCTGTCTTCTATCAGCAAGTCAGTTCTGTAATTTACACTGGATAACATGCATCTTTATCTTCTGAATCGGAGTTTATCAAATGCCTTACTAAAGTCCGCGTTGATAACATCCACTGCCTTACCCCCATCAAGCTCCTTTGTCACCTCCTCAAAAAAAAACTCAACTCAGTCACCTCCTTAAAAACCTCAACTTGACCTACAGAAAGCCATGCTGTCCCAAAGCAGAGCATGCCTTTCCCAATGCACATGAATTCTATCCTTTAGTGTCCTTTACAATAGATTCCCTATCACTGATGTGACGCTCACTGGTCTATGATCACCTGGATTGACCCCATTTCTTTTCCTGAACAAATGCATAACATTTACTACTCGCCAATCCTCCGGGGCCTTGCCTGTTGTGAGTGAGGACATAAATTTATTTGTCAAAGTCTCAGCAGTCTCATCACTTGGTGCTTTCAATATTCTGGGATATATGCCTGCAGGCCTCAATGCTTTTCGGAAGACAGCACTACCACATCCTCCAGCTCAAAATGTCCTAACATATTAACATGTCCTACTCTGATTTTACCATCCTCCAAATCCTTCTCCTCAGAAAAAAAGTCACAAACTAATAATGCCCAAGCATCATAGGAAATATGAATCTTCAGTAAAACAGTTGCATCATCTAATCTCACTCTCCCCTCATCTGATACTTTCCTGCCCATGCAGAGTGAGATTAGATGATGCAACTGTTTTACTGAAGATTCATATCTCCTATGATGCTTGGGCATTATTACTTTGTGACTTTTTTTCTGAGGAGAAGGATTTGGAGGATGGTAAAATCAGAGTAGGACATGTTAATATGTTAGGACATTTTGAGCTGGAGGATGTGGTAGTGCTGTCTTCTGAAAAGCATTGTGTATCTAGTGCTTTCCCAGCATATATGATGAATAAACTCTTCTCGGGCTTCCAGACAGGCACAGGTATCGAGTACTGTATAATTGACATTTCAATGACAAACTGTGCCATCTTCTTCAGGGATGATGCACCCTATTCAGCAGGTTGCAATCAAAATGATCTCTTAAGGACTCTGAAGGAGCCAATAAAAAGAAGCAAGGTCAAAAGCAGAGCACCCACTGTTAAAGTGGCCAGGCTTTGGCTCAGCAAGCTTAGGCGAGAATAGTTGCGAACTAGAACTTAACTTGAGAAGTTGTAGATTCAGCAATTGTTGGCAGAGTGGCAGTTCAGGCAGTGCAGTACTCCTCCTATGAGACGAGGGATTTCAGAGTATCTAACACAGTCTACCTGATGACCACTTTTGCAGGAAGTGCACCCAATTTCAGCTCCTGACTGACAAGGCTAAGGAACCGGAACTGGAGCTGGATGCACTCAGGACCAACCAGGAGGCTGAAACCCTCACAGATGAGATTTTTACAGAGGCGGTCACACCCAGAGTGCAGACTCCATATAGTAGGTAGATAACCACCCAGCCAACACACTTTTCATTCCTCTTCCCTCCAGGAGAAGGTTCAGGAACTTGAAGACTCGTACGGCCAGATTTGGGAACAGCTTCTTTCCAACGAATCCTGACCCGGATCTGGGCCATACCCTCCAAATATCTGGACCTGCCTCTCGGTTTTTTGCACTACCTTACTTTCCATTTTTCTATTTTCTATTTTTGATTTATAATTTAAATTTTTAATATTTACTATCGATTTGTAATCCAGGGAGCGGGAAGCGCAGAATCAAATATCGCTGTGATGATTGTACGTTCTAGTATCAATTGTTTGGCAACAATAAAGTATAAAGTAAAACCTCACAGGAGAGATTTTTACAGAGGCGGTCGCACCCAGAGTGCAGATTCCATATAGTAGGTAGATAACCACCAGGAAGAATAAGGGATAACTGCACTCACCCAATCACTCAAATGTTCTCACAGCCTATGGGCTCACTTTCAATGACTCTTCACCTCATGTTTTCAATATTCATTATTATTTTTCCTTCCTCTCTGTCTTTGCATTTGCAGTTTGTTGGGGGTTTTTGCAGAATGGTTGTCATCCTCTTGGACAGTGTCTTTTGTTGATTCTATTCTGTTTCTTGTACTTACTGTGATTACCGCAAGAAAATTAATCTCAGGGTTGTATACGGTGACATGTATATATTTTGATAATAGATTTATAACTTATATTAAATTTATAGAAGTTATGGGTCGATGACCTATTCTGCTTTTGTGCAGGCGAGAGGGATTTAGGGCTGATAATTATGCTGCTACTCTTTTCTTTCTTGGTTTTGCGGCTATCTGGAGAAGAAGAATTTCAGAGTTGTAAACTTTGGTAATAAATAAACCTTTGAAAATTGCTGTCAGTGGGATGAATTGCAGTGTAACATGTGGGCAAAATTGAAAAAGGTAATGGATACAGGACTGGAAGCATTATATTTGAATGCATGCTATATTCAGAATAAGGTAGATGATCTTGTAGTGCAGATAGAGATTGTCATGTATGACGTTGTGGGCATCACTGAGTCATGGCTGAAAGAAGATCCTAGTTGGCAACTTAACATCCAAGGGTACAGATTGTATCAAAAGGACAACCAGGTAAGGCAGAGGGGGTGGGGTGACTGTTGGTAAAAGATGAAATCAAATCCTTAGAAAAAGGTGACATGGGATTGGAAGACATACAACTCTTGTGAGCAGAGTTAAGAAAATGCAAACGTAAAAAGACCCTGATTGGAGTTATACACAGTAGCCAGAATATGGGAAACAACAGGAGATAGAAAAGGCACGTAAAAAGGATAATGCTATGATAGTCATTTAGAATTTCAATATGCAAGTAGATTGGGAAAATCAGGTTGGTGACAGATCTCAAAGAGGGAATTTGTATAATTCCTATGAGATGACTTTTTAGAGCAGCTTGTGGTTGAGCCCACTAGGAAAAAGGCAATTCCGGATTGGGTGTTGTGTAATGAACCAGATTTGATTAGGGAGTGTAAGGTAAAGAAACCATTAGGAGCCAGTGATCGTCATATGAAAGAATTCACTCTGCAGTTTGAGAGGGAGAAGATAATGTATTAGTATTACAGTGAAGTAAAGGGAATTAGAGAAATGAGGGAGGACTTGGGCAAAGTTGATTGGAAGGAGACACTAGCAGGAATGACAACAGAACAGCAATGGCTGATGTTTCTGGGGGTAATTCAGAAGGCGCAGGAAAAATACATCCCAAAATGAAGAAGGATTCTAAAGGGAGGATGATGCAACCATGGGTGATAAGGGAAGTCAAAGACACCATAAGAGAGGGCATATAAAATAGCAAGGATTAGTGGGAAGTTAGAGAATTGGGAAGCTTTTAAAAACCAACCGAAGGCAACTAAAAACAGTCATAAAGAGTCAAAAGATGAAATATGGTAAGCCGGATAATAATATAAAAGAGGATACCAGAAGTTTTTTTTCAGATATATAAAGAGTAAAAGAGAGATGGGTGTGGATACTGGACCACTGGAAAACGATACTGGAGAGGTAGTAATAGGGGACAGAGAAATGGCAGACGGACTTAAGTAACTTGCTTCAGCAGCACACCAGAAATTCAAGGATGTCAGGGGTAGAAGTGAGTGCTGTTGCTATAACTAAGGAAGAGGTGAATGGTCTGAAGGTAGATAATTCATCTGGACCAGATGGTATACACCCCAAGGTTCTGAAAGAAGTGACTGAAGAGATTGTGGAGGTATTGGTAATGACTTTTCAAGAATCACTATATTCTTGAATGGTTCCAGAAGACTGGAAAATTGCAAATGTCATTCCACTCTTTAAGAACGGAGGGATGGAGGCCAAAGGCAGGAAATTATAGGCCAGTTAGCCTGACTTCAGTGGTTGGGAAGATGCTGGAATCCATTATTAAGGATGAGGTTTCGGGTTTGGTGGCACATGATAAAGTAGGCTAGGGTTGGCATGGTTTCCTAAAGGGGAAATCATGCCTGACAAATCTGTTGGAATTCTTTGAGGAAATAATAGGTAGGATAGACAAAGCAGTGTCAGTGGGTGTTGTTTACTTGGTTCTTTCAGAAGGCTTTTGACAAAGTGCCATGCACAAGCCTGCTTAACAAGTTAAGAGCCCATGGTACATATAGCATAGATAGAAGATTGACTGACTGGCAGGAGGCAAAAGTGGGAATAAAAGGGGCCTTTTCTGGTTGGCTGCTGGTGACTGGTGGTGTTCCACAGGGGCCAGTGTTGCAAACGCTTCTTTTCATGTTATATGTCAATGATTTAGATGAAGGAATTAATGGCTTTGTGGCCAGGTTTGTGAATGTTACAAAGATAAGTGGAGGGGCAGGTGGTGTTGATGAAGCAGAGGGTCTGCAGAAGGGCTCAGTCATAGTCATACTTTATTGATCCCGAGGGAAATTGGGTTTCGTTACAGTTGCACCAACCTAGACGGATTGGGACTATAGGCAAAGATGTGGCAGATGCAATATAGCGTAGGGAAGCATATGGTCATGCACTTTCTTAGAAGGAATAAGGGTGCAGACTATTCTCTTAGGGCTCCTCATGCAGATTCCCTTAAGGTTAACTTGCAAGTCGAGTTGGTGAGAAAGTCAGATGCAATGTTAGCATTCATTTCGAATATTAAAGCAGGGATATAATGCTGAGGCTTTATAGGGCATTGGTCAGACTGCAACTGGAGTATTGCGAGCAGTTTTGGGCCCCTTATCTAAGAAAAATGTGCTGGCATTAGAGGGGGTACAGAGCAGGATCACAAAAATGATTCCAGGAATGAAAGGGTTAACACATGAGGAATGTTTGATGGCTCTCAGCCTTTATTTGCTGGAGTTTAAAAGAATGGGGAGGAATCACAATGAAATCTATCGAATATTGAAAGGCCCAAACAGAGTGGATATGGAGATGACGTTTCCTTTGATGGGAGAGTCTAGAACCAGAGGACACAACCTCTGAAAAGAGAGACGTTCATTTGGAACAGAGATGAGGAGAAATTTCTTTAGCCAGGGTGTCATGAATCTATGGAACTCAATGCCATGGAGACCAAGTCATAGAGTATATTTAAAGCAGAGATTGATAGGTTCCTGATTAGTAAAGGCGCCAAAGGTTACATAAAGGAGGAGGGAGGATGGGGTTGAGAGGGATAATAAATGAGCCAAGTTGGAATAGAGAGCACACTTGATGGGCCAAATGGCCTAATTCTTTTCCTATGTCTTATGCACAGGGGACTTTGGGGTTTTAACATTTAACTGCCATTCTTTCTTTGGGGGCAGTCCTCTGTTTTCATGGATGGTTGCGAAGAAAAAGCATTTCAGGATGTATATTGCATACATTTCTCTGACATTAAATGTACCTTTGAAACGTTTGAAGCCTCCCAGCCCCCAACTCGTGGTTCTGACACCTTTCCAAATAACGAAGAACATTATATGCCATTAATAAAACATTAGGTGCCATAGAAATGAAAACAGTCAATAAAGTCTGCACTTGGGAGCAGATAATAGTTTATTACAGAAAGGAACATGCCAATGTTGCTTACAAGCCACAATCCTCTGAGTGGTAGAAGAAGTGATTCCCTGTACCACGATATCGTCTTGCTACAACCATTATGGTGATATACACCATCAGTGTTATTGCCAATAAATTAATGAGGCTGCATTTCCTATTTAGCTTCACTAAAGGACAGCCAAACACACAGATTTTATTTCAACAGTTTCTCCAAGATTGATCTCTAGTTTTTCCACTAATCTCTTGAAACTATGAAGCAACTGTCTGGTTGTTCTCTCTCATTCATCTAGTTGGAGGTCAAGTCTTACTAGCAAGGCCATCATGAGTAGTCAGCTTCAGACATCCCCAGGCAGATTGCTCGACTGTTTGGGGTACATTTCCTTCATCTATTTCTGCTAAGTGACCTGAAACCCTTCAACTAATTCATAAAGGCCAAATTGTTTCGACTGGATCGATTCAAAGAACTCAGTCACTGAAACCATGGTACAATTACTTGATCAAGATCTATTTCAGCAGAGCTTTCTTCAGCACTCTACTACATCATGAATTTCAAAAGCTCCTCGGATTTATTAACAAAAGATTCAATTTGCAATGTCTTTATCTTGTCCAACAGAAAGTACCATGTGTGTTCCTCCGTAATCAGTGGCCTCACGACTGAGAGATCTGCGTCTCAGTGAATTTATGACATTATTTGTTTATTCCAGGTCTTCTCCATTTCCAATTCTAATTAATTTTCAGTAAACACAGAAGTCATATTTGACTTCCTTCAGAAACTGAAATTCTTCAGACAAATATAACACTGCATTTCTGTGCTGAAGAGCTTTATGACTCAAATTATTCTGCAAATTAGAATCCTCCAAAAAGTACAGTGATTAATGGTTATTCTAACCCATTACAAAATGTATGAAGTTCACACAGAAGATTCTTTTATCTACCCTGGTTGCACTATTTTCAATTATATAATTGATTTAAACCTGGAACATCTGGACAGCAAAGATGCATACATCAGGATGCTCTTTATCGATTACAGCTCGACATTCAATACTATCATCCTCTCAAAACTAATCAATATGCTCCAAGACCTTGGCCTCAATACCTCTTTGTACAATTAGATCCTTGATTTCCTCACTTGCAGGCCCCAGTCAGTCAGTTTGGATTGACAACAACATCTCTTCCACAATCGCCATCATCACAGGTGCACCACAAGGCTGTGTGTTTAGCCCCCAGCTCTACTTGCTGTGTGGCTAAGCACAGCCCTAATGCCAAATTTAAGTTTGCTGATGACACCACAGTTGTTGGCCATATCGAAAGTAGTGATGAATCAGCACATAGAAAGGAGAATGTAAATCTGGTTGAGTGATGCCACAACAACAACCTCTCACTCAGTGTCAGCAAGACCAAAGAGCTGATGATTGACTTCAGGAGGTGGAAGCTGGAGGCCCATGAACCAGTCCTCATCAGGGGATCAGAAGCGCAGAGGGTGAACAACTTGAAATTCAATTATCATTTCAATGGACTTGTCCTGGGCCCAGTAGGTAAGTGCCATTACAAAGAAGCAGCACCTCTGCTTCCTTAAGAGTGCAAAGATTCAGCATGACATCTCAAGCTTTGACAAACTTCTATAGATGGGTAGTAGAGAGTACATTAACTGGCTGCATCACAACCTAGTCTGGAAACACTAATGAATGGAAAATCCTACAAAAAGCAGTGTATATACCCCAGTCCATCACAGGTAAAACCCTCCTCACCATTGAACTCGTCTACATGGAGTTGTTCGTAGGAAAGCAGTATCCATCATCAGGGACCCCCACTACCAAGGTCATCAGGAAGGTGGTACAGGAGCCTCAGGACTCACACCACCAGGTTCAGGAATAGTTATTACCCCTCAAACATCAGGTTCTTGAACCAGAGGGGACAACTTCACTCGCCCCATAACTAAAATGATCCCACGACCTATGGACTCACTTTCAAGGGCTCTTCATCGCATGTTCTCGATATTTATTGCTTACTTACTTATTATTATTTCTATTATTTTCTTTTGTGTTTGCACAGTTTGTTGTCTTCTGCCCACTGGTTGTCCGGTCTTTCATGGTTGATGGATTTACAGAGTATGTCCACAAGAAAATTAATCTCAGGTGTTGCATAAGACGACATATTTTTACTTTGATAATAAATTTACTTAGAACCTTGAAAAAAAAAATTAACAAAAAACCTTTTTCCCCAGTTGTGGGGAAAAAGCAGGTAGGTGGAGACGAGTCCACGGCCAGATCAGCCATGATCTTATTGAATGACTCGACGGGCCAGATTGCCTACTCCTGCTCCTATTTCTTATGCTTGTAGATTAAAAAAATTGAAAATCCAAATCAAAAACACTCATTACTAGGATTTATGTCTGAAACAATAATGTGAATTATTTAAGTTATGCTGCTATTTACATAGTATTCTAGCAGAGAACGTTTTGTGGTACCAAAGAGTATAGCAAAAGATTTTAGATAAATGAGCTGGTGCTGGATTTTTATGCTGTTTTTCCTCTATATCCTTTATATATTATTGTGTTTCACACATTTCCATTTGAAAGGGATTATGATGCATGCTTTGCCAATTTGTGATAGGCACTTTATAGTACTAATAGACTAGTAAATAAAATAATTCTCCTGGGATTTTCTTTCATTCTTTGTGCTCAGTTAGGAGAAATAGCTATCTGTTGCTGTTCCTATGAGATGGTATCGTACTGGTAGCTGATAAGAGCAGAAGGATAGCTTTTTAATAATCGGCACAAAATAGATTTCAAGGATGTTGCTGGTCTTGAAGAGCTGAATTATAAGGGGAAAGTTGAATAGGTTAGAACTTCAGTCTCTAAAGTGCACAGGGGTATGAGGTGAGATACGATAGAAATATTATAGACAAAATTAAGAGGGTAATTGATAGGGTAAATACGTGTTGGCTTTTTCCACTGAGTTTGAATGAGACTAGAATTAGAGGTCATAGATTTCAGGTGAAAGGTGAAATATTTAAGTGGAACCTGAAGATGAAGCCCTTCATTCAGAGAGCAGTGTGAGTGTAGAATGAGCTGCCAGCAGAAATGGTAAATGTGGGTTGAATTGCAACATTTAAGAGGTTCAGTTAGGTACATGGATGTGAAGGGTATAGAGGGCTATGGTCTGTGTGTGGATAAATGGGATTAGGCAGTAAAACAGGCTGACGTGGACTCACTGTAGTACTCTGTGATGCTAACGTATCAGAAATCCAAAGTATACTATATTTATGTTCTCCATTTATCCATTCTGTTGCATCCTCAAAGATCTCTTGTGAATTGTCAAACACCATTTCCACTTCACAAAACCATGCTCAGCAATGGCATTATAATCTTTTTAATGTGTTCTCACTACTTTGTTAACAATAGAGCAGACTCAGCTATCGCCCACATTGCCCACCTCCTGCCAAGTTCAACTGAACCCTGACCAACTCAGCCACACAACTTTGTGTAGCAATTGCGGGCCCCTACACCATCTACCATTGGCTTACGACCTCCCCTTTGACACATAACAATCCCAAAATTCTCACCCAAGCCGCTTCAGACCCGTTACTACACACGCTGGCACAGTACCTAAAAGTAAGATCTTGCACTGATACATTGCCCATCATCTTGGGACAAGGGCATTACTTTAAAGTGGCAAATGGTTATTGGTGTTTGAATAACAACAACTTGACATGCTTCCACAAATACCAGTGAGTTTTCAGACCTGTACAGTAGTCGCTTCAACATATAGCAGGAAAATTCCAGTCAATTCACAGAGTATGCTGAGTTCACAAAGTTCAGTAAAAATCTCCAGTGGACTCTATGCCCAGTGAAGTTTAGCAATAATCCTTGAATGTCTTTCCCCAACTGTCAACTTCAACTGAAACATAGCAACACACACTACTCGAATATCAAGCAGCACTGAAATGGCATGGTTACAAGTCCCAAACAAGAGACAATCTGCAGATGCTGCTAATCCAAGCAACACACACACAAAGTGCCGGAGGAACTCAGCAGGCCAGGCAGCATCTAAGAAAAAAAAGCACGGTTGAAGTTTCAGGCCAAGACCCCTCGGCAGGACTGGAGAGAAAAAAAGATGAGGAGTAGATTTAAAAGGTGGGGTAGGGGAGAGAGAAGCACAAGGTGGTAGGTGAAACCTGGAGGGGGAGGGATGAAGTAAAGAGCTGGGAAGTTGATTGGTGAAAGAGATACAAGGCTGGAGAAGGGGGGAGTCTGATAGGAGAGAACAGAAGGGCATGGGACAAAGAAAAGGGGGAGGAGCACCAGAGGGAGGCGATGGGCAGGCAAGGAGATAAGGTGAGAGAGGGAAAAGGGAATGCTGAGGGGGGGGCTTTACTGGAAGTTCAAGAATCAAAGTTCATGCCATCAGTTTGGCGGCTACCCCGACGGAATACACGGTGCTGTTCCCCAAAACTGAGTGTGCCCTCATCGTGATAGTAGAGGAGGCCATGGATGGACATGTTGGAATGAGAATGGGAAGTGGAATTAAAATGGGTGGCCACTGGGAGATCCCGCTTCTTCTAGAGAGCGAAGCAGTGTCCCAATCTACGTTGGATCTCCCTGATATACAGGAGGCCACATCAGGAGCATCGGGCACAGTATATGACCCCAACAGACTCACAGGTGAAGAGTCGCCTCACCTGGAAGGACTGATGGTGACCCTGAACGGTAGTGAGGGAGAAGGTGTAGGGGCAGGTGTAGCACTTATCCACTTGCAAGGATAAGAGCCAGGAGGGAGATCATTGGGGAGGGGCAAAAGGAGCGATCTCATAGGGAGTAATCCCTGCGGAAAGTAGAAAGTGGTGGGGAAGGAGGGAAAGATGTGCTTGGTGGTGAGATCTGTTGGAGATGGCAGAAGTTGCAGGGAATTATGTGCTGGACACAGAGGCTGGTGGGGTGGTAGATGAAGACGAGGAACCTATCCCTGATAGGGTGGTGGGAGGATGGGGTAACAGCAGTCACGCATGAAACAGAAGAGATGCGATTGAGGGCAACAGTGATGGTGGAGGAAGGGAAACCTCTTTCTTAGAAAAAGGAGAACATCTTCTTTGCTCTGGAATAAAAAGCCTCATCCTGAGAGCAGGTACCACAGAGGTGGAGGAACTGAGAGAGGGGGATTACATTTTTACAAGTAACAGGGTGAAGAAAGGTACAGTTCAGGTAGCTGTGAGAGTCCGTGGGTTTATAATAGGTATCAGTAGATAAGCTGTCTCCAGAGATATCGAGAAAGGAGGAGGGAGGTGTCAGAAGTGGACCAGGTAAATTTGAAGGCCGGGTGGAAGTTGGTTGAAAAGTTGATGAAGTCGACAAGCACCATATGGGTGCGGGAAGTAGCGCCAATGCAGTCGCTAATGTAGCATAGGAAAAGTGGGGCAGTGATACCAGTCACACACATAAAAGTTGCTGGTGAACGCAGCAGGCCAGGCAGCATCTCTAGGAAGAGGTACAGTCAATGTTTCTGGCCGAGACCCTTCGTCAGGACTAACTGAAAGAAGAGTTAGTAAGAGATTTACTAATCTCTTTCAAATCTCTTACTAACTCTTCTTTCAGTTAGTCCTGACGAAGGGTCTCGGCCCGAAACGTCGACTGTACCTCTTCCTGGAGATGCTGCCTGGCCTGCTCTGTTCACCAGCAACTTTTATGTGTGTTTCTTGAATTTCCAGCATCTGCAGATTTCCTCGTGTTTGAGTGATACCAGTGTAGGCTTGAAATACAGACTGTTCCACATTGTCGACAAAAAGGCAGGCATAGTTGAGACCCATGCAAGTGCCCACAGCTACCCCTTTTGTTTGAAGGAAGTAGGAGTCGTTCCACTAGAAGGAGGAGAGTGGTGGTGGAGGGTAACTGGTTGGGTATGGTGTCCAGAAAGAAACGAGGAACTTTGAGGCCTTCCTTGTTGGGGCGGGGGGGAGGGGGGGGGAATGGAGATGTATAGGAACTGGACATCCATTGTGAAAATAAGATGATGGGGGCCAGGGAACTTGAAATTATTGAAACTATCTGGTGAAATATCATGGATGTAGGAAGGAAGGGACTGAACTGGGGGGATAATAAGACAGAGTTGAGGTGCGCAGATATGAGTTCAATGGGGCAGGAACAAACTGAAAATGTGGGTCTACTTGGACAAGCAGATTTGTGGACCTTGGGTAGGAGATAGAATTGGGAGGTGCGGGGCGCAGGCACTATGAGGTTGGTGGCAGTGAATGGGAGATCCCCAGAGTTAATAAGGCCAGTGATGGTCTGGGAGACAATGGTCTGGTGTTCCTTAGTGGGGTCCTGTTCGACGGGCAAATAAGCAGAGGTGTCTGAGTGTTGTCGCTGGGCCTCAGCAAGGTAGAGGTCAGTCTGCCAGACTACGGCAGCACCTCCTTAATCTGCAGGTTTGATGGTGAGCTTAAGGTTAGTGTGGTGGGAGTGGAGAGCGAGCGTTTGGAAGAGGTGAGGTTGGAGTTCTGGGGAGGAACGTTGAAGTCAAGGTGGTTAATGTCCCATTGGCAGTCGGCAATGAAAAGATCTAGAGCAGACAGTAAAGCAGGGTGGGGTGTCCAGGAGGAGGAGGAGGGTTGAAGATGGGAGAAGGGGTCATCAGTGTGGGATGGAGAGTCATTGCCAAAGAAATAGGCTTGGAGACGGAGGTGGCGGAAGAAAAGCTCAGCATCATGGCTAGCGTGAACTTGGGCATGGGGGAGAAAGGTGAGGCCCTTACTGAGGACAGAACTTTCTCAGAGAAGGGAAGGTCAGAGGGAATGGTGATGATCCAGTACAGATAAGAGCTGGGATCAGGTGGGGGATGGGGAAGGGGGTTGGTGGTGTCTGAGGAGAAGGGAGGCTTGGAGTGTTCCGAGATGGTGGTGGGGTGAGAGGAAAATGGAGTCTCTAAGGACCCAAGAGCTAATGGTGGGACCTGAGAGAGACAGGATTGCAGAATGGTGGTGGGAGAAAGGGAGACGAGAGTTCCAGTGGTAGCGCATGAAGACCCTGCCTGGAGGTCAAGGCCGGAGTCGGAGTTGAAAGTTGCCCAATTAGCACTTAAGAGGTGTCCAAAGTCATTGGAACCCACGTTGATGGCGGTGGAGTCCGGGTTTTGAATCTGCTCTAGATCGTTAGAGCCGCTAAGGTCGGTAGCATGGATCGTGGTTTGGAGACATCTGCGCCTGCAGGGGTTGGAGATGGCAGGTTCTGTGGACTGTGGTCTGCAGACGGGCGATCTTCCCGATCCCTGCGGGACGCGAGGAAGTCAAAGAACTGGCGATTGAAAGCGAGGATCCGGCGGAGGATAAAGTAGCAGACAGGTCCATTACAGGCGACAGAGAGAGAATCCCCGAGTTGTGGAAGTGATTGGGATGGGGACACCAGGTACCTCCTCATGGCGGAAAGGGCGGCACATAGAACGTGGTGAGAGAAGCAGCAGGAGAAACAGTCAATTGAATGCAACTATCTGGGGTACGAAGAGGGTCCAAATCGAGAAGCTTGGTTACAGGTCCCACTGATTGAATAGTTTCTGACAATTAATAATGATCATTAAGCAAATGTACTGGTGAACTATATCTCGTATTCTTTTTATATAAAAATCAAGCACCCCCACCATCCATGCTCTCTTCTCATTGCTTCCATCAGGAAGGAGGTACAGGAGCCTTAGGCCCCACACCAACCCATTACCCTTCAACCATCAGACCTCTGAACCAGCACGGATAAATTCACTCGCCTCAACACTGAACTGATTCCACAACCAATGGACACACTTTCAACGACTTCACGTCTCATGCCCTCAGTATTATTTATTTACTTACTTAATTATTATTGTTTTTATTCTTATTTTTATCTTGGCTCAAGCTGGTAAAACCTGAAGTACTGGCATAGCCAAGCATGCTCACTTCTCCATTGCTAGGAACTTTCAGACTATTCTAGTGGTGTTTAGTATCGTGGCTTTCCGAAGATTTACATAGATATTGCTGAGTAAGTCTAATTGTTTAAAGCTATTGTGTGGTGCCTTTGGGAAAATACCAGTTACAGATATTACTATTGAGACAATGTAAATCCTGTTCATTTTCCAAAATCTTTCAATTTCCTTTTAATTCAGCACATTTCTGGTATTTTTCCACTTATTGATTTCAGTTTGTTGTGTGTGTTTGGAATGGCTATATCTATTAAATGAGTTGTTCTTGTTTATTTATTCTTTATTATGGATAGCCCTATCTGAAATAATGGATTGGTCACCATATAATTTGAGGGACTCTGACTCTAAATCTGGATCAGGCTTGTATTTATAGTAAAGTTTGGTGTCTTTTTTGAGTTTATACTCAAAGCAAGATTTTGCCAGATTATGTTTGCCAATTGATTGTGCCTCTGTAAATAATCATACTGAGATAAACTGCTACAGGATCCCTGTAATGCGTTGGATTGTTTCTGATTCCTCTTGGCATTTTCTGCATTTATCATCTTGATTTTGTTGGTCTTTTACTTCATAATTTTGATGCATTTTTCTGTTAACCACCTGATCCTCCATTGCCACAAGGGACCCTTCTGTTTCTGGGAAGAGGTCTCCAACTCTGATTATTATTATTATTTTGTATTTGCACAATTTGGCTTCTTTTGCACATTGCTTGTTTGTCAGTTTTTGTTTGAGTGTAGGTTTTTCATCGATTCTACTGTATTTCTTTGTTCTACTGTGAATGCCCACAAGAAAATTAATCTCATGGTAATATATGGTGACATACATAGCTTGATACTAAAATTGCTTTGAACTTCTAAATCACGCTCATTACAAGTTCTGCTTTTCTTTAAGCTTCCAATCCTAGACGAAAATTTTGGCTATAGGTATCGCTGTAGCTCCAGTTAGAAATAATCATTCTATTCACGATTGCAGGGATTCTATGGCATTCAGTGGAAAATGGCTATTAAGTTTGCCCTCGACGGTCAATACATTTCAAGGAAATGCCTTTTATGTGAAGCGTTTTGAGGTGTGAAATGCTACACTGCATAAACATGTCTTTCTAATGTTCCTTCATTTCTGTTTAAAATTTACCACCTTTCATTTCTCTGCATTATCATTTCTGATCTGGCTTATCTTCAGGTGAATTCATAGAATGATAGAAACCAAACTACCTTACCGGGTACAGCTGAAAACACAGAAGCAAAGAGCGTAACGTGAGAAACTCTGCATCTTCTATGGCCTAATCGTTATTAATAAGTGATTAATGGTGCATTGTGCAGATTGAAGGATGCAAGGTCATCCGAGATCTGGGTGTGAGCAGTCAAAAAACAAAAAAATAAAAGCAGTGTTTCACGCTGCTACAACAGAACAGCATTCAGGCAGAAACTCATCACTGCAGAGTGCTGTTTCCTCCATTTAATGTACCAGCAGCAAGTGTTAAAACACAATGAAGCCGAGAGTCATACTCCAATTACACACTTAGTGACCACTTTATAAGGTACACCTGTACACCCGCTCGTTAATGCAAATATCTAATCATGTGGCTGCAACTTAATACATAAAAGCATGCAGACATGGTCAAGAGGTTCAGTTGTTGTTCAGACCAAACATCAGAATGGGGGAAGAAACGTGATCTTGGTGACTTTGACTGTGGAATGATTGTTGGTGTCAGAGTGGTTTGACTATCTCAGAAACAGATTTTAACCACAAGAGTCTCCAGAGTTCAGAAAGAATGGCGCGAAAACATTCAGTGAGTGGCAGTTCTGTAGGTGAAAATGCCTTGTTAATGACAAATGAGAGAAAATCTGCAGATGTTGGAAATCCAAGCAAAACACATAAAATGGTGCAAGAACTCAGCAGGCCAGGCAGCACCTGTGAGAAAGAGTACAGTCGGCACTTCAGCTGAGACCCTTCGGCAGGACTAGAAAAAAAAAGCTGAGAGGTAGGGTTAAAAGGTGGAGGGGAAAGGGATGAAGTAAAGAGCTGAGAAGTTGATTAATGAAAGAGTTACAGGGCTAGAGAAGGAGGAATCTAATAGGAAGGACAGAAGGACATGGAAGAAAGTAAAGCGGGGGGGAGCACTAGTAGGAGGCAAAGGGTGGGCGAGGAAGTAAGGTGAGAGAGGGAAAAGGGGATGGGGAATGGTGAAGGAGCAGTGGGAAGTGCATTATCGGAAGTTTGAGAAATCGGCATTCATGCCATTAGGTTGGAGGCTACCCAGATGGAATACAAGGTGTTGTTCCTCCAACCTGAGTACGTTGTGGCCTCCTGCATATTGGTGAGACCCAATGTAGATTGGGAGACCTCTTTGCCGAGCACCAATGCTCCATCCGCCAGAAGGAGCACAATCCCCCAGTGGCCACCCATTTTAATTCCACTTCCCAGTCCGATATGTCAATCCACAGCCTCCTCGACTGCCGTGATGAGGCCACACTCACCTTATATTGTCTGAGTAGCTTCCAACCTGATGGCATGAACATCGATTTCTTGAACTTGCATAATGCCCTCCTTCACCATTCCCCATCCCCTTTTCCCCTTCTCCCACCTTATCTCCTTGCCCACCCAATGCCTCCTTCTAGTGCTCCTCCCCCATTTTCCTTCTACCATGACCTTCTGCCTTCTCCTATTCAATTCCCCCTTCTCCAGCCCTGTGTTTCTTTCACTAATCAACTTCCCAGCTCTTTACTTCATCCCTCCCCACCTCCAGGTTTCACCTATCACCTTGTGTTTACTTCTCCCCTCCCGCCACCTTTTAAATCTACTCATCTTTTTTTTCCCTCCAGTCCTGCCAAAGGGTCTCGGCCTGAAATATCGACTGTACTCTTTCCATAGATGCTGCCTGGCCTGCTGAGTTCCTCCAGCATTTTGTATGTGTTGCCTTGTTGATGAAAGAGGTCAGAGGAAAATGACCAGTTTTGTTCAAGCTGACAGAAGCAGGAAGATGTAACTCAAACTCATCACATTACAACTGTGATGTACAAAGACCACCTCTGAGTACCCAGCATGCCAAACCTTGAAGTGGACAGGCTACAGCAGCAGAAGACCACTAACGTGCACTGTGCGGAAGGAGGTACCTAATGAAGTGGCTACTGTGTGTATTTCTGTTTAAGAAATTGGTTAAATCTATCTTTAAGTTCATTTTCTTGACTGCAGTGTGTCACATTTACCCATCAGGAAACCATCACAAAATCAAAATTAAAATGAAACATCTACCTGCACATCCGTGAAGAAAGCTGTTCCTTCCAGATTTTTAATGTTGCTGCAGCACATGTTGGATCAAGTTCCTCATCCTTCCTCCGCCACGGTGGGGGTCCAGCACATGATGTTATTCTTTTCACTGTTTCCTCGGTCTTCTGTATCAAGGGCTCCAGTCCTGAAGTTACAAATGAAACAAACATCTTACTTCCAGTTCTGACGAAGGGTCTTGGCCTGAATCGTCGACTGTACCTCTTCCTAGAGATGCTGCCTGGCCTTCTGTGTTCACCAGCAACTTTGATGTGTGTTGCTTGAATCTTACTTCATATGTTGTATGAGGGGTGATTGATAAGTTTGTGGCCTAAGGTAGACGGAGTCAATTTTAGAAAACCTAGCACATTTATTTTTCAACATAGTCCCCTCCTACATGTAGGCACTTAGTCCAGCAGTCGTGGACCAAACGGATCCCTTCTTTGTAGAAGTGGTCCACAGCAGGGATGATTGATAAGTTTGTAGCCTAAGGTAAAAGGAGATAAATTATTAACTTCAAACTTTCTGCATTATTACTCAAAGAGTTGAACTGCACGTGCATGTAACAAGAGCGTCCTGGACCTCCAGGTGTCCACAGCAGGGGTGATTGATAAGTTTGTGGCCTAAGGTAGAAGGAGATGAGTTATACCGCTCTCGTTATATGCACGTGCAGTTCAACTCTGAGTGAAAGTGCAGAAAATTTGAAGTGTCTCCTCATCTTCTTCTACCTTAGGCCATGAACTTATCAATCACCCCTGCCGTGGACCACTTTCTGGAGGTCCAAGACGCCAACTTCCACAAAGAAGGGATTCGTATGCTCCATGACCACTGGACAAAGTGTGTAAATGTAGGGGGGAAAAAATGTGCTAGGTTTTCTAAAATTGACTCCTTCTACCTTAGACCATGAACTTATCAATCACCCCTTGTATGTGTATATCATAACATCATCGAATTTTAATTAACAATCACCAATGTCTTAAAAATTATGATTATAATGCGATGTATCTATGTCCAGTTCATTTGTTACCTGAGACAAAATTCTGGTTCAACAATTACAATAACTTATAGAAAATGCCTAAAATATTCAAACCTGTATGTATAACACGAAGGCAGATTTAAAAACTGGACATAGCATTCGATTCAAATATGCTGCCAATGAACTCATTTACTTGGTTTTACAAATGTGAGTTTACTAAAAGCATGGTCGCCTCACTATAGGAAAGATGTGGAAGCATTGGAAAGGGTACATAGGAGATTTACCAGGATGCTGCCTGGTTTAGAGAGTTTGGTTCAGAGATTAAGGGAGCTAGGGCTTTACTCTCCGGAGAGAAGGAGGATGAGAGGAGACATGCTAGAGGTGTACAAGATATTAAGAGGAATAGATAGAGTGGACAGCCAGCACCTCTTCCCCAGGGCACCACTGCTCAATACAAGAGGACATGGCTTTAAGGTAAGGGGTGGGAAGTTCAAGGGGGATATTAGAGGAAGGTTTTTTTACTCAGAGAGTAGTTGGTGCGTGGAATGCACTGCCTGAGTCAGTGGTGGAGGCAGATACACTGGTGAAATTTAAGAGACTGCTAGACAGGTACATGGAGAAATTTAAGGTGAGGGGGTTATATAGGAGGCAAGGTTTAAGGGTCGGCACAACATTGTGGGCCGAAGGGCTGTGCTGTGCTGTACTGTTCTAATGTTCTATAAAATCTGCATTAGATAGCCACTGTGACATGGAAAGCATGCAGAAATGTGCAGAAAAATAACTATAAATCAGAAGGACAATATTATTAATCGAAGTTCTTTGAATAACACTTACTACATACATTAGAGTATTCCTTTCTTCTAATCCCAGATTAACTAAATAAATGTTCTGACAGAAAGGCTTAAAGACATAGTAGCTACCAGTTTGAATTCCTGGACCTACGGCAAGCCAGTCAATCTCAAGCAAAACAGTAGTGAGATATTAGGATGGGAAGAAATCTAGGATTTGTACTTAATCGCTACCAGGCAATCTTTGCTGGAAAGAAAGGTGCAAGTAGGCTCAGTTCTTAGAACCTCAAAAATCAAGTAAACAACCTCACCATAAGAATGTTGCAATCTAGACCAGTGCACAAAGTACCAGGGGAACAAGATTTCAAAAGACGTCTTTCCTTACACTGATAGGAGAAAAGGAGGCAAAATAATGTACAGGTTCAATCAATAGTAATTCTAAACAAATAATTTCAATTTATTAAAGAAGTGTTAATAAAAATGTTTATATTCTGATTTTAAAAAAGTAGAATAAAATATGCTGAGATATAGGGTTCATGTACCTATAGAGGTTCCAGTTTTTGACAACCTACCAACTGGCAGACTTGTTCAAGCTGCAGAAAGGCAGCAGTAACTCAAATAACCACATGTTACAGCCGTGATGTGCAAAGCTTAGCTATCAAAATCCTGGGGCAGTGGGGCTCAATGACCATAAACTCAGGGCAACAAGAGCAGGTTAACCACTGGGTACCTAGTAGCAAGGAACAGTACCCCAAGGTCTTTTCATCCCTTTACTTTTCCACTTACCTGGAAAAATGCAGTTCCAACACCTCTCAACGTAGCGAGGGCAAAGCAGTCTGTTCCAGCAATTTGAATATCAATTTCCTACCATCTACAAAATGCACTGTAGTTCTTTGTCCAGCTACTTTTATAGAACCTCCTAAAACTGCGATTTCTACCGTCACAAAGGATGTGGACAGCAGGCACATGGGTATACCATCATCTGCATGTTTCCCTCCAAACTCCACACCATCATAATTTGGAAAGATATCACTGTGGGTGAATCTAAGTCCTGGCACTCTCTCCTCATGAGCACAGTGGAGGTACCTTCACCAGAAGGACTGCAGTTGTACAGGATGACAGCTTACCACAAACTTCAACAACGGCCTTGCCCATTGTAATGAAAATTATTTTTAAAATTCATTGTGTTCTTCCCCAATTCAGCTCAGGGCATTTACAAACAAAGGGAGGCACTACAAATATGTTGAAGACCACAAGAAAACACCTCAATAGAACGAGCGCAATGCAATACAGAAAGAAACAAATTGTCTACAGTAGGAGTACAGAAAGTTAAATACCTACCATCCACTAAAGGAGCTGATCTGCAGAATGCTGCCAAACTTCACACAGCCTTTTCTCTTCCTCTCCAACTCTGCCTTGACATACTCTAAACCTTTGGACATTCTTGTCTCTGAATTCTCCAACTCTTCCCAGGAGCACCAGTCGTGACCCTAGCCTAAGGCAAAGCTCTCCTTCTGCACAAAGTAAGTGTCCCTTTTTATACACTTTAAGATTCTTTCAAAGCATAACATAATTATCACCTCAGTACTTCACTGTTGCTTGATGGTACCAGCTGCACCCCCTTATCTCGTATGACCTTCAGCCCAGATACATAATTTAGGAAAACAGAGACAACAGGTCTGTAAAGAGGAAAACATCATTCATTATCTAATCTCGGGAATGTGCACTGGTGCACAGCTCCAGACAATCACAACGTTCCAAGCTGACACCATTTTGTCTTCAAACTTCCACTTTATTTTGGCACATACAAAGAAAGAATCACAATTAACTCTTTCCTTGCACCCATAATGTCCAGATCAGCAAAATGGAGTATGAAAAACATTTCTCTTTTAGAAGAAAGGATTGAGAAACTGGGAAGCACAGAGGTAATGTAATTAGTAGATGGATTAGAGTGGAGATGTGGAAGTGATTTGTGACTCAGAAAGAGATAGGGATAATAGAACCATAGAAACAACCCCTCTTCCATTGGACGTCTACACCAACCATGAGCCAGTCCCTTTTGCTAACATTTAGCCCCCATCCTTAAAACTTTCCTAACCATGTCCCTGTACAAATCTCCTTTAGATGTTGTAATTGCACTTACCCATCCACTTCCTCTGATACCCTCCACCTTCTGTGTGAAATAGTGGCCTCCCATTAAATCTTTCCTGTTTCACCTTAAACCTATGCCCTCTAGTTTTAAACTCCCCCAACCTTGGTGGGGGGGGGGTGGAACTGCAATGATCCATTTCATCAGTGTCCCTAATGGCTTCATGAAGCTCTACAATGTCACCCCCCCCCCCCCGCCAGCCTCCTCCTCTCCAGGAGAAGCAGTCCTAGCCTATCCAGTCACTCCCTACAACTCAAGCCCTTCAGTCCCAACAATATCCTTGCAAAACTTTTTCCTCTCTAGCTCAAACATACACTTCATATAGTGCAACACACACAAAATGCTGGAGGAACTCAGCAGGTCAAGCAGCATCCATGGGCAATGTTTCAGGTCGAGACCCTTCATCGGGAATGGAAAGGGAAGAGAAGAAGCCAGAATAAGGACGGGGGGGTAGGGGAAGGAGTACAAATAAGAAGATGAAGGGTGAAGTGGGGAGGGGTGTATGATGTGAGAAACTGGGTAAGTGGAAAAGGCAAAGGACTGGAGAAGAAGGAATCTGATAGGAGAGGAGAGTGGATCATGGGAGAAGGGGAAGGAGAGGCTCCAGGGGGAGGTGACAGGCAGGTAAGGCCAAAGTAGGGAAATGAAAAAAAAGGAGGAAGAAGAAAAAAAATTACTAGAAGTTCGAGAAATCGATGTACATGCCATCAGGTTGGTGGCTACCCAGACGGAATATGAGGTATTGCTCCCCCACCCTGTAAGTGGCCTCAACAAGGCAGAAGAAGAAGCCACAGATCGACATGTTGGAACAGGAATGGGGATAGGAAATGAAATAGTAGGCCACCAGGATATTCCACTTTTTGTAGATGGAGCAGAGAAGCTTCACAAAACCATTTCCCCATCTACGTTGGCTCTCATGAGCACCGGATACAGTAGGCTACCCCAACAGATTCGCATGTGAAGAGTTGCTTCATCTGGAAAGTGTGTCTGGGGCCCTGAATGCAGGTGAGGAAGGAGATGAATGCCGGTGTAGCTCTACGACACGTACTTGAGCGTGCATGTCAGGAAATGGAGGAGATGCGGGTGAGAAAAGCATCAATGGCGGAGGAAGGGAAACCCCGTTCTTTGAAGGAGGAAGACATCTCTGATGTCCTGGAAAGGAAAGGCTTATCCTCGGAACAGATGCAGTGGAGATGAAGGAACTGAGAAAAGGGAATAGTGTCTTACAAGAGACAGGGTGGGAAGAGGTATAGTCAAGATAACCCTGGGAATCAGTAGATTTATAAAAGATGTCGGCAGACAGTTTGTCTCCAGAAATGGAGACAGAGCTCAAAAAGGGGAGAGAGTGTCAGAAATGAACCAATTGAATTTAAGGGTAGGGTGGGAGTTGGAGGCAAAGTTAATGAAACCGATAAGCTCAGCATGGTCGCATGAAGCAGCACCAATGCAGTCCTCAATGTATTGGAGTAAGAGTTGGACAGTTTTACTGGGGAAGTCTTGGAACACGGGTAGTGCCAAGTAGCCAACGAAAAGGCAGACTTAGCTGGAGCCCGTGCAGGTGTCTGTGGCTACACCTTGAGCTTGAAGAGAGCGGAAGGAGCCAAAAGAGAAATTGTTGAGGGTGAGGACCAGTTCTATGAGATGGAGGAGGCTGGTGGTGGAGGGAACTGGTTGGCATTGCCATACTGGCATTTCAACACAATATTCCAGGTGGAGTCTCACCCATGTCTTACAGCTGTGACATAATGTCTCAGCTCTTGGATTCAATCATCTGTCTGAAGGTAGCAAGTATACCACATTCTTCCTTCATTACACTGCCTACCTGTGTCACTACTTTCAGGAAACTATTGCTTGCACCCCTAGGTCTCTTTGTTCTACATTCAGCCCAGAGCCCTGTGCATGTTATGCCGTGGTTAACTTCCTAAAATATACTGCTTCACACTTGCCTGAGTCAAATTCCATCTACTCTTCCTTGGCCCACTTTCCCAGTTTACCTAGATTCTTTTGTAAGTTTAGACAACCTTTATCAGTGATCACCGCACTATCAATTTTGGAGCTATTGTCAAACTCACTACATCACCAACCAAATCATTAATAAATATATGACAAACAACAGTCCCAGCACCAATCCTTGCAGCACGCCACCATCACAAACTTGCAATCTGAGAAGAAATCTTCCTCTGTCACTCCCTGAACACACCTTCGCACCCAGTTGAATAACTCACTCTGCATTCCACATGATCTAAACTTCCAGATCAGCCGACCATTTCAGCAACCAGAACTGTTGCTAAAATCCACATAAACAATGCCTACCATTCTGCCCTCATCCATCCTTTTGGCTAGCCCTTCAAAAAAAAACAATCGCATCAGTGAGACGATTTCCCACACACCCAAAGCCATGCAGACTCTCCCTAATTAGTCTTTCTCTTCCTAAATAGAAATAGATCCCATCTTCCAGAATCCCTTCCAGTAACTTTCCCACCACTGATGCAATACTCACATGCCTGCAGCTTCGTGGCTTGTCCTTGCAGCCCTTCCTAAATCAATATTAGTCACCCTTTGGTCTTCTAGTACCTCAGGTACCCCACACCCATGGCCAAGAAAGATACAGAAAACTGGCATCCAACATTGCAATGTCTTCTCTTGCTTCCCACAATGTTCTAGGATTCTCTTGGTCACGCCCCAGGAATTTATCCACCTACTTGTGCTTCAAGGCCACCAACACTTTCTCTTTCATAATGTCAATATGTTTCAGGGCAACACTATTGTCTTCCCTGCACTCCCTAGCTCCCATGACTTTCTCTACAGTGAACACAGCTGAGAAGTGTTCACTTAAGACCTCTCCATCTCCTATGGTTCCACTCACAGATGACTATACTGATCCTAAGTGGACCCATTCGCTCCCTAATATTCTCTTGCTCTTAATATACCTACAGAATCTCTTGGGATTCTCATTTACTTTTTCTACCAAGGATATCTCATGTTTTCTTTCTGTTCTCCTGATTTCCTAAAGTGTACTCCTTCACTACTTGTACTCCTTAAGAGATTGGCTTGATCCCAACTTCTATACCCAACATATGCCTCCTTTTTCCTGACTAGAGTCTCAAGATCTCCTATCAGTCAGGGTTTCTTAATCCTAACAGCCTTATCCTTCACTCTAACAGGGACATGTTGACCTAAAACACTCAACATACATTTGAAAGCTCCCCACTTGCTAACTTCGCACATCCCTTTACCTGCTAATAGCATCTCCAAATCAAAAGCAACCCTTGTAAACTCCTGTCTAATGGCATCAATATTAACCTTACCCCAATGCAAGCTGTTAAATGTTATGGGGAAATACAGGGCTGGCCAACATTTTAAAAACTAATAAAATTATGATCACTGGTCCCACTTCAGTCTCTTGGCCAGACTCATTTATCAGTAGGAGGACAGGTGTTACCCGTCTCTGGTAAGACTATCTACATATTGCTTGAGACGATATTACTGGACATACTTGACAATCCCTTAACACAATGAGTCTAAACCTGTTGGCTAAAAGAACGGGAGAATGTTTTTAAAAACTCATTAAATTTGATTAATATTTGAATGTCTTTGAACACGCTCAACTTGCAGATCCATGGACCAACTCTTAGAATACGGGATTAGGCTGGATAGCTGCCTTTCCCAGCATAGCCCCAATGAACCAAATGGCACCGGCTTGTGTTAAAATGTTGAGACTTTGGTGGAAGTCATTTCTTTTTAAGTTGATCTTAACCTTTAATTATACAAACACAGAGCCACAGTTATAAAATCTGACCTTATTCCAAAACTATAAAAATGCCAAAATCTTTTTGAAATTGCTCTGTGTCACCTATTTGCCTGAAGCAATAACATGGATAGAGTTAAAAAGATTAATCAATAGCAGGAAATCGCAAGGCAGGGCCTGTGGCACAAAGCTAGGCCACTGAATGCTGACATTATTGATTTTAGCAAGTTCACCAGGACTTGTAATTAAAATGTAAATTTGAGAAAGAGATTATGTCCTGACAGAAATCTTAGGATTAGGGAGAAGATAAAGCACCTCAATGGTGCCGAGAGAGAGAGAGAGAGAGGGAGGGAGAGAGAGAAGGAAGGTTTCCTCAGCTGTGTGGCTTTACCCTTACTTTAACAACATTGGATCTGCTCTGAAGTTTAATTGGCAAATTGTTGAGACAGATAATAGAAACTGCTGATAGAAGTTGAACCACGGAAAGCTCCTATGAACTCCAATGCTTCTAAATTTTAACCCTTAAACTCCAATATCTTTTAACTACACAAGTTATTTGCAGCCGTTTTTAAATCAGAATCAGATTCATTATCGCTGACATACGTTGCGAAATTTGTTGTTTTTGCAGCTGTAGTGAAGGGCTATATACAATATATACTATTTATAAGTGTATAAAAATTAATTTGACAAGTAGAGCAGGATAAGAGTAATGGTGGAAATAGCAGGTCACTGAATAATTTTAAAAGGCAATTGTTTTAACCTTGAATTCTTTTGACACCTACTGTAACCCTGCTTTAAAAGCCAACTCCATTAAGAGCAGTACAGTATATTCCACAGAACACGTTTTTCTTATCTAACACATTTTCATATTACATGGCTTTCTTACAATACGAGGAGACCATTTAGCAGATGAATTCAACGTCAACCCTCAGGGCAATCTCATCAGTCCCACTCCCCTAGTTATTTTACAGTAATCCATGGTCTCTCATTTGCCTATCAACTCCCCAATTCCCCTGCCACCCACCTACACTGGTTGGGGGGGGGTCAATTTGCAGTAGCCAGTTAACCTGCCAGATTGCCTTTGGAATGTGGACAGGCACTGGAGAACGTGAAAACTCCGCGTGGACAGCATCCATAGACAGGATACAAGCCGGGTCACTGGCACTCTACAGCAGCAGTAACGCATTAGGCTGTTGAGGCTCATTCATTTTAGTTTACAGGTGTAATCTAGTTTGGTTTTTCAAACATAAAAGCTAATCACAGCAACATTTACAACTGTATTAAGGTAGCTGACAGATTAAGTAAAATTATACTACTAACAGATGAAATTAGAGTGTATTGTCTAAACCTTGCAACTATTTCTCTGATTTTCTGTTCTTTCTCATTCTGCTTTTCAAATGGATCAATAATTCCTTTCAAAAAGCATTTGTGTGACAAGGTATTTTCTCATAAAATGCATCTCCTACCAGAGGATTTCAGAGGGAATATTACAGAATATTAACACCCTGTTTTCTTGTAATGAAATGCCAAAAAATGCTGAATTTGGGTAGATACACTTAAAGCAAAACATTTTATAAAAGTAAATCAGTTGTCAGTTGGTCTCAATTTGAAGCAAATAATTCTTTACAACAGTCAATAAATTGTAAACGAAACTCAGTTTGCTTTTAGAGATTAATTTGCAATTGTGCACTGAAATAAGAGCATGTTACAATGCATTCTTCAATATTATTTATAGGTACAGCACAATAGGAGCCATTTGGCCCACAATGGTGTGCCAACCCTTTAACCTGTTTTTCCTGTTGCTAAAGTTAGACACAACTTTCAACTGATGATTTTACATAAAACTTACTAAAACAGTACCCACAATGGGGAATTCTACTATCCCTCAAAATCATGGGAAAAAAACAATTGGAAAGATGTTTAAAGGCAGGGAGAACCATAACTGGTCAGTTATACTGCGGTTGAGAATTATCATGGAATCAAGACCAAATGCAGATTTCATGGAAAGAGGGTAGATGAATATGCATGCAGCTTTATTTCAAGATCCTTTTTGAAAATGATATTTTATGGTTTTCATATTTTAAGCATAGATATATTCCTGATATACAGTAATTTAAAATAGAAACCTCTGAATAAACTTGCAACTGCTCCATTGGGGAAGGTTAATTACTTATATAATGATAGTCTGGACAGTTTCCACAACAGGAAAGGTGTTTAGCTTACAAATCACCAGAATTCACGATTTAAAAAAAATATTACTTCATTATTATTCTTATAAACAGACTATCACTAAGATATGCTTTTGATAAATTTATCATCACCTGCTAGAACCTTCTCTGTTATCTTCTATTAAACTTCCCACATAGATTTTTTCCAAAGTTGCTCCTAAAATTAATTTATAATTACTTTTCATAAAATTATTTTGCACTTACATTGCTTAATTCAATTACTGGATGATTTGTATTTAAGCACAAAGCAGAAATTTGCAATCATCAGCAATGAAGATTGTATTACTTTGACCATTGGCCTGCAATTTCATTCCATTCGCACACCAGCTTATTTGCCCTCAACCTCCTCACCGCCACGGTGAAGCCACATGCAAGCAAGAACAGCAGCACCTCACATTCATAAAGGGTCTCGGCCCAAAATGTCAACTCTTTATTACTCTTGATAGATGCTGCCTGACTTGCTGAGTGCCTCCAGCATTTTGTGTGTACACCTCATTTAAGCCTGGAAAGTCTGAAGCTTAATGGCTTGAACACCCAATTCTCTAACTTCAGGGAACCTAGTATCTCTCTGTCCTTTACTTCCCCCCCACACCTTCGGATCATCCAGTGTTCTCTCAAACACCACCTTTTCAACACTCCCACCACCAGCCCCTGTGCTTCTAGGTTTTATACCCTTCCACACCTGGTTCCAGCTGACCATCACCCATACACTCTTCCCACTGGGACCTCATCACCAATCTCCACCATTCCCATCTGTCATTAGATTCCAGAATCCACAATCTGTTCCCTCCATTTATCATCTCCCAGTTTCTGTCATTTTCTCCACCCCTTCCCTCACCCACTGGACTTAATCTACAAATCAACCCATCCTCATTTGGAACTACCAACTGCTTGCCATCTCTTGCCACACCTCTTTATTCTGGCTATCTGCTCTGTACTCAACCACAACTTCCACTTTCCCAGACTACACCAGCACACGTGGATCCTGGATCAGTCTCTAAGGCCACCCGAGGACCCACCAATAGATAACTTCTCAGGAGAACATCATATTGACCCAAGTGATCACACCACTCTTTCAAGCCATATAAAAGGACTCAACCCAAGGCACCCATTGTCTATCTCCCTCCACAGATGCTGCCTGACAGAGTTCCTCCACCAGTTCATTTCTTTTGCTCAAGATTCCAGCATATGCAATCTCCCTTTTTATTATTATGGAGCATCTAGTCACAATCACATTTCAGTATGCAGAATATGTCCCATTTTCAATTTGGCTCCGTGTGTCCTTCTTACGACAGTAATTGTTGCTTACTTTACAAAATTAACTTCAAGAGGCTGTAAACACTTTTGGATGGTCTGAAATGAGCAAGAAAGATTCCACTGAAATTAAAGTCTTTTCCATTCACATATCTTTCATTCAATATTACAAGCAGGTTAATTGATCATTATTACACGGCAGCTTATGAAACTATGCAGAAGTCTTAGGCACACAAGGTACCCAAGACCCCTTCACGGTACTGTAGTAATTTTATGTATTAGATCGTACTGCTGCTGTAAAAAAATAAAACATTTGAAAATATATTTAAAAATCTGATGGCCAGAGGGGGAAAAGTTGTCACTGAAACGGTGAGCGTGTGTCTCCAATGAGAAGTAGGTGTGACCTGGCTGATGGAGGTCCTTAATGATGATATCCTCAGTGATGGAGCGTAGTGCCCATGATGGAGCTGGCTGAGTTTACAAACTTCTGTAGTTTTTTCCGATCCTGTGCAGTGGCCCCTTCATACCAGACGGTGATGCAGCCAGTTAGAATGCTCTCCACAGTACATCTGTAGAAATTTGCAAGAGTTTTTGCTGACATACCAATTCACCTCGAACTCCTAATGAAATGTAGGCACTGTTGTACCTTCTTTGTAAATGCATCAATATGTTGGGCCCAGGATAGGTCCAAGATGATGACACTCAGAAACCTGGAGCTGTTCATCCTTTCCACTTCTGATCCCTTGAAGAGGAAAGGTGTGCGTTCCCTTCACTTCTCCTTTCTGAAGTCAGCAATCAATTCCTTGGTCTTACTGACATTGAGGTAAGGTTCTTGCTGCAACACCACTCAACCAGCTGATCGATCTCCTTCCTGTACACCTCCTTGTCACCATCTGAAATTCCGCCAACAACAGTTGTGTCATCAGCAAATCTACAAATGGTATTTGAGCTGTGCCTAGCCTCACACTCGTAGGTATAAAGAGAGTAGATCGGTGGAGTAAGCACACACCTTTGAGGAGCGCCAGTGTTGATTGCCAGTGAGAAGATGTTATTTCCAATCCACACAGACTGTAGTATCCCAGTGAGCAAGTCAAGGATCCAGTGGTAGAGGAAGTACAGAGGCCTACATTTTGGAGCTAGTTGATTAGCAGTGAGGGTATGATTGTGTTGTGCGCAGAGCTGTAATCAACAAACAGCAGCCTGACATAGATATTACATTCATCCAGTGACCCAAGGCTGAGTGGAGAGCCAGTGAGATTGCTTCCATGGCGATAAGCAAACTGCAGCAGGTCCAGGTTCCTGTTTAGGTAGGAATTGATTCCAGCCATGACCAACCTCTCAAAGCACGTCATCATGGCAGATGTGAATGCCACAGGGTGATAGTGACTGAGGCAGCTCACTCTGGCTTTTCTTGGGCACTAGTATGATTGTCATCCTTTAGAGGCAGATGGGAATCCCCAACTGCAGCAGTGAGAAATTGACAATGTCCTTGAACACGCCAGCTAGTTGGTTGGCACAGGTTTTCAGGACCCTACCCGGTACACCACCAGGGCATGACACCTTTTGAAAGATTATCTGATGTCGGCCTCCAAGACAGAGATCACAAGGTCACCAGATGCTGCTGGGATTTGCACAGATGTTGCTTCATTCTCCTTTTCAAAGCATGCATAATAGGGTTCTGAACACCAAAATCTGCTGATTCAGTCAAGATGTTAATTGGAACTTAATCCAAAAACATTCTTGTTTAAAAATCTGCTAAATTTCAATATATTAATAAAAACTAATATTAATCATAAATACAAGAGATGCAGATGCTGGAAAGCTTGAGCAAAGCACACAAAAAGCTGGAAGAACTCAGCAGCATCCATGGAGAGGAATGTTTCAGGCCAAGACCCTTCATCGGACTGGAATGGATAGGGGCAGAAGCCAGAAGATCAGAAGCTCAAGATTTGTAGCATCTGCAAAATCTCTTGTGTTTATGATCTGCCCAAAAAATAGTGAACTCATGTAAAGGAAGAACTGAATTGAATTGAATAAAGTCAATTCAATTGAAGGAAGAAGAGGTGATGTCAATCACCATTTTCAAAGTACAGAAATCCAATTTGTAACAAGGATTAAAAACTCTACATGGAAATGCAAAGGTTATTCATTTTTGTAAGGATTCTCCGAAATTGCATGAAGAAGTGTCTTAGCCCGAATTGTCAACTGTTTATTCATCTCCATATCAAGGGCTCCTAACGTGGGTCCACATATCCCTTGCATAAGGCTATTTAGCCCATGGAATAAAAAAGGCTGGGAACCCCCTTCCATGTGGGGTGTGCACGTTACTTTGGGTTTCCAACACCTACAAAATGTCTCATGTTTAGGACATAAATTACATAGGTGGATTTGGTCAGTTATGTCTGCATTAGTACCCAATTATTTACATAATTCAGTACCCAACTATCTACATTTAGGTAAATATAAATACAATTCTATTGACTGGTCTAAATAAATTTGACAGAAAATAGGAAAAATATTTTAAAATCTAGAATGACTTTTACTTTAGTGGGCATGAAACCTTTTATATCCTTGAGGCTACATGCATCTTAGATAAACTTGTAGTTTTTGTCTTGTTCCCAGTCATTGTGAAAACTGCCAGAAATGGATTTAGTGCCAAGATTAAGAGGATGGACTGATTCAATCCAGTTAGGGTTGTAGTATTACAATATCTTGCTCCAGCTGTCACGGTTATGTAATAATCTGTTATAAATATCTGGCTGGCATGAATTTTGTGCGTATAATCAGTTGAATTACCCTTCTGATATATACCAACATGAAAAGCTAAGTCCCAATATGGGTTGACCATGCCAATATACACTCAGTGGCCACTTTATTAAGTACACCTGCACACCTGCTCCTGCATGCAGACACAGTCAAAAGGTTTAGTTCTTGTTCAGAACAAACATCAGAATGAGGAAGAAATGGCATCTCTGTGATTTAGATTGTGGAATGATTCTTGGTGCAAGATGGGGTGGTTTGAGTATTTCAGGAACTGTTGATCTCCTGGGATTTTCACACACAACAGTCTCTGGAGTTTACAGAAAATGGTGCAAAAAAAACCCAGAAAAAAATAACATCCGGTGAGCAACGGTTCCATGGGTGAAAAGACCCCCTTGTTAATGAGAGAGGTCAGAGGAGAATAGTCAGAATGGTTCAAGCTTACAGAAGCTGATAGTAACTCAAATAACCATGTTCCAATAGTGGTGTGCAGAAGAGCATCTCTGAATGCACTACAAGTCAAACCTTGAAATGGATGGGGTACAGCAACAGACAACCATGCACATACACTCAATCCACCCTTTATAAGGTACCGGTGGTTCCTAAAGTGGCTGTAGAATGAATTATAGCTTTGCACATTTTCATTTTATAAAGCCTACTTGTACTATACATTTAACAAAATAAAAATGGGAATAAAGACTTGGATTTATACAGTAAGAGGTACTGAAGTTAGGATGCAGTATTCAATGCATGACAAGCTCCAAGAGAGATGTGAACTTGGACAGGAAGGAAATTTAACTAACACATTCAGGAGGTAGGATGTTATAAGATCCTTCTTGGGGAAAGTACCAAGAAAGGTTTATTTGTCTATTAACACACAAGTGTTCAAATAACTCAGTGACAGCTTCTCCAGTCATCAGTGGACAGATTAAACACGCAGCTGATCACCTTATTGCTTAATAACAGGGTTTGTTTATTTAGCTGTGGGAGACAGTGCTGAGAAGTGGCAGCTAGCAGCTGCATAAACTCACCATACTCCTCCCGAAGGTGCTCCTGAATGTGTGGCTCATACCCTTCCTTCTCAGGAACTTCAACAAAATCATCGTCGTCGTCATCATCATCCTCATCGGCCGCTTTCATCTGTCGAAGCAAATCAAAAGAAAACCTGTCACTATCGCTGACCTGTGAAACATCCTAATTATACTCTTCGGAAATGACAGGAGCACTTAACTTTCTCAGTGAATAAATGACAGCAATCAATCAAGTCTGAATAACAACGAGCTGCAGAGCTGAAAATTATTTTTGTATAGAATCTACCCAGGAATTTATGAAAGGTGAAACACAACCCAAGGTTTAAAGTATTATGGCATTCAGCTTGCACATTGCACATCAAGTGCTAAACAGAATTTATGTGTTTTAATTTACTGAAAGGTAAAGTGGGGAGGGGGGGGTGGCTTGTGCTACAATGCATAACATATCGAGCATCACTGTTAAAAACACAAAATTTCACCATAATCAAGTGCCACAAAAGTATTCTTCAGAAAATTATAATCATAGTTGTGCACTTAACTCAAGTAAATTTAGTACTAATTTGTAAAATAAGAGTCTCTCAGAAGAAATATTTGACTATTTTTTGCGGTTAAATGGGGACCGGAGTGAAGCTGGGCACTGTTTAATACTCCACCCATCTTCTGTCACATTAAAAAAGGGAGAAACAATTTCTAATTTCCATTTTGTGCTGCACCCAAGCTGAATTTGCATCCCATCATACAATATCACCTCAAAGTATCTCAAAGATGTTAGTTAACGATTTACTTTTGAAAGGAATGTTTGTAGCTATGCGTACAAGGTTCCTGCATCACATTAACTAAAGCAGAAAGCAACAACTCTTTAAAACAAACAACGAGGTATTAATATTCCATCGACAAAAGTATCTTACATCACCATTGTGTTCAAGATTGGATGAATGAAGCACATATTCTAATTCAATTTAAAAGAAAATGATTATTATATCACTGTGTTACAGAAACATTTCCAATGTCTCATAAAAAGTAGTAAAAACACATAATGCCGCACTAGAAATTATATTTATGAATGGGTCATAAAAGCATTTACTCAATTTTGCTTTATAATGCAAGAATAAGTGAAGAAAAAGGGATCATTCTATGTGTTCAAATGGTTGAACAAATCTGCTTTCTTATACTTTGTTTTTTTTTGCAAAATCTTAATAGAATCATAATATAAATTCTCCATGGTCTAATTAATTTGGGAGGCAATCTCAATTACTTCCCACCCAGGAAATCAGTTTTGTTCTTAAATAAGTGTCTGTTACACTCTAAAAAATGATGTTATAAGACATCCTTAGACAAGTGAACTCTAAACTTCATTTGTCATTCTGCAAGCTTGATGGCTATGCATTTAAAAACCCATTCTATCTTATAAACTAAAAATTAAATGTACTCAGCTGTGATAGTCGTCATTGCATCTGCTATTTATATGCTAATATCCTTTCTGGAAGATCCTGCAAATTATAGCACTCCAGCAAGTCAGGTGCATCTAGCCTTAGGCTCCAACCATGCAATAAGAAAATGCACAATATTTTGAAAGACAGTGTCAAGGACTCAAAATCACAATCAACTTAGATTGTTGATCATTGATGTTTTCAACTTGCATTTAAAGTTGATAAAGACACTGCTGACTGACAAATAATTAGTCAGTAATGAATGAGAAGGAGCGTACAATCACAGTACACCAGGGAATGTTTTGGCAGTGAGGCAAAACCAAGTGCTGGAAAGAATGCCGATGCCCAGTCAAATGCATACCTCTGAGCTGCTAACACGTTCATTTAAAAAATACTCTCATAATTTTCTTTAGAGAAATAGCACTTTTAGGAGATTAGCTTGTAATATATTTAACAGTTTGGCCAATGAAAGCTTCAGAAACTAACCCAGAGAGTAGCGTGCAATTTACTTAACAGCAGTGTTGCAAGTGAGTAGTGAAAGCTTCCAAAATGAGGCAGTATCAAGGTTTTTTTTCTGATAGCTGGATGGATGATGATTTGTTTTCCTGTCTGTAACCCAAAAATACATGCAAGCCAAAGTACATGGCCATTACATTTCTTCAGAGAAGGCATTCTGATCTCCTTGCGTTCATTTTTCCGAATATTTCTCTTCCTGATGGGTTATGATAGCAAATCAGTTATGTTGCTGGACTAATAAATGAGAAGCCATATCAAATGATTGGGAGAGACAATAATTTAAATCTCACCATGGTACCCAAGGAATTTAAATCCTATTAATTAAATAATTTTAAAACTTGTTCAATAATCTACCAGACTGTCAAACTGCCTAGTTCACTAAAGAACTTTAGTGCTTGCCTTACCCAGCTCCAGATACAGAGCAACATGTGTGATCTATAAGTGGTCTCTGTCATGGCTGGACAAATCATTCAATAGATGGGCAAATGTGATGGTACAGTAATTGTACGTGTCAGAGGGACGACACCTAGAGGTGCTGATGGGTGGGTGGCACCTGGGCCCCATCAGCGGGGCAAATCCAACCTTCATAGAGACTTCCAGGCACAACTCGTTCACGAACCAGCGTCTCAACAGCTCCTACAGAAATGGCACGTGCGAAGTTGGCAGCACACCGCCTGGAGCTCCTGCTGGGCTCGTGGCACCTCCACCCACCCAATAAGGCAAATCCAACAACCAGTGCCTACATCAGAAGAATTGGTATTTAAGGAAAAAAGACTGTGGGTGGCAAGTCACGAAGAAAGCATTACTTTTAATTCCCTCTTAGAAAATCGGTGCCTTTGGTTTCCCCTACAGGTTTCAAATTTTATTTAGCATAAAAGATTACTTACAACTAATTTTTTTTTAAACTATTAATTTCTGAAGTCATGAAGGTTTGGATTAAAAGTTAAAGACCGCACACATCCTCTGGTTTGTCTTTCATAGATCCAAATAGGATAGTGACATTATTTCCTGGGGATACCTCTTTCTCTCCCCACTAAAGAAACTTAACCTGTTGAGTATTTTCAGTATTTACATTTGTCCCTCCCCTCCCAGGAGTGGGGTGAATTTACACCAATAAAGGATCTGTGAAAAATATCCACGAAAAATATCCACGATCGCAATACTGGGGATTAATGTAGGTAAGTCAATGTCTACTATCGTGTTTCAGCTTTGCATCAGGACTGAAGGGGAAAGAGGAAAGATTATCAATATATAGCAGCAGGATGGGGTGGGAAGGTGATAGGTGGAACTAGATGGGGAGGAAATGATGGGCAGATGAAACCAGCTGAGGGTGGAGGAATTGAACAAAGAGAGAAGAAAAATGACTGGCCAGTTGAGTGTGTGAGAGGAGAACACAGCATGTCTGGGTTACCTGATATTGAAAAATTCAATAATCATTCCACTCAGTCACTGAGAAGATAAGATGACGTTCTTCCAATCTGCATTTGGCCTCTTTATAGTAATAGAGAAGACAAAGGACAAATAAGTCAGCATGGGAATGGAAAGATAATGTGCAACCAGCAACTTCAGATGCCCAATGCAGTTCCACAAAACATCCAACTAGTCTATGCTTGGTTTCACCAAAGTAGAGGAGGCATTATCATACGGACTGAATGCAGTAAATCAGGTTGGAAGAGATACAGATGAAGCTGGAATGGTCCCTGGGTGGTTGGGATGGTGGTGGTGAAAGGACATATGTTACACCTCCTATGATTGAAGGGAAAATGCCAGGGGACAGGGAGGAATGGGCACACTAGTTAGTCATGAAGAAGGTGGTCATTGGGGAAAGCAGGAAGGTAGAAGAGATGTCACTGGTGTTGGGATCTCGTTTCCATTCCCACACTGCATTCTTAGTCTTTTCCATGGCCACTGAGAGAACAAATGCAAAGCAGAGGAAGTACACCCTGTATTCCGATGAGTCCTAGTACCTGAAATGCCAACTATCCCATAGATGCTGCCCAACCTTCCGAGGTTCTCCAGAAGATAGTTTTTTTTTTGCACCTTGTATTCACCTTGGGTATCTTACAACCCAATAGTTTGAATATTTATTTTTCCCATTCCAGGTAACCCACACCCTCACTATTCTACAAACACACACACATGCATACATACACATGTCCATCTAGTTTTCTTCCTCATTTGTCAACCATCACACAGATGCTGTCCAACTTGCTGAGGTCCCCCAGAAGACTATTGCCTGCTCCCCCATCTCCCATACCTGGTTCCATCTACTCATTATCCCGTCCCATCTAGTTCTAGCTATCACTCCCCTCCCCACCTGGCAGAATTGATACAGCGTTTCAGCCTGAAAAACCTACAATTCCTCTCCTTCAAATAGATTGTTTGTTATTCTAGATGATGCATTTGCAGTCTGCAATTTTACTTTGACCTGAACGAAATGTTTCTCTCTCCATACGCGCTGCCACTCACCAAGTCTCTGCAGCTTTCTGAAATCAGAAACAAACTCAAATTGGATTAACCTTTTGAAATTTTATTGCAAGTCATCAACGGCAGAAGTATAAATCCAAACCCAATGATTTTTAATGGAAAAATAGCAAAGAGGCAAGTGAGAAGTTGATTTGAACAGCATTAATTAAATAAAATGCAGTAGGTTTGATTTCAATATTGAAGAGAAATTTAGTTAAGTACTGGATTAAAGGGGTATGGAGGACTATGATACAGATGCAGGTCGATGGGACTAGGCAGATTAATAGTTTGGCATGGACTAGAGAGGCCAAAGAGCCTCTTACTGTGCTTTTGAGATCTATGACTCTAAAAATAACAATTATGGCAGAGGCACAAGTTTCTTGAAATCTTAAGATAGCTACCCCTAATGAAAATGGACAGCAGACTCATCCCAACAGCAAAGCACCTTTGAAAATTCAAATTCCTTCCTCTTTATTCGAGGTCTTTTTGGAACAGGATTTTTTCCCAGCTGAATAAAACCATTATCAGTATGTTTGTTTCCTGGCCACCAGGCTGTGATGCCAAGGGATAACCTATTTTTTTTTGTGATTCTTAACCTGGATGCTTATCAAGAATAATAGTGACATCTCTCACAATCAAGCTTAGAATGCCATAGTTTGAGTATTTTAATAGCACTGCTTAATTATTCTGATGCAGACACAGAAAAGTCCTTAATTTCCCTAAAAATTACAATATATAATATAGAGAATAAATAATAATTTATGCATGACAAATTTTCCTATAGTCTTACATGAATAGTTAATTTTATCTCCTGGAGAAGTTGTTTTCCTGCTCATAATAAATTAGCATGGCTTTTATCTTTAAATAAGAACACCATTGTACAAGACCTTAAAAGAATAAATTCTGGTTTAATGAAGATAGGCAATAAATATTGCCTTTCCTTATTCTGGAGAGAGAAACTTTCAGTTAAGCTGAAAGCAATTAAAACACCAATTCAAACTTAATACTAAATCACCAGTGAAATGTTGCAATTATCTGTTGTGTCTCAGTATCTCTTCCAGCAATGCTTATGGGTTCCAGTCACCCAGCACAAACTCCCTCTGCTGGACATTATAGGTATTATTCAAACTCGACCGCAAAAGCTGAAGACAAAAAAATCCCACAAATACAATTACATGCAACTCTCACCCTCATATTATGTGCTATTTCAGGAAAGTACAAGAGCAAACTAGATAACAGCATTCATACCCAATATTTATTTGATTAATCTAAAGCTCCTCAGTCCACAAGCTCTAGCTCTGCATCAACAATGTGCACTTTCAGTGACTCACCAAAGCTGAGGAGTATCCTCATTGTGAATAACACTTCACAGAGCATGTGAATAATACAGATGCAGTTTATTATTAAATTCCCAAAGCTGTGATTTTATCCTCTCCATAAAAGTTGCATTTCTCACCATTCTGTCGTAAATAAATCTTACCACTTATTGCAAACATAATTGCTTGGTGAGAACAGAGAAGAAATTTGGTAGCATCAGTACTGGCCGTACTCAGATTATGCTTTAATATCGCTGTCATGTCATGAAATCTGTTGTTTTTGCGGCAGCACAGTGCAAAACACAAAAAACAAGTTACAATAAAAAAAAGTGCAAAAGAGGAATACTGAGGTAGTGTTCATGGACCATTCAGGAACCAGATGGCAGAGGGGAAGACGCTGTTCCTAAAGTGTTGAGTGTGCGCCTTCAGGCTCCTGTACCACCTACTTCCTGATGGTAGTAATGAGAAGAGATGTTGAGGGTCCTGCACGGTGGATGGGCTTTCCTGAGGTACCAACTTTTAAAGATGTCCTCAATGGTGTGGTTGGTGCTTGTGTCCATGATGGAATTGGTCAAGTCTACAAACCTCTGCAGCCTCTTTTGACCTCGTGCACTGGAGCCCCCGTAAAAGGCGGTGATGCAACCAGTGAGAATCACATAAACCCATTCAATTCCACTTAAATACTTTCAATTTAAATGTTTAAATATTCTTTGAATAAAAATACTGCATCTTAAACTAAAATGTTAATGGCTTCTGCATAATTTCATCCTCAGTACTGTTGCCTAATATAATACAATTACCAGCCCCCACCAAGAAAAATGCTCAAACATATGAAAAGGTTTTCGTCTTTTAGACAATACAAAGGAAACCATCTTTCTGGTTGTATTAGTCCAAATGATATATTCAACAGCGAAGATAATATAGATACCTTCCTAATAAGCACAGACAAGCTGGTGAAATGGGAGGACAAGTGGCAAATTAAAATTAGTACAGAAGTGGCAATTTAAAAGAAACCATTCTTGCTTAATAAAGGCGTAGGATACAAAAGCAAGAGAGTTATTATAAACCTTTATTAAACAATGGAGTACTATGTTCAGCTTCAATATACAATTAATTCCACCATAGAACATTGTATTCTGTGCTCACAATGTGGACTCACCCACATTGCAGAAACCAAATTCAGATTGGGTGATTATTTTTTAGAAAACCTCGATTCAGTTAACAAGGGTGAGCTGTGCTAACAATTGCTTAACATTCTGTGGTAGGAACCCCTCCCAATTTAACAACTTTGTCTTCATTACCCCAACGATGTTCAACACAATCTCAAGGTACATCTTCCACTTGGAAATGTTACATCCTCTGGAACAGAACTCCTCGACCTTGGTCTGCGTTCTGTCACAGACATTCCCCATGTGTTATGCACATCTATCCTGACAACCTAAGCAAGCAGTTTTCTCACTTTTCCAGAGAAAATCCCTGAACTGAAATGTTACACTCTGTTCCTTTCCCAAAAGTTATTTCTTGATCTGGTGAGCACTTCCAGCACTTTCAGTTTTTGAAGAGGGATATACTGTCTATTAGCGTTGGTGCGTGGCCAAGTGGTTAAGGCATTCGTCTAGTGATCTGAAGGTTGTCAGTTCGAGCCTTGGCTGAGGCAGCGTGCGTGTCCTTGAGCAAGGCACTTAACCACACGTTGCTCTGCGACAACACCGGTGCCAAGCTATATGGGTCCTAATGCCCTTCCCGTGGACAACAGCGGTGGCATAGAGAGGGAAGACTTGCAGCATGGGCAACTGCTGGTCTTCCATACAACCTTGCCCAGACCTGCACCCTGGAAACCTTCCAAGGCGCAAATCCATGGTCTCATGAGACTAACGGATGCCTATAAATACTGTCTATTTGTCCTGGGTTTGACTCTAAACTACAACCGGTGATGAGGCTCTGATTGGGGACAGAGGGAGTTTGTGCTCTGTGCTGGGTGACTGGAACCCATAAGCATAGAATAGAAATTAAACAATAATTTGTTCTTGTGGAACATCCCATACTAATGGAGTAGGAACTCTTATGGATAAAAACATAGCAATAAGTGTTTTAGGACATTGGGCAATATCAGAAAGAGTGCTCCTTGTTAGATTCAGAGGACAACCATTTGATTTAGCAATTATACATGTATATGCACCAAAAACAGATGGAACAAATGAGGATATAGATAAATTCTATGAACAAGCAAAGAATGGATGCAAATCTCAAGATATTGTTATTGTCAAGGGAGATCTAAATGCTAAAGTAGGACAAGGGGCTGATGGAAATACCATAGGAAAATTTGGACAAGGGGAAAGAAATGAAAGAGGTGAGAAATGGGTAGAATGGTGCAAGATGAATAATCAGGTCATTATGAACACCTACTTTAAAAACCATCCAAGACGAAGACGCTTGTGGACCTGGAAAAGTCTAGGTGATAACACTGTAAATCAAATTGACTTTATTACTGTAAACCAAAGACTTAGAAACTCAGTGACTCAATGCAAAGCATATCCAGGTGCAGACTATAATAGTGACCGTAACCCAGTAGTATGTCATGTAATAGTAAAACTTAAAAAACTAAAGAAGCAAAAACACCTGAACAATCCCTTGACTACTTGCAATTAATTAAAGATGAAAACTTAAGACAAATATTTACAATTGAAGTAAGGAATAGATTTCAAAGTCTAGAAATAGAATCTGTTGAAGATGATAGCAATCATGTAGAAATGAAATTTAACTCTCTAAAGGGTGCCTTGGTAGAATCAACAAAGTCAGTGATTCTTAAAAAAAGAAAAAAGCACAAAGAATAAATGGATGACAGATGAAATCAAAAATCTAATGGCAGAAAGGAGACTGAAGAAAGCAAATCCTATAGAATACAATACAATCCTATAGAATAGAATAAAAAAGTTAAAAGCTTATGTCAAAAGACTAAAGAAGAATGGTTAAACCAGGAATGTGAGCAAATAGAAAGAATCCATATTACTGATCCAAAAAGGTTACATTAACAAATCAAGAATATCACTGGTAAAAAGCTCCTCTGTTCTTCAGGTGGATGTTTGAAAGCAAAGGACGGTACCATTATCATGGAAAAAGATGAGATGATGAACAGATGGACTGAGTATAATCAGGAATTGTTTGAAGACGATCGAGGCGAAAAACCAGAAATTAAGAAAAACATTGGAGGTCCAGATATTTTAAAATCTGAAGTTCGTAATGCAATAAATAAGATGAAGAAAGGAAAGGCAGCAGGTCCTGATGAATTAGTAATAGCACAAATTATCGCCCTTGAAGATTATGGAATTGAAAAACTTACTGATTTAATCAATGACATTTATGAGACTGGAATAATACCAGAAGAGATGAAAAACAAAATCAGTATTTATCACTCTTCCTAAGAAACCTAGAGCAATAGAATGTGAATTACATACGATCATCAGTTTAATGAGTCATATCACCAAGATACTTCTAAGAATTTTGATGACAAGAGCCAAAAGTAAGATACAAGCTGAAATAGGTAAAGGACAATGTGGTTTTGTGAAAGACAAAAGTACAAGAAACGCAATATTGATGTTAAGGATACTATCAGAACGAACTATTCAAGTGCAAAAATATTTGTTTGTTTGTTTTATCGACTACACAAAAGCATTTGATAAAGTGAAGCACAATAAGTTATTTGAAATATTACAGAAAACTCTAGATCTAGATTCGAAAGACCTCCGCCTAATCAGAAATCTGTACTGGGAACAAATTGCCGCTGTAAGAATAGATGGAGAAATGAGTCAGTTTACGAAAATCAAGGGAAGCATTAGACAAGGGTGTGTTTTCTCCCCTGATTTACTTAATGTGTACAGTGAAACAAGATTACAAAAAATAAGAGACATCTTGGGAATCAAAGTTGGCGGTGAAAACATCAATAATTTCAGATATGCAGATGACACTGTGTTAATTGCAAGTACGGAGGAAGAACTACAAAACTTAATTGATATAGTTGTTGAAGAAAACGCAACAATGGGTCTATCTATCAATTGCAAAAAGACAGTGTATGGTGATATCCAAAAAGGAGAATCCTATTTGCAGGCTGAGAATAAACGGGAAAAACTTAAAACAAGTACAGAACTTTTGCTACTTAGGAAGCTGGGTGACATCAGATGGCAGGTGTGACATGGGCATCAAAAGAAGAATAGAGATGGCAAAACACACCTTTACGAGAACGAAGAGTATACTGACCAATACTAAACTAGGCACAACAACCCGCCTCAGAGTACTGAAATGTTACGTTTATCCAGTTATGTTATATAGCTCAGAATGTTGGACAATATCTAGTAACACGAGGATACACATTGTAACAGCAGAGATATGGTTTTTGAGGAGGATGCAAAGAATATCATGGATGAAACGAATATCTAACGAGGATTCATGAACAGAGCAAGCACAAAAATAGAAATAATGTATGAGATCATGAAAAGGCAACGTAACTTCATTGGACATGTGATTAGGAAAGAGGAGTTAGAATGCATGGTAATTATGGGAAAGATTGAAGGGAAGAAAGCAAGAGGAAGACAAAGACAAATGATGATGGAGACAGCAGCCAGAGAACTGGAAATGAATACCAATGAATTGATCCACTTGACCCGAAACAGGAGTGGCGAGCCATTGCAGTCAAATCTCAAACTGGGCATGGCACCTGATAATGATGATGATGATACTGTCTCCGGGACATCGAGGGAGATTCAATCATGGCTTCCAAAAAGTATTGGATCAATACTTAAAACAAAAGGGACTCGTAGGGGAATGTGACTAGATAGATTGCTTATCAAGGGCCAGCTGGAACTCCAACCTCAAATAGCTTCCTTCAGTACTGCTACATTCTATAATTGTACAAATCTAAATACAAAGGGCAAACTTGCATTTACATGGCATCTTTTAATGTGTCAAAACAATTTATATTCAAGGTAAAGCTGGGATTCAGCTTAAGAGTTCATTTGAAATGCCAGCGGTAAACCACAGTGAAGTACCAGCCTATTTCTCTTCCCTCTTTTCAAGTTCTACTCTGGGTCTTGAACCCTTAACCTGCTCATTTGAAGGTAAGAGCGGTAGTGAACAGTTGCAGAACTCTTGCTTCAAAGTCTGGTTAACACACAATTCTCACATTAAAGTGATCAAGCAAAATCACTCAGCTACTCTAAGGAATATAAAAGATAATATTTGTCCACTCCACACCTGTATTCTTCTGCAAGATTCTGAAGTAGCAATGTTGCTTTCCCCATGCACCCATTAAGAATTAAGATTTTGAAGTGCTGGAATACTTACCACTTTTCTCTCTCTCTCTTTGTAACTAATGTTCAGCTCATCATGCTTTTTCACTGCTGCATCTATTGCACTTTTTAAATCAATGGCACGTCTTAATCGGGCATCAGTAATACCAGCTTTGGTGAATGCCTGCAATGAAATTCCAAAAGCGTTGCTCTAAACTATTTCACCGCAAGCCCATTTCAATAAATGTTCCCACAGAAAAATTCACAGTTAAGTGAAAACATTGGAAAAACCAACAGCAGAAATTCATCATTGTGCTGTTAGCATGCTCAGATAGGAGGGAACACCTGGCCAAACTAAGCTACCCCACATATAGTCAGGTCCCAGCAGACACAGGTCAGGCCGCCAAGCTTTAACCTGGACTAACACACACACACACAAGATGCTGGAGGAGCTCAGCAGGTCAGGCAGCAGCTATGGAGAGGAATAAAGAGCTGACATTTCAGGTGAAGATGCTTCATGAGGGCTGGAAAGGAAGGGAGAAGGCGGCAGAATAAGAAGGTGGGGGAGAGGAAGTACAAGCTAAAGGGTGATAAGTGAAACTAGGTGGGTGGGGGGGTGAAGATAAGTGGATGGGGAGGAGGGAGAATGAAGTGAAAAGCTGGGAGATGGTAGGCAGACAAAGAAAAAAGGAGTAAGAGGGGAGTTTGTGTATGTTGTGCTTGTTGTTGCTGCCTTTGAGAATGTTCTATTCACTTCATCATCACAATTCTTCCTGTTATCATAAAGCCATTATTTCTCTGACATCATCCAGCTAATCTCTTTCTCTCTAGTTTAATCATTTTTCTTCATGCTTGCCATTCACTATTTCCCCTTACTGCACAGAACTCTGGATTAAAGAGGGCCCATGGCCTCCATTACTGCCACATTGAGGCCACTCTCAGGTTGGAGAAGCAACAGCTCATATTCATTGTGGGTAGCCTCCAACCTAATGGCATGAACATCAATTTCTCTCCCTTCTGGTAATTTCCTTCCCCACCCCCACCACCCCCCTTCCATTCACTCTTCATCCATTCCCTAATCAGACTCCACTCTTTCCTCTTCTCACCTGTCCATCACCTCCTTCCCTTTCTCCCATGGCCCACCCTCCTCTCCTATCAGAATCCTCCTTCACCCAGCCTATAGCCTCATTCCCCCCTCCCGACCCCCACCTAGCTTCACCTATGACCTTCTTGTTTGTACTCCTTCCCCTCCCCCCACCAACATTCTGGTGTCTTCCCCCTTTCTTTCCAGTCATGATGAAGGATCTCGGCCTGCAAACATCAACTATTTACTCCTTTCCATAGACACTGCCCAACCTGCCAAATTCTTCCACCATTTCGAGTATGTTGCTGAAGATTTCCAGTATCTGCAGAATCTCTTGTGTTTATGAATAACAAGCACAATTTAATTCAGAATGTTGAAACTGGCACTCAGTAAGACAGCATTTAATTCTCTAATCATCCTGATAAGATAGTGGTGAGCTGTCTTTTTGAACTACTGATATTTGTTGTAGTACATATATTCCCATACTGTCATGTACAGGGATTCATAATTTTTAAAGTAATGATGGTACAGGATGAGATTTGATAGATAACCAGCAGGTGGCGCTGCATGCCCCAGCTATTATTGCATTTCTAATGGAGATTGTGGGTTTGATTCAAGTTGTCAAATTTGTCAGTGAAGTTATAAAGGAAAATGTGAGGAAGTGTGGTTCAAAGTAGACACATTATTTCAGTGATAGCAAATGTGGGAATGGAAGCTAATAGTATGCCACAAAGAATGTCAGATTTTGTTTTGAAGTTGCAGGCGAATGGAAGGTAGAAGTTGCTGCCAGGAACTGGAAAGGATTCGGCATTGGTCATCCAGCTAGAGCAAGCTTTGGTCTCAATATCAATGGAGAACTTACGACTGCACCAACAACCTCCTGGTATGGATTCTGACAGCTGAGAAGATACACATCCTCAACAATAATAACCAAACAATATTTTACTGCAGCAGTATTCAGAATATCTTTAGATCTCAGCTGATCAACAGCAATAGTGACTAACATCATCGCCAACTAACTGGACTCTGACATCTTGCACTCTTTCCTCAATCACACTTTATTTACTTGTGCACAAGGAGAACACTAATGGAAAAATGGGTTACTCGGCAGAGGAGGTGGTGTGGCCTGTGTATGAGAAATAATATTAAATCATTAGAAAGGGGTGACATAGGATCGGAAGGTGTAGAGTCTCTCTGGGTTGAGTTGAGAAATGGCAAGGGGAAAAGGACCCTAATGGCAGTTGTATACAGGCCTCCAAACAGCGGGCAGGATGTGACTTAAAAATTACAGCAGGAGATAGAAAAGGCATGTTAGAAGGGCACTGTCACGACAATCATTGGTGATTTTAACATGAAAGTGGACTGGGAAAACCAGGTCAGTACTAGAGCTCAAGAGGGAGAATTTTAGAATGTCTAAGGGATGGCTTTTTAGTACAGCTTGCTGCTGAGCCTACTAGGCGATCGGCTGTTGTGCAATGATCCTGAGATATTAAGAGAGCTTCAGGTTAAGGAACACTTAGGGAACAATGATTACAATATGATTGAGTACACTTTGAAATTTGAGAAGGAGAAGCTAAATTCCAATGTGTCGGTATTTCAGTGGAATAAAGGAATTTACAATGGCATAAGAGGGGAATTGGCCAAAGCTGACCGCAAAGGGACACTAGCAAGAAGGACAGCAGAGCAACAAAGTTCATTTTGGGTTTAGTTATGACACAGATTTTGCAGACATTGCAAAATGAAACAGAAGCTGGTGGAATTCAGAAGGATGAGGGGGGATCTCATTGAAACCTTTCGAATGTTGAAAGGCCTAGACAGAGCAGACGTGGAAAGGATGTTTCCATGGCCTATTTCTGCTCCTATGTCTTATGAAATTTCTCTTCAGATCATATAGTATCACTGGAGATAAAAAACAGAGTTAATGATTGAGATCAGTCATTTTTGACCAGAGCTGGGAAACGTCAGAGGGTGACAGGCAGGTGTGTGCTGGGGTGGGCAGGAGTTTAGTAGATAGAGGAGGAAAATGAAGGTGGAGATCCAGCATAGAAAGGAGAGCATGAAAATTAAATGTCAAAAAAGTGATGATAGCACTACGTACAGAGGGAGGTAACAGGGAAAGTCAAAAAGCACAATACTGGTCTGCAGGAGGGATAAATTAGAGAAGTTGAATGATTATCTGAAGTTATCAAATGGAAATTTCTGTGGATGCCAGAGATTTAACATAAAAAGAAAAATGTAGCGAACGGTCATGAACGGAAACTATTAAACAATTTTGCATCCAGATGGCAAGGATGTGCCTAGTTGGAAGACAAGTTGCTGCTCCTCAAGCTTATATTTAACCCCATTTTACTTATGTGAGAAGCCAAGGGCAAAGAGTGGGAGAAAATGGATGATTAAAATGTGAAAGGTTGATCCAGGTTTGGACAGGGAGACCAATGGAGTCAGTGGTTAAAACATGGAGATAGTAGTGGGGTTAAAGATCAAAGACTTTGTCCATAAAGCTGGAGGAAACTTCTGCTCATGAACATTGACTTCTCAAACTTCCGCTAATGCCCCACCTCCCCCTCGTACCCCATTCATTATTTATATACACACATTCTTTTTCTCTCTCTCCTTTTTCTCCCTCTGTCCCTCTCACTATACCCCTTGCCCATCCTCTAGGTTCCCCCCCCCCCGCTTGTCTTTCTCCCCGGGCCTCCTGTCCCATGATCCTCTCGTATCCCTTTTGCCAATCACCTGTCCAGCTCTTGGCTCCATCCCTCCCCCTCCTGTCTTCTCCTATCATTTTGGATCTCCCCCTCCCCCTCCTACTTTCAAATCTCTTACTAACTCTTCCTTCAGTTAGTCCTGACGAAGGTTCTCGGCCTGAAACATCGACTGTACCTCTTCCTAGAGATGCTGCCTGGCCTGCTGCGTTCACCAGCAACTTTTATGTATGTTACTTAACATTGCAGTGACAGGGGAAGAGTCAATAGGAACAATCCGCTGTCAACATAAAACGTGGGAGTTGAGTGTTTTTGGATGATGTCACTGAAAGGCAGCATTCAGACCAAAAAAAAAGTCCTTTCTCAAATCCTTTGAGAAAAGCTTTTTTAAATAAGTAACATTCTGGTGGCATAAAACTAGACATGCAACTTGTAAATTTTACTTTGCTGGCAGGAAGCTGGAACACGATAGGCCCTGAAACCTCATTGATCATACCATACATAGGTATGGCAACTCAGGAGGCTTCTTTACACAAAACTAATAACCATGCTGTAGTTACACGATAAGGATTATTCATACCTGGATCCAGTACCGTACAGTTGGCAAATATTTATTAGTAATTAGTCTTTGCAAATCCTTTATATTGTTAATTATAGCACTATTGTCTTCATCTTCTTCTATCTTTAAACCTGCCATAGAAACACATAGATTATCCTAAATGGGTACAATTCCTTTCAAATTAACTTTATTGTACATTTAGAAATATAAATAAATGATTGAGACACACAATATCAGCATATAAATCATTTAGAATTGTAAGGCATAGAAATAGACCATTTGCCCCACCAACACTAATCCTACCAAAATCCAATCAAATTCCTCCCCCACCCAGAAAGAAATTTATAGTAGGCAATTAATCTACCTATTTGCACTTTTTTGGCACTTGAGATGAAAATGGAGAGCCCAAGAGAATCTCATGTGGCCACAGGAGAATGTGGAAATTCTAGACAGGTAGCAGCAGAGATTAAACTCCAAGCATATTATATGCATCTGAAGAGTACAGGATAATCCGAGATCTGCAATCCAACAGTTTATTATAGAGCCAAGAATTTTGGTCTTTTAGTCCATGAGTCAGTAGGGTTGGTCAGTACCATCTGAGGGGAATAATGCTCATAGTGATTTTTGGCAAGGTATACATCTCTAGAGTTAGAAAATATGTGATAGCTTTGCACCAGTGGTAGCTTTGTGTGTGCTTGGCACTTGTGGGTCCTCTCCAAACATCTTCTCCATATACCAGCCTGGTAGTTGGCTGGCTGTGCATGTTTTGTTAAGCAGTCCTTGCATGGTGGGAGTTGATAACTTTCGATTTCACCTTTTTTGGCACAGAAAAGGTGACATCTGAGCTCATTGACCTTGGTGGTCGATGCTTTTGGGGCATACAGGAGACATGTAAATGCCTCCAGTTTGTCCATCAGTTCTGGGGAGAGGTCCCATTCCTGACCCAACTCTAAGAATGTGTAGCAACACACATCAAAGTTGCTGGTGAACGCAGCAGGCCAGGCAGCATCTGTAGGAAGAGGTGCAGTCGACGTTTCAGGCCGAGACCCTTCGTCAGGACCCTTCTAAGAATGTGTCCTGAGTTTCCCTGTTGCTGGTCAGAAGTTTTAGGGCACTTGTCTTCCCTTTGCCTGCAAAAGCACTTAGTGTCACATCCTGTATATGTGTGCAACCCGATCAGAGACCTACAAACCTCTTTGCCAACAGTTGCAACAACCTTCCTGATGTCTACAAGCCTTGTACGGGTTCTAGTGTCACACTTCTGGAACAATGGGGCCTCAATCTTGTCACAAAATTCTAAAGACATGATAAAGACATCTGTGTCTTCTGAGCAGATCACTACAGATTGGTATCGCTCTCTTGTGGCATGGGCAGCATGGAGAAGTAGGCGGTCATCTGCTTCTTCTTGTTGACACTGAAGACCTGACACCTCCTCACTGTCTTGAGATGTGATTCTGTAACATTTGTCATTCACAGTTGCATACAGAACCTTCTCCTGTAACTTTGCTCTGTACTCCGCCTTCCTCCATTCATGGACTATGAAGCTAATGAGACTACTTTTGTTACTGACTTTGGTCAGAAGCTCCTCCACTGCCTCACCATCTGTGTGCCTATGATACCTTGCAACTCATGACCAGTCTCTTCACCCCTAGAGATCTTTCACTATTCTTGATGAAGTTCTCCTTGTACGTGTCGAACACAACATCTATTCCGCTACTCTGACTGCCTTCCCTCAGAGCCATACCCAGAATTGTTGTGGCAACATCTCTGAAAGTAACTTGATCACCTTTCACTCTTTGGACCAAGTTCATTCCATCAACCACTGTAGCAAAGTTTTCTGGGAGTTGCTCTTCTACTGCTACACTTTTCTGCAAGATTGTGGCTAAAATAGCTTTATTTGTCTTTCTCAGCAATCCTTCTGGTGTGGACAGGACCCAGGCCAATGGTCCAAGGGGATGAGAAACAATATCCTCCATACATAGATTGCGCCCTTGTGCCATCACTACGTTGTGTCTAAACAAAGATCTGTCTGCTTTCAAGATGATCACCCTCCCATTTGATTTCACTTCTCTCTTCTTACACATATCACTGAATGTTTTCAGCTTGTTGGTTTTCATTGGGTCATGGAATTTCTTTGCTGGTGGGTCTTCCTCTAGTCTCTCATCCTTGAAGGCTGCATAGCATTGCTCACAATCTCATATGCCTTCATCAGGTCAGAGGCAATGTCCTTGGGGGCTGCCTTTGCCATAGAGATGCTAATGAGGTTCCGCTTCTCGGCAAATAGGTTGACCTATTCATGTACGAGGCTAACCACTGCTGAAACTGCTTCCTCATCTTTCTGGATTCTTGGCTGCTGTAGCTCCGCATGACAAAGCTCTGATTTGTTGCCTTGCACCATCTCCCTTAACTGTCCCAGGAATGCACTGTGGTGCTCAGCTGTTATGTAGTAACACTGGATAGCTCCAGTGTTCAGGCTGAACTGTGATGTGCCTCCAGGAGTCTGTGAGTCTTTGTTCACTGTGGCTTCAATAGCCTGGTTCACAGGGATCTGCCCAAAGGGGTTGTTACTTGACAGCTGCACTAAGGCCTGTCTTGAAGGCCTCATACACAGAAGGATTCTCCTCTGGGAGGTTCATCATCTGAGCAAAGTAAGGGGACAGGTACCTGGCATAATTCACCTTATCATAGGCAAAGCACCATGGGATCACAGAAAGCTACCACCACTGCAGTGCTATCACATATTTTCTAGCACTAGGGGTGTATACCTTGCCAAAAATCACTATAAGAATTATTCCCCCCAGATGGTACCGGTGGCCTAAATTTGTGGTCCTGGCTCACAGACTATTTGGTTAAAATATTGCAGTAGCTCTATGTAAATAAATATCTTTCACATCCCTTCCCCGTTTGTCCTTCACCAACTTGAACCTCCGCTAGCTTGACGCAAGACCAAGGTTGAGTACTATTTTGAGTTTAAATTTGTCTGCAAGATATTGCCTTAACTTATCTGTCTGTATCTTGTTTTACGGCGGTCGGCATCCAGCTTAATGGTGCATTACCGCCAAATTGCCTTAACTTACAAGGAAGAGTTGTTAAATATACTTTAAGTACTGATACACGAAACTAGTATTTTAGTTCATATTTTAGCATTATAATCAGAAAATCTAAGGAATACAATTAAAAATACAATTACGGGCACATCTCCCCACCACTGGTAGTACTCACACAAGATGCTTCCTCAAGAAAGCAACATCCATCAAAGATATACAGAAGCCTGAAGTCCCACACCACCAGGTTGTGCTGGTTAGTTAAAGAACAGCTACTTCCCTTCAGTTCTTTAACCAACCAGCACAACCCTAATCAACAGAGTGTAGCAACATTAAAGGCGTCCATTAGTCTTGCGAGACCATGGATCTGCGCCTGGAAAGTCTTCACTCTCCAGGGCGCACACCTGGGCAAGGTTGTATAGAAGCCTGGCAGTTGCCCATGCTGCAAGTCTCCCCTCTCCATTACACCGATGTTGTCCAAGAGAAGGGCATTAGGACCCATACAGCTTGGCACCAGTGTCATCGCAGAGCAATGTGTGATTAAGTGCCTTGCTCAAGGACACAACACTCTGCCTCAGCTGGGGCTCGAACTCACGACCTTCAGATCGCTAGTCGAACGCCTTTAACCACTTGGTCACGTGCCCGTAGCAATATTATGACCACACCTATCATTTTGCACAAAAATTGAAGGTCTTTTTGTTATAACTGTGCTGTGTCTGGTAAAATGTGGTTTCTCTTGGGAATAGTGTTGCAAGTTCAATCACAAACAAGAGAAAAATCTGCAGGTGCTGGAAATCAGAGCAACACACAAAATGCTGGAGGAATTCAGCAAGCCAGGCAGCACCAATGGAAAAAAAGTACAGTCGACGTTTCGGGCCGAAATCGAAGTATCCTGCCGAAGGGTTTCAGCCCGAAGCGTCAACAGTACTTTTTTTTTCCCCATTGATGCTGCCTAGCCTGCTGAGTTCCTCCAGTATTTTGTGTGTGTTGCTACAAGCATGTTTTTCATTATGACTGTGTACACATGTACTTGTGTATGTGACAACATACTGGACTTGGATCACAAGGAAACAAAATAATCTGCGTAAGAAGTGAAATGCTCTGTGACTGCCATTCATAACTTAATGAGGTACAGACTGCTAAAATGACACTCTCAACACTAAAAAAATCAAGCAGCGATGCTCCTGGGAATGACGATCAAATCTACCTGCAGCATTTCTGCACTCCTCAATTCATCTTTTAAAGTAATACTTTTTCTCCCAATTTCACAAGATAGGCCCTTTACCATTTTTCTCCTCAGACTGCAGTCCCACATCCCACGTTCACTGTTCCAAAGCAGCAAATTTTAAAACAGCACACATGATATGCATTCTTAGCCAGTATGTCAATTGATTTTTCTTTACCTCACAAGTATGAACCTGAAACTTAAAAGGTGAAATTAATCTCTTCCTGTGTGATAGTAAATCTATGATATAATTGAATGAAAAATGCCGCAGAATTTCCATCATTTAGTAAAAGATTTCTTTGTGAAAAAAGTTACTGATGTGTTACTAAACTATTAAACTATAGTGAAACCCTAGAACATCGGTATTGCTGGAGTAGCCCATTTTCAGGATTATTCAATACTACTCCTAATAACCCCCAAAATACACTTGCAGTTTATTATTTTTTAAATTTGTTTACAATACTAAAATAAAATTTACAGTTAAATGTCTGAATTTAAAGGAAGTGCAAGATATACAAGCTCTCCTGAAGCTATCTCCAACTGCATACCTCCAGGCAATTCGGGCTCTGGGTGTTCCAGACCACAACTATAACTCTGGCCTCACACCCAGCTCACAGACGACACACGCTGGTCCTAGCTGCATCCTGGATCCTTGTTTCTGACTCTCACCCCACTTGCTCTCTGGACCTCTGGCTCACATTCCAGACTAATGAAGGAGCCAGGTGCCAGAATATCAGGACTTCCAAACAAACAGATGCTGCATTATCAGAATTTTACTATAAATAATGGTTAATAATGCAATAAATACACACCCTCATTAATTTCTAAGTCAAGAGAATATTTATGTGAAAGAAGCCCATGACTCCTGATAAAGGTTTCTTCATTGTCTTCAAGTTGCTCACTTTCACCTTCTTCATTTTGACTAAAGTCATCCAGCTCTTCATCGGATTCCTGGTCTGCAGGAGGTATGTTCACCTGAGGCAGTGGGGCCAGGTCCTTACTGCTGCAAGGCTGCTCATCGTCACTATGATTGCTGGTACACCGGTGGTCATCTCTCTGCCTGATGGTTGTAGAGCTGCCATTATCCATTTTATCGGCCGGTCCTGGTTTGCACTCAGAACCTACATCACTAAAGCTGAACTCGGAAAGATGAGGCAGCAGCAATTTGAAGCACTCTTCCAGTTCCGTCAAAGTGTTCTGAACTTCTTCTGACATTTCTGTTTTGAATGCAGAATGGACAAGATTAGAGATAAAAAAGGAACAGCCAGCAGCATCTCAGAGCAAAACCGTTCCAAGAACAAAAGGTCACCAAATGACACACCACTAAAATAGCTGGAAAAAGATGGCTGAACACCAGAATTAAAGAAAATATTGAACACTGTATTTTCAACCTATCGTGTTTGTTCAAGCTTTATTCAACAAAAAATTAGCTTGGCCCACATTCAAGCCTATTTAAATGCCTGTCTAAATGCATCTTCAGTGTAGTAGTTGTATCTAATTTCTACCTCTTAGTTTGGCAATATATTCCAGATACCAGCCACACTGTGTAATGAAAATCACCTTCAATTCTCCTTTATATTTCCTTCCTCTCACCTTATGTGTATGGCCTTTTGTTAATGATGGGTTTGCCAAAGGAAAATGATCTGGACTACATACCCTATCTATGCCATTCATAATTTATGTTCCTCTATCAGGTCACTCCTCAGCCACCTTTGCTGCAGGGGATGCAAGCTCACCCTATCCGATCTCTTCCATAACTAAACACCCTTCAATCCACCGACATCCTCTTTCATCTCAGGATTTAGCCATGCTAACCTGATACAAAATATACACTGAGTGGCCACTTTATCAGATAGAGGATTGAGCCTGATGTGGTCTTCTGCTGCTAGCCCACCACGATCAAAGTTCAACATGGTCTGTGTTCAGAGATGTTCTTCTGCACACAACTGTTGGAACACATGGTCATTTGAGATAGTGACACCTTCCTGTCAGCTTGAACCAGTCTAGCCATTCTCCTCTGACCGCTCTCATTGCAAGGCATTTTCACCCACAGAACGGCCGCTCACTGGATTTTTTTTGTGTTTGTTTTTTTGCACCATTATCTGTAAACTCTAGAGACTGTTGTGTGTGAAAATCCCAGCAGATCAGCAGTTTCACTGTATCTGACACCAACTATCATTCTACAGCCAAAATCACTTAGATCAGATTTCTCCTCAGTTCTAATGTTCGTCTGAACAACTGATCATGTTTTCATGCATTGAGTTGCTGCCACATGACCGGCTGATTAGGTATTTGCATTAACGAGGTGTACAGATGTACCCAATAAATGGCCACTGAATGTATTATTGTTACGAGGACAAAAATTAATCATTTAACTGCTGCAATTTACACAACACTGTAATTAACTTTAAACCACCAAACTGAAACACCAGAAATTTTTCTAAAATTAAGTAACATTGTTAAAGTTAAGAGTTAAATAATCATTGTAACCTGAATGGCTTAAGTACATTTAATGTGGGAAATGGAGCATTTCAATTATTTTTTTGACATAAATTTGGTTTTCCATGTGCAACTATCATTGAATGCTACAAAATCAAAAGCTAATGAAATTAGTAGCAGACCTTTCATTTCTTCTTCCACTCTCTTCACTCTGACATTATTAATATTCTCCTGTCTTTTCAATCTCTCTTCTTCACGTTTTCTCTCAGCTTGAGTTCTAGCACGAATATCCTGGAAATCCACCTACATATAGAAGAGATATATTTTATTTATTACCCACACATAACTGCCTTTGAAAAGATAGTGGTGAATCATTTTCACAAATTGTGCTTGTCCAATGTCTACAATGAAGTTGTGGAGAGAAAAAGAAAACAATCTGGCAAGAAAGGAAGGAACAAAAATACATTTCCCAATTGGAATGCCACGCTGCTTGGAGAGGAACCACAGACGGTGGTGATCCAACATGCTTGGTGCCTTTATAGGTCTTGGTGCTGGAGTTCACTTCTCAAGGAGGTGACGCCACAGGGTATTAATTACACAGATGGCCTATGCTCTGGCTATATTGCAAGGTGGTAGAGGATGAATTGCTGCTTTGTCCTAGGTGGTGTTAGTCTTCAAGTGTTATTGGAGCTGCCCTCATACAGCAAGTGAACTGTCTTCCATTGCATTCCTCACTTAGGACACATCGATGGTGGAAAGACAGTGGTATGTCGAAAGGTCAGTCAGTCACTGCAGAATACCCAGTCTCTCATCTGCATTTGTAGTCACAGCATAGTATAAGGCCCCATTGAGTTTTTGGCCAGCTGAAGTACTTAGGTGGTTGTTGGTGAGGGATTCAGAAATGAGTAATGCCACTGATGATTAAGGGCAACTAGCTTTAACTTTACCATAAATAGGGATACGAAACCATTATCACTTTCCACACCAGTGCTTCCGAGAGGTCTTCCACTTGCCTTAACAGAGGCTTCCCCTCTATCATAGATGGCAAGGCTCTCAAGCACTTCTCTTCCACTTTCTGCACTCTGCCCTCTAAGTTAGGGTAGGATTCACAGCCTTCATGTTGGATTCAGCCCTCACATTCAATGGGGTCATCCTGAGTAATTTTTACCACCTTCAAAGTGATGCCACCAAACATGTTTCCATTCCAATCCCTTTCAGCATACCAAAGGGACTTTTCCATTCATAGCTCCATGCTTCACTCTTCCATCTCCACCAGCACTTCTCAACTTACTCCTCTTCCACACAAAACTGCAGGAGATGCAACACCTGCAATTTAACCTCTTCCCTCCCAACCAACTAGTGGCCAAAACAGCCCTTCCAGGTAAAGTTGAGATTAACCAGCACTTCTTCCAAATCTATGCAGTCTTCAATGTTAACAATGTGGTTTCCTTAACATCAGGGGAACTCATTTTCAATTACCACCTTTAGTTACTCTGAAAGAGTGATTTTGAGTTGTAATTCTCCATTCCAATCCCACTTGCTCCTTCCTATTTCTTATGCGATTCCAGTGAAGTTTACCATGATCTAATAGAATAGCATCTCATCTGTCAACTCATTATTGTCAATTTCCTCAAGATTCATCAATTTCAGATAACTAGCCCTTACAATCTATGTTAGAACTGCCCAGCTTCAAAGAAGGAGCAACTCATTCTTATCTTTTTTCCTCCCTTCTCTCTCCAGACACTGACAGCCTGCTTAGTATTTCCAGCACTCTCTTTTATTTCAATTTTTCAGCAACCCTAGTGTTCTGTATCTCACCAGTTCCAACATTCCCTTCTCCCACACCCTCTCCTATCCTCCATCCCATTAATGAGCAAATTCATCAGCTCTCCTTCTATATACATCTTCTCTAGATAGATCAGTGGAGATTAGCAAATCTGAACCACTTCTCTAGTCTGCACCACAAATCTAAGTGTCATATTGTTTCTATTTCCCTCTGCCTGACCTGCTGAGTATTTCCAGCATCTGTTTTTTTTTAATTCAAAATAGCCAGTTTCTCATTGTCCTTCAATTTACCACACTGACAGAGCTCTCAAGTCCACTCGTAAATCACCACCACATCATTACACTAAAATTAAAATGCATTTTACAAATAAATGCTTCTGCTTCCTATTTTAACAAATAATTAAATAGTTCTCCAATATTTAAAGCACGAAAGCAAGGACACATTAATAGCAGGCAAGAAGTACTCACCTTTTTAACCTGCTTCAGGAAATGATAGCCCAGGGAGAGTTTCTTGTAAGCATTTCCGTATTTGTCCTGCCACTCCTGAACAGCTTTAATTGCCATTTTCTTCAATTTCTGAGCTGCTTCTTTTGGTGGAGGCAGAGGTTGCTCATAATCATTTTCTATAGTTAGTTCCAAGAATTCCTGGAAGTTCGAAACGAGCAGTAACCGAAACTGACTTGAACGCACAAAAAGTTCATTCGCTATTTGGAAGGCAGACAGCCGAATCTCTGAGTGCTCTTGATTTAATTGTCTCATAATTAAATGGTATGCATGCTTGACACACTCCTCAGATGACCTGCAAAATGTACATGCATTTTAATTACGTGCCTTGGTACAAAACATAGAACAGTACAGCACAGGAACAGGCCACTCAACCCACAATGTTGAGCTGACCCAGCTAAAAAGCAAATCAAAACCACCCAAACACTAATCCCTCCTACCTACACCATGTCCATATCCCTCCATATTCTTTACATCCATGTGCCTATCCAAACATCTCCAATGCATTTGCCTCCACCACCACACGAGGCAGTGTATCCCAGGCACCCACAACTCTCCGAGTAAAGACTCAGCCCTCACATCCCCCTTTCACCTTCAATGCATGCTCTCTGGTATTAGACATTTCAACCCTGTGAAACAGATACTCTCTATCCACTCAATCCATGCCTCTCATAAATCTTATAAACCTCTACCAGCTCTCCCCACCCCTCCCAGCCTCCAACACTCCAGAAACAACAAAAGTTTATCCAGCCTCTCGTGACAGCAAATGCCCTCTGAACCAGGCAGCCTTCTGGTAAACCCCTTCTGCACCCTCTCCAAAACCTCAACATCCTTCCTATAGTGGGGTGACCAGAACTGTATGCAATACTCCAGATGTGGCCTAACCAGAGTTTTATGAAGTTGCAACATAACCTCCTGACATTTGAACTCAATGCCTCGACTAAAAAGAGCAAGCATTCCATAAGCCTTCTTCACCACCTTATCGACCTGTGTAGCCACTTTCAAAGAGCTAGGAACTTGGATCCCAAGATCTCTCTGCTCAGCAACACTGCCCTTAACAGTTCACTGGCTCCTTGTATTTGCCCTACCAAGGCGCAACAGCTCACATTTATCTGGTTAAACTCCAACTGCTATTTCTCTGCCCATATCTGCAACTGATCAATATCACACTCTATTCCTTGCCAGTCTTCTACACTATCCACAACTCCACTAACCTTGGCATCATCTGCAAACTTACCCACCCATCTACATTTTCATCCAGGTCATTTACATACATCACAAACAGCCAAGGTCCCAGCACAGATCCCTGTGGAACACCGCTAATTACAGACCTCCTGCTCAAATAAGTCCCTTCAACCACTCCCCTCTGTCGTCTATGTGCAAGCCAGCACTGAATCCAAACAGCCAATTCTTCTGGATTACCCTCCCATGAGTGATTTTATCGAGTGCCTTCCTAAAATCGGTGTAGACAACATCCACTGCCCTACCCTCACCAATCTCTCTCGTCAGAGGTCAGAGTAAGAGCAAGATGAGGAATTAAAGTGGCAGGTGACTGGAAGCTCAGCATGTTCTTGACAATTATATTGGGAAGTGCTCTGCAAAGTAGTCATCCAAACTGCATTTTGATTTTCCAGTGTGGTGGTGAAGAAACCACAAGCACTGAATGTGATATAGTACATTTTAGGAAGTGCTAATGAATTACCATTTCACCTAGGAAGGATTAGTTGAACCCCTCGATGTTGGGAAGGGAAAAGAAGAAATTCATTTGCTCCACTTTAGTGCATTGCACTTAATGACATCTCCATTACTCTGGAGAAACTAAACACAGAGCAAGTGACTGTATTGTAGAACACCTCCAGTGGCCTGTCACTTTAATTCTTTATAAACAAACACAGGAGATTCTACCATTCTGAACTTCCTATTCTGTTACATTGAGGAAAATTATATGTTGAATTTCACAATTTCTCTATTTTTCTCTCTTTACATGTGTAGCTATACTTTATGCTTCAATGCATTTACTTTTCTGTCTCTCATTGTGCCATTTATTCACAGTAATTGTTATCAGATGAGGAGCATTTGATGTCCCTGAGCCTACTGAAGCCTTTCGATATTGAACAGCCTAGACAGGGAGGATATGCAGAGGATTTTTCCAATAGTGGGAGAGTACAGGACCAGTGGGCACAGCTTCAGAATAAAAGGACGTCCCTTTAGAACAGAGATGAGGAGGCATGTCCAGTTGGTTCTCGTTGGAACACACTCATCCACACGTCTTGATGATGTCAGCGACAACTGTCATATTCATTTAGATTCAAAGAGGAATCCCTGAATATTGTATAGTCCACCAATTCAAAGCAGAACTATAACCACTCCTCTGCCTCTCTTGACCATACCTTTGTGATCCTCACCACTGGTGCTGCAGTCTTTAGTCTTTGTCTGTACACTAAAAGGACAGCCAAGGTGACCGGACTTCTCCGAAGTGCAGTACAACAGCAACATCAATGAGGTGCTTAGATAGGCCTATGATCATTTGCATCAAATCAAATCAGAGACTATTGTGCTTGGTGTAGCCCGCAGCTGTCGCTATACTTCCAGCGGCAATATAGCACGCCCACAACTTACTGACCATAAACCTACGTCTTTGGACTGTGGGAGCAAACCAAAGCACCCAGAAGAAACCCACACGGACATGGGAAAAATGTACACATGCCTTACAAACAGCAGCAGGGATTCGAACCTCAAGCAGTAATTGCTGATGCTGTAGTGCAATAATGCTAACTGCTACACTACTTTGCAGGGGCTTAGATAGGAAAGAGTTAAGGGATATACGGGCAAATGTGATTAGTGGAGATAGCTCATCAAACTTGGCAAGGAAGAGGCGGGCTGGAAATGCCTATTTAGAGGTGTATATTTCTGTGGTTGTATGATTTTGTTATACAGGAGCTCATAATGCTAGAAATTGCAGACACCATTATGCTGCCCAGCAAAATATACTTCTCCAGCAAACACTGTAACCCAGCAATATACATACTTGCAGATTTTCTTCAGTTCCCTCATCTGTTCTGGATTTAGCGTTTGCTGTCCTGAGGTGGTGAGATCCTCCACCAGCTGAGAAAGCTTCTCCTCCTGCTGAACGTCCATCCCTGCAAAGGAGTAAGAATACAAATACATATAGTAAAACATACAAGAGATGCTGGAAACCCACACTAAGTACTGGAGGAACTCAGCAGGCCGGGCAGCATCTATGGAAAAGAGGACAATCAATGTTTTGGGCCAATACCCCTCAGCAGGGCTGGGGGAAAAAAAAGGACGAGGAGTAGAGTTAAAGGGTGGGGAAGGGATGTGGACAAGGGGTTAGGTGAAACTAGGAGGGGGAGGCTGAAGTAAAGAGCTGGAAAGTTGATTGGTAGCCAAGCCGATGACATGAACATCAATTTCTCGAACTTCCGGTAATGTCTCCCCCCCCCCTTCACCATTCCCCATCCCCTTTTCCCTCTCACTTCATCTCCTCGAATCGCCTCCCTCTTCCCCCCTTTTCTTTTTTCCATGACCTCTGTCTTCTCTTAACAGATTCCCCTTTCTCCAGCTCTGTATCTCTTCCCTCCTCTTTATTTTATTCCCCCCCCCCACCTTCCCGGATTCATCTATCACCTTGTGTTTCTCTCCCCTCCCCCCCACCTTTTAAAGCTACTCATCTTTTTTCCTCCGGTCCTTCTGAAGGGTTTTGGTCCGAAACTGTACTGTACTCTTGACTGTACTCTTTTCCATAGATGCTGCCTGGCCTGCTGAGTACTCCCAGGATTTCGTGTGTTTGCTTGTATAACATACTTTAGCTTCAGAATTCGATCACTCGCAGAGTTATATTATTATAGCAAATGGGTCACAGGAACATGACCATTTAAAAGCCAATTGAATCAGTATTTGCAAAAAAAAATGCAGCATTAATTATGATAAGTTAACAGATTGAGCTGGTGCTTTGTAGAGATTACATGTGAAAACTAGGCTATCCTCAAAAGAATACTAGAAACAAAAAAATCATGAGGTACACTGGGCTACATTAGTACATTTTTCCTAACAGTTCAATGTACAAGAGTGGTAAATCACAATTAGGTAACAACCTATAGGAGCAAGATAGAACATTTGGCTGCGTGGTGTAATAGCAACATCTAAATCAATGTTCATAAGACCAAGGCGAAGGAAGCTTCCTGTAGACTTCAGGAGAGGGAAACCAGAGGTCCATGACCCAGTAATCATCGGAGGATCGAAGGTGAAGAGGATCAATAACTTTAAATTCCTGGGTGTCACTATCTCAGAGGACACGTCCTGGACCCACCACGTAAATATATTTGAGAAGAAAACACAACAGTGCCTCTACCTCTCCCGGAATCTGTGTATCATCAAAAACCTTAGCAGATTGCCATAGATTTGTGGTGGAAAGTGTGCTGACTGGCTGCATTACGGCCTGATATGGGAACACTAATGCCTTTGAGCAGAAAACCCTAGAAAATGCAGTAGATTCAACCCAGTACAGCACAGGTAAAACCCTCCCAACCATTGAGCACATCTACATGAAACATTACCGAAGAAAAGCAGCATCCATCATCAAAGATCCTCACCACCCAGGCCATGCTCTTTTGTCACTGCTGCCATGAGGTCGAAGGTACAGGTACCTCAGGACTCACACCACCAGGTTCAAGATCAATCACTACCCCTCAGCCTCCTGGCTCTTGAACAAAGGAGGATAACTTCATTCAAGGACTCTTTTATCTTGTAATTTCATGCTGGTTGTCAACTCTGCACTTGCACAGTTTGTTGTCTATTGTTTACAGTTACTGTTCCTATAGATTTGCCAAGTATGCCCATAGAAGAAGAATCTCAGGGTTGTATGTGGTGACATGTATGTGCTCTGATAATAAATTTTACTTTGAACTTTAGACATATGGTACTTTTTTTAATACTCAGATCAATTGAGTGAATATTTACCTTAGGCCTGAATGGGTTTCACAACACAAACATTGAAGTAGCTCAGCACAGTGACCAACACTGTACGTCCAGTAAGAATGCAAAGGAAACTTCCCAAAATAGAAAATACAGTACAGTACAACTCTGATAATCCACACCTTACAATTCGGCAATTCTAAAGGTTCAGCACTTGAACCATCAGGTAAGATCTGTGGCGTCCTCTTCAACTCAACTGGTTTTGAAGCTGCCTTCCAACTCCGTTTCTCGTAATCTCATTAAATTTACAAGAATCTCTCGAAATTTAATATAGTGCCCTATAACAACTACGAGAAAGGAGGAGTTAAAGGTGTTTTAGGGATTTTAAAAGGAATTAAATCCGACAATTTAGAATATCAGCCAGTCTGCGCTAGCAAACCCTAGGTACTTCAAATAATCGGTTTTATTGTATACTAAATTGAAATACAATTGTCACTTCATAGTCAGGCTATTCACTGCTCTGTAGTGTGGCGAAGTGTACGAGTCTGTGGTGGCCAGTGCTATCATGTTTGCTGTTGTGTGCTGGGGCAGCAGGCTGAGGGTGGCAGACACCAGCAGAATCAACAAACTCATTCGTAAGGCCAGTGATGTTGTGGGGATGGAACTGGACTCTCTCACAGTGGTGTCTGAAAAGAGGATGCTGTCCAAGTTGCACGTTATCTTGGACAATGTCTCCCATCCACTACATAATGTACTGGTTGGGCACAGGAGTACATTCAGCCAGAGACTCATTCCACTGAGATGCAACACAGAGCGTCATAGGAAGTCATTCCTGCCTGTGGCCATCAAACTTTACAACTCCTCCCTTGGCGGGTCAGACATCCTGAGCCAAAAGGCTGGTCCTGGACTTATTTCATAATTTACTGCATAATTTACATATTACTATTTAACTATTTATGGTTCTATTACTATTTATTATTTATGGAGCAACTGTAACGAAAACCAATTTTCCCCGGGATTAATAAAGTGACTATGACATTTCTTGAGGCTACAGGAAGGTGAGAGGGTCGCAGGTGAGATAGAATAACAAACAATTTGCTGAAGGAACAGAGTTTGTAGGGAAAATTAATTGTCGACATTTCGTTTCGAAACCCTGCATTAAGGTCACAAACTCTAGACTTTCCACTATTTATTTGAACTCTTCGAGAGGCTTGTTTAAACTTACCTCTGTGACCAAGCAAGTGACAAGTGTCCTAGAGTTGGGTCGCGAATCACTTTGATATGGTAACACTACCAAAATGAAGCGCCTTCGCCATGTTACTGTAGATGATGTAAACAGTCAGCAATCGGATTAAAATTAAGTCACAGTGTACATCATGGAATTGCGTTCACCATCACACCTGGTCATCAGCGATCACACAGGGACACTGGCCCCCAACCCAACTTCAACTTGCACCGGCCTGAGCCGTACGGCTGAATGACACCGACCGTGGCCAATCGGAATCGAAACATTTACACGGACGCCACAGTAATCACCAATCAGATGGGCACGTCAGCCATCTGGGCGGGACTTCCTGGCTAGCTTCCTGTTGGTGAAGGGAGCGGCTGGGGTACTGCTCTTTACCCCTGTCTGATTTAACTTGCGGAGATTTGGGTAACTACTGGGTGAAACCGATAGATTTAGGTTTTAACATGCATAGGTTGTGTAGGTTCAAGCCGTATGCTATCTTGAATTTACGTCCCAGCCGCAGCTCCTATAATAAGACCGGGGGCAAGGCTGCCGCTGTTGTGCGGCGGTGCCTGGGGTTTAGGGTAAAATGTAAAGGCCAGGTTGCGTCCCACTTTTAAAGTATGCTTTGTGCTTTTACTCGTGTTGAAGAAGTCTTCAGTTACACCGATTTAGTAACACAGAAAGTAATGGTTTTGAAACTGACAGGACTATTGTTGAGCAGAAGATAATCGATTTAAAAATAATTTATTGTAAAAATTACATAACCCTTACGTAAAACACTACAGCACAGTACAGACCCTTCAGTCCATGATTTTGTGTCTATCTTTAACTTACTCCAAGATTAAGCTAACGCCTTCCCATTTAGTCCTCCAGTTTTCTTTCATCCATATGCTAATAATCTAGAAATATCTTTAATTTCCCAAATGTATCTTCCTCTATCATCACCCCCGGCAGCATGTACCATGAACCCACCATTGCTGTAAAAAGTCTATTTCTGACATTCCCACCATACTTTTCTCCAAACACGTTAAAATTGTACACCTTCGTTGTAGCCATTGCCAATCTAGGGGAAAGGTGATGGCTGGCCACTCTGTCTTACACACCTCTCATCCTCCTTCGCTTCAAAGAATGAAGCCCTTGCTCTCTCTTCCTTTCCACATGAGATATGTTCTCTAATCCAGGCAGCACCCTGCACCCTTTCTCAAGCTTCCACATCCTTCCTATAATGAGGCAACCAGAAATGAACACAACTGACAAATAGAGTTCAACCCAGGTAAGTGTGAGGTGGTTTATTTTGGTAGGTCAGATATGATGGCAGGATATGGTATTAATGGTAAGACTCTTGGCAGTGTGGAGGATCAGAGGGATCTTGGGGTCTGAGTCCATAGGACACTCAAAGCTGCTGCGTAGGTTGACTCTGTGGATAAGAAAGCATACGGTGTATTGGCCTTCATCATTTGTGGGATTGAGTTTAGGAGCGGAGAGGTAATGTTGTAGCTATATAGGACCCAGGTGGAGTACTGTGCTCGGTTCTGGTTGCCTCACTATAGGAAGGATGTGGAAACCATAGGGTGCAGAGGAGATTTACAAGGATGTTGCCTGGATTGGGGAACATGCCTTATGAGAATAGATTGAGTGAACCTGGCCTTTTTTCCTTGGAGCGACAGAGGATGAGAGGTGACCTAATAGAGATATATAAGATGATGAGAGGCATTGATCGTGTGGATGGTCAGAGGCTTTTTCCCAGGGCTGAAATGGCTAGCACGAGAGGGCACAGTTTTAAGGTGCTTGGAAGTAGGTACAGAGGAGATGTCGGGTAACTTTTTTTACGCAGAGAGTGGTGAGTGTGTAGAATGGGCTGCTGGTGGAGGCGGATACGATATGGTCTTTTAAGAGACTCCTGGACAGGTACATGGAGCTCAGAAAAATAGGGGGCTATGGGTAACCCTATGTAATTTCTAAGGTAAGGACATGTTTGGCACAGCTTTGCGGGCCGAGGTGCCTGTATTGTGCTGTAGGTTTTCTATGTTCTAACTCCCAAGTGTGGTCTAACCAGAGTTTTATAGAGCTATAACATTACCTCGCTGCTCTTGAACTCAATTCCCCTATCTTATGAAAGCCAACACACCATGTGTCTTCTTAACCACACTACCAACTTGCACAGCAGCTTTGAGGGATCAATGAAACTAGACCCCAGAGTACAGGATTAATGGCAGGGTTCTTAGCTCTGTCCTTCCACGCTGCTAAGAATCATGACATTAACCCTACATTCTGTCTGCTATCTCAACCTTCCAAAGAGTATCACTTCACACTTTTCTGGATTGAACTCCATATGCCATTTCTCAGCCAATTTCCTGTTGTAACCTATGACAACCTTCTACACGTTCCACAACAGCACCAATCTTTACATCATCTACAATCTTACTAACGCATCCTTCCACTTCCTCATCCAAGTCATTTATAAAAATCACAAGAAGCAGGGTCCCAGGACAGAGCCCTGTGGAACACCTCAGGTTACTGATCTCCAGGAAGAATACACTTCATCTACCACCACTCGCTGCCTTTTTTGGGCCAGCCAGTTCTGAATACACACAGCCAAGGTTTATGTTTTGAACAGATTTGCATAGACGTGCAGAACAGTGCTTAGCACTGTTTCTCTGTATGTGTAACATTGACCAACCAATTATGCAGTCTCATCTGGAGTAAGAAGAGCATGAAAGATAGGCAGCAATAGCCACATTGCCTCTTTAGCTTCAAGCATCATTGACAGACTGACGTTACAGATCTGTCAAAAATATGACAGATTGATCTTTACTTAAAGAGCATTTTTCTTCTTATTCTCCATAACCCTTGGTTCCTCTACAAATCAAAAATCTTTCTAGCCTTGGATACGTTTCAATGTTTGAGAAACAGATCTGTCTTTAGGGCAGCCTTCCACAATCTTTAATCTCTAATTAAGTCAAGTCAAGTCACTTTTTATTGTCATGTTGACCATAACTGCTGGTGCAGTACACAGTAACAACGAGACGTTTTTCAGGACCATGGTGCTACGTGAAACAATACAAAAACTACACTGAACTACGTAAAAACAACACAAAAACTACACTAGACTACAGGCCTGCCCAGGACGCATTATTTAACAATATTCTGCTTTTCTATTCCTATAAAAGTTGATACGTTCATCACATGCTAGAGGAACTCAGCAGGCCAGGCAGCGTTTTGTGTGTGTGTGGCTTGGATTTCCAGCATCTACAGATTTTCTCTTTTTTTACATTCATCGCATTATGGTTCTTTCTGCTCATTTTTCTAGTATTTTTTAATGTAATGATAATGAAGTTACAGTTTTTGCTCCAATGTTCTTCTATTGGATGCTAGTTAGTGTCATTTCCTGTGAAGGCCTATTTGTTTTAATTGTCTGTCTTTGTCTTATTTCCCATTATCACTTCCCTTCTATTTTTGTGAGATAGGAACTTAGGTATTCAACTCTTTAATTAGTAATAGAAAATCTGATCATTTTTAAAAATAATTTTTGTTACCTTACTCTGGAAAAACAAATCAGAGGGAGGAAATCCGGTGGTACAAGAAAGTTTGTGAACCCTATAGAATTTTCTCTATTTCTGCAAAAGTATGACCTGAAATGTGATCAGATCTTCACGTAAGTCCTAAAACTAGATAAGGAGAACCCAATTAAACAAATAACACAAAAACATTATACTTATTCACTTATTTCTTCAGACAAATGACCCAATATTGCATGTATTTGTTGGAAAAAGTATGTGAACCTTTGCTTTCAGTAACTGGTGTGACCTCCCCTTGTACAGCAATAACTTCAACCAAACGTTTCTGATAACTGTTCGTCAGTCCTGCACATCATCTTGGAGGAATTTTAGGCCATTCCTCCTTACAAAACTGCTTCAACTCTGGAATATCGGTGGGCTTCCTTGCATGAACTGCTGAGTTCCTCCAGCATTTTGTGTGTGTTCCCCACTAAATATACAGTGGATTCCAGTTAATTGGGACACATCAGGTCCAATACATTTTGGCTCAATTAAGTGGCTGTCCCAAAGTAGCTGAACTTTCATGGAAGTAGTTAAAAAGGTACAAAAAAGGCAAACTGAGTAACAATTCATGCATTTAAATAAAATACAGAACAGACAGGAACTCTAGCAATAGTACTACATTTTTTTAAAATGGTGTATTAGTTCCTAATAGTTATCAACAGTGGAATTCATCCAATGTATGCAATGATCAAAATCAGTGCTGACACCTCGTGCAAATAATGAACTGCCTTTATACAATGCAATCAATGATTGCATTATCCAAATCTTCTTTTTCATTGTAACATTCAGGATGATTGTTGATACCTTCAAATTCTCCATATTACCTAACTTGTTGAAGTAGTGAAATCATTTCATTTTCACTCGTGGCCATTTCTGGCATCTCCAGCCTGAATGCTTGAAACCATAGTGAGTAAAACAGTTTGGAATTGTCTTATTACTTATTTCTCACTAATTAGCAGTGACAAATATCACTGTTTGTTGAACACAAGCACACACAAATAACACTATTTAAAAATAGTGTCCTGACGAAGGGTTTCGGCCTGAAACGTCGACTGCACCTCCTCCTAGAGATGCTGCCTGGCCTGCTGCGTTCACCAGCAACTTTGATGTGTGTTGCTTGAATTTCCAGCATCTGCAGAATTCCTGCTGTTTGCCTATTTAAAAATTGTTCACCCTAAGCACAGTAAACGGGTCTAATGGCCATTCAAGTGTGTGCAACTGACACTAGTTAGAACCTGCTCGGCAACAGTCTCCTGTTCTAATTAAGTAGTTATAGTGTCCCAAATAAACAGACGACACAAATGTTGGTGGTGTTGTAGATAGTGTAGAGGATTGTCGAAGATTGCAGGGAGACATTAATAGGATGCAGAAGTGGACTGAGAAGTGGCAGATGGAGTTCAACCCTGAAAAGTGTGATGTGGTACACTTTGGAAGGACAAACTCCAAGGCAGAGTACAAAGTAAATGGCAGGATACTTGGTAGTGTGGAGGATCAGAGGGATCTGGGGGTACATGTCCACAGATCCCTGAAAGTTGCCTCACAGGCAGATATGGGGTGTTAGCTTTCATAAGTCGAGGGATAGAGTTTAAGAGTCGCGATGTAATGATGCAGCTCTATAAAACTCTGGTTAGGCCACACTTGGAGTACTGTGTCCAGTTCTGGTCGCCTCACTATAGGAAGGATGTGGAAGCATTGGAAAGGGCACAGAGGAGATTTACCAGGATGCTGCCTGGTTTAGAGAGTATGGATTATGATCAGAGATTAAGGGAGCTAGCGCTTTACTCTTTGGAGAGAAGGAGGATGAGAGGAGACATGATAGAGGTGTACAAAATAATAAGAGGAATAGATAGAGTGGATAGCCAGCGCCTCTTCCCCAGGGCACCACTGCTCAATACAAGAGGACATGGCTTTAAGGTAAGAGGTGGGAAGTTCAAGGAGGATATTAGAGGAAGGTTTTTTACTCAGAGAGTGGTTGGTGCGTGGAATGCACTGCCTGAGTCAGTGGTAGAGGTAGATAAACTAGTGAAGTTTAAGAGACTACTGGACAAGTATATGGAAGAATTTAAGTTGGGGAGTTATGTGGGAGGCAGGGTTTGAGGGTCGGCACAACGTTGTGGGCCGAAGGGCCTCTAATGTGCTGTACTATTCTGTGTTCTATGTAAACAAAGGGAATCACAGCAATTTTTGTGATTAGTTTTTGTTCTTTAATAGTTGTCCCAAATAAACGGCTGCCCTGATTAACTGATGACCCAATTAACTGGAATTCACTGTATATGAGATATACACACACACACACACACACATATGTGTGTATGCTGTATATATCTTATTGTAACTTATAATTTATTTATTGCACTGTACTGCTGCAAAACAACACATTTCATGACATACCTCAGTGATAATCAACCTGATTATGATTACAACATAATCTATTTTGTTTGTCCAGTTCAGTCAACTCCAATTTCACACCTTTGTAATTGCCTTTATTTAACTTCAAGACAGTATATTCAGACCTAAGTTTCTCACTCCCAAAGTAAGCGTGAAATTTTCTCATGACAGAATCACACTTTCTCAAAGATTAATCCTTGCCATATTATATGTGGCTAAATCTAAAATAACTATTCCCTGGTTGACGCCACATACTTTTTTCTGATCCATATGCGCATTCACACAATTGCCAGTGTAATTTCTACAATAGATCAACACCTGGAATTATGATACTGTAGCCATTAGCTGAGACTAGATTGCAAGAGAGACAGTACTGGCAGCTCAATATTGTGGGGTTCCATTGTTTTAGACGTGCCAGAGCAGGAGGGATTAAAGGAGGAGGGGTGGTGTTACTAGTCAGGGAAAATGTCCTGGCAGTTCTTAGTCAGAAAGGACTGGAAACTGACATCATGAGGTGTTCTGGTTGGAAAGGCAAAATAAATAAGGTATGACTACATTAATGGAGTTATATTACAGACCACTAAGCAGACTGAATAGATTAACAAATTTGCAGAGAGATCGCAGACAGTTGCAAGAAACATAAGGTTGTTATAGTAGGTGATTTTAGCTTTCCACATATTGACTGGGACTTCCATACTGTAAAGGGATTAGATGGCATAGAATTTGACAAATGTGTTTGGGAAAGTTTCCTTAATCAGTCTGTAGAAGTCAAAACAAGAAAATGTGTGGTATTTGATCTGCTGTTCGGGGATAAGACAGGGCAGGTGAGGGAAGTTTGTGTAGGGGAACACTTTGCAACTAGTGACCACATTGACATTAGTTTCAAAGTAACTTTGCAAAAAGATAGATCTGGTCCGCAGCTTGAGATTCTTAAAAGGCCAATTTTGACGATATCAGAAAGAATCTGGCGTCTGAATTGGGACAGGCTGTCTTCTGGCAAAAGTGTACTTGATAAGTGGGAGGCCTTCAAAAGTGAAATTTAAAGAGTACAAAGATTACATGAGCCCGTCAGAATAAAAGGTAAAGATAATTAGTGTAGGGAACCTTTGTTTTCAAGAGATATTGAGGACCTTGTTAAGGTAAAAAAGGAGGTGCATAGCAGGTAAGAGCACATAGAAACAAATGGGGTGCTTATGGAGTATAAGAAATGCAAAAGAACACTTCAGAAAGACATCAGGAGGGCTAAAAGGAGGCATCAGGTTGCCCTAGTAGACAAGATGAAGGAGAATCCCAAGCAATTCTACAGATATGTTAAGAGCAAAAGGAAGACCAGACTGGTAATCCACGTGTGGAGCTAAAATAAATGGACTAGATTTTAAATGAATTCTTTGCATCTGTATTTACTCAGGAGATGGACACAGAGTCTATAGAAGTGAGGCAAAGCAGCATCGACTCCATGGACCCTGCACAGATTACAGAGGAGGAGGTATTTGCTACCCTGAGGCAAAGCAGGGTGGATAAATCCCCAGAGCCTGACAAGGTGTTCCCTCAGACCTTACGGGAAGAATGTGCAGAAGCTGTTGGAGCCCTTGCAGAGGTAGTTAAATCATGCTTAAGGACAGGTGAGGTACTAGAGGATTGGAGGATAGCCAATGCTGTTCTACTGTTCAAAAAAGGCTCTAAGAATAAACCAGAAAATTTTAGGCCGATGAGCCTGACATCAGTAGTCGGAAGGTTATTGGGAGGTATTCTGAGGGACCAGATATATAAGTATTTGGATAGACATGGTCTGATTAAGGATAGTCAGCATTGCTTCATGCATGATAGGTCATGTCTAACCAACCTTATAGAGTTTCTCAAGGAAGTTACCAGGAAAGCTGACGATGGCAAAGCCGTGCATGTTGCCTACATGGACTTTAGCAAGGCCTTTGTTGAGGTCCCGCATGGGAGGTTGGCCAGGAAGGCTCGGATTTCAGGATGAGGTAGTAAATTGAATTACCTATTGGCTTTATGGGAGAAGCCAGAGAGTTTTAGTAGATGGTTGCATCTCTGACTGGAGGCCTGTGACTAGTGAAGTGCAGCAGGGAATGGTACTGGGTCCATTATTGTTTGTCGTCTATATCAATGAACTGGATGATAATGTGATTAAATGGATCAGCAAATTTGAGGATGACATAAAGATTGGGGGTGCAGTGGACAGCATGGAAGGCTATCATGCCTTGCAGTGGGATCTGGGCCAGCTCGGCAAATGGGCTGTAAAATGGCAGATGGAATTTGATGCAGGCAAGTGCAGGTGTTGCATTTTGACAGGACCAATCAGGGTAGGTCTTACACAATCAATGGTAGGGCACTGAGGAGTGTGATAGAACAAAGGGATCTCAGAATACAGGTCCATAATTTGTTAAGAGCAGTGTCATAGTTGATAGAGTCATAAAGAAAGCTTTTAGCACATTGGCCTTTGTAAGTCAAAGTATTGAGTACAGGAGATGGAACGTTGTTTGAAATTGTATAAGACATTGGTGAGGCCTAATATTGAGTATTGTGTGCACAAAGGTTGAAAGAGTACAAACAAAATCTACAAGGATTTGCCAGGAGGACCTGAGTAATAAGGAAAGATTGAATAGGTTAGGACTTTATTCCTTGGAATGTCGAAGACTGGGAGGAGATTTGATAGAGATATACAAAATTATGAGGGTATAGATAGGGTAAATACAAGCAGGCTTTTTCCACTGATGTTGGGTGGGACTGCAAACAGAGGTTATGGGTTAAGGGTGAAAGGTGAAAAGTTTAAAGGGAATATGAGGGGAAACTTCTTTACTGAGAGGGTCATGAGATTGTAAAATGACCTGCCAGCACAAGTGATGCATAAAAGCTGGATTTTAATATTTAAGACAAGTTTGGATAGGTACATGGATGGTAGGGATATGGAGGACTATGATCCGGTGCTGGTCGAGGGCAGTAGACAGTTAAAATGGTTTGGCACAGATTAGAAGGGCCAAAGGGCCTGTTTCTGTCCTGTACTGCTCCATGATTCCATGAGGTTAAAGTCATCCATGATAATTTCTGGTTCCTGTTATTTCCTAAATTAAACTCTGTCTGGACAGTTCGCACCAATGATTTCTTTCCCTTTTTATTTCTTCATACTATCTAAACTGATTCCACATTTTGGCCTTTTCTCAGTCAGCTTTGTTACTTTTTCAGTAATTAATCTAATCCTTTATTAATTGATCTACTTTATCTTTACACTCATTTCTTCCAAAACGTATGGTATCGCAGAATATTTAGTTCCTAGCCTTGGTCACCTCGTGATCACAACATAATAGAATCAGCTGATGCTGATTTTTATTTGTCCCATCAGTTGTGTCTTGTTATGAATGCTGCATGAATTCAGATGAAGAGCCTTATTTTTTCGTTTTCTGCACTTTTCTTTACGCTCACTATATTTGCATCTGCACTCAGAAGGCATCACCCTAGTGCCCTAAAATAACGATGAGTTGCAGTGCAGGATGAAGACCTAGAAGTGCTGTGACAATAAATTTTGCCTCGATATCAGCAAAACAAAAGACCTGGTCATTGATTTCAGGCAGGGGGTGGTGCACATACTCCTGGTTGAGCAGGGGTGCTGAGGTTGAGAAGTTTGAGAGTATTTAAGTTTCCAAGAGTGAACATCACCATAGCCTATCCTGGAGTAACCACAGTCAAGAAAGCTCACCAGCATTTCTTCCTCAAGAGAATAAAACATTTTGTCCCACCCATTTGACCTTCACCAATTTTTGTCAAAGCACCACAGAAAGCATCCTTTCTGGATGTATCACATATTGGTATGGCAACTACTGTGCCTGAGACCACAAAAAATTCCTCAGACCAATCGGAATCAGGGGAAAGCTAGTTCTGAAAAGTTGTGCGTGTGCCTTCAGGCTCCTGTACCACCTCCTTAGTGGTAGCATTGAGAAAAGGGCATGTCCTGGGCGCTGGGGGTCCTTAATGATGGATGCCAACTTTTTAAGGCATGATCTTTTGAAGGTGTCCTCAATGAGGATTGGAATAGAAAGAGGGCGCAGATAAATGCATGGCTGAAGAATTGGAGCAGGGGGCAGGGATTCAGATCTATGGATAATTGGGACCTCTTCTGGGGCAGGTGGGACCTGTACAAATGGGACGGGTTGCACTTGAATCCGAGGCGGATCAATGTTCTTGTGGGCAGATTTACCAGAGCTGTTGGAAATGATAGAGCTGAGGATGAGCCAGCAGGATTACAAGTAGATGATGGGTGTAATATGAATGTAAGGAAGGACAAGCCAATGATTGGGTACAAATGCAGACACAGCATACAGTTAAATTGTACCACAGAGGCAAAACTCAAAAGAGCGAAGAATACAGGACTGAAGGTGCTGTATTTAAATGTGCATAGCATTTGAAATAAGGGTGGACGAACTTGTGGTGCAAATAAAGATTGGTTGGTACGACATTGTGGACATCACTGAGTCACGGCTGAAAGAAGGCCATAGTTGGGAGCTTAACATCAAAGGATACACTTTCTATCGAAAGGACAGGCAGGATGGCATAGGCGGAAGTGTGGCTGGGTTGGTTAGAGATGGAATTATACCTTTAGAAAGAGGTGGCATAGGGTCAGAGAATGCTGAATCTTTGTGGGTGGAGTTAACAAATTACAAGGGTAAAAAATCATTATGGGAATCATATATAAGCCTCCAAATAGTAGCCAAGAGGTGGGATGAGATTGCAAAGGAAGCTGGAGAGACATGTAATAAGGGTAATGACACAATTGTAATGGGGGACTTTAATATGCAATGGGATTGGGAAAATGAGGTTGGTGTCGATCGCAAAAGAGAGCATTTGTTGAATACCTATGAGATGGCTTTTCAGAGCAGCTTGTGCTTGAGCCTTCTCGGGGAAAGGCTATCTTAGCTTGGGTGTTGTGTGATAATGCAGATCTTATTAGGGAGCTTAACGTAAAGGAATCCTTAGGAGGCAGTGATCATACTATAATTGAATTCATACTGCAATTTGAGAGGGAGAGGCTTAGCTCACATGTATCAATATCTCAATGGAATAAAGGGAATTACAGAGGCATGAAAGAGGAGCTTGCCCAGTTGGGCTGGAGGAGGATACCAGTAGGGATGATGGCAGAGCAGAGATGGCTGAAGTTTCTGGGATTAGTTCACAAGGCGCAGGATAGACATGTCCCATAGAGGAAGAAGTTCTCCAATGGCAGGGGTAGGCAACTGTTGCTGACAAAAGCCAAGGAAAGGGCATATAAGATGGCAAAAGAAAGTGGGAAGTTGGATGGTTGGGAAGCTTTTAAAATCCAACAAAAGGCAACTAAAAAAGCTATAAGAAGGGTAAAGATGAAATATGAGGGCTGACTAGCCAATAATATAAAGCAGGATACCGGAAGTTTTTTTAGTTATATAGTGAGTAAAGGACAGGTGAGAGTTGATATTGGACCACTGGAAAATGATGCTGATGAGGTAGTAATGGGGGACAAAGAAACGGCAGATGAACTTAATGGGTACTTCGCATTTGTGTTCACTGTGGTAGGTACCAGATGTATGCCAGTGATTCATGAGTGTCAGGGAGCAGGAGTTTGGGCCATTGCTATTACAAAGGAAAAAGTGCTAGGCAAACTCAAAAGGTCTTAAGGTGGATAAGTCACCTGGACCAGATGGACTACATTCCAGAGTCCTAAGAAAGATTGCTGAAGAGATAATGGATGCATTGGTCATGATCATTCAAGAATTACTTGATTCTGGCATGGTCCCAGAGGGCTGGAAGATTGCAAATGTCACTCCACATTATGTAGTAGAAAGGCAAAAGAAAGGAAATTATAGGCTAGTTAGTCTAGCCTCAGTGGTTGGGAAAGTGTTGGAGTCTATCATTGGATGAGGTTTCAAGGTACTTGGAGAGTAATGATAAAATAAGTCAAAGTCAGCACAGTTTCTGTAAAGGGAAATCTTGCCTGACAAATGTTTTGGAGTTCTTCGAGGAAGTAACAAGCAGAGTGGACAAAAGGAGAGGCAGTGGATGTCATTTACTTGGATTTTCAGAAGGCGTTTGATAAGGTGCCACACATCAGGCTGTTTAACAAGATAAATCCTTTGGTGTTACAGGAAAGATATTGGTATGAATAGCAGAATGGCTGACAGGCAGGAGGCAGCAAATGAGAATAAAAGGGGCCTTTTCCGGTTGGCTGCTGGTGACTAGTGGTATTCCTCAGGAGTCAGTATTGGGACCACTGTTTTTCACATTGTTTGTCAGTGATTTAGATAATGGAATTGATAGCTTAGTGGCAAAGTTTGTGGATGATACGAGGATAGGTAGAGGGGTAGGTAGTGCTGAGGAAGCAATGCAATTGCAGCAGGAATTAGACAAATTGGAAGAATGGGCAGAAAAGTGGCAGTTGGAATACAGTGTTGTGAAATGTATGATAATGCATTTTGGTAAAAGGAATAATAGTTATCTAAATGGGAAGAAGGTTCAAACATCATAGGTGCAGAGGGACTTGGGAGTTCTCGTGCAAGACTCCCAGAAGGTTAATTTACAGATTGTGTCTGTGGTAAAGAAGGCAAATGTAATGTTGGCACTTATTTCAAGGGGAATAGAATATAAAAGCAAGGAAATAGTACTGAGCCTTTATAAGACAGTGGACAGGCTGCACTTGGAGAATTGTCAACAGTTTTGGGCCCCATATCTCAGAAAGGATGTGTTGTCATTGGAGAGAGTCTAGAAGAGATTCATGAGAATGATTCTGGGAATGAAGGGGTTAACATATGAGGAGCATTTAACAGCTTTAGGCCTGTACTCACTGGAGCTCAGAAGAATGCAGAGGGATCTCATTGAAACCAACCAAATGTTAAAAGGACTAGATAGGGTGGATGTGGAGAGGATGTTTCCTATGGTGGGGTATCCAGAACTAGGGGACACAGTCTCAAAGATGAGGGGTCGCCCTATAGAACAGAGGTAAGGAGGAATTTTTTTAGCTAGAAAGTAGTAAATCTGTGGAATGTTCTGCCATAGACTGCGGTGGTAGCCAAGTCCATGGGTATATTTAAGGCGGATGTTGATCATTTCCTGATCAGTCAGGGCATCAAAGGACATGGTGAGAAGGCAGGTGTATGAGGTTGATTGGGATTTGGGATCCGCCATAGTAGAATAGCGGAGCAGACTCGATGGGCTGAATAGCCTAATTCTGCTCCTATGTCTTATGGTCTTATAGTCTTAATGCTGTGGAGGCTGGTGCCCATGATGGAGCTGACTGAGTTTACAACTTTCTGCAGCCTTTTCTGATCCTGTGCAGTGGCCCCTCCATACAAGATGGTGATGCAATCAGTTAGAATGCTCTTCACGGTACATCAATAGAAAGTTGCAAGAGCCTTTGCTGACATACCAAGTCTCCTCAAACTCCATAATGAAATATCGCCCCTGTTGTGCCTTCTTTGTAAATGCATCAATATGTTAGGCCCAGGATAGGTCATCAAAGATTTTGATGCACAGGAATTTGAAACTGTTCACTCTTTCCACTGCTGATCCCTCAGTGAGACAGCTGTGTGTTCCCTTGACTTCCCTTTCCTTGAGTTCACAATCAATTCCTTGGTCTTACTGACAACTGCAAGTTTGTTGTTACGACACCACTCAACCTGCTGATCCATCTCGCGCAAGTATGCCTCTTTATCACCATCTGAAATTCTGCCAACAATAGTTGCCTTGTTGGCAAATTTATAGATGGCGTTTGAGCAGTGGGCTAAGCACACATCCTTGAGTTGCTCTAGTGTTGATTGCCAGTGAGAAGGAAATGTTATTTTTGATCCACGCAGACTGTAGTCTTCTGGTGAGGAAGTCGATCCAGTTGTAGAGGAAGGTGCAGAATGCCAAGTTTTGGAGCTTGTTGATTAGAACTGAGGGTACAATTGTGTTGAGCAGTGAGCAGTAATCAATAAATGGCAGCCTGACATAGGTATTGCAGTTGTCCAGGTGATCCAAGTGTAAACAACTTTATCACAAGTAGAGAGCCAGTGAGGTTGCACCTGCTGTAGACATGTTGTGGTTAAAGACAAATTACAATGTGTCCCTGTCTTTGCTGAATCAGGAGTTGATTCTAGACATAACCAAACTCTCAAAGCACTTCATCACAGTATACATTATGTGATAGTCATTGAGGCAGCTCACACTGTAATTCTTGATCACTGGTATGATTGTTGCCCTTTTGAAGCAGGTGAAGCCCTTTCAGAACTTCCATCTGTAGCAGGGAGAGATTGAAGATGCCCTTGAACACTCCCGACAGTTGTTTGGTGCTGGTTTTCAGTGCACTACCAGGTACACCATCAGGACTTGATGGCTTGAGAGGGTTCGCCATCATGAAAAGATGTTTTGACACAGGCCTCCAAAACAGAGATCAGAGGGTCACCAGATGCTGCAGGGATTCACACAGGTGTAGTTTTATTCTCCCTTTCAAAGCATGCATGAGAAGCATTGAGTTCATCTGGGAGAGAAGCATCACTGCTATTCATGATGGTAGGTTTCACCTTGCAGGAAGTAATAGCCTGAAAACCCTGCCAGAGCCGATATGCATCTGATTCCATCTCTATATTCAATCAGAATTGGTTTTCTCTCTTAAAACAGCCTTCCGTAGGTCTTTGCTGGTCTGCTCAATGCCACAGATCTAGCCTTCAGCAAACTACAAATCTCCTGGTTCATCCGTGGGTTTTGGTTTGGGTACATCCAGTATCATCACAGCGATATTTGATTCTGCGCTTCACACTCCCTGGATTACAAATATTAAATATTATAAATATTTAAAATAGTTAAAATTAGTAAATATTAAAGATTTAAATTATAAATCATAAATAGAAAATAGAAAAATAGGAAGTAAGGTAGTGCAAAAAAAACTGATAGAGGCAGGTCCGGATATTTGGAGGGTACAGCCCAGATCCAGGACAGGTTCCGTTCAGCAGCCTTATCATAGTTGGAAAGAAGCTGTTCCCAAATCTGGCCGTACAAGTCTTCAAGCTCCTGAACCTTCTCCCGGAAGGAAGAGGGACGAAAAGTATGTTGGCTGGGTGGGCCGTGTCCTTGATTATCCTGGCAGCACTGCTCCGACAGCGTGCGGTGTAAAATGAGTCCATGGACGGACGATTGGTTTGTGTTATGTGCTGCGCCGTATTCACGATCTTCTGCAGCTTCTTTCGGTCTTGGACAGGACAACTTCCATACCAGGTTGTAATGCACCCTAGAAGAATGCTTTCTACAGTGCATCTATAAAAATTAGTGAGGGTTTTAGGGGACAGGCCAATTTTCTTTAGCTTTCTCAGGAAGTAAAGGCGCTGGTGGGCCTTCTTGGCAGTGAACTCTGCTTGGTTGGACCAAGTCAGGTCATTTGTGATATTGACCCCGAGGAACTTAAATGATGGTGGTCTAACAGCGGTCAGTTGTGTTGTTGTCATGGCCCGGTCCGTGAAGTCCGCATTCCAGTTCACGCTCCAGTCTGTAGAATCAGGACTCCAGGTCTTCCAGCTGTCCTTTGTTTTGGTTGGGTTAGTCATAAGCATCCGATTCCCATCTTGGGGTTTGGAATATAAGTGGCCTAGGGGTCGTGTGTGGGCGGCTGGGTTGTCTTGTCAAGATTTCCTGGAAGCAACCTGCCGATGGAAGGCTGGGACGGCCACTTGCCATCTTTGGGCCGCGTTGGAGAACCATTGCTTCATGGAGCCTCGCTATCGGTAGTCGGAGATGTCTTTGTGGTATGGATTCGGCTGTTTCCTAGGCCAGCTGAGTGGCCGTCAGCCACTCCGAGCTAGGTAGGGATCCAGCTGTTTCTGTAGCCAGCCAAGATTGCTGGCCGTAACTGCGACTCGGAGCAACCCCGATGCAGAGATGGAACTGTCTGTCATTCTTTGGTGTTTGTCTCTTCTTGTCCTTGCCTCCGTGGGGTAAGGCAGGCCGTTCTGCCATTACCCTACGGTTGGATCTGTCCCCTCTTGGCCTCGCCTCCATGGGGTAAGTCAGGCTGTTCTGCCATTGCCCTGCGGGGGGATCTGTCTTGTCTTGTTCTTGCCTCTGTGGGGTAAGTCAAGCCGTTCTGCCGTTGCCCTGCGGGGGAACCTGGCCCACCTTAGTGTGGAGATGAAGTTGAGTCCCGGCTTGTCTAAGGCTAAGTCCCAGCTCTATGTTGATGTACAGTTCCCAGTCTGTCTCCGAACTCCAGCCTCCGAGTTATCAGCCTCCGCATTCCAATACCCAAGACCCCAGCCTGCAGCCTCAAGACCCAAGACCCCAGCCTGTCTCCAAGCTCAAGCCTCAAGACCCCAGCCTGTCTCCAAGCTCAAGCCTCAAGACCCCAGCCTGTCTCCAAACTCAAGCCTCAAGACCCCAGCCTGTCTCCAAGCTCAAGCCTCAAGACCCCAGCCTGTCTCCAAACTCAAGCCTCTAAACCCCAGCTACGTCCTGTCCTTGCCTAGCTCTGGGGTCCAAGCCGGAGGCAAGACCAAGGTTCTGTGTCCTTGTCCAGTCTCTGGCACGGAGCCCAAGCCCAGGCTGCTAGTTCATAGTTCCTTGTCCGGTTTCCCTTTTTCTTGTCCATGTCCTGGCACAGGTCCTGCATCCCAGTCCTGTTCCTAGTACTTTAGTGTCTGTGTCTTGCATTTGGGTCTATTCCCAGCGCCCACCTTGTGACAGTTGTCTCCTTTTGTTCCATAGGAGATAGGTTGGTGGTAGTTGCTAAGAGTCTCAGGATGCATATTGTATACATTTCTCTGACATTAAATGTACCTATTGAAAGCTGGTGGGGTTGAAACCTCCCACAGTGGTAGGGAAGGCATCAGGCTGCACTGTTTCGAGACAGCTGATCACAGTGCTCAGCTCATGCAGTGCCTGCCTGATGTTGTTCAAGAGAACCCAGCTCAGCACAGCTTGGAAACCAGCATCCCCTTCATGCAATCCATCCACATTTTTCACTGCATCAGTAAAGCAGTAATCAAAGACCCCCACTTCCCTGGACATTCTCTCTTTTCCTCCCTCCCACTGGGGAGAAGATACAAAAGCCTGAAAGCATGGAGCACCAGGCTTCAGGACAGCTTCTATCTCACGGCAATAAAATCTGACCAATGACATGCAGATAGCTTTTCAGTTAGATTTCTCTCCATTTATGTGACAGTAATTGACTTAATTGTAAAAAATATTATCTGTATGTTGATTCTACTGTCACATATGCACTTTAATAATACTATTTAATATCTCACTCACAGTATATCTAACAAGCAGTATCAGTCTTTCATTAATTTAACTTCATTAATTGCCTCAATGTTTAACTAATTAGCCATCATCAGTATTTTCTTTGGCAAAGGATTTAAAAATTAGATAGTATAATTAACTAAACTAATAATTAGGGTTTGTTCCCAATTATTTCCTTCCTCCTTTCATTGGAGGATTTCCTTGGCTGTGTGAATTGCTCACAGATTTAAAGACTGGATTACAGTAAATTTCCAAGTTAGTAGGTGGACTGAAATGATCATTGGTATTACAAGGGTAACAAAACTGTATGGAAGTAGGTTTTGAAATACTGCATCTCAGCTATAAAATGCATAATTTTAAGTAAAAATGTTCAATTCCATTTATCCATTTTTACATGAACCTCCTGATGTCATATATTTTGATTGTAACCTCAGAACAGGGAGGTTATGCTGGTTAAGGGGCTGCACAGAGTGTGAAGGTTAGGAAGTTATGAGGTGGTATGGTAGCATTGTGGGTTAGCACCATACTTTACAGCACCAGAGAATTGAGTTCTAGTATGCCACTGTCTAAGGGGTTATCATACGAGGAACACTAGATGGCTCTGGGTCTGTAGATGCTGGAATTCAGAAGGATGAGGGGGGAATCTCGTTGAAACCTTTCAAATGTTGAAAGGCCTAGACAGAGTAGATGTGGAAAGGATGTTTCCCATGGTGGGAGAGACTAGGACAAGCGGGCACAGCCTCAGGATAGAGGGGCATCCTTTCAAAACAGAAATTCGGAGTAATTTCTTTAGCCAAAGGGTGGTGAATTTGTGGAATTTGTTGCCACATGCAGCTGTGGAGGCCAGGTCATTGGGTGTACCTAAGACAGAGATTGATAGGTTCTTGATTGGACATGGCATCAAAGGTTACGGGAAGAAGGCCAGGAACTGGGTTTGAGGAGGAGATAAAAAAAGGATCAGCCATGATTGAATGGCAGTGCAGACTTGATGGGCCAGATGGTCTAATTCTGCTGCTATGTCTTATGGTCTTATGGAGTTTGTACGTTCTGTCCATGACCCTGTGGATTTCCTCCAGGTGCTTCAGTTTCCTCCCATATTCCAGAGTTGCACAGGTTAGTGTTAGTGAGTTGGGGGCATGCTGTGCTGGTGCCAGAAGCATAGCAACACTTGCGGGCTGCCCCCATCACATTCTCGGACTGTGTTGGTTGTTGACACAAACAACCCTTTTCACTGTATGTTTCGATGTACATGTGACAAATAAGGCTAATCTTCTTCATCTTCTACTGTATACAAAAATGGGCCAGACTTTGAGTACTATGTACAATTCTGGTCAGCACTTCGTAAGAATGATGGGATTGCAGTGAAGCAGGTGCTGGGGAAATTTATCAAGTTATGTCCAGAACTGAAAAACTGCAGGCATTAGGAAAGATGATTATTTTCTTTTGAACAGAAGAGGACGAGGAAAGATATAATTTATAACACAAATTAAGAATACTTGGCTCATCATGTTCATGCTGATTTAATCTCAGCATCCTAGTCCTGCATGTCATAGCTCTTCAAGTACATATCCAAGTACTATTTAAACCTAATGAGGGTTTCTGCCTCTACCAACCTTTCAGGCTGTGAGTTCCTGCTTGCTACCAAATTTTGGAAGAAAGCAGTTTTCCTTTTTTCTCCTCTATCCTTTTAAACTGGCAGTTAATCCCTCCACTGGGAACAAAGATCCTTTCTATTTACTCTGTCTGAGATTTTGAAAAAATACCTCAGTTGCGCTTCCTCCATCTTTTCCACTGCTGCCCTCAGGGTAGTGTTCAAACATCCTGTTAAATCTCCTCAGCATCCTCTTCATTGGTTGGGTTGAGTTGTTCTCCAACTTAGGCAATTTATTTGCAAACATTTCGTCACCATGCAAGGAAACACCACCAGTGTGCCATTGATTGTTGTGTGTCCTTCGAATGCTTGGCCTTTATATACTTTTCAATCAGCTGATTGGACGGCATTTTGGAAATTTAATTGTGATGTGGGGAGGAAATCTCATCGCTGATTGCCTGAGTGGTAAACTTCATGCGTTATGCTCTGGAATTTTGCCTGCATTGGCTCATAAATAGGATTGAGATCTACATGTTGTTCACAGATAACCACGTTTCTAGAAATTCTCTTGCATGCCACATGTTCACTTGCATCATGACTTTGACTGACACCCAGTTGAATTTGTGCCCCTCTCGGTCTTCATGGGTAGCGACTAGGGAGAGTTGGTCATGCTGCTTCACAGCCAGCTGATGTTCATGGAGCCTTGTGGAGAGTTTTCTCCCAGTCTGGCCGATGTAATATTTGCTGTGTCCTTGCATTGGATTTTGTAGATCAGATTGGTCTTGTCTAATAGCTTGGTTCATTCCTTTGATCTGCAAAGTACTCTCCTCAACGTTGCTGTTGGTTTATGCATGACTGAAATTCTATGTTCTTGGAACAGTCGGGCCATCATTTCCGAGATATTTCAAACCCATTTGGTCACTTCTTGGTCGGTGCATTGTCGACCTCGTAGGCATCTTCATATGAAGTTCCACAGGTATCCATTTCGTATGAATACTTTAAAGAGATGTTTCTCCTCCTTGTCCTTTATTTCCACTGTGCTGCAGTGTGTCTCTGTTCTTTGGAACAAAAAAGCCTCATCCAAACTTCTTCCTTCATTCACATTTTTCCTGTAATGTGTTGATCATAATTGTATGCAGTTCCTCATTGTTACCATATGAAGATTAAATCCTTAGCATCTGAATTGATTTTTGTTGAAGAAGGTGATTAGTATTATATTGATTTACATTGGTAAATTTCACTTGTTCATCATTTGTTCAACGGAATTGTTTAATTAGCATCTGACACATTCCAATGTTTCACTGCTTTTTAAAGGAAATTAGAAAGATTGATGCAGATAGTATAAGGGTTTAGATGATAGAAGATGCCAGAGAAAGATTTTAACATAAGAACAACCAGGACTAGGCTACTGACCGTTCACTAGTCCTTCATGGCTGATCTACCATTCAGTGTCAGAGAGTCATAGAGGCATAGAGGAGTACAGCACAGAAACGGAACCTTTGGCCCATCTAGTCCATGCCAAAACGGTTTAAACTGCCTACTCCCATCAACTGGCACCGGGACCATAGCCATCTATGTCTCTACTATCCATGTACCTATCTAAACTTCTCTTGAACGTTGAAATCAAGCTTGCATGCACCACTTGTGCTGGCAGCTCATTCCACACTCTCACAACCCTCTAAGTGAAGAAGTTTCCCCTCATGTTCCGCTTAAACTTCTCACCTTTCAATCTTAACCCATGACTTCCGGTTGCAGTCCCACCCAGCCTTAGTGGAAAAAACCTGCTTGCATTTACCCTATCTATACTCCTCATAATTTTGTATACCTCTATCAAATCTCCTTCATACCAGTCATACCCAAACTAAAAGCTGTGGAGGAACCAGGATATTCGCAGTCTGCTGAGAGCTAGGCCTGTGATATTTAGCACCAGTGATCCAGACCTATACAAGAAGTCTAAGTATGACCTACAGAACGTTATTTTAAGGGCGAGAAAACAATTCCAATTGAGGTTAGAGATGGAATCGGATGCACGTCAGCTGTGACAGTGTTTGCAGGCCATTATTTCCTACAAAACATAACATAATGAATGGCTGTGATGCTTCACTCCCAGAAGAGCTTAACGCCTTTTGTGCACACTTTGAAAGGGAGAATAAAACTGCACCAGTGTGACTCACTGCAATATCTGGTGACCCTGTGATTTCTACCTTAGAGGCTGACATCAGAACACCTTTCAAGAGGGTGAACCCTCGCAAGGCATCAGGCCCTGATGGAGTGCATGGTAGGGCTCTGAAAACCTGTGCTAACCCACTGGTGGGAGTACTCAAGGACATCTTCACTTTCTGTTGCAGGCAGGGGTTCCCACCTGCTTCAAAAGGGTGACAATCATACCAGGGTCCAAAAAGAGCAGAGTGAGCTGTCTCAATGACTCTCCCTCAATTTCACTCACATCTACTGTAATGAAGTGCATTGAGACTGTGCAAGGACCTGAACCCACTGCAGTTTGCCTATCACCACAATAGGTCTACAGTGGATGCAAACTCACTGGCTCTCTCCTCAGCCTTGGATGATTTGGACAATAGTAATACCTAGGTCAGGCTGCCGTTTATTGATTACCTCTCAGTGTTCAACACAGTCAGAGTTCAAATCAACAAACTCCAAAACCTGGGCCTCTGTACCTCCCTGACTTCCTCACCAGGAGACTACAGTCCATGCGGATTGGAAATAAGATTTCCTTCTCTTTGACAATCAATGCCAGTGCTCCTCAAGGATGTGTGCTTAACCCACTGCTCTACTCTCACTACATCTGCGACTGTCAAGTTAGGCACAGCTCAAGTGCCATCTATAAACTTGCTGATGACACACTTATTGTTGGCAGAATTTCAGATGGTGATGAGGGGGTGTATAGGAGTGAGATAGATCAGCTAGTTGAGCGGTGTCACAGCAGCAGCCTTGCATCAGTGTTAGTAAGGCAAGGAATTGATTGTGGACTTTGGGAAAGAGAAATCGGGGGAACACACACCAGTTCTCATCGAGGGATCAGGAGTAAAAAGGGTGAGACCCTAGCTGTCAATATCTCTGAAGATCTATCCTAGGCCCAAAATAATGATGTAATTAAAAACAAGGCTTGACTTCTATATTTTATTCGGAGTTTGAGGAGACTTGGTATGTCACCGAAGATACTTGCAAACTTCCAAAGATGTACCGCAGACTGCAATCAGACTGGTTGCATCACTGTCTGGTATGGGGGGGGGGCGGTGGGGGGGGGCACTGCACAGGATGGGAAGAAGCTGCAGAAAGTTGTAAACTCAGCCAGCTCCATCATGTGCACCAGCATCGAGGAAAGCTTCAAAGGTCGATGCCTCAAAAAAAGTAGCATCCATTATTAGAACCCCCATCACCCAGGATGTGCCCTCATCTCATTGCTGCCATCACCCAGGATGTGCCCTCATCTCATTGCTGCCATCACCCAGGATGTGCCCTCATCTCATTGCTGCCATCACCCAGGATGTGTCCTCATCTCATTGCTGCCAGCAAGGAGGTGGTACAGGAGCCTGAAGACACACACTCAACATTTCAGGAACAGCTTTTTCCCCTCCACCATCAGATTTCTGAATGGACAATGGATACATGAACACCACCTCAGGACTTACCCCCTTCTCTTTGATTCTTCTTATTTATTTTAATTTTCTTTTTTTTACATGTTTACTTCTTATTGTAATGTATAGTTTTTTAAAAAAATTTTGAATTGCAATGTACAGCTGCTGCAAAACAACAAATCTCACCACATATCCCAGTCATATTAAACCTGATTCTGATTCTAACATGAGCACAGTAAAGGGACAGGATAGACCTTTGGATTGAACTGCATTTATTTCAATGCACAAGTCGTGACCGGTAAAGTGGATGAATTCTGGGTGTGGATTGGCACTGGGAACTGGGATATCATAGCCATATGGCTGAGAAAATGGCAGAACTGGCAGCTCAGTGCTCCACAATATGAATGATCAAATGAAGTGTGCACCCTTGAGGTCAAGAAGCCTGGAGACAGGGCATGAGCCCGTGCTCGACTCCATTTCTCGCAGATCTCCGCAATTAAAGTACCAAAGAAGACAGAAATCGTCAAGGCGAGTGCTGAAGGTGAACATGTCCAGCCTTTGGCTTGCTTGCTGCTGATGGAGGAAGCTGTTTGCTCGTGACAGTCTCTCTCTCACTCACTGCTCCTGAGGGAAGGTCCCTGTGTTTGAATGCTCTATTTCTCCCTCGATGCTGTCGGTGGACAGTGCCTGAGTTCCGGGTCTTGGCAAGGGTTAATCAACGTGGTTAGTGGATCGGACTCTCTCGTTCACCTTATGTTCTGTTTCTGATTTCTGGTTGCTCCATTTTTTTTGTTGCTATATTGGGCGTGATTTTGAATCAGGGTGGCCTGTAGATACTGAACACTGAGTTGAAATGAATATGCCTGGACTCCTTTGATTTTGTGTTTTATATTCTGTGTTTTTTGCTCATCTATTTTGTTGCTGTTTGCACAATGGTTTTTCAGCATGGGGTAGGTTGATGATTTTCTTTGAACCACAGGTTCCCTGGTTTTCTTTGTTTCATGGCTGTCTGTGAGGAAGGTGAATCTCAGGGTTGTATACCGTTTATATACTTTGATAATAAATGTACTTTGACTCTTTGAAACATCAAAACATACAGTGAAGTACAATGTTTTAATCAATGACCGACACAGTCTGAGAGCAGCATGTTACTTACTGTATATTCCAAGTAAAAACATGGAATTATCTGTCAGGAGTACACTTGGAAATCTAAATCTTTAAACCGGAAAGAGTGAAGGAAGGATATACAACAATATTGTGAGGACTCAAGGGATTTTTATAGGGAGAGGTCAGGCAGGCTAAGATATTTTTCTATGAAGTGTTGAAGATTAGGCCTGAACTGCATGTTGTCTGGTATCCCAGTGGGAAGATTTGCAGGTGCTGCTTAGGGTATTTTAAACTAGAGTTTCAGGAGATGGGAATCAGAGTGCCAGAACAGATAGTGGAGTGGTTGTGGAGAAAGATGTTGTTAGGTCTACAAACAAAGTCAGGAATGAACAGGTTGAGCATGGTGGGACCAATGTTCTGAACCACGTATATTTCAATGCAAGGAGTATTGCAGGAGAGGCGGATAAGCTTACGGCATGGATCACCATGTGGAAGTATAACATTGTAGCCACTAGTGAGTCTTGGTTGCAGGATGGGTAGGACTGGCAATTCAATGTCCTGGGGCACCATAGTTTCAGACGTGATGGAGCAGGAGGGATTAAACTGGAAGAGGTAGTATTACTAGTCAGGGCAAATGTCATGGCAGTGCTCAATCAGGACAGACTGGAGACCTTGTCTAGAGGTTTTCTGGGTAGAAATCAGCATAAGAAAGGTATGAACACACCATATTATAGATCACCCAACAGTCCGTGGGATTTAGAGGAGCAAATTTCAACAGAGACCACAGACTGTGATAGTAGATGATTTTAACTTTCCACTTATTGAGTGGAATTCCCATTATGTAAAAGACCGGGATGGAAAAGTCCTGACGAAGGGTCTCGGCCTGAAACGTCGACTGCGCCTCTTCCTATAGATGCTGCTTGGCCTGCTGCATTCACCAGCAACTTTGATGTGTGTTAACTTGAATTTCCAGCATCTGCAGAATTCCTGTTGTTTGGGATGGAAAAGAGTTTGTCAAATGTGTTCAGGAAAGTTTCCTTAATCAGTATGGCTAATTCTGTTCCTATGTCTTATGGTCCTATGATCTGGCAAGTGTGGACTGAGACAATTTGTTTTCTGTCAAAGGTGTACTTGGAAAGTGGGAGGCCCTCAAAAGTGAAATTTTGAGAATACAGAGCATTTGATGGTTCTGGGATTTTGCTCGCTGGAATTCACCAATTATAAAGAATAAATAATTATATGAAGTTGGAAGTACGAATATGCAATAAAATGTACAAAATACATAAATACCAGCATTTATTTACAATGTAAACAGCATTATAAAAATAGTTTAATGTGTTTACAGTACAATGCAGTAATTGAGGTGATAGATAGAGAGGGTAGGGGTGCTAGCATAATGGTTGATCACATTAATTGCCTGGGAAAATAAGATTTTAAGATGGCAAGGATCAGAGGAGCATATTAGGAAAGCAATTGTGTTGATGGTGGGATGAGTTAGGCCAGAAATGAAAATACTTCATAAACATAATGACTGGGAGTTGGGGAGATTTGGAAGAGAGAGGCTGGTGGAAAAGGATTAGTATATTTTCAGGGAAGCAATAAAATATGAGAAAAAGAAATTAGGGGTAATCATTGAAAAATTTGGTGGAGGGCAATATGTCCTGATACTACATCCTGGTGTTAAAATATAAATGAGAACAATGGTTAATGTAGCACTCCATGGAGGCAGATATACTGTTAATGGGCCAAACAATTACTATCATATAAAATCCTGATCACTCTCTCAACACACACAAAATGCTGGTGGAATGCAGCAGGCCAGGCAGCATCTATAGGAAGAAGTACAGTCGATGATTCGGGCCGAGACCCTTCATCAGGACTAACGGAAAAAAGAGATAGTAAGAGATTTGAGATGGAGAGGGGGAAACCGGAAATGATAGAAGAAGACAGAAGGGGGAGGGATGAAGTCAAGAGCTGGGAAGTTGATTGGCAAAAGGGTTACAAGGCTGGAGAAGGGGGAGTATCATGGGACGGAAGGCCTTGGAAGAAAGAAAGGGGGAGGGGAGCACCAGAGGAAGATGGAGAACAGGCAAGGAGTTATTGTGAGATGGAAAGAGAGAAAAAGAATCACTCTATCATCCTGGTTTCCCCTTCGTGTGACATTACTACAAACAATAAAATGATTACTATGAAGTATACAATGCATATCTGAATATGAAGTAGTATATCTGTGCTTTCTTTGGTAACTCAGTGTTTATGTTGCAGGTCAGCCACAAGAGCGTGCTGTTTCATGGAAATTATTTCTGCAACCAGGTTTGTGAAGGTGGTGTCAGAGACAAGGGATTTCATTTATGTGGGAGATTGTTCTGTGTGGAGACAAATAATTTAGGAGAACTTTTCAATGATCAGATTGAAATAAATTTGGCTGGGGCTGGGCAAAGGTTGATGACTGTAAGACACAGATTTTAAATAAACAGCAAAAGTAAATCATACTAGGTTTAAGAAACAATGAAGCAACAAGTAAAGTCAATCATCTGTTTCCAATATATAGTGCATGTGTGTTTGTATTCATTGATTGGAACTGGAAACATAAAATAAAGAATTTCTTGCCCATGATGAACTTCGGATAGTTGAGAGGTACCTTGAACAGAGGCCATTGCAGGATCTGCAGTGGTGTAAATTGATTCTCCTTAACAGGGCAAATAAGTCTTTACTTCCAGTGAAACTGAAGAACTTTCCTTTCTGCAGATACTGCCTTACCTACTAATTACTGCTGTCAGTTAGTGATTTTATTTCACATTTATACTTATATCTGCAAAACATACAATCTCCTCCCTACCCCTCCCCACCCCATCCTCCCATTGGAAAGAAGATACAAAAAGCCCAAACCAACCGGCTCAAGGTCGGCTTCCATCCCACTATTCGTAAGACTAATAAATGGTCTCTAGTACCAATAAGGTGGACTCATGACCTCACAACGTACAACATCAGGGCCTATGGTTCCCGCATTCAACTCTGATTTACCAGGCTCCAGTTCCCACTCTTTCTTGAAACTCAGCTGGTTCTGTTTCCACAGTCCCTAGAAATTTACCATAGGCCTTCTTTCCTGCCTCTCCTTTAGAATTACCAGCTTCATTGTAGCATCCATTGTTCTATTGTCTGACATTTAAAAAATGTCTGTTGAGCATGAACAAAATAACATCTAATAATTAGGGAGCTCGGCCAGTCTACACTACCAAAGTCGAAAAGCATGCCAGATTAATGGAGAATTTCTGCTTAATGTCTCATTCTATTTTTAGCACTTTCATGCTTTACTGGAATACCAGTCTGTTTCAGATACACTACTCTATATTTACAAAGCACCATGAAAAACCTTTTGCAATTTTTGAGCTAACCAACTTATTATTTTTGGGTTTAAAAAGAACAGAATACTGGAAGAACCTGGCAGGTCAAGCAGCATCTGTGGAGGCAAAGGGTGTACTGTATATCAAGGTTTCAGATTGAGACCCTGTACCAGGACTGTAAAGGTGTTAGAAAATTCCAGTATGTAATTGGGGAAAGTGGGTAAAGGGCTGGTAGTCATAGGTAATAATTGGAATTTGGTACCAGATAAGGAGAAGATAATGAGCAGATGTCACCAGCTGGAGGTGGGAGGGTATTTACTTTTTTATTAGCATCTCCTCCCACCTTTAAATATGGTTTCCTCCCAAGTGGGTCACATAGAGTACCTGAACTGATGAGAGGAAAAGAACATTTTGTATATCAAGAGCTACAGTTCAAGCAGAAATTGTTACAGTATTGGCAGTGGCAGAAAACAGTTTCTGAAGAACCTTACAGAATGTCAAAAATAGGCTGTATTTATTCTTCCAATTTCCACTATTTTTCTAGGGCAATATACAGTATATGGATGGTCCTAATATGCACTCCTGCAGTTAGCAACAGGGCTCAACAAGAATGCAGTAATATTGCACAGCAGCCCATTTAATCTTTGTTAGGAATGAATTCACCAATAACGTTACAGCCACTATTTACCATGCATTTTAGACCTATTTCAATAGATTCTGAATCCTACATTATGAAGCTCGTTTCTATTTATTTGTATGGGTCAGTTTAATGTTTCAGCTTGCATTTTTGAATTAAAATTATTTGAAGTGAAAAGACTGTAGATGTTTGAACTCAGACATAAAAGGCTGAGAATACATAGATCGGGCAGTGTTTGCGGTGAGAGGGGCAGTTCTCTACTGTAGAGAAGGGGGAGGGTAGAGGAGAAAGGGTGTACGGTTGGATGAAAACTGACGAAGTGAGTGACACAAATAGTGGCTGTGCCAGCTGAGAGTGGGGTAGGGCTTGTTAGTCACAACTGGTCTGCAGGAAATGCAAGGAAGCGATGTTGAATAAAAACAAGAGAGAAAAGTAACAATGCTGGAACTGTGAGAAACAAACACTGCAAATACTGTAAATACTCAGATCAGGCAGTATTTGTGTAGAGTTAAAATTACAAGTTGATGGCCTTCAGAAATGCCCAGTTGACGAACACTGGAAAAGCTGTCATTGCTGAATTCGATGTTACAATCTGAAAGCTGGCACATGTCAGATCAGAAGAGGAGGTGGTATCCTTCACATTTACATTGGTCTCCATTAGGGCACTGCAAAAGGCAAAAGACAAAGGCCTGAATGAGAATGAAATGCAACCAGAAGTTTGGGATCACGGTCACAGACTCAGTGTTCTAAAAAACTACGCTCTAAGTTTATTTAGTTTCTGTAGTGTGGAGGACACTGCACCATATGCACAGGCCTCCTTTGCTGCAACAAAGAGGTAGTTTGAGATGCCTCCAATGCAGATGCTGCATGCTGAAGAGCCACGAATAATAAAATACAATGGCAATGCAGCCAAACAAGTGTTTAAGTTTGACAAGATGGGCCTTAATAGGAAGGGATGAGCAGAATGTGCTTTCATATTCTGAGACTGAGATGTGTACAAAACCATAAGACATAGGAGCAGAATTAGTCCATTTGGCCCATTGAGTCTGTTCCACATTTCAGTGATGGCCCAGTTATTATTCCTGTAACTCCATTCTCGTCTTCTCCCTGTAACCTTTGACGCCCTGACTAATCAAGAACCTAACAACGTCAGCTTTAAATACCAAATGACTTTGCCTCCACAGCCATGAAATTCCTTTTTATCTCTGTTCTAAAGAGACATCTTTCTATTCTGAGGCTGTGCCCTCTGGTCCTAGACCTTCCCCACTATAGGAAACATCCTCTCCACATCCACTGTATCTAGGCAGTTTCATAAGATCGTGGTTGATCTGGTTATAACCACAACTCTCTGTTCCTGAGACTTAAGCAACTAGAGATTGATTTTTGTTCTGAGGGGAAGTGTGAGTGGTGATTTCAAGCTTAGGGTGCACCTCCCTAAAATCATTGGGCAGCTTTGCCAGTTTATTGCAAGTGTAATATTAAAGATTGGATGACAGCAATTATATGCAACATTACTTGAAGCCATTTTGGGCATGCACTTCAACAATATCTTATGGAATAAACCTGAATAAAGCTTTGTTGAATATTGATGATGCCCCTGCTCACCCATAGCTCATCACTGATGTATTTGCAACCCAAACAACAAGCATGTTGAGTCTGTGAACAAAGATATCATTTCAATATTCAGAGCTTTTTATATGCATCATGTGATTAGAAAAATAATCAAGGAAACTTGGATTGGAAGTGTTAAGTCATTTCTTTTCTAAAATATTATCTTTGCAAATTGTAGAGGGTTCTAACGTCATACTGGAATGTAACACCAAGGTAGTCCGTGATACCGAGCTACCAGGAACTGGATGCAGTGAAAATTAGCATTCTTCTCTCAATGTTTTCCTTAAACCATAAATATCCTCCTTACCAATGAACCAGTGCTGATTGTATCGACATTATCTAACAACTTGCCTATTGTCTACTGCCCTCACAGTAGATGTAAAACTTGTCCTTACATCATCTCGATCACCACCATCCAGAGATCTAAATGTTCTTCAAGGACAGAGAAAGGTTCACATTAATCACCCCTATCTTTTCCATTGCATTTGGTGCTCCCAACGTAGCCTGCTCTAAAGTGGCAAGATCAAGTGGAGACTTGATGTCTTTTTCTACAGAATAAGCTACCCCTCTCAGTTTGCAACACCCATTCTGAGCTCTCATTTCCAGACATCCCACCCTGCAAAAACTCATTTCAGGGAGGTAGCACCATCAATTTGTGGGAGACTCCCAGAACTTCCAGGAGAGGTGGGATGTCTGCAATAGAGTAGCTCCTGAGCAGCTAGCCAGCTAGTTTAAATAATATTAGCTACGCTAATGAACGAATGACACCTGTTAAACTCACCTCAACATGTCTTTTACAGTCTTATCCCACCATGGGTAATAGAAAAGTCACTGTTGCAAACAGTGCATCGAGCAACACTGTCATTATTTTGACCTCGATGAGTCAGAGCTACACTTTAGGGTAGCCTGGGGTGACATACGTTTTATATTTTCTTTTTTTAGAACACTCTGCCATGGCGCGCTGTCTCTCTCTCGTGGTCGCTCTCATGTGCTCTCTCGCTCTCAAAAACATTGAATTTCCGGGACATTGTATATAATTTGTGGGCATCAGGGAGCCACTATTAATATGCAGGAGACTCCCGGAACTTCCGGGAGAGGTGGGATGTCTGCATTTCAACTTTTTTTTTCTCAGTCCTACCCATCCTTGGCCTTCTCTATAGTCAGGATGAAGCTCAATACAAATTGGAGAGTAATATCTCCAATGTTTTATTTAAATGAATCCAGCAGTAGTAGTGCTTGTTATTCCTGCTCAACTCCCTCCAACAACTTTCTATCTTCAAGCTACTCTCCCTCCACCTTGTTCCATGCTTTTTTCACCTCCATCTATCAATCACCCAGCAATCTTCCAACTTCACAAGCCACTCCCCTCTCCTGCACTACCTGCCTGTCATCCTATACACCACCCTCCCCTGCCCCCAGTCCATCAATCATCTCAGAATCCTTTCATGCCACCCCCTTCTTCATACTGGCCATGTCATCTCTTCACTCCCAGCCTTGATGCATTGACCCAAAACATCAATAAATTCTTTCCTTCCTGATGTCGCATGACCCATTGAGTACCTCCAGCACTGTTTGTTGCTGTTGTCACATTGCCTGGCCAGCCTCCATCTTCTTCTCACTATCACCACTTAAAATGTAGATCTGTCCATTTCTCACACTACCCTCTCATGGGAAACCATTTGCTTTTGCCTCTAAATTTAAATATTTAATGTATTTAGATCAAATACTTTTGTTTTTACTTTTTTTGATCTACACTAACTAAAAACCTTTGTATTATTACTTAGTATTAGAAAGCTGCCTCTTTCTGTAGCAAAATTCTTAAACTTCAACTGGGGCAGGGGAGATAGCTGCACTATTCCAAACTGGAGAGGTAAAATCATTGCTTTACCTAAAAAGAGTGTTTACCAAACACTATTAATAGAAGGGATGATAGAGTTTAAGGAAGGTACATTAAGAAGGGAAGTGGTGGTGTTGATGTTGTTTGTGGAGTAAGCAGCCCTCGTGGCTGTCTATTCTCCAGCAAACTGCCACTCCAGATTCCAGAATCTGCAGTCTCTCGTGTCTTGAGACTCTTTGGGTTGAAGTGGAAGATATGCCTGTTGGTGGAAGAAATGCTTGTTCTGGAAAGAAGAGCTGAGCGAAGTGAAGGAAATGGAACAGAATTGGTTATATAACATGACAAATATGGAGGTGGAGAAACTATTAACAACAAACAGACACCATAGAATACTTATTGTAGAAGCTTTTTGCATCACAATAGAAATGAGATGGAAAGGAGTTCTTGCAAGAAGACTGTTTCCTGCCTGTTCATGTGTCACTCAGGCAGGGAGGGGATAGCAGAATATGGACCATCAGTAGGCTAATAGGATTAAGATTGACATCTTGGTCAGTGTAGATGTGGTGGGCTGAAGGTTTTGGCCCTGTGCTGTACTGTTGTATTATGAAGCCAAGTTAAAGGAAGCGCAGCTAAAACAGCTGTGGGAATCAGTAGACCTGGAACAGATATTGATCACCAAGTTATCCACTGAGATGGAGTCAAGATAAAAAGAAAACATCATATAGACCAAGTGAGAGCAAGAGCATGATTTTAAAAAAAAGAATGTGATTAAACTTTCAGGTCCTATACACGAACAGGAAGCAGCACCAAAAGACAAAGTATTTGAAAAAGCAATGGGATACAAAGCTCGATACTTCATCAAGGGTTGTTCCATGTCTTCCTCAAACAAAAAGCAGTTTGCATCCCATTTTCAGAGATTCAAAGCACATTTATTATCAAAGAATGTATAAACTCTACACCTTGAAATTTTTCTGCTTACAGGCAGTCACAAAGCAAGAAACCCGAATAACCCAACTTAAAAAAGACCAAAAACTACTGTGCAGAGAAAGAGAGGGGGGGAAAAAAAAAACACAAATCATGCACTTAATAAAAGCAAGCCACAGCATTCCAAACCAGAATGAGTCCCTGGATCCGTTCCCAGAGCAGCTGGAGTAGGCCTCAGCCTCTGTCCCAATTCATCACATTAGCAGGGCAAAAATGCACAGCAGAACTGGCCACTCCTCTTGGAGATTGACCTGCAATATTGACCACTATTCTCTTTCCAGATTTGCTGCTCAATCTGTTGAGGATTGCCAGCTTCCTTTTCAGATTTCCAACATTTCTAGTGTTTTACATCCCACTGTCCTAGACTTCCCTGCTGCTGAAATAGCCGTGATATCCTTCATCTGTGACAGGTCTTGCATTTATCCAAAAATGAGACCCAACTGCTGGCTTCAGTCTTCTCTTGGCTGAAGATAAAGTACATTGCAAGGAAACTGAAATCTCTCAAGAGTTGCCTGGATTCCTCTATGGGTGAATAAACCATGTGGTTGGCCAAATTCACACAATTTGTATTCTTAAAATGGGCAGGAAATGGAAGAAAGAACAAAAGTTTTGGCTTAATATCGCAACTCAAAGTTTCAGGATGAAAGCATTACAGAGTTCTATGGGACAGAGAGTGTCAGCAGGCTGAGTACCCATGTATGAATATGAACAGGATATGACAAAAAATTCAAACTCAAATCACAATTTCAGGAAGGAAAGTAGTTGTGGAAAAGTGCACAGGTCCCTTTCAAAGAAAAGTTTCAAGTACTTGTAAAAGTGAAATAAAAGTTACTCAGATCAAATAAAACAAACTAAACCAGGTTTTATTTGATTCTTTTTAATTTGCAATTGATTCCAACCTTATAATTCTACAACCTAGCAGTGTCTGCATGCATAAATAGAGCTAAAACATAAGCTTTCTGGAATTTCCAATTGTGCATCTTGGAACGAAATCACAATTACTCAAAATACGTTAAGTTTTTGTTTTACAGCTGATCTGGTTAAACTGAAATATACTACTCTAAAACACTATGGCCTGAAAACACTAACTGCAGTTGTGCAAGTTATGCAAGTTCTGAAGGCCTGAAATAAGGCAGCCAAACAAGTTCAATATTGTATCCCCCAAGCACAACACTAATGAGAGTTACTAAATTTCAATTTACGAATGAAATACATTTGAAAACTGTCAAAATTCGTCAGATAATGTAAACCACTACAAAACTCTTGTCAAAGCCTCAACTGTTTTATTTCACCTTTTTAGTACAAACTCTTCTTGCTTTCACAATGCTCCTGTCATCATACAACACTGTGTATTTTTTGTTCCATTTGGACTTCTGATCACAAGAGACAGACATCCACCAAAAAAGGTGCATTGCCACAGGTAATCAAGCTATACCCAGCAGTCAGGCCAAGCCAAATAGTAGCCCGTGGTTCAAATTCTGGCCTTGTGCTTTTTCATACTTCTACATGATGTAAACTTTTTCAGCTTGAGAGAAGTTGTAGACTTCTTTGGTTCTTGGACAGATAATTTTGTCATCTTGACGAATAGAAAGTAGTGACTGAAACAATAAAAAAAACAGCAAATTTAATTGGGATAATAATTACCTACATTACTGGAATAAAAAGCTTATGCAAATACTGGTGACCATGAAATTACTAAATTGTGATAAGAACTCATCACCAATATGCTTAGGGAAAAAGCAATGTAGCAACCTTTCCATTCTGGCCTCATTTGACTCCAGATCTACGGTAAAAAGTGGTCTGGCAAACCCTTCAGTTCATTGATAATTAAGAATAGGCATTAAAATCCCAATGTGCCAATAACACCAGCATCAGAAATGGAAAAAAAACAAGCAATAGACAATTAACCAAGGTATCAGCAGTACATTTTTCTCCTGTGAGCAGAAGGAGCAAGCTTGAAGCACTACAAGATTCTGTACTTCAAGTGTTCGGATGAAGAGTTTTCAACCAAAAATACTAACTAGTTCTCTTTCCACAGATGCTGCCAAACCTGATTAGTGTTGACAATATCTTCTGTTTTTATTTCAGAATTTCCAATGCTTTCAAGAAAGTGAATACCTTTGCAAACTCGGTTTATTTTTTCTATTAAAAAATTCTATTGGTAAACAATGTACTTCCTTTTACTTGGGCAAATGGGATTAGTTTAAATGGGTGTCTTGGTTGGCATAGACCAGTTGGGCTGAAGGGATTGTGCCCAATGCTTCCAGTATTATACATCTATTTTATTTCCCGGGGAAGGTGTTAAGTAGAGTTATTATTATATAGGTGTCAAGACTATTTTTGGTATTCACCAAATGAAAGAAGGAAATCAGCACTGAGTAAAAATAAAACATACTGATTGGAGTGTCAACTGTCAAAGTATAATAGACACCATGAACACTCTAAATTACCAGCAGATGACATGCTTTGAAATTTTCAAGAACAAAAGTAAAATGGAATTAAGTTTTCAAATTAAATTCATATAAGAATGCTAACTAAGTGGGTATCAATTTACTACCCAAAACTTGTGTCAGGAATACAAAAACAGGCAAGTAGAATAGTCAAGTCAGAGTGTAACTCCTGATTGAAAAGTACCTATGGATAGGATAATTACTGTAAAAGATAACTTTACTCAAAGTGAACACACAATATTAAGGCGTGCTTCAAATATAACATGAGGGACACTTCAACTTCTTACTGGCAAGAGATATCAATTGAAGGATTGCAATCTCTGTTTGGATGCTGTGAATCATGATAGGTATTATCACAGAGGGAATGGGTAGGGAGCGAACATAAAAGTTGCAGGTTGTATAGATGTGGTAGATAGAAGCTTCCCACAAGAGCACATACAATTAAGGTCAGAGGTAATGTAATCGAGAATACAACTATTTGATATATGAAAATGATTTTTCTTGTATCATTCCTCGATTCTTGCTAATCATTTGAAAATATGCCTCTTGATATTCAATAGGAAGTCTTTAAACTTATCAATGATTTTTTAATGCAAATAATGAAACTCCTGTCTAAACTTCTTCCTCCAGGTGAAGGTTGATGGAACTAGGTAGATTAATGGTTCAGCATGGACCAGGTGGGCCAAAGGGCTTGTTTCTGTGCTATAATTTTATATAATTTCCTAGTTTAAGGATCTAAGGAAAGATAGGGAATGGGTGACCAACAGGAAGAGTAATAGCAAGAAGATAGTGGTCATCTCCCTCCAAAGCAGATATACCACCTTGGAGTCTGTTGGGGGAGATGGCTCATTAGGGGAAGGTAGCAGTAGCCAGGATCATGGCACCGTGGGTGGCTCTGCTGTTGTGGTACGGGATTCTATGGTAAGGGGAATAGAGAGGAGCTTCTGTGGCTACAAACGGGACTCCCGTATGGTGTGTTGTCTCCCAGGTGCAAGGGTCAGAGGTGTCTCAGAGAGGCTGCAGGGCATTCTGAAAGGGGAGGGTGAGCAGCCAGCTGTCATGGTGCATGGAGGTACTAACGATATAGGAAGAAAGCAGGATGTCGTCCTACAAGCTGAATTTAGGGAGCTAAGAGATAAATTAAAGAGTAGGACCTCAAAGGTAATAATCTCAGGATTATTACCAGTGCCACGTGCTAGCCAGAGTTGGAATAGCAGGATAGCGAGAATGAATATGTGACTTGAGCAGTGGTGCAGGAGGGAGGGTTTCAGATTCTTGGGGCATTGGAACCACTTCTGGGGCAGGTGGGACCAGTACCATCTGGACAGTCTACATCTGGGCAGGGTCGGGACCAATGTCTTAGGGAGTTTGTTTGCAAGTGCTGTTGGGCTGGTTTTAAACTAATATGGCAGGGGGATGGGAACCCACACAGAAAAGAAGAGGGAAGTGATGCAGAGACCAAAGCTACAGTTAGTGAAGAAAAAAGTAAGAGTAGAGTACATAAAAGTAAAAAGCAAAAATCGCATTGGTCAGTAGATTCTAAAAGGACAATGAGTATAAGGACACTTTATCTAAATGCCTGTAGTATCAGAAACAAGGTTAATGAACTTGTGGCACAGGTAAGTACCAAGTAATTTGATTTAGTGGCCATAACAGAAACCTAGTTGCAAGGCTGAAATGACTGGGAATTAAATATCCAAGCATATCAGGTAATACGGAAAGATAGGCAGGAAGGCAAAGGAGATGGGGTAGCGTTCTTGATTAAGAATGAAATCAGGGCGATTTTGAGAGACAATATAAGATCTACGGAGCAGAATGCTGAGTCTATCTGGGTAGAGATTAAGAATAGTAAAGGGCAAAAAAAAAATCACTGGTGGGAGTTGCCTATATGCCACCTAATAAAAATATTGCAGTGGCAGAGGCGATTAACCAAGAAATAACTGAGGCTTATAAGAACGGAATGGCAGTTGTCATGGGGATTTTAACTTCCACGTAGATTGGGTGAATCAGGTTGGTCAAGGAAGTCTTGAGGAGGACTTCATAGAATGCATCCGTGATGGCTTTCTTGAGCAGCATGTTAGTGAACCTACAGGGGAAAATGCTATCTTAGATCTAGTCCTGTGCAATGAGACAGATAAGATTCACAATCTTGTAGTCGGGAATCCTCTTGGAAAGCGTGATCATAGTATGATTGAATTTCGCATACAGATGGGAGGATGAAATAATCTAAAACTAGCGTATTATGCTTGAACAAGGGAGACTACAACAGGATGAGGGAGGAGTTGGCTAATGTGGATTGGGTGCACAGGCTATTTTGTAGGACAGCTGAGGAACAGTGGAATACTTTCAAAGAGATTTTTCACAGTGCTCAACAAAAGTATATTCCAGTCAAAAGTAAGGACAGTAATTGTGGGGAGAGCCAGCCTTGGATAACTAAGGAAATAAAAGATAGTATCAAATTAAAAGCTCGTGTACAAAGTCACAAAGAGTAGTGGGAGACTGGAGGATTGGGAAAACTTTAAAAAGCAACAAAGAACAATTAAACAAAAAATAAGGAGAGGGAAGATAGAGTATGAAAGTAAATTAGCACAAAATATAAAAACAGATAGCAAAAGTTTTTAATCAATATATAAAGTGAAAGAGAGTGGCTAGTCAATGTAGGTCCCTTGGAAGATAAGGAAGGGAAATTGATATTGGGTGATAAGGAAATGGCTGAGGCATTGGACGACTATTTTGTGTCAGTCTTCATGGTGGAGGACACGTCTAATACGCCAAAGAATGATGTTATGGACGAAATGGGAGGAGAGGACCTCGATAAAATCACTGTCACTAAAGAGATAGTGATGAGCAAACTAGAGGGCCTGAAGGTAGGTAAGTCCCCTGGTCCTGATGGGATGCATCCCTGGGTGCTGAGGGAATTGGCGGAGGTTATAGTAGACGCATTGGTAATCATTTACCAAAATTCTCAAGACACTGGGCAGGATCCGGCGGATTGGAGACAGCAAATGTCACACCACTTTTTAAAAAAGGATGTAAGCAAAAGACGGGCAATTATAGACCAGTTAGCTTAACATCTGTAGTCGGGAAAATGCTTGAAGCTGTCATTAAGGAAGAAATAGCGAAATATTTAGAAAGGAGTGGTTCCATTAGACAGGTACAGCATAGATTCAGAAAAGGCAGGTCCTGTTTGACAATTTTACTGGAGTTCTTTGAGGACATAATGAGTGCAATGGATAGAGGGGAACAAGTGGATGTTGTATACTTGGATTTCCAGACAGCGTTCGATAAGGTGCCGCACAAGAGACTTATAAATTTATAAGATAAGGACGCATGGAGTCGGAGGAAGTGTATTGGCATGGATAGTGGATTAGTTAACTAATAGAAGGCAGAGAGTTGGTATAAATGGGTGTTTCTCCAGTTGGCAGTCTGTGGTGAATGGGGTGCCACAGGGGTTGGTGCTGGGCCCGCAGCTGTTTACCATTTACATTGACGATTTGGAAGATGGGACTGAATGTAGCGTAGCAAAATTTGCTGATGACACTAAACTGAGTGGAAATACAAATTGTACAGAGGATGTGGAGAGTCTGCAGAGGGATATAGATGGTTAAGTGAGTGGGCCAAGGTCTGGCAGATGGAATACAATGTTGGTAAATGCGAGATCATCCACTTTGGAAGGAATAATAGAAGAGCAGATTATTATTTAAATGGTGAAATATTGCAGCATGCTGTTGTGCAGAGGGACTTGGGAGAGCTTGTGCATGAATCGCAAAAAGTTGGCTTGCAAGTACAACAGGTTATTAAGAAGGTAAACGGAATGTTGGCCTTCATTGCTAGAGGGATTGAATTCAAGAGCAGGGAGGTCATGCTGCAACTATACAGGATACTGGTGAGGCCGCACCTGGAGTACTGTGTGCAGTTCTGGTCTCCATACTTGAGGAAGGATATACTGGCTTTGGAGGCAGTGCAGAGGTGGTTCACCAGGTTGATTCCAGAGATGAAGGGGTTAACCTATGAGGAGAGATTGGGTTGCCTGGGACTATACTCTCTGGAATTCAGAAGAATAAGAGGGGATCTTTTAGAAACATACAAAATTTTGAAAGGGATAGATAAGATAGAAGTAGGAAACTTGTTTCCATTGATAAGTGAGACTAGAATTTGGGGACATTGCCTCAAGATTCAGGGGAGAAGATTTAGGACAGAGATGAGGAGAAACTGTTTTTCCCAGAGAGTGGTGAATCTGTGGAATTCTCTGCCTAGGGAAGCAGTTGAGGCTTCTAAATATATTTAAGATGCAGTTAGATAGATTTTTACATAGTAGGGTAATTAAGGGTTATGAGGAAAAGGCGGGTAGATGGAGCTGAGTTTACGGATAGATCAGCCATGATCTTATTGAATGGCGGGGCAGGCTCAATGGGCTGGATGGCCTACTCCTGCTCCTATTTCTTATATTCTTATGACAATTGGGTGGGAAAACAAAATTATTCCCCACAACTTTGTGCCCCTAATTAATTTTCACACATAGTGCTATTGATCCTATTATACAAGCTTTAATTTGGCCAAAAAATCCTTAGCGTGCTATTCAGGAATTATGTAAAATTGAAATATGCTACATTTAGCATACCATTCTTTTCATAGAAAAAAAACTACAAGCCGTCTGGTTTTCATCTATATTGTGTACAGTTTTAGAAATGGAGATAGCTTTTCGAATGACTTGTCATTTTACCTATTTCTGATCAAGTGTGACATATGCTATTCTATTGACCACTACTAGGATCTCCCTTGTATCTATGGAAGATTAGGATTATGGCTAGTTCTTCTATAATTTCTACCTCACCTCCTGCCCCTCAGCAACCAAGGACGCATTCCATCTTGTAAAAGTGAATTGCCTAATGCAAAGATAGTCATAAAACAAAAGCAAACCTTTAAAACTTACATTGTATCCATATACATATCCATTAGGCAGCATCATAGGTGGATTATTCTCATTCATAACTTCACCGGAAATCTTGCAGACCAGTCGGGAGTTAGCACAATGCGCCATAGGAAGAGGCTGTGCGAGCTTGTTCAAAGATTTGCTACAGACAGGGCAGTCTGGATTTTTAGAGGTTCCATCTTCTTTATAGCACTGTCTATGGACCACACAGCTCAGGCATATTCTGTGAAGAATCTTGAAGAGCTACACTTAACTCCCATTTTTATGGCTCCTTTAACATGGCGTCAAAACAACCCCCCACCCCCATTTCCAACAAGCACTTTACAGGAGCATAATCAAACAAAAAAACTGAACCAGAGCTGAGCAGAATGTTTAGAAATGTTTTGAAAAGAAAGCTAAGCGTATCATTTGCTGATAGATAGTGAATACAAACACACTTCTGTCAATGGAGGACTAATTAAAATCAGAACTAATCAATACCACAGAAAGAGAAATGTATAGTAGTTAGTTTTGACACTTGGACATTGAAACTTCCCTCATGCTAAACTCTCTCATCTTTTTATTCCATCTGTCAACACATTTCCATTTCCAGCATCAAATGTAGGTAACCAAAATCAAATAACCCATATTGAATTTTACATTTCCCTTGCTGGAAGATACCCGCATTAATACAAATGATGAGAAAATTAAGACCATAAGATATAGGACGGAATTAGGCTATTCAGCTCATTGAATCTGCTCCGGCATTCTATCATGGCTGATTTATCATCACTCTCAACCCTATTCTCCTTGTAACCTTTGGTACCCTGACTAATCAAGTACCTAGCAACCCTACTTTAAATATGCCCAATGATTTGGCCTCCACAGCCATCCGTGGCAATGAATTCCACAGATTCACCAACCTCTGGCTGAAAAAAATTCTTCCTCATGTCTGTTCTAAAGGAACATTCTTTTATTGTAAGGCTAGGCACTCTGATCCTTGACTCTCCTACTATCCGAAATATCCTTACCATGCTCACTCTAGCTAGGCCTTTCAATATATGATAGGTTTCAATTAGATATCCCATCATTCTGGGCCTGTACTCCAGTGAATACAGGCCCTGAGCTATCAAATATTCCTCATCTGTTAATCCTTTCATTTCCAGCATCATTCTTGTAAACTTCCTAAAAGTTACTGCCATTTACCTACTTGGTATGAAGATATTTTACCAAACTCCCTTCGTAAAAGCTTGATGGCGACTACTAACAGTATTTTGTTTTAACTTATTTCCCGGCTAAGATAGTCAGACTCAATATCAATTCTATTATCTGGACATCATAATTCCTTCACGATACTATCTCCTTTAATTACCAGAAATTTCAACCCAAAATAACGTGATGCGCTACAAACTCTGCCACTACTGAATGCACAAGTGCTTTAAGTCTCAAAACTAGATCCAGATGCTTGCTAACAAGGTCAATTGATGATTTTAAAAGCACATTTTGTCAACTGCAATGCCCATTGTACATGATATAATTACTTATTTGCTTCTCTCAGGAGGTTATATGACTATGTGGAAGGGTATGCTAGGAATCATGACGCTTAGCTGGATCTTAATGAAACAGAATTTTCTCATCTTCTGTACATGCTGAGGTAATTGCTCAGTTTCAGGACTGAATCAGAATCAGGTTTAATATCACCGACATATGTCATGAAATTTGTTGTGTTGCAGCAGCAGTTCATTGTAATACATAAAAAAAACTATAAGTTATACTACATACATTTCTAAAATTACTTAAATAAATAGTGCAAAAAGACAGCAATAATAATAGTGAAGCAGTGTTCATGGGTTCATTGTCCATACAGAAATCTGATGGCAGAAGGGAAGAAGTGTGTGTCTTCAGGCACCAGTACGTTGTCTTTGACGGCAGCAATAAGAAGAGGGCAGGTCCTGGGTGATGGGGGTCCTTAATAATGGATGCCACCTTTTGGAGGTATTGCATTTGAAGGTTTCCTCGATGCTGAGGAGAATAATGCCCATGATGGAGATGGCTGCATTTATAATTTTCTGCAGCTTTTCTAATCCTGTGCAGTGGCCCCTCCATACCAGATGCTTTTGCAACCAGTTAAACTTTCTCTTCGGTACATCTGTAGAAATTTGCGAGAGTCTTTGCTGACATACCAAGTCTCCTTGAACTCCTAATGAAATATAGCTGCTGTCGCACCTGATTTGTAATTACATCAACATGTTAAACCCAAGATATATCCTCAGACATGTTGACACCCAGGAACTTGAAACTACTCACCTTTTCCACTGCTAATCCCTTAACAAGGACTGGAGTGTGTTCCCTCGACTACGCCTTCCTGAAGTCCAGAATCAATTCCTTGGTCTTACTGATGTTGAGTGCAGGGTTGTTGTTGTTGAGACACCACTCATCTATCTCCCTCCTGTATGCCACTTCGTCACCATCTAAAATTCTGCCAACAGTAACTGATGCAAAACACCGGTTTACTTTTACTGGTTATGCCTTTCCAGAAGCTAACTACCTGGCATCCTGCGCCCACTCAAGTTGTTACCCTTTATGCTTAAATTATATTGTTATGGGTCTTACCCTGACACTGATATATCATGACCTCCATTCGTGCATCATCCATCACTTTCATTGCTTCATTAAGTCACTGAGTGTCCACCTGCTGACCCGTATGTTTGATAAGTCAGAATTTGCAATTAAATGCATTTCGTGAAACCCACAAACAATGCGGCACTTAATCGTGCCTTTTTCCCACGTTTAACTCGAGCTTCTCCGTGGAACAGCTCTCTAAATTTGGGCATGTATTCTTGATGAGGACAGCCATGATCAAACCTGGTACTTACTTTGCACATGCCTTTTGTTTCCTTTTATCCTTATTACTATTTGCTTTGCACCATTTAATCAGTTATTTGAGCACTCTCCCTCACTGCTTTTCAACTAAATTGGCCTTAAGTTAAATCACCAAATTCCAGTTCTGAAGAAAAGCTATGATCTATTCTCCTCCCCAATGAGCTCAACACCTTTTCTGCACAATAACGCTACACCCGTGTGTACCCCCATAGCATCTGGCAAACTTGTGACCATTACTAACATTGGGGAGGGGGTACAGGATTCTGAAAACCTAGATTCAGTATTTTAGGAACACCTCCTTCCTCTCCACTATAGTAATGTTAATGTTTTGCACTATACTGCTGCCACAAAACAACAAATTTCATGACATATATCAGTGGTAATCAACCTGATTCAGATACCTCACAGATTTGGTGAGTAATCTCCCAATCTGTTTTTATTTAAAAAAAAATCTTCCACGGTTAGGGAATGATTTTACAATTTGCATACTTCTAACCACCTAAACCCTACACCAATTAAATATTTAAAAAAACAATTAAATAAGTACTGACAGAGACACAAAAGGTTCTAAAACTCTGAAAGGATACGGTGTCTTTATAGCTGAAAGTCCTGCTTGCAGTGTTATAGTGAAGACAGAACTATTTCCAAGTTGATGAAGTCTGTAGTTATCATATCTGAATTGTTGAATGAGCATTTTCCATCGGGCTGGATCCAAAAGATCCTGTAATGATAACATACATATTTGACTCCTGTATTAAAATAAATCCATGCCAAACTTAGGAGGCTTGAGAGTACTCAAGTTTAAACAACTTCTCCATTCTTTTCCACATAAAAGAACTTCAGACTCCATAGAATAGACAGAAAACATCGACAACTGGAAGCAGGGAACATACAGCAGAGATCTGAGGGGGATGACTTTCATTTACTATTTTCTCAATTAAGGATAAAAGGTGGAAGGGTGGAGTTCATTTGAAATGCACTATCCCAACAACAAGGAAATTAACAATAAATAGATGCCAGAAAGACAACATTAATGTTGGAATTTCTTTCATAATGAAGGCAAATATTTGGAACATAAAGTAGAACAGTGCAAAACACAGGGAAAGGTCCTTTGGCCCGAGACGTCTGTGCTGACCATGATGCCAATTTAAAGTGCACATCTGGCTACATACTATCTGCATTTCTCTATCCTCTGCCTATTCATGCAGCTGTCTTAAGGCTCTTTAATTATTGTTATTATATCTACTTTCACCACCTCCCCTGGCAGCACCTAGCAGTCTGTATACAAAAAAGTAGCTGCCCCATACATCTCCTTTAAACTTTCCCCTTCTCATCTTAAATACATATCCTCTAGTACTTGAAATTTGTACCCTGGGAAAAAAATTCTCACTATTTACCCTAGCCTGTCCTATTGCCTTTCCTACTGTCCTTTTGAAACAAAGAAACAATTTTAACTGTTTCCCAGTTTTGAGATGAGACCTTGCCTGTGGCTAACAAGGATACAAAGATCCCACTCAAGACTCCACCTTGTCACTCACAATAATCTGGGGTAGATCCATCAATCTCTGGGGGCTTATTGGCATTAATATTTTTCTAAAGACATCCATAACTTCCATCTGGATGTTGACATGCCCAAGAATATCAGTATAGCCCTGAACTCCGTATCTTCTATGTATGATAAAATACAACAGTAGATTGGTCAATTTACCACAGTAACATGATTCTAGATTTTCTCTTCCTCTGACTGGTATGTATTCTGACAGCTGAGCTGCATCAATAAATACAGCACAAGGGACTCATGGCATATAACATCATGGACTAAATCTGACTGAAATCATTTTTAATTATAGGTATATTAAGGGCATCATCTACATTTCACATCTAAAATTTTAAAATATATTAGTTGTTCTCATCTGAATTTTTCGAAAAATAAATATATCAACAAGTTTACCTTATATGGCGAAATGTGAGTATCAGAGGGAAATGCCAGCATACCCATCACTTGTCGCACCTCATCCAGTTGTCCTCCTTCTGCTTGACTGAAGTGTCTCCGGGCATGCCTAAAATAGGAAACAAGAGTCAAATTTTCAGTAAATACGTATATTACTTCAGTAAAAGTTCTACAGTCAAAATACAATTCTGATGAGTTATTGAATATTTGATAATGTTTAGAAGGCATTACAGTTTGACTGAAATTGATCTAAAGAGTCCGATTCAACACTGAGTAACTCCTTTCTAGCAGACTAGGATTAGATTTCATTACTACAAACAACAGAAAATCCGGAAATCCAAGCAACACACACAAAATGCTGGAGGAACTCAGCAGGCCAGGCAGCTTCCATGGAAAAGAGTACAGTTGACATTTCAGGTCGAAACCCTTCAGCAGGACTGGAGAAAAAAAGATGAATAGAGGTTAAAAGGTGGCGGAGGGGAGGGAGAAACACAAGGTGATAGGTGAAACAGGGAAGGGGAAAGGTAAAGTAGAGAGCTGGGAAGTTGATTGGTGAAAGAAATACATGCAGAGCTGGAGAAAGGGTAACATAATAGGAGAGGACAGAAGGCCATGGAAGAAAGAAAAGGGGGAAGGAACACCAGAGGGAGGCAATGGGCAGGCAGAGAGATAAGGTGAGACGGAAAAGGGGATGGGGAGGGGAATGGTGTGTGGGGGAGGGGGGCAATACCAGAAGTTTGAGAAATTGATGTTCATACCATCAGATTGGAGGCTACCCAGATAGAATATAAGGTGTTGTTACTCCAACTTGACTGTGGCTTTATCGCAACAGTACAGGAGGCCATGGATAGACATAGCGGAATGAGAATCGGAAGTGGAATTAAAATGGTTGGCCACTGGGACAAGTGGTCTCCCAACCTGCATCGGGTCTCACCAATATACAGTAGGCCATACCGGGAGCACTGGACACAGTATATGACCCCAACAGACTCACAGGTGGTGTCAGCTCACCTGGAAGGACTATTAGCCCACAATTCTCCGTAACCTCTACCATCGCCAATGGAATCCCACCACATGCACATCTTACCATCCCCCCACACTTTCTGCATTCCGCAGGGATCGCTCCCTATGTGACTCCCTTGTCCATTCGTCCCTCCCCGCTGATCTCCCCCTGGCACTTATCCTTGCAAGTGAAACAAGTAGTACACCTGCCCTTACACCACCTCCCTCACTAGCATTCAGGGCCTCAGTCCTTCCAGGTGACGCAACACTTCACCTGTGTGTCTATTGGGATCATATACTTTTTATGGTGCCCCTGGTATGGCCTCCTGTATATGGGTGAGACTTGATGCAGGTTGGGAGACCGCTTCGCCAAGCACCTATGCTCTGTCCGCAAGAAGTGGGATCTCCCAGTGGCCACCCATTTTAATTCCACTTCCCATTCCAATATGTCTATCCATGGCCTCCTCTACTGACATGATGAAGCCACACTCAGGTTGGAGGAACAGCTTATGTTCTGTCTGTGTAGCCCCTAACTTGATGGTATGAACATCGATTTCTCGAATTTCCAATAATGCCCCTCCCCTTCACCATTCCCCATCCCCTTTTCCCTCTCTCACTTTCTCTTTTCCAGCCCATCGCCTCCCTCTGGTACTCCTCCCCTTTTTCATTCTTCCATGGCCTTCTGTCCTCTCTTATTAGATTCCCCCTTCTCCAGGCCTGCATCTCTTTCATCAATCAACTTCCAAGCTCTTTACTTCATCCTCCCCCTTTCACATATCTGCTTTTGTTTCTCCCTCCCCTCCCCCCACCTTTTAAATCTATTCCTCATCTTATTTTCCTCCAGTCCTGCTGAAGAGTTTCAGCCCGAAACATCATCTGCTTTTCTTTTCCATAAATGCTGCCTGGCCTGCTGAGTTACTCCAGCATTTTGTGTGTTGCTTTCATTAGCACAAATTGTTTCTGCTTTTGTTTTACTGAAATGGGATTTCACATGAAATGAGTAAAACTACAATCAGGGTAAACAGAAAAATTGTATAGAAAGCAAAATTAAATCAAATTATTTCCTGTCAATCACACTCCTCAGGACTTAACATTGAATTTAACAATTTCAAATAACAAGCATTTCCAATTATCAGAACTTGCCAGTCTGATTAAAGGATGTCAAGCTGTAATGTTAATGAAGTTTTTCTGTCCACAGATGCCACCTGATTTGACAGATATTTCTAGCAATTTCACATTTCCATTTCCAGCAACTGTAAGATTTTATATTGGAAATGATTTTTCTAGTCTCCTCTTTTTCACTTTTGTCATCATTTCTCCGATTGTACCTCCTCCACATGGAAAATCTGCAAACAAATCAGCCTTTATCATCATCAAGCATATCACGGTATCTCTTAGTTTCATCAAATGCACAGATTTCCTTTGCTTTCTCCACTCCTCTCTCCCTCTTCTTTAACTTAAAACCTAGTTCTGATGAAAGCTCATCACTTTGAAACATTAACACGAGGAAATCTGCAGATGCTGGAAATTCAAGCAACACACATCAAAGTTGCTGATGAATGCAGCAGGCCAGGCAGCATCTCTAGGAAGAGGTACAGTCGACGTTTCGGGCCGAAACTCTTCGTTAGGACTGGCAAAGTGTCTTGGCCCAAAACGTCGACTGTACCTCTTCCTAGAGATGCTACCTGGCCTGCTGCGTTCACCAGCAACTTTGATGTATGTAACTTGAAACATTACAGTTTCTCTGTCTACACACATCACCTGACCTAGTAAACATCTCACCATTTTGCTTGTATTGCAACTTCCCCTTTGCTGGATCCAAAGCCAGGAAGCCACAATTAAATTACTGGGGCCTTGGTTGATAGACAAATTATAATCTAGAAGGAAATTTTCTCAGTGTAATGCTGGAGAATCTCAGAAAATATTGGGGTCTCAACCATATTCTTTGCAGCCCAGCAAAGAATAAACGGACAGGTATAGTCTGTAATGCCTTTTCTGGATGTGTGTTTCACTGTCTGTGTACGTGTGGGCTTTAGGTTAGCATTAACTGGTTTAATAGCAGAGTCAATAGTCAGAGAGCATTTGTTAAGCATATTTTAGCACCATAATTGTAGATTTAGGTCATTCAGCCCATTGAGTCTACTCCACCATTCCATCATAGCTTATTGATTATCCCTCTCAACCTCATTCACCAGCTTCTCCATGTAACCTTTGATGCCCTTCCCAATCAAGAACCTATGAACCTTTGCTTTAAATATACCCAATGACTTGGCATCCATAGCTATGTACAAAAAAGAAGTAAAAGATGTTTACACCATTGTGTGCAAGTAAAATAGCTACTTCCTAAATGACTTCAAAATACTACACAGTAAAGAATATGGATTGTGCATATATATTTGCATTACTAATAGCAATCATTTCAAGACATGAGAAAAGTATGACCAACTCTGTGTCCAAACGTCCTCCAAATTCACTTGGATACATTGGGCTGGGCATGACATTCTCATATCTGACACCAGAACACCAAATAGTTAAGCCTGGAGGAAAATAAAGCTTCATAAGAAAAGACAGGCAACATTAGAGGTCTAAATAGTAGACCACAGGGGTTGGCTGCAAGTCTGAGGTATCATTCATCCCTGAAAATTAAGTAAACTTGCACACCAAGTTCAAATTCAGGCTAATCACCAGGAGTGCTGCAGTTGCTAACTAGGGCAACAGAACCCGATTTGTGGTGAAGCCTAAGAAGGTTGTCTTGTTTTTTTTTTAAGAGAAACTGCAGTGGCAGGTTTTTGTGTGATTCATCTTGGAAATGGGAAGGTGGAAATCAAAGTTAAAGCAAAAATGATGAATAAAAAGCAAAAATATATTTGGAGATAATATTTGGATAACCTAGCGGAACTGCAGTTTGTATTGCTGCTCCAGAGCTCCAACAACCTGGAATTAATCCTGAACTGAAGTAGAGTGTAATCATAAGGAATCATGGGGAAAACAGGTGACGGGAAAACAATACGGTTGGTACACACTGAAATGTACTGAATCCTGTGGTAATGTTTGATCAGTATGTTTTACTTTGTTTTCAATTTAGTTGCTGATAACTTGTTCAAAAAAAAAGTTAAGTCTCCGAATTGTCCAACGCATTCTTTTGTGTGACAACATAGCTTTCCTCCAACATTCCAAAGCATTTCCAACTGGTAAGTTCGTCAGCTATTTAAATTGCCTTCAGTGTTGTTGGGCAGCACTGGAATCAGTTGATGGCTATGTGAGAGAGAAAAGGTTGCAGGCAAAAATGTGGGGGAGTGGGATTGCTCTTAAAGGCAGCACAGGTTTAGTGGGTCAAGAGCAACCCAGGTTGCAAGGGGAAAAAAAAGTCAAATGAGAAAATCACTACTTAACAACTGCAGAATATCACATAAGCAGTGGGGAAATGCCGAGACATAGTGGGGTGAAATAAAAGTATACATTTTTCTCTTTTCAGTGAAGGAGGATGAGAGGTGATTTGATAGCGGCAAAAAATGAGAGGAGGCAAAGATAGAAGCATAGCTAGAGACTTTTCCCCAGGGTGGAAGTGGCTAATATGAGAGTGCATAATTTTAAGGTGATTGGAAGAAAGTGTAGGAGGGAATATCAGAGGTAGGTTTATTTTAACCAGCTGCTTTTTTTGCAGGTAATGTGATTTTTTTTTGTTTGTATTTGTATATTATTGACTAAAATAACATCTAAATTGCAAAAGCGAACAATTGCTTTAAAAAAGCAGCCAACACCAACTGAGTACTACTTTGGTCAAAGTTGATTCAATACAAACACAAGATTAGATTTTGCTTTATTTTTCTCAGGTAATCTTGTGCTCACAGTACCTTAGAAATATTGCCATTACAGAATATGATAAAATAATTGTTAAATTAGCAGATTACAAATCAGAATCAGGTTTATTATCACAGGCATGTGACATGAAATTTGTTAAGAGCAGCAGCAGTTCAATGCAATACATAATATAGAAAACAAAAATAATAATAGTAATAAATAAATAATCTTATTCAGTATACTTTATACAGTATACATATTGCAAAAAACAGATACTAAAAAAGTGACGTAGTGTCCAAGGGTTCAATGTCCATTTAGGAATCAGATGGCAGAGGGGAAGAAGCTGCTCCTGAATCATTGAGTGTGTGCCTTCAGGCTTCTGTACCTCCTACCTGATAGTAACAGGGAGGTACAGTAGTACATACAACTTTGATAAAACCTGGATCTAATTATTTGGAAATTTCAACTAGTCAGGAGTCTGATGATGTTTACCTTGCAACTCCCCAGGCCCTGGTTTCCACATTCCCTGTAGGCATTAAGTTCAGTGGAAAATTTATTAGAATACTGTGTAAGGTCTTAAAAGGTGTACTGGAGTAACGTCCTATTGTTTGGAGAAATTCAAGCAGTACAGCACCTAAATCCAGATTATTGGGTTAAAGAACCCTGAAATAATTCAATTTGAAAAGTTTACTCGCAGTTGTTGAGGAATATAAATTGTTAGTGAAATAACATGGAATAAAAAAGCTTGCAGTAACATTTTGATCATGAAGCCAAACTAGTAAAGCCATCCAGAATATAATGTCCTTCGTGGAATAAGAATCCACCTGTCCTTGATCCACAGCAACATGACTGACTTTTAACTGCTCTAGGTGGCCAAACAAGCCCTTCAGTTCTTACACAATTGGGATGGATTTTAACAGCTGCATTTTCTATTGATGTCAACATCTGAAGGAATTAGGGAAAATCTCTTTCAAGAGAAAAAAAGGCACTACTTTGACAATTCAAACACTTCTGACTATTCTACTTAGCTCCTTCAACAGTTATGCTGATCCACAATAGTTGGAATGCATTCATCATGGTTCCTGCATAAACAATAGTGGAATACTGCAGGAATACAGAAAGGCTCCAGACATTTGTACCTCTATTTATTTTGCAATGATTGGAAGCTAAAATATACTTTGAACCTTGAAGGATTACTGCTTCTCTATTTCCCAAGCCTCACCTGCCAGCTTTCACTGTAAACATATTTTGAAGGAGCACAGGATTGTACTATCTCTGAAGTAGAACACTCACACGAACAGTCCCAAGTGAGGATCATAAAATAAGGGTAATTACTAAGCTGTGGACCAGATCCTCATGTTAAAGTTTTAATGTTGCCTTTTTCCTCCTTGTAAACCAAAATCATGGCCATTTCTCTCAATGTAAACTGAATCAGGATATAGACTTCAAATGCTGTTGTTAAATATATAAAACCAAGAATGTTTATTTCACAATATACGGTGCAATATCTAGGTAATATATTAAAAGCTTTCCTGCAAGTTGTCATATCTAATATGTTATGATAGAACAAGGAAATGAGGCTAACAACCAGCCAAATCTGAGCAGAGTAGGCCATGATCCCTAACACTTAATGATCTAAACAGGTTGAATAAGGTGATCTACACTCCACTTTATTAAGTACAAGAGTAGAACCTGGTATGGTCTGCTACTGCAACCCAGCCATTTCAAGGTTCAATGAGAAGGTCTTCTGTACACCAATGTTGTGACATGTGGCTATTTGAGTTACTGTCACCTTCCTGTCAGCTTGAACCAGTTGGCCATTCTCCACTGAATGCTCTCATTAACAAGGCTTTTTTGCCCACAGAACTGCCACTCACTGGATGTTTTTTTGCTTCTCGCGCTATTCTCAGTAAATTTTGGAGAATGTTGTGCATGAAAATTCCAGAAGATCAGCAGTTCCTGAGATACTCTATTCACCTCGTCTAGCACCAACAATCATTATGAAGTCAAAGTCATTGAGATCAGATTTCTTCCCCATTCTGATGTTTGGTCTGAACAACAACTGAACCTTTTAACCACATCTGCATGCTTTTCAGTCACTCAGAAGAGGTGGGTTGGTGCAATGATGTTCTCTGATTCAGAAAGCGGGATGACATCTATGCTGTTACAAGCACCTTGATGATGCATGAGATTATGTTGCTGTCTCAAAGTTCCGTGAGCTCAGGTTTGACTCCAGCCTTAAGGTGCCTCAAGCCTGCATGATTTCCTGTCACCACATATTTCTACCCAGTACTTCAATTCGACAAGTCTCCATTGGTCCTCACCAATTTTTATTGATATACCACAGAAAACATCCTATCTCAATGCATCACAGATTGGTATGGCAACTGATCTGCCCAAAACTGTAGTTGTGCACACAGTTCAGCACATCACAAAACGTATAGGTTTCCCTCCATGCTTCTAGCTGCCTCAGTAAATCAGCCAACATAATCAAAGACTGCTCTCACCTCAGACACTCTCTCTTTTCCCCCTTTCAATTAGGCAGAAGATAATAATACCTGGAAGCCCCTACCACCAGGCTCAAGAACATCTTCTATCCTGCTGTTATAAGTCTACTTAACAGTCCCTTAGTATCATAAAATGGACTCTTGCCTGACAATCTACCTCATTATCGCTTTGATTTTGCACCTTATTCTCTACCTGCAATGCACTTTCTTTGTATCTGTTGCTTTTCCCTGACACTGAAACGATGCAATGATCTGTATGCATGATATGCAAAACAAAATTTTTCACAATACCTCAGTACATCTGACAATAAACATTTTTTTCTCAAAACAAAGAAGGAACAGTAAGGAAATTAGTGAAAACATTCAGTACATGTGTCAAGAGGACATGGAAGCCCAACTCACAAAGAATGTGTTGCCTTGTTCATTCAAAAACCTTCTGTCCCATCTGCAGAACAATATATTGTTCCTACATTGGTTTAATCAGTCTACTCAGAACCAGAGGTGGAGTTACTGTTGATGACAGGGATTTCCCAAGAAAAGTATCAAATGGAAGCATGCTGGAAACATGTTATGGCAAGTGCATTCTTCAGGTATGAGTTGTGCATGGGTTGCACACTGCCAGAGAGCATGCACTTACTGTAAAGGATAATTTCAAAGGAGATGCGAGGGTTTTTTTTGTGTTCTTTTTTTTTAAACACAGATTGGAGGGTACCTGGAATGCGTTGGGGTGCTGGTAGAGGCAGATACATTAGGGACTTTTAAGAGATGCTTAAATAGGCATACAAATGTGAGGAGAATGGAAGGATATGGACATTGTAGGCATAAGGGATTAGTTTAGTTGCCCATTTGATACCAATTTATTTGGTTTGGCACAACATGATGTGCTGAAGGGCCTATCCCTGTACTGCCATGTTCTATGTTCTATGTTCTTATCAGAAATCACAGTAATTGAATTAATTTATCAAATGCAACCAGAGTAAAATCTTTACACTATGGCTGTCTCAGTTGTACCAATTAGAAGAACAATAGTTGAAAGGGTTCTACAGTTAGGGGAAAATCTTTTTGTTGCTTTCAATTCTGGGATGAAAGGTCATCTCCTTGGTACCAGAATGAAGACTGCTTCTGTACTTTAAGCCCTATCATTTTTGCTGTTCATTTATAGAAACATAGAAAATCTACAGCACAATACAGGCCTTTCGGCAACAAAGCCATGCCGAACATGTCCTTACCTTGGAAATTACCTAGGGTTACCCATAGTCTTCTATTTTTCTAAGCTCCATGTACCTATCCAGAAGTCTCTTAAAAGACTCTATCGTATCCGCCTCCACCACCGTTGCTGGCAGCCCATTCCATGCACTCACCACTCTCTGCATAAAAAAATTACCTCTGTACTTACTTCCATGCACCTTAAAACTGTGCCCTCTCATGCTAGCCATTTCAGCCCTGGGAAAAAGCCTCTGACTATCCGCACGATCAATGCCTTTCATCATCTTATACACCACTAGCAGGTCACCTCTCATCCTCCGCGCGCTCCAAGGAAAAAGGCCGAGTTCATGCAAACTATTCTCATGAGGCATGCTCCCCAATCCAGGCAACATCCTTGTAAATCTCCTCAGCACCCTTTCCATAGTTTCCACATCCTTCCTGTAGTGAGGTGACCAGAAATGAGCACAGTACTCCAAGTGGGGTCTGACTAGAGTCCTATACAGCTGTAACATTAACTCCCGGCTCCTAAACTCAATCCCACGAGTGATGAAGGCCAATGGACCACATGCCTTCTTAACCACGGAGTCAACCTGTGCAGCAGCTTTGAGTGTCCTATGAACTTGGACCCCAAGTCTGATCCTCCATACTGCCAAGAGCCTTACCATGAATACTATCTCTACTCCCTTTCTTGAATAAGGGAGCAACATCCGCAACTCTCCAATCCTCCGGAACCTCTCTCGTCCCCATTGATGATGCAAAGATCATTGCCAGAGGCTCAGCAATCTCCTCCCTCGCACCCCACCCCCCCCACAGTAGCCTGGGGTACATCTTGTCCGGTCCCAGTGACCTATCCAACTTGATGCTTTCCAAAAGCTCCAGCACATCCTCTTTCTTAACACCTACATGCTCAAGCTTTTCAATACGCTGTAAGTCATCCCTATAATCGCCAAACGTAAACAACAGGAATTCTGCAGATGCTGGAAATTCAAGCAACATACATCAAAGTTGCTGGTGAACGCAGCAGGCCAAGCAGCATCTATAGGAAGAGGCGCAGTCGACGTTTCAGGCCGAGACCCTTCGTCAGGACTAACTTTAGTTAAAGTTAGTCCTGACGAAGGGTCTCGGCCTGAAACGTCGACTGCGCCTCTTCCTATAGATGCTGCTTGGCCTGCTGCGTTCACCAGCAACTTTGATGTATGTTCCTATAATCGCCAAGATCCTTTTCCGTAGTGAATACTGAAGCAAAGTATTTATTAAGTATCTCTTCTATCTCCTCTGGTTCCACACACACTTTTCCACTGTCACACTTGATTGGTCCTATTCTCTCACGTCTTATCCGCTTGCTCTTCATATATTTGTAGGATGCTTTGGGGTTTTCCTTAATCCTGTCCGGCAAGGCCTTCTCATGGCCCCTTCTGGCTCTCCTAATTTCATTCTTAAGCTCCTTCTTGTTAGCCTTATAATCTTCTAGGTCCCTATCATTACCTAGTTTTTTTGAACCTTTCGTAAGCTCTTTTCTTCTTGACTGGATTTAGAACAGCCTTTATAAACCAAAGTTCCTGTACCCTACCATCCTTTCCCTGTCTCATTGGAATGTACCTATGCAGAACTCCATGCAAATATCCCCTGAACATTTGCCATATTTCTTCCGTACATTTCCCTGAGAACATCTGTTCCCAATTTATGCTTCTAAGTTGTTGCCTGATAGCCTCATATTTCCCCTTACTCCAATTAAACGCTTTCCTAACTTGTCTGTTCCTATCCCTCTCCAATGTTATGGTAAAGGAGACAGAACTGTGATCACTATCTCCACAATGCTCTCCCACTGAGAGACCTGACACCTGACCAGGTTCATTTCCCAATACCAGATCAAGTACAGCCTCTCCTCTTGTACGCTGATCTACATGTTGTGTCAAAAAACCTTCCTGAACACACTTAACAAACTCCACCCCATCTAAACCCCTGGCTCTAGGGACATGCCAATCAATAATTGGGAAATTAAAATCTCTCACCACAACAACTCTTATTATTACACCTTTCCAGAATCTGTCTCCCTATCTGCTCCTCGATGTCCCTGTAACTATTGGGTGGGCTATAAAAAACACCCAGTAGAGTTATTGACCCCTTCCTCTTCCTAACTTCCACTCACTGAGACTCTGTAGACATTCCTTCCATGACTTCCTCCTTTTCTGCAGCCATGACACTATCTCTGATCAGCAGTGCCACATCCCCACCTCTTTTACCTCCCTCTCTGTCCTTTCTGAAACATCTAAAGCCTGGCACTCCAAGTAACCATTCCTGCCCCTGAGATAGCCAAGTCTCTGTAATGGCCACAACATCACAGATTCAAGTACTGATCCACGCTCTAAGCTCATCCACTTTGTTCATAATACTCCTTGCATTAAAATAGATACATCTCAAACGATCGGACTGAGCGTATCCCTTCTCTATCACTTGCCTATCCTCCCTTTCGCACTGTCTACAAGCTTTCTCTATTTGTGAGCCAACCGCCTCTTCCTCTGTCTCTTCAGTTCAGTTCCCACCCCCCAGCAATTCTAGTTTAAACTCTCCCCAATAGCCTTAGCAAATCTCCCTGCCAGGATATTGGTCCCCCTGGGATTCAATTGCAACCCGTCCTTTTTGTACAGGTCACACCTGCCCCAAAAGAAGTCCCAAAGATCCAGAAATCTGAATCCCTGCCCCATGCTTCAATCCCTCAGCCACGCATTTATCCTCCACCTCACTCTGTTCCTATACTCACTGTCACATAGCACAGGCAGAAATCCCGAGATGACGGACTACCTTTGTAGTCCTGCTTCTCAACTTCCTTCCTGACTCCCTATTTCACTTATTATTTTCAAGTTTACCTGTTTCCTCCATTTTGCTCCCCCTCGATTCTCATCATATTAATAGTTCAGAACTGACACACTAACACAAGTAATTCCACCACCCTACCAAACCAGCAGAAATATTGGTCCTGACTTTGCTACCATGGCACCTAATTTGTACAAACATCACCAGCTCCTGAAAAGGTAAATTTCTTTTGCATCAACTATCCAGCCACACATTCATCTGCTCTACCATCCCATCTTCATATTTAATAACATGTAGCACTATGAGTAATCCTGAGATGTGGGGATGCCTTTCATCCTTTTTCAGCTTCCTGACTCTGCCTACAAGACCTCTTCCTTTTCTCAATCTATATTCTTAGTACTGTTATAAATAACTACCTCCAGCTTTTCATTCTCACCTTTCAGGGTGATTTGTTGCCCTTCAGTGACATTCTCAGACCTGGCACAACATGGATAACATACCACCTTGGAGTTATTACTCTGGCCTCCTAGGTGCCCACAACAGTTGCTCTCTTAATCCTTCCACTTATCCTTTGCAGCTGACATACTATGTCTCACTCCTGGTTCTGACTGCACTTGCAAAGGACCATTACCTCTAGCCATTCATTTTTTTTCCTTTGGAAGCAGTGTCTGCATTGGTACCTGCTCCTTTAGCTGTGCTGTGTGTTATTTGCCTGCTCACTTTGAGCTGCATGGTAACCACTCATAGAAAAGCCATCCTCGAAGTTCAGAGCCCAACAGATGCACCACAGTGATTCTAGCTGCAGACTCTTTGTTTATTTCACTTTATACAAGAGCCCGTAGAGTACAGGGAGTACAAGAATGAAACTGAAAGGAAACTTTGGCAAAGGGAACAGAGGGTACGAAAAAACATGGACTGGGAAAAGAAAATCAAAGTGTAAGATATTTCATCAAAAGGGTAACAAATTATTGAGTTAATTAGAAATCAAAAAATAAAAAACATTATTTTTAATTTAAGTAATGTTCTTTGATAACTACCAACCATCTTCACAAAAGGAGGGAAATGGCTCTTGTTATAGTTAAGGCAAGCCAGTATGAAATATTGGATGGGAGAAATACAATAGGAGGAAAGGATTTATCATTGCTGAAAAAAATCCATATATCACTTGGCCCAGACAAATAAACCCCAGGCTATTAAAAAAAAAGGCAGGAAATCGCAGAGACTTTAACCTCAATTAATCAATGCTCCCTGGCCACAGCAGCAACACCAGAGGAGTCACGTCGTATTTGTGTTTTAAAAAGAGAGAAAGAGATAAACCAATTACAGACCAGTTAGTTTAACTTCAGTGGTGGACAAATTATTGAAATCCATTTAAATGGATATTAAAAGCTTTAATATAAAAAGGCAGAGATTAATCAGGGAGGTTTGACACAGATGCATTATGAGAGAGCTGTGTATGAGCACCATAATTGAGTCCTTTGAGAAGATAACAAAGTTTCTATGAGAACAGTACAGTTAATGTAGTTTACATGAAACAGTAGACTTGGGACAGTTGATGCAATCTACATGGGATCTATGCAAAACAACGTCAAAAGCATATTCATAGCCATGAGTTTCCATGAGCCTATTACGAAAAAATTGCAAATCATATCCAAAATTGGCATAGTGGCACGAAGGGTAAACATTAAAGGGTTTCCCCCTTATTTTGACTGTACATACTTTATCATTGGGGTTCCACAGGACTCAGTGCTGTGTCCTTTCCATTTCATAATAAAAACAGGAAAATCAGAGTAATACCAAACAAGAGAAATCTGTCCATGCTGGAAATCCAAGCAACATTCACAAAATGCTGGAAGAACTCAGCAGGCCAGGCAGCATCTATGGAAAAGAGTATAGCTGACGTTTCGGGTCCAGACCCTTCTCATAGAAATGTTGACTGTACTCTTTTTCATAAGTGCTGCCTGGCCTGCTGAGTTTTCCCCGGCATTTTGTATGTGTTAAGTAGGAGTAATACATAATTTGAGCCCATTTAGCTATTTAATAAAATTCTAACTGATCTCAGTACCACATTTTCCTTCTTTCACCATCGTGTTTGATGTCTCATGTTTCTAGGTTGGCCTCTCTCTTTCTAAAAGCTCTCAATGGCCCAGAATTCCAGTTATCACAAATTCCACAGGTTGACAACCCTCTGGGCATAGCAGTTTCTTTTTCATCTGTCCCAAACATCTTGTATCATATCCCAAAATTGTGTTCCCTTGCTTACTTTTCAGTAAGGGAAATGTCCTCCAAGTCTCCACAATCAGAAGTTTCTAAGTTTAAATTAATTTGAGGCAGAAAATCACCCATAATGATAATGGATGATGGAGCAATTTCAGAGGGCTGATGGTATATTCCTGCTCCTATTAAAGTTATAAACTACAGAATACAAATCTAGTTGATCCCCTCTTCCCCTTTTTTCTCCCATGGCCCACCCTCCTCTCCTATCAGATTTCTTCTTTAGCCACCTTTTCCAGTTGTCATGTCCTAACTTTCACCCTCACCTGGCTTCACTTTTCACCTGTCACTTGTACCCTTCCCTCCTCATTTGGGCTTTCTCCCCACCCCACCTTTTAATCAAGGGACTCAGCCCAAAATGTCGACTTTCTATGTCCTTTCCATAGATGCTGCCTGACCTGCTGAGTTCCTCCAGCACACTGCGTGTATCACTCTGGATTTCTAGTATTTACATAATCTCTTGTGGTTATGATCTAACCTCTCATCATATGGTAGATTCACCATTGCAGGAATCAGTCTAGTGTATATAAATGGAGCTTGATAAAGAAGGTTATCTGGTTAGATGGCCATAAAAGGATCAAATAAAATTTAATTCAGAGAAGTGTTATGAAATGAGATGTGCAGAAACAAGGGAATGTATAGTATATTAAGGAGTAATCAACATACCATATCCTTAAAGGAAGCAAGACTATTCAATGGAGACAAAAGTGACGCTATATGCTGGGATCTGGAGTAAAAACTAGGACCAGGACGGACAAACCTGGGTTTTCTTCTCTGGAAAGGTAGAATACAGAAACCCTCATGACACTTACAAAATATTTGGATAAGTCTTTAAGGAGCAATGATCTGCTTGGCGAAGAACCTAGTGCTGGAAGGTCAGCATAAAAAACACGGTCCATTGGCACCCTTCAGTAACATTTTTTCTGATTCTACTCTTATGTCATGACACTTGAAGTACAGACTCATGTCTCGAGTTGTCCTCCTCACTGGCAATCAACACTGGTGCACTTCGGGGGTGTGTGCTTAGCCCACTGCTCTACTCTCTCTATACCCATAACTGTGTGGCTAGGCATAGCTCAAATACCATCTGTAAATTGCTGATGATACAACCATTGTTGGTAGAATCTCAGATGGAGATGAGAGGGCGTACAGGGGGAGCGAGATATACCAACTAGTGGACTGGTGTCACAGCAACAACCTGGCACTCAATGTCAGTAAGATGAAAGAGCTGACTGTGGACTTCAGGAAGGGCAAGATGAAGGAACAAATACCAATCCTCATAGAGGGATGAGAAGTGGAGAGAGCGAACAGTTTCAAGTTCCTGGATGTCAAGATCTCTGAGGAACTAACCTGGTCCCAACATATCAATCCAGCTATAAAGAAGGCAAGACAGCGACTATATTTTATTAGTAGTTTGAAGATATTTGGTATGTCAACAAAAACACTCAAAAACTTCTATAGATGTACCATGGAGAGTATTCTGACAGGCTGCGTCACTGTCTGGTATGGGGGGGCGCTACCGCACAGGACCGAAAGAAGTTGCAGAGGGTCGTAAATTTAGTCAGCTCCATCTTGGGTACTAGCCTACAAAGTACCCAGGGCATCTTCAAGGAGCAGTGTCTCATAAAGGCAATGTCTGTTATTAAGGACCACCAGCACCCAGGGCATGTCTTTTTCCTCACTGTTACCATCAGGTCAGAGGTACAGAAGCCTGAAGGCACACACTCAGCGGTTCAGGAACAGTTTCTTCCCCTCTGCCATCAGATTCCTAAATGGACATTGAACCCATGAACACTACCTCACTTTTCCAATATATGTTATTTCTGTTTTTTCACCATTTTTAATCTCCAATATACGTACACTGTAATTGATCTATTTCTTTATTCTTCTGTATTATGTATTACATTGAACTGCTAAGTTAACAAATTTCATGACACATACCATGATAATAAACCCAATTCCGATTCTGAATTTAGTGCAGATGATGGATACTATTCCATTACATAATGAAACAGCACTGGTGTTGTATTTTGAAATATCTGCACTTTGAAGTAGGCAGGAGAAGATGGCGGCAAAACGCAGCGCGCGCAGCTGTCCGGTGAAATGATATTGTATTTTTAAGTAGGATGCCGTGCACAATTCTGATTTGAAGGAGACAGACGTGAAGAAGCACAGAGGAACATCTGGAGAAAACTTCTGAAATGCCCGGTTCGCTGCCGCTGCTGCTGTGCGATTGAAAATCTCCGGAGGGAAGGCCCTAAGATCCCCGGCTTTGCCTGCTGCTGGCGACCGAGGCTGGGGTCGAAGTGTTCCGCGGAGATGGTGCTCGGTACTCGGTGTCGGAGGGCTGATCGGAGGCTCGAAGTTTTCAGACGACTCAGAGTCGGACTGTGGTCGGGCATGGCAGGGAGAGTTTTCTTCCTTCTCCCGTCTGCGTGAGATGTGGGACTTTCGAGAGACTTTGAACTTTTTTTTACTGTGACTATGGCCTGTTCTTCATCAAGTTACGTGTTGCACTGTTGTAACTATATGTTATAATTGTGGTTTTTGTTAGTTTTTCAGTCTTGGTCTGTCCTGTGTTTTTGTGATATCACACTGGAGGAATATTGTATCATTTCTTAATGCATGCATTACTAAATGACAATAAAAGAGGACTGCGTGTCCTCATAATCTAATCTAATATCTTTTTAAAAATTTGAACCAGTCAGCAAAAGACAAATTCTTCTAGACATCCAAACCTACATTAAATGTTTCTAAATTGCATTTTCACAAGAAAATCTTGGTTGCCATTGTGTAGAATGCTCTGTTCAGGTTTTATGTAAAATAAACTGGCCACTGATCTAACGCTTCATTCACCTCCAGGATGTTTTTCTTCAATTTGGAGTAGTGCATGCAGTTTTGGTCACCTACCTACAGGAAAGACGTAAACAAGGTTGAAAGAGTACAGAGAAGATTTACAAGGATGTTGACAGGACTGTAAGACCTGAGTTATAAGGAAAGATTGAATGGTTTGGAGCTTATTCCTTGGAACATAAAAGATTGAGAGGAGATTTGATAGATATATACAAAATTATGAGGGTATAGATAGGGCAAATGTAAGCAGGCTTTTTCCACTAAGGCTGGTTGGGACTACAACTGGAGGAAACATCAGGAATTCTGCAGATGCTGGAAATTCAAGCAACACACATCAAAGTTGCTGGTGAACGGTCTCGGCCTGAAACATCGACTGCACCTCTTCCTACAGATGCTGCCTGGCCTGCTGCGTTCACCAGCAACTTTGATGTGTGTTGCTACAACTGGAGGAGATGGGTTAAGGGTGAAAGGTGAGGAACATGTGGGTAAACTTCTTCATTCAGACGGTCATGAAAGTGTGCAATGACTTTTCTATGATTCTAATCCTTAAATCCATGACACATGCTAAAAATACTCACTGTTACACATGATACTTTGTCTCCACCAGTCTCAACATGTATAATCAATGTATTTCTGTATATGACCAGTGTACATAATTTTCAGCATGACTGCTTCATACAACTGATGAAATAAATGCATCTACTATTATTAATAAAACCTCTATTATAATTGATCTGTTAGCAAAAAAATCTATGCTGGTTTAGAATGGATATTACAGATTTCTTAAGACAGGCAAGGGAAAGAAATTTGCATGATTATCAAATCACCAAAATGAATTCTGGAAGCTGCAATAGCGTGTCCACAAAACCAAAAGATTTGAAAAAGTTAATAGACTTCCTTGATATCATAGTCAGAGAAGAAAAGCTGAGGAAACTACACAAGTGAGGCATGACAGCGCCTCTTAGAAGTCCCAAAGAAAAGGAATATACTTACTCAAAGTGGCAGACCTTGGAGACTTTGCAATGTAGTTGTAAAATGGAGCCACAAGAGATTGCAATTGGTGAAATCTTGAGCTCTAAAACAAGTCAGTGGAGGAACTAAGTAGGTCGGGCAGTATCCTGCATATGTGACACTCCCTGACCCACTGAGTTCCTCAAGCAATTTATTATACCAGATTCCAGCAGCTGCCATCTCTTGTGTTGCCATCACATCATATTGGCTTTTGCTGAGGAACCAAGGAAAGAATATTGCCCTTGAACCCAGTATATTTGTAGAAAGAGTCTTAAATCCATCCTCCATTGTTCACACTGGTGTGGAGCAGTAGTGTTTCAATAAATATTACTCACAATTATTAAGCTGAAAGAACTGATTTGTTCTCTGCCAACCATCTTGGAATAATTAGCTTATTTGCACTATAAATAAACCTGACTACATTTAAGTTAAGCTTTCAAAATGTGATTTGGTTACATCTCAACTGTTTAATGTTGCAGAAATAGAGAACTATTAATTACCTGTAAAAAGCAATATTAAAACATTAAACCTAGAGCACGGGTGTATGACACCATGACAAAATCTGAAAAATCAGGAACAACTACATCGGAAAAGGAGAGCTAATAGTTATCATCTCACCAGTCAAGGCAAATACATTAAACTTATGAAATGACTCAAGATGAGAAAATTAATTTTGAAACATCTAACAGTATTGGGTGAAAAGTAAATATGAAAGATTTCCAAGTATTCTCCCTCAGTCACACAAAAAGTAATTGCTGTAATGCAGCAATATTCATTTTGAAACCCCAAGTTAGCAAGTGTGTAAATATTGATGTTCAGATCTATCAACACAATTAAGAGAATTTTATTAAGAAATTGCATAAGTAAATGCATTTTGCATTTACACAATTCAAGGTCAAGCCTCCTTGTTCTTACCTGACAGCTTCCAGCCTCTTATTTTGTCGAACAAGTTCAATGAACTCCTGAATTCTCAGGCTGAACTCCAGGCAACTCTGTGAACACAAAAGGACTGCTTCAACTCAAAACCACATGATAATTTCCTGCTTAAAAATGGCTCAACTGTATAATAACAGTGGCAGGAAACAGCAAGCCAATAGCACACAATACTGTTTATACAAAGACTGGAAAACAAAATCTGCCAAAAGCTCACATGCAGTTAAATGCTGAAAGTACAGAAATTGCTGTGCCCATTGAGGCATAATTTTAGTTTGCTGTAGAGTTACAGAGCAATTCAGGCTCTTTGGCCCAATGAGTCCATGTCAACCACAGTGCTCACCCAGCTGACCCTAATTTCCTGTGTTTGGCCCATATCTCTCAGCCCCACCCCTCCATGTACCTATCCAAGTACTTCCTAAATTATACTGTTGTACAATCCATCCAACAATCTCCCTGACCCCTACCATCAGGCAGAAGATACCGTAGCTTTAGTACAAGAACTGTTAGGATGGGAAGTTCTCGTACAGGACATTTTTGTTTGCCTTATGCTGGTTTAACTTTCCAAAATCAGACTTGTGTGTGCTTCCTCTGATAAAATGAAAGGGACAGGTTTGACTTTTGAAACTGGGTACCAGAATCAGACTCACCAAAGCAAACAACTGCTTGTCCATTTCCATATGAGAGTGGTTTATTCAGTAGTTGTAAATATTTGCAAGTCTCTATGGAGTCTGTGGATGTTCAGTGGCACATTGAAAGGTGAGAAAGGTAAATTTTTGAACACTAAAGGGGAAGGGAAAGATACCAGAATGGGGCAGGAAAGTGGCTGAGTACAAAATAAATCATGAACTTGTTGAACTGCATAGCAGACACCATATTGTGTTTAACATTTGCTATAATTCAATTTTAACTGTTAACTTACTAGAATCTTATTTGTTTTACTGCCATGAAACTACCACAAAGCTCTTCGTGCTTTTGAAGCAGATAACATTGTTTCACTGTCTCTGTGAAACATCTATTACTGTTCCAAGGGCTGTCTACTTCTGACAGTTCAGTGTAGTTCTGAGAATGTCATTCTTTAAAATAATTATCTTACATCTGTTTTACCAGTAAGGCATTGTCCTGAAGCTAAACATCAGAGAGGGCACTGGGCATTTTTAGTGATTACCATCAATCTATAAGTAATAATTTAATTCCTGTCTCAACACATTTGTCTACAATTTTTCCACATGGAACTATTATACTATTTGTCATTTGAATGGTAGGGCAAAATTCTCATTCAAGAGAGTGAGATAAAAATCCAAACAGCATGTGAAGCTGTGAGCATGTTTTCAAAAGCACATCACATGATTTTGAAACTGTAATCACCTGTTTTAAAAAAGAGACCTACACATCAAAAGGCATCATTAAATTTCTGGTTACAGAACTACAACCGGCCTCAAATCAAGAGCTGCCAGAAGATTGATTTTAGGCAAAAGCAAGATGAAGCTTTATGGATTGTAGGTGACAATTCTTCCTCAGTCCTGCAGTCTAAGTCTGAATGTATCACAATTCATTTCTAATAACATGTATAGTAATATCATTGTATTCCAGTACTTCAGTGTTTAGTTCTCTACAACACCAGAACCTTGGATTTTGTTAAAGAAAGATCATCCTTTATTGTGCTTTCAGACAGCCTGTGCATACTCGAAGTTGAATAATAGAAAATAACATGCCAATGTGATACTAATCTACTCACAGAATCATACTTAATAAAACAGCACTAGGTCATCAGGCCCTTTAAGGTTGTCCCACCTTTTAATATGATCAGGGCTGATCCAAGTTCTCTTTTTGTGTCATTTCTCCATACCCTTCATTCCTTGATCAAATCTTTATCCTCCTCCACTTAAAATAGTTACGATGATAATCTACCTTCCAACTACATGCCATGGCAGAGTCTTCCTGAGATTCACCACCCCCTGCAGAAAGAGATTTCCATGTACTTGTAGATCAGCAGGACAGTGGGATCCAAAGCAAAGTGCTTTATGGATGGGGGGCTGGAAGTCGATAGGGAAATCATTAAGAGTAAGGTCAGTGGTAAAGATAGTCAGCAGCATGGCAGGGAACAAGAAAAGACTATTGAATTAAATAGCATTTATTTCAATGCAAGAGGTCTGACAATATTTTAAGAACATCATTTTAACATTTGAAAATTTGAATCAGTAATCTAATCAGAAAATTCCAAACAACAGGAATTCTGCAGATGCTGGAAATTCAAGCAACATACATCAAAGTTGCTGGTGAACGCAGCAGGCCAGGCAGCATCTATAGGAAGAGGCGCAGTCGACGTTTCAGGCCGAGACCCTTCGTCAGGACTAACTGAAGGAAGAGTGAGTAAGGGATTTGAAAGCTGGAGGGGGAGGGGGAGATGCAAAATGATAGGAGAAGACAGGAGGGGGAGGGATGGAGCCGAGAGCTGGACAGGTGATAGGCAAAAGGGGATACGAGAGGATCATGGGACAGGAGGTCCGGGAAGAAAGACGGGGGGGGGGGTGACCCAGAGGATGGGCAAGAGGTATATTCAGAGGGACAGAGGGAGAAAAAGGAGAGTGAGAGAAAGAATGTGTGCATTAAAAAGAGTAACAGATGGGGTACGAGGGGGAGGTGGGGCCTAGCGGAAGTTAGAGAAGTCAATGTTCATGCCATCAGGTTGGAGGCTACCCAGACGGAATATAAGGTGTTGTTCCTCCAACCTGAGTGTGGCTTCATCTTTACAGTAGAGGAGGCCGTGGATAGACATGTCAGAATGGGAATGGGATGTGGAATTAAAATGTGTGGCCACTGGGAGATCCTGCTTTCTCTGACGGACAGAGCGTAGATGTTCAGCAAAGCGGTCTCCCAGTCTGCGTCGGGTCTCACCAATATATAAAAGGCCACATCGGGAGCACCGGACGCAGTATATCACCCCAGTCGACTCACAGGTGAAGTGATGCCTCACCTGGAAGGACTGTTTGGGGCCCTGAATGGTGGTAAGGGAGGAAGTGTAAGGGCATGTGTAGCACTTGTTCCGCTTACACGGATAAGTGCCAGCAGGGAGATCAGTGGGGAGGGATGGGGGGGACGAATGGACAAGGGAGTTGTGTAGGGAGCGATCCCTGCGGAATGCAGAGAGAGGCGGGGAGGGAAAGATATGCTTAGTGGTGGGATCCCGTTGGAGGTGGCGGAAGTTACGGAGAATAATATGTTGGACCCGGAGGCTGGTGGGGTGGTAGGTGAGGACCAGGGGAACCCTATTCCTAGTGGGGTGGTGGGAGGATGGAGTGAGAGCAGATGTACGTGAAATGGGGGAGATGCGTTTAAGAGCAGAGTTGATAGTGGAGGAAGGGAAGCCCCTTTCTTTAAAAAATGAAGACATCTCCCTCGTCCTAGAATGAAAAGCCTCATCCTGAGAGCAGATGCGGCGGAGACGGAGGAATTGCGAGAAGGGGATGGCGTTTTTGCAAGAGACAGGGTGAGAAGAGGAATAGTCCAGATAGTTGTGAGAGTCAGTAGGCTTATAGTAGACATCAGTGGATAAGCTGTCTCCAGAGACAGAGACAGAAAGATCTAGAAAGGGGAGGGAGGTGTCAGAAATGGACCAGGTAAACTTGAGGGCAGGGTGAAAGTTGGAGGCAAAGTTAATAAAGTCAACGAGTTCTGCATGCGTGCAGGAAGCAGCGCCAATGCAGTCGTCGATGTAGCGAAGGAAAAGTGGGGGACAGATACCAGAATAGGCACGGAACATAGATTGTTCCACAAACCCAACAAAAAGGCAGGCATAGCTAGGACCCATACGGGTGCCCATAGCTACACCTTTAGTTTGGAGGAAATGGGAGGAGCAAAAGGAGAAATTATTAAGAGTAAGGACTAATTCTGCTAGACGGAGCAGAGTGGTGGTAGAGGGGAACTGATTAGGTCTGGAATCCAAAAAGAAGCGTAGAGCTTTGAGACCTTCCTGATGGGGGATGGAAGTATATAGGGACTGGACATCCAAAATTCCAAAACTGTTTCAGTGATTGTCAGTGAAAGTTTTTAGATTTCTCTTGCTGAAAAATTACAAGGCAGCTTGAAAATTTGAACTGAATTTAATTAGAGAATTGATCTCCATATACATCATTCATAAATGGTGATCAATTAACAGCCGCTTAAAACTATTTTGTCTAACAAGATCCAATTCTCATTTGAGAGCATACCTTCATTTTTCTCAGCCTTGATTTGTTGTCATGGCACCAAGCTAAACAAGTAGCTGTTTCTTGCCTTTCAAGTGACTCTTCAACCTCTTTGGCTGTAAGAAACATATCAATATTCACCAAGTCCTACAAGAGAAAATAACCATAAAGATTATGTTCTAACTGGGAAAACAATGCAAAGACAATGAAAAGTTTAATTCATTATAGATTAAATATATTTTAGGAGGTCAAGGCATTGCTACTGTGTCTGAATGTCTAGGTGCAGTTTACACTCCAGTGAACTTCACTTCCCTATCCTCAGCTTATTAAAAGAATGGATTTTCACATCATGAGATGATTATTTTGGTATTACAAACTTCTAATCTGACTTTATTCACTTATACCCTTTATTCACACAAGCACAAAAACAACCAGACAACAAAATAATGCAGCAGTTAAGATAAATAATTGAGTAACAGTACAAAAATAACTAAACAGGTTGATTGATTTATCAGTAGGATAACCAACGCACTCATCAGGAAATACAGTATTGGGAAGTAATAGAAAGTGAGTCACAGACAAGGAGAAAATTTTATTTTTAAATTACTGAAATAGTAATGCAACATTGGTACCATTTGCTCCCAATTATTATTTGAAAATATTTCCTCAATTCAATTACACCCTCTAATGCCCTACCATTCACAGTACAAGCCCTATACCTCAGCATTTCTTAACTGCTCATTGGATAAGTACGTGGAGAGGAAAGTTTATGAGGGACTTGGACAAATGAGACTAGTGTAAGCAGGTACCTAGGCTAGCATGGATGAATTGGGTCAAAGGACCTGCTCTCTATTGCACTACTATAATGACTCTACATACCCACCATGCTCTGTGTGAGGAAAAAAAAACTGCCCTCAGGTCCCTTTAAATCTTTCCCAACTCACCTTAAACTTATGCAATCTTGTTTTCGACTTCCCTACCCTGGAAAAATGACTGTGCCCACTCACCTTATCTATGCCCCTCATGATTTTATAAACCTCTATCAGATCATGCCTTTGTGCCTTCACTCCAAGGGAAGTCGCCTAGTATCTAGTTTTTCCTCGTAATTCAAGCTCTCTAGCTCCAACAACATCTTATGAATTGTTTCCCTCCATCTAAATCACATCCTTGCATAAGGGTCACCCAAAACTTTAACAATTTCTTTTATCTCACAGAAACTGTTCAACCTGCTGAGTTTGTCAAAAGATCACCTTTTACTCTATCTTCCATTCATTGGCCCACTTTCCCAGTTGGTCTCAGCCTGCTCCTTCTGGCCAGGGAAGGAAGCAGACTGATCTCTCAAAAGAAAAACTTCCTTGACAATCATTGAAGAACCTAACACGACATAGCTCAACTCTTGCTCTGCTTACTATCATCTCCTTTGTTGAAATGAGACCCAATGCAAGGTTCAGGATCTTCAATTTAGATGGCCTAGGACCCAACATTTGTTCCAGGCAGCTGACATTAACAGCGCAAAATTAATCTGACTTAATTTTTGGATTGTATATGTTTCAGCTATCTCTTTAGCTACAGGTGTTCCCTTTAATTAGACTTTAATGATCCAATTATTAGACTAGAAATATTACCAGAGGTGCAGTGATCATCTCTTAGATTTCACTGTTTAAAATAGTTACTGGTCAAGAGAACATGGCACAAAATATCCTGACCAAGGAATGACTCTACCCTTCTGAAGGTGAGAGACCCGAACTGTACCTGGGACCAAGAATGTATCAATTCAGGTACTCAATTTCACGAACAATGAAAGAGATAATAGAAAACAATAGTGATATTTATAAGGAAATAAAGAAAAGTCATCTGTTACTAAAATGCTTCAGTTTTCTTTCATGCAAGCCTTTGATAACAACTTGTTTCTGGGTCTGAAGTGTACAAATACACATTTTTGATCAGAGGCAATGAAAACCACTACTTGATCCCCTGAAATAAATTGTATCCTGGTACAGTATTACTTTATTGGAGTCAAGAAAATAAATATAGTGGATTCTGGTTAATTGGTATACACAGAGATCAGTAGATTCTGGTCCAATTCAGGGGTTGCCCTAATTCACTGAAGTATCATGGAAATAGTTAAAAGGCATAACAAAGCCAAACTACTGTTTAACTGAGTAACAGATTATGCATTTAAACGAAATACAGAATAAATTAGAACACAATCAATACTGCTACAGTATTATGAAACTATTTATTACATCCGAATAGTTATCAATGGAAGAATTCGACACTGCCTTGTTCTTTTGATTGACTGTAAATGGAAAAAAAAGCACAGATAATGGAATGGATAAGGAGTTGTCTTCCTGCATAAGGTCAAAATACAAAAACAAAATTATCAAAAATCACTGCTTTTTGAATTAGCATCCATCAGCCCAAATGGATGATACACACACACAACTGACGCTATTTAAGAAGTGTATGCTTTGTAATGTCTTACAGCCATTTCTAGCATCTCCAAGCCTGAATGCTTGAAACCACAGTGAGCAAAACAGTTCTGAATTGTCTAGCTGCTTATTTCAAAGTACAAATTAAATTTACTATCAAGGTACATACTATATATGTCACCATATACAACTGAGATTCATTTTCCTGCAGGCATACTCAGCAAATCTATAGAATAGTAACTGTAACAGGAACAATGAAACATCAACTAGAGTATAGAAGACAATAAACTGCTAATGTAAATATAAATAAATAGTAATAGACTAGGAGAACCTGAAATAACAAGACAAGAGTCCTTAAAATGAGATCATTGGTAACTGAGTGTTATTAACCCCTTTGTTCAAGAGCCTGATGGTTGTGGGGTAGTAACTGTTCTTGAACCTAGTGGTGTGAGTCCTGAGGTTCTTGCATCTGATGGCAGCAGTGAGAAAAGAGCATGGCCTGGGTGGTGAGGATCTCTGATGATGGATACAGCTTTCCTACCACAGTGTTTCACATAGATGTGCTCACCGGCTGGGAGAGCTTTACCTGTGATGCAGCAGCCTGAATCCACGACATTTTGTTGGATTTTCTGTTCAAGGGCATTTGTGTTTCCATAGCGGGCACGATGCAGCTAGTCAATACACTCTCCACTACACATCTATAGAAGTTTGTCAACGTTTTAGATGTCATGCTAAATCTCTGCAGAATCTAAAGGATGTAGAGGTGCTGCTGTGCTTTCTTTGCAATTGCACTTATGAGTTGGATCCAGACAGGTCTTCTGAAATAATAACACCCAGGAATTTAAAGTTGCTAACCCTCTCCACTTCTGATCCCCCAGTGAGGACAGGCTCATTGACCCCTGGCCTTTCCATTTTTGTTCATTGTTTTCTGTTGCCGTTTAACCTTTCCAGATACTAGAAATATGTCATTTGATTTAATGGCTGAATAATGAGATGTCTCTACGTGTTATCCTTAATTTCCTTACCACTGTTATGCAGTCTACATGAAACACTGTCGCAGGAAAGCTACATCTATCATTAATCATTTCTCTTACTTACTCTTAATAATTTCTCCTTTGGCTCCTCCCACTTCCTCCAAACTAAAGGTGTAGCTATGGGCACCTGTATGGGTCCTAGCTATGCCTGTCTTTTTGTTGGCTTTGTGAAACAATCTATGTTCCAAACCTATTCTGGTATCCGTCCCCCACTTTTCCTTCGCTACATCGACGACTGCATTGGTGCTGCTTCCTGCACACATGCTGAGCTCGTTGACTTCATTAACTTTGCCTCCAACTTTCACCCTGCCCTCAAGTTTACCTGGTCCATTTCCAACACCTCCCTCCCCTTTCCAGATCTTTCTGTCTCTATCTCTGGAGACAGCTTATCTACTGATGTCTACTATAAGCCTACTGACTCTCACAGCTATCTGGACTATTCCTCTTCTCACCCTGTGTCTTGCAAAAATGCCATCCCCTTCTCGCAATTCCTCCGTCTCCGCTGCATCTGCTCTCAGGATGAGGCTTTTCTTTTCTTTCTTTCTTTTTAAATCTTTTTATTGAATAAGTATACAAAAAGGTAAGCCATATAGACACTAATACACTGTTAGAATATAATAAAATTACAGAAGATATTAATACAAAAAAAATACTACAATGTAATTTAAACATAACATACCAAGGTAACATAATAGTATACTAATTTTTATATATATATCAATAGAGAAAAGGAAAAAAAAACCCAAAAAAAACCCCACCGTGCAACTAACTAAAAGCAAAGCAAAGCAATGGGCTAACTTGAAACCAAATAGAGTTAAAAAACTTAAAATCACTCAATCCCGACCTCCATTAAAAACAGTAAAAAAACACAAGAAGGGTATATATTACATTAAATGAAAATATTGAATAAAAGATCTCCAAGTCTGTTCAAATTTAAATGAGGAGTCATAAAGATTGCTTCTAATTTTCTCCAAATTCAAGCATAATATCGTCTGAGCAAACCAAATAAAGGTAGTTGGAGCATTAAGCTCTTTCCAATGTTGTAAGATACATCTTTTCGCCATTAAAGTAAGAAATGCAATCATTCTACGGGCTGAAGGGGAAAGATTACTGGAAATTTTAGGTAGTCCAAAGATAGCAGTAATAGGGTGAGGAGAGATATCTATATTCAATACCTCGGAGATAATATTAATCGGAAAGAGTTCACTCTTACTAAGATTTAATTTATAACCTGAAAAAAGACCAAATTGTGCTAATAGCTCTAAAACAGCCGGGATGGATTTTTGGGGATTAGAAATATATAAAAGTAAATCATCAGCATAGAGTGATATTTTATGGGACTTTAAGCCCCGAGTTATCCCAGTAATATTTGGAGATTCTCGAATGGCAATTGCAAGAGGTTCTAATGCAATATCAAGTAATAAGGGACTAAGAGGACAACCTTGTCGAGTACCTCGAAAAAGAGGGAAAAAAGGTGAACTTAAAGAGTTAGTACGGACCGAGGCCACAGGAGAATGATATAACAACTTAATCCAGGATATAAATTTCGAGCTAAAATTAAACATTTCAAGCACCTTAAATAAATAAGGCCATTCTACTCTATCAAAAGCTTTCTCAGCATCTAAAGAGATAACACACTCAGGAACATTTTGTGAGAGAGTATAAACAATATTTAACAGTGTGCGAATATTATAAAAAGAGTAACGACCTTTAATAAAACCCGTTTGATCTTCCGAAATAATAGAAGGAAGTACTTTTTCTAATCTATTTGCTAATAACTTAGAAAAAACTTTAGAATCAACATTTAATAAAGATATTGGTCTATAAGATGCACATTGAGCAGGATCTTTATCCTTCTTTAATATTAGAGAAATTGACGCTCTATTGAAAGATTCAGGAAGTTTACCAAGTTTTAATGAAGCCTCAAAAACCCTACAGAACCAAGGGATTAATGAAGGAGCAAAACATTTATAAAATTCTACGGTAAACCCATCAGGGCCAGGAGCTTTCCCCAAATTCATAGAGAAAATAAAATTCTTAATCTCATCCGTGGTAATGGGAGTATCTAACATAGAAGACATATCCTGTGAAATCTCAGGGAAGTCTAAATTATCTAAAAAATCATTCATATATTTAGAATCTCGAGGAGACTCTGATTGATATAAGGAAGAGTGAAAATCACAGAAGGTTTGATTAATCCCCACATGATCAAGTATCAGTCGATCATTTTGGTTATAAATCTGATTAATTTGAGATTTAGCATAATTAGACTTCAGTTGATTAGCCAACAGTTTGCCAATTTTGTCACTGTGTACATAAAATTCACTTCTTGTTTTCTTTAATTGGTTTACAATCGAGGACGAGAGTAATAAACTGTGTTCCATTTGAAGTTCAGTTCTTTGTTTATATAACTCCTCAGAAGGAGCTATAACATATTTCTTATCAATTTCCTTAATCTTGTCCACAATTACCAACTCCTCCTGCTTCAGCTTCTTCCTCAAAGCAGCAGAATACAAGATAATCTGACCACGAATATAAGCTTTAAAGTGTCCCAAAGAATGTTGACAGAAATATCCTCTGTATAGTTAATTGTAAAAAAAAATCAATCTGTTCATTCATAAAGTTAACAAAGTCCGAGTCCTGAAGCAACAGCGAATTAAAACGCCATTGTCTATTATTTTGTATATTGGCCAGAATTTTAATAGAAAGCTTAAGTGGAGCATGATCCGAAATGGTTATAGAGTCATAATCACATTTAATCACTGAGGAAATAAGACGAGAATCAATAAAGAAATAATCAATTCTTGAATAGGAATGGTGAACATGTGAAAAAAAAGAAAAATCTTTTTCCTGAGGATGCAAAAAACGCCAAATGTCTGTCAACCCAGAATCAGAGAGGAATGAATTAATCAAAGTTGCAGATTTATTAGGTAAGGTCCGTAGAGGAGCCGAACGGTCCAAAGCTGGAGACAAACAGGTATTAAGATCTCCGCCCCAGATCAATGAAAACTCATTCAAATTCGGAAACTGATTAAATAATGATTTATAAAATTCCAGACAGTCCATATTAGGAGCATAAACATTAACCAAAACTACTTTTTTATTAAATAGTAAACCACTAACCAATAGAAATCTACCATTCGGATCAGAAATAATATCATGTTGTATAAAAGTAACTGAGGAGTCTATGAAAATAGAGACGCCTCGAATCTTAGCATTGGAGTTCGAATGAAACTGTTGTCCCTTCCAGAATTTAAAAAAACGTAGTCTATCCCCCCTCCGCACATGGGTCTCTTGTAAAAATAAAATTTGTGCTTTAAGTCTCCGGAACACTTTAAAAACTTTTTTCCTTTTAATAGGATGATTAAGACCATTAGTATTCCAGGAGACAAAATTAATAATAGACTCCATAAACCCTAAAGTCAACCCGCAACAAGGAGGATTGACGATAGGCTCAACCCACGAACCCGGAAAGGGAACAGAACATACAAGAGATACCGGGAAGAAGAACGCAACCAATACTTCAATAATGTATATAGCCCAAGAAGAAAGAAACTAAAACGTGAAGCCCCTCCCACCACCCCGCACCCCATGACCCCAAGGCTAAATCTAACGCAGACCAGCCCGAAAGAAGCAAGCACTAAAACTACCCCCATGACTTCCGGTATACGCTCCCTAAAAAAAGTGTAAATATAAAAAAGATCAGCTGATTATAAAACAGTAAAAGAATAAAAAAAAGATAGCTCAATTAAAATAAACACATAACAGAATAAAAGCCAGAAAATATAAAAAAAACCCGCAATAAACCCCAGACCCATGAGTAAACAAAACAACAAAAAAAATGAGATTATTAACATAAACTAGTTATAAAAACCTACAAAACAAAATAGATTTTTAAAAAACTACAAAATTTAAGGGCACAAAGGAAATACGTAAAATGACGATGAGGAAGTAACCACCCAGAATCCCCTGGGAAAAAGAAAGAAATGACGCAGTTAAAAAGAAAGTTTAGCAACCATATTAAATAATCAAAAATAAACTTTTCTGCCCAAATAGGGCAAAAAAAAATTAAGACCGTCAAATTCACAGCCTCCAATCAACGGAGATAGTTAAAATATTACGATTAAGATGTTGAAGGTGAAAATTGATCCAGATAACTCTGGGCATCCGATGGAGATTCAAAAAAACGGAGGGCTCCATCCAACGTACGAATCCTTAAACGTGCAGGGTAAAGCAGCGCTGGTTTTAAATCCATCTTGTAGAGTTCCGACATCACAGATCTATAACGAACCCGTTGATCCCGGATTGGTTTACTGAAATCCTCCACGAATCGGAACTTAAGATCCAGAAAATCAATGTAACCTTTAGATCGAAAGAAACGAAACAGTTTCTCCTTGTCTTGAAAGTAATGAAAACGTAAAATGACATGTCTAGGTTTATCTGACCTAGGCGAGTATGATGGAACTCTGTGAACACGATCCAATAACGGTGGTTGGTCAGGAAATACAGTAGGAAAAGCATCTTTTAAAAGTTGAGAAAAATACTTCATAGGGTTATCGGATTCAACAGCTTCACGCACCCCAATCATTCGAAGATTCTGCCGTCGCATTCTAGATTCTAAGTCAGAGTTTTTAAAGGTCAGAAAGTCGAGTTTCTTCTTCATTACATTAATTGTTTCTTCGATTTTCTCCATCTTGAGCTCACTTTGTTGCGTGGATTTTTGAAGATCAGATATAGCCGACCGATGTTCCGTAATAGATATCTGTATCTTCTCGATTGAATCAGCAACTTTCTGGAAACTAGTTGAAATTTCCGCACAAATCAGCTCCGTAACAGAGGTTGAAATTTCCCTTTGAATTAGCTCCGATATAGCTTTCAAAGTCACCGGTGGTTCAGTCGGAGGGAAATCAGTACCTTTCGGTCTAACCGGAGGATTGCCATCCTTCCCGTTTTTTCCATTCTTAGACATAGCAGACCTTAAACGCATCCAATTATCGGAGAGCCCAATTTGTTTCAAAGTATTGTAAAAGTTGATGCCTTAATGGTTAATTAAAATATAGCTGATCATAAGAAGAAAAACTCAGAGGTAATGGAGCGAGTCAAGAACGCGACTTCACTCCATGAGCGCTACCGGAAGTCCCCCCGGCTTTTCATTCCAGGACGAGAGAGGTGTCCTCCTTTTTTAAAGAAAGGGGCTTCCCTTCCTCCACCATCAACTCTGCTCTCAAACGCATCTCTCCCATTTCACGCACATCTGCTCTCACCCCATCCTCCTGCCACCCTACTAGGAATAGGGTTCCCCTTGTCCTCACCTACCACCCCACCAGCCTCCGGGTCCAACATATAATTCTCCGTAACTTCCGCCACCTCCAACGGGATCGCACCACTAAGCACATCTTTCCCTCCCCCACCCCCACCCCCGGCTTTCCGCAGGGATTGCTCCCTGCGCGACTCCCTTGTCCATTCGTCCTCCCCCATCCCTCCCCACTGATCTCCCTCCTGGCACTTATCCTTGTAAGTGGAACAAGTGCTACACATGCCCTTACACTTCCTCCCTTACCACCATTCAGGGCCCCAGACAGTCCTTCCAGGTGAGGCAACACTTCACCTGTGAGTCGGCTGGGGTGATATACTGCATCCGGTGCTCCCGATGTGGCCTTCTATATATTGGCGAGACCCGACGCAGACTGGGAGATGGTTTTGCTGAACACCTACGCTCTGTCCGCCAGAGAAAGCAGGATCTCCCGGTGGCCACACATTTTAATTCCACATCCCATTCCCATTCTGATAGGTCTATCCACAGCCTCCTCCACTGTAAAGATGAAGCCACACTCAGGTTGGAGGAACAACACCTTATATTCCGTTTGGGTAGCCTCCAACCTGATGGCATGAACATTGACTTCTCTAACTTCCACTAATGCCCCACCTCCCCCTCGTACCCCACCTGTTATTTATTTATATATACACATTCTCTCTCTCTCTCTCCTTTTTCTCCCTCTGTCCCTCTGACTATACCCCTTGCCCATCCTCTGGGTTCCCCCCCCTTCCCCTTTTCCATCTCCCTGGGCCTCCTGTCCCATGATCCTCTCGTATCCCTTTTGCCAATCACCTGTCCAGCTCTTGGCTCCATCCCTCCCCCTCCTGTCTTCTCCTATCATTTTGGATCTCCCCCTCCCCCTCCCACTTTCAAATTTCTTACTAGCTCTTCCTTCAGTTAGTCCTGATGAAGGGTCTCGGCCCGAAACGTCGAGTGTACCTCTTCCTAGAGATGCTGCCTGGCCTGCTGCGTTCACCAGCAACTTTGATATGTGTTGCATCTATCATCAGGGACACCCATCACCTACGACATGTTCTCTTCTCATTGCTGCCATCAGGAAGAAAGTACAGGAACCTCAGGGCTCACCACCAACCATCAGGCTCTTGAACCAAAGGGGATAACTCCACTCAACATCACTTGCCTATCACTGAAATATTCACACAACCTGTGGACTCACTTTCAAGGAGTCTTGATCTCACGTTCTCAATATTTATTGCTTATTTATTATTTCCTTGTGTATTTGCAAAGTTTGTCTCGGGTGCAACCGGATGAACACCCAAGTTGTTGTGGTCTTTTATCAATTCTACTATGGCTATTAATCTATTGTGGATTTATTGAGTATGCCTGCAAGAAAATGACTCTCAAGGTTGTATATGGTGACATATATGCACTTTGATAATAAATTTACATTGTACTTTGAAAATAATGTCAGGCAATTCACTTCCTTGTTTTGTATCAAAACTGCCCAGCCTGGTAAAGGTTAGCCAAATGGAAAGTTCCTCAGTTTTTCTCTCCCCAATGGTACCTTTCCTACAGCTCTAATCTGTATGTCACAGCTTTTTACATGGTGGTTCATCTGTCCAGTCATCAAGATCATTTCATCAACTACTACTCATCACAATGCTGACTCCATCTTACAGATAGTTGTTTGGTTTGATTCATCAGCCCCCCCCCTCCCCCAGCCCCAGCCACTCACAACCTCCAACCATCCAGTTTTCCCTTCCCTACCTCCCGAAAGTCTGCCAGTCAGAAACATTAATTTCGTTTCATATATTCCTGACCTACTGTACTTGCACTATGGTTCTCTACTCTTGTTCCATATACTGTACCTGCTTTCAACTCCTACCCCACACTCTCCTTTAGGAAAATTAAAAATAATTCAAGAATTAACTCATTTAAAAGCTAATTATTAAACTATTTGCTCCAGATATCTAAACAGCTCATGAATTTTTTTTTACAGTTTCACTCAAGTAACTCCACCTTCACACTATGTACCTGATCAACTCAAATGCTTTTTGAAGTAGCTCAGTTTACCAATGAGTAATGTAAAACCAGAAGAATCAATTCCATACTGAGTGCAGATCCATGTAATGGAAATAATCAAGATGTGCCATTAACGATATTTTGCGGAGCACCAACAATTCCACATGGTTTCTCATTTTCTTTCAAATACAGGAAATGAAAGTTCAAAAGCACTGTTACCAAAACAAAGTTAGAGCTCTTTAAATATTCCTGAAAACAGTTAAGCAGGAACTCTTGGATGTAATCAGTACAATGTGTTCATAAACAGTTGCTTTCAAAGTTATACATTTTTTTTCAATGTTTGTTCAAAAGTTGCCTTATTTGTCCTTCAAATAGCCAAAATAAACTTAAAACATCTGTTTGGAATTAAAATTCATGCAATATTACATCTGTGGCAGTCTCAAAAATTTGTACTCCAGTATAATACTACAGGCAAATCATCCCCAGGACAAAAAGAATGTGGCATTAATTATCTCCCCTCCATATCTTTTCACCCAGTACCAGTACCCATAAAATTAGGTTAAAATTATTAACTTTCCCTGATCAGTAATAGCACACTCATCTCTGAAGCATTAGCTGATAACATACTCCAAATAGCCAAACATGCAATTACATCTGACACCTCAGTGAGGGAGCACCAGACTGCCAGAAGTACCACATTCTTGTTGAGATATTTTACCAGGAATTAATTTCCTGCTTGGATAGATATCCTCCAAGATGACCACAACCTTGTCGTGGTGTGGAGCTTGAGTGCCTCAATGATCCAGAGAGCTATGTTGGCTGGAGTCAGGGCTTTATGCTTTAACTCTTGGTAGGGTGATACATGCCAAACAGGTCAAAGGGTAGAGGGCAGATTAAGAGTGGTCCACCAGTCCGCCAGATTCAGAAGTTCAGCTCAAGGCTAACAACCCAGACTGGTAAAACGAAATTGTTATGAAAACAGCAATTAAGAATCCTCCTACGTCTGGGTGCATGGTATTCCTGAGACTCCACCTGATACTTACATGACTGACAGTAGTGAAAACTTAAGAGGATGCTACTGACACAATGGAGGAAGGCCTGAACACAGCCAGAGATAGAGGACCTTCATTACTGCCCTAAACGCCAGTGGTGTAATGGGCAGTAATGAAGTTAGCTAGGTATCACTTCCAGTGGTGGAATGATAAAAAGAACTGAACTGAAAAATGGTGGCTACATGCAGATTTGCTAGGATCTGCTGAGAAATGCTTAATGATTTGGGTAGATGATTACTCATTCCACACAGATGTTGCCTAAACCTGAATATTTCCAGACATGTTATGACATTTATGACATGTTAAGACATTTATGACATGTTAAGAAGTCCACTGTATAATGCTACTGGTGCTTCATATTATTATTGACTTTTGTCAATAGATTTTAAATTTCACCAAAACACATGGTTCATTTAGCACCAAGTTTACCCCTCTCCTTGCTCACAATACAAGAATCGAAACTGTCATGACTTCAGCATCATATCAAACTTGTTGACTTGCACTGGCTCCAGATCCAGAGTATTACATTTTAAAAAAGAAATTATACTTGCACCCAACATCTAACATTTCAAATCTCTACATTCCTAAAAAAATTGTGGTACTCCAATTCAGATCTCTAGCTGATCCCCAATTTCCACTGCTCTAGCAGAAGCAGCTATGCATTTTTGAATTCTCTCCTTTCAAGGAATTCCAGGATACCTATTGCTTTCAATGAGCTTTTGATCATTCGTCTAACAACCTTGCGACTTAGAGTAGCTCTGCCATTTTTTCTTGATAAATTATTCAATTGTATTGTGATACAGTAAAAAAAAAGCTCGACTTGCACACTGTTCATAGAGATCAAGTTCAAGTTAATGGACGTTCAACCTTATTCAAGTATACTGCAAACAAATCAATGTTCCTCTGGACTAAGGCACACAACACTGTACATAACTCACCAATACATAACAAAGTTAAAGCCAGAGTAAATTTTATTATCAAAGTACATACATGTCACCATATAACCTTGAGATTCATTTTCCTGTCGGCATACTTAACAACTCTATAGAATAGTAACTATAACAGGATCAATGAGAGATCACAACCTAATATTACTACCAATAAATTAACAAATAATAATGTGTATTTATGACATGTTAAGAAGTCCACTGTATAATGCTACTGGTGCTTCATACATCAGGAATTCTGCAGATGCTGGAAATTCAAGCAACACATATCAAAGTTGCCGCCTGGCCTGCTGCGTTCACCAGCAACTTTGATGTGTGGTGCTTCATACATGATGAGAGCTGCATGATGCCAGGGAGTTCAGCAGTCTCACAGCCTGGGGAAGAAGCTGTTTCCCATCCTAACAGTCCTTGTCCTAATGCTGTGGTACCTCCTGCCTGATGGTAGGGGGCCAACAAGGTTGTTGGACAGATGGCAGAGATCATTGACAATGCCAAGGGACCTGTATACACAGTGCGCCAGATAAATATCTCTGATGGGTTAAAGAAAGGCCATAATGATCTTCTCAGCAGTCCTTACAACCCTTTGTAGAGACTTGTAGTCAGGTGCCTTGCAATTCCTGTACCATATGTTGATGCAGCTGGTCAGGACACTAACTGGTGCTCCTGTAAAATCTGGTTAGAATGCTCACCTCAATGGAAGTGGAGATGCTGCTGTGCCTTTTAGACTAAGGAGGTGGTTTTGAGGAACCATGTAAGATCATCCATTATGTGCACTCCCAGAAGCTTGGTGCTCCTAACCTTCTCCATGGAGGGGCCACTTATGTACAGTGAGGATGGTCAGCCTGCACCTTCTTAAAGTACACAATCATCTCTTTAGTCTTGTCCATGTTAAGACTCAAGTCATTGTGCCTGGATCATTCTACCAGCCACTCTACCTCCTCGCTGTATGCTATCTTGTCATCATTGATGAGGCACTGTCGTATCAACAGTAAACTTGATGATTCAGTTTGAACTGGATCTAGCAATGCAATCATAAGTTAGCGACGTAAATAGTAGCTGGCTGAGCACACAGACATGGATTGGGGGGGGAGGGGCAGCGCTCAGTGGGCTGAAGCTAGAGATGTTGCTGCTGCCATGGACTGACTGTGGTCTTTCTGTTAAAAAGTTCAAGATCCAGTTAGAGAGAGAGAGAGAGTTGTGAAGACCCAACAAGCACAGTTTACCTACCAGCTTCAGAGGAATGACCATATTGAAAGGCAAGCTAAAGTCAATAAACAGCATCCTGGCGTACAAGGCACAATTTTCCAGGAGAGACAGGACAGAGTGGAGTGCAGAGGCTACAGCATCATCAGTGGACCAGCTTGAGTGATAAGCAAACTGGAAAGGGTCCAATGTAGCAGAAAGATAAGTTTTAGTGCGATCCAAAACCAGCCACTGAAAGCACTTCATTATTGTTGAGGTCAGTGCCACTTTACAGTAGTCATTAAGGCAGGTTACTTTTGTCCTCATGGGCAACGGGATGATGGTGGCTTCTCTTAAGCCTGCAGGGACAGTGAACTGTTCCGGAGAGATGTTGAAAATGTCATTTAGAATCTTTGCTAACTGAGCATCATAGACCCTCAGCACCTGACCAGGTATGTTATCAGGCCTGCAGCTTTATGTGAGTTAATCCTGGCTGGGGTCTTCCACACATCAGTAGCAACCAGAGTGCCTATGCCTTGGGGGCTGGGGGACCTTCCTTACCAACACTTCATTCCATGCATCAAACTAAGGGCAACAGACATTCAGCCTATCAGCAAGAGAGACATCACAGTCATCGACGTGCAAGATGGACTTGTGGTTCATTATGGTCTACCACATGCACCTTGTGTCTCTGGTTTCACAGAAATGGCTGTATATTCTCTGAATAATCCCACTTTGTCTTCCTGATGGCATGAGAAAACACAGCTTTTGTTGACATGAAAGCTGTCTTATTCCCCCAGTCCGAAGGCAGCATCCTGATCTCTCAGCAGTGCTCAGACCTTTGCTATGGCCTCACATACAGTAGATGTAACAATGACATTCTAAATGCACTTCTCTATATAGCCAGTCAGAGATCCCACATAATCATCAATGTTAATGTGATGGTCATAAGTAGCCACTTTCTTGAGCATATTTTAATCTGTGTTTTCAAAACAATTCATTACAACAGTACATTGAGGTAGTACAGGTAAAGCCATAACAGAGTGCAGAATAAAGTGTAACAGCTACTGAGAAACTGCACTGCAGGTAGAAGGTGCAAGTTTATAATGGAATAGATTATGAGGTCAAGAATCCATCTATTGTACTGCAGAACCATTCAATCGTCTTATAACAGTAGGGTAGATGATATCTTTGAGCCTGGTGGTATATGCTTTTGCATATTTTTTATCTTCTGCCCAATCAGATGGGAAGAAAAGAGAATGCCCAGGTTGGATGGAAATTTTGATTAAGATGGCTGCTTTAGTGAGGCAGAGGCAAGTGTAATCCATGGCGGGGAGTCTGGTTCCTGTGATGTGCTGAGTTGTGCCACATCTCTCTGCTGTTTTTTCAGATCATGGGCAGAGCAGTGTCATAAGACTGGATGATTTCTATGGTGCATCAATTAAAATATGTGAGGGTCAAAAGGGACACACCAAATTTATTTAGCCTCCTGAAGTACAGGCACCAGTGACCATGGCATCTTTGTGGTTGGACCACAACAGGTCCTTGGTAATGTTCACTCCTCGGAACTTGATGCCCTCAACTTCAGGACTTTTGATATAAACAGGAGCAGGTGCACTGCACCACATGGTTCATTGTGGTAGTGGTGTCACTACCTCTCCTTACTATTTGTGGTCTTTGTCAAGGTCCTGATTGATTCACAGGTCAGGAGGAAGGTCTTGGCCTGAAATGTTTATTTCCTTTCATTGATGCTGCCTGACACACTGAGTTCCTTTAGCAATTTGTGTGTTGCTTAGATCTCCAACATCTGCAGAATCTCTTGTATTCCATCTTCCATCCAGCCACACTGCAGTCTTCAGGACTCAATAGTGAATTCAGCAATTTCAGAAAACCAGCCTTTCCAGTTTGTTTCACATCTGGTCTGTCCTGACAGCTGATCTACCTCAAATGTTTGCTCAGCTTTGTTTCTAGTTGCTACCTGATCTACTAGAATCTCCATTATTCTTTTATTAGACACCTTGCAACTTGCATCTCTGTTAGTGTTTGCTCTCACTCCTATCGTCAGTCATCTCTATTCACACCTCCTGCAGACAAATTAGCTTTTATTAAAATAAGCATTCACTAGCAGCTCCAACAGCATGTGGGTCAAATGGATCACTTTAGTATCCACTCTATCATTAATATTTTCTTTCTTCCTACACGACCCTAACTTTTCTTTGCAACTTAAACTGTGCACTTCTTTGGGTTTTGATAAAGTGTCAGGGCCAACAACTTTAAATCAACTATTCTCCCCGACCCATGAAGCATTTCCAGCATTTGCTGCTTTCATTTCAGAATTTTCAGCATCTCTATGCATTTGCTTTTTGACAACAAAATGGAAGTTGTCATTTTAGAACTGGTAGGAAAACTTCATATGAACAACAGCTTCAATGCAAATCTGCAATGTCATTGTGCTTTTTTGAGAGCAAAGATGTTGAGAATAGCAATCCTGTAATATCTTATGATTATAAAAAGATAAACCAGAGATCAGTATAAGTGTTAACCTTTTACTGCAGGTTCAACTGGCAATTAGTGCACTATGTTAGAAATGGGACTAGGACAATCTGCATCATCTCACCAGTCTGCTCCACCATTCAATATCATTGTACATTTTGTGTGTAATATACATTCTGCATTGTCTGTACCTATGATACTGTTGCAAGCAAGCTTTGTATCTCACTATACTTGTTCACTTGACAATAAACTTGACTTAACTGATTCAACGACACTTTCCTGCTCTGACCCCATATCCCTCAACACCCTGCCAGTTTCAATGCCTGTCAGTCATCACTTTGATGATGTTCAATGATCAGAGGTGGAGAATTCCAAACAAGTGTTTTTCTCTGACGTTCCATTTGATCTCACTCTGAAGTAGGCAAACCCTTATTTTAAATACCAATGCAAGGGAAATATCCTATCAGTGTTACCCTCCAACTGCAGTAATATTATTTTATTAACAGTCAATGTGAAATCAATGGTGAGCTACCGTTTCCGTGATGGCAATAACAGAGCAGTAAAAATCATCCAGTCGCTTGTAGGGATAGGGATTTGCAAGTCACGAAGCACCTCTCCTGCACCGCAATGTCTTAGAAAAAGAAAGCATGCAAATAATCTCATTAATTTGAAAAAATGTCTCAAGATTCATTGACATACAGAATTAAGCTAATTAAAACCACTTTGGCTGGGGTTGGGAGTGGAAGAAAGCTAAAATTAATCATTTAAGTAATTGTAGATAAGAAGTGACACCAACATATCAGAGATGAAATTAAAGAGCATTTTAACCATCCCCACAAACTTGAGTACAAGAATATATTATGGAGGTGTGAACACCAGGAAATCTGCAGATGCTGGAATTTCAAGCAACACACATAAAAAATGCTGGTGAACGCAGCAGCCCGGCAGCATCTATAGGAGAAGTACAGTCGACGTTTCAGGCCGAGACCCTTCATCAGGACTAACTGAAAGAAGAGATAGTGAGAGATTTGAAAGTGGGAGGGGGAGGGGGAGATCGGAAATAATAGGAGAAGACAGGAGGGGGAGGGATGGAGCTAAGAGCTGGAAAGTTGATTGGCAAAAGGGATAGGAGGCTGGAGAAGGGAGAAAATCATGGGAAGGGAGGCCTAGGGAGAAAGAAAGTGGGGGGGGGGGCCAGAATGGGCAAGGAGTATAGTGAGAGAAACAGAGGGAGAAAAAGGAGGGGGGGGAATAAATAAATAACGGATGGGGTACGAAGGGGAGGTGGGGCATTAACAAAAGTTAGAGAAGTCAATGTTCATGCCATCAGGTTGGAGGCTACCCAGACGGAATATAAGGTGTTGTTCCTCCAACCTGAGTTTGGCTTCATCTTTACAGTAGAGGAGGCCATGGATAGACATGTCAGAATGGTAATGGGACGTGGAATTAAAAGGTGTGGCCACCGGGAGATCCTGCTTTCTCTGGCGGACAGAGCATAGGTGTTCAGCGAAATGGTCTCCCAGCCTGTGTCAGGTCTCGCCTATAGAAGGCCGCATCGGTAGCACTGGACGCAGTATATCGCCCCAGCCAACTCACAGGTGAAGTGTTGCCTCACCTGGAAGGACTGTTTGGGGCCCTGAATGGTGGTGAGGGAGGAAGTGTAAGGGCATGTGTAGCACTTGTTCCACTTACAAGGATAAGTGCCAGGAGGGAGATCGGTGGGAAGGGATAGAGGGGACAAATGGACAAGGGAGTCCTGTAGGGAGCGATCCCTGCAGAAAGCAGAGAGAGTGGGGAGGGAAAGATGTGCTTAGTGGTGGGATCCTGTTGGAGGTGGCAGAAGTTACTGAGAATTATATGTTGGACCCGGAGGCTGGTGGGGTGGTAGGTGAGGACAAGGGGAACCGTATTCCTAGTGGGGTGGCGGGAGGATGGGGTGAGAGCAGATGTGCATGAAATGGAAGAGATGCGTTTGAGAGCAGAGTTGATGGTGGAGGAAGGGAAGCCCCTTTCTTTAAAAAAAGGACATCTCCTTCGTCCTGGAATGAAAAGCCTCATCCTGAGAGCAGATGCGGCGGAGACGGAGGAATTGCGAGAAGGGGATGGCGTTTTTGCAAGAGACAGGGTGGGAAGAGGCATAGTCCAGGTAGCTGTGAGAGTCCATAGGCTTATAGTAGACATCAGCAGATAAGCTGTCTCCAGAAATAGAGACAGAAAGATCAAGAAAGGGGAGGAAGGTGCTGGAAATGGACCAGGTAAACTTGAGGGCAGGGTGAAAGTTGGAGGCAAAGTTAATGAAGTTAACGAGCTCAGCATGCGTGCAGGAAGCAGCGCCAATGCAGTCATCGATGTAGTGAAGGGTGGGGGACAGGTACCAGTATAGGCTTGGAACATGGATTGTTCCACAAAGCCAACAAAAAGGCAGGCATAGCTGGGACTCATATGGGTGCCCGTGGCTATACTTTTAGTTTCGAGGAAGTGGGAGGAGCCAAAGGAGAAATTATTAAGAGTAAGGACTAATTCCACTAGATGGAGTAGAGTGGTGGTAGAGGTATAACATGGGATTTCAATTGCTTCGGGCAGTTTACAGTTGACGTGCAGCCCTATACTTCAAGGTGAAGTGTGTATTTACAGAGACAAGCACAGTAACAACTCATTTCAATACACGTTTATAATTCAGCAGTGTCAAACAGAATATGATAAAAAATCACACTAGTAGTAATGCAAGCTGAAAGTCAGAAATACCATTTAATAAGAAAAACCCATGAAGTGAGTTTGCAGCAAAGGATCATGCATCCAACAATGTACAATCTGTCTCACTGTGACAGTTTATAGTAGTACAAAGAGCTCTGCAGGGAAATCTATTGTTCATACTGCCCTAAACAGATAATTACTTAGATTTCAGAGTCACTAAATTAACATAAAAAGGGGTTGCGAGCATTACTTAATAAACTCCTATTACTGAACTAATACATTTTATAAATATTTTGAAAGAATAAACATTCACCCTCTGACAAATCATTTGAATAAATTCTCAATGCTATTCTAAGATTTTCTTTTGGGGAGGGGGTCAAGAGAATGGGGAAGATGGAAACAACAATGCATTTCTTTTCCAGACTACTGTGAACTAATTTTTAATGTACTAATGTCTTCACCTTCTGCATATTTGATCTAACTTCTGCATTTCTTTACTTCATTATACTTCATATTCAGTCCAGGAAGATCAGGTCAAACAACCAAGCAGGTAATCTATGTAAGAGTGTGCATACTGGACAGACAGGCAACATTCTACTGTGAGGAATCACCTTCATGCTCTCAAAGGGGGGAAGAAATCACAAAATCCTAAATAGCAAGGTGGCATGTCTAGTCACAAGGAAAGTACTAATTAACTGATCTCTTCCAAATGGGATTAACCATGGTACAAAAAAACAGAAACGTAGCATGATTTAAGCCAGTTCAAATGAACAGAAGTTGCCATCAGGAAATTCTGTCCAGAGTACAACATAACACACAAATACAAAGTCAGATTTAGAATTTCTCCAGTAACAATTCAACATCACAAATAAAGAAAGGCATGTAGATTATGTCCTTCACAATGCTTCATGACATCTAAGCAAATTAAAGTGAATGGATTTCATTTGGAGTTGCAACAATATAATTGGCAACAGTTTAAGAAGCCAATTTATACAAAGCAAGGCTTCAGGTGCCAAATTAACGCAACTAAATAATGCTTGTATTGCAAATGGAAATTGTCAGTAAGGTAAACCATATTTGTATTGTATTTAAGTTGATCAGAAAGAACTGCAGATGCACAGATCAATTAAAAAACTAAGAAACCAATGTCAGATACAGTCTGACAATAATGAGAAGTAATTTCTTCTGATGGTCACAAATCCTACCCAGAGATCTGTGGAGGCAGAAATAATCGAATACATTCAAGGCTGAGAATGATATGAGACAAACAGACAGACACAGAGCGATGTGGCTAAAAAAGATCAGCATCATCTTGCTAAACAGTATATCAGCCTTACTGGGTCACAAGGCCGATTTTTAGTCATGTTATTTATGTTCTTTAAACGATGTTAAAACAATACTCAGCTGAAATCAACATTGATACACTCTTGATATACATTTTACCCCATACAAAAATGTTGAAAAAAAGTAGTTTACAATATGATTAATATGTTGGTTTTGATTTTCCAAAATTCATCAGATTCCATGAAGATTCTAATGGACTGAAAAATAGCAAATGTAAATCTTTGATCAAAAAGCAGGAAACAATATGTTTTTTTAAACACGTATCAAAGAGGAAATATTAGATGCCATCACTCATTTAAATAAGTCATAGTCATACTTCATTGATCCCGGGGGAAATTGGTTGAATAACTTGCTCTTTCTGTTTTTATTCTGGGCTTCTGGGCTTCTGGGCACAAGTTAATTTGACACAAGCATTATAACCGCCGACATTAAATCAAAATAAAATCTCTGTAAAAGATAAATTCAATCAAGTCTGCTACGCTATAACTTTGATATAGACTCAGAGCAATAAAGCGTAAAAACATGTCCTTTATCCCATACCAACCAAGATGCTGTCCAACGCTAGACCCATTTCCCCAAACCTAACCTTTTGGCCCATGCCAATAACCTTTTCTATGTACATGTCCAAATGTCTTTCAGTGTTGCAACTGTATTCATCTCCAACATCTCTGACAGCTCATTCCATATATTTACCACCCTTCAAGTGAAAAACTTTCCCCTCAGAGCTTGTTCAAATAGTCCTCTTCTTACCTTAAACCTATGTCCTCTAGTTTTAGATTCCCTTCCTTGTGTAAAAAAGCTGCAACTATTCACCTTGTCTATTACGGTCACCCCTCAATTCCAATGCTTCAGTGCCAGCCTATCTCGGGGGAGACCGCAGATGCTGCAATCTGGAACAACAAAGTACAGGAGGGACTCAATTGGTCATGGTTTCAACCCAAAATCTCTAGAATTTATTTCCTCTCACAGATGCTGCATGACCCACTGAGTTCCGCTAGTATATTGTTTGCTAGTTGTTCCAGCCTATCTACACTCTCCTTATAACTCGAGCCCGTCCAGTCTCATTGACAACCTAGTGAAACTTTTATACACCCTCTTGAGATTAATCACAACCATCCTGTGGTATGGTGACCAGAGTGTGGTCTCACCAATGTCTTGCTCGTTGTAACACGATGTCCCAACTCTTGTGTTCAATGCTCCATCTGATGAAGATATGTGCCATACAGCTTGTTCACCATCTTGTCAAGTTACTGTCTGCAAACTTATGAGCCCCTGTAGGTGATTTATTTTCTTTTAAATGATTCAAAAGGATCTGTCCTGGGACCAGCATGCAAGTGTAATTACAAAGAAGACAGAGCAGAACCTTTTCTTTATTAGGAGTTTGCGCACATCATCTAAAGCTTTTACAAGCTTCTATCCATTGTACATCGACAGACATTTGTAAGTGTTTTAGATGTCATGCTGAATCTGTTCAAACTTCTAAGTAAAGGCACTGCTCTGCCATGTTGTCAATGAACTGAAGTATGGCATTTGAGCTGTATTTAGCCTGCCAGTCATAAGTGTAAAGCAAGTGGAGCTGATGTCAGGATACAACTGGTTGCATCATGGCTTGGTATGCCCAAATGGAAACACCTGCTAAAAGTGGTGGATACAACCCAGTCCATCACAGGAGAATCCCTCTTCGACATCAAGCACATCTACAAGCATGGTTGCTACAAGAAAGCAACGTCCATTATCGAGGACTACCACCATCTGGGTCATACTCTTTTCTCACTGTTGCCATCAGGAAGGAGGTACAAGAACCTTAAGTTTAACTTCACTACCTCAACAATGAACCCAAACTATGGACCCACTTTCAAGGACTCCAAAACTCAGGCTCTCGGTATTATTTATTTAATTTGCAGAGTTTGTTTTCCTTTGCACATTGGTTACTTGCCAATGTAGTTTCCCATTGATTCTATTTCTTCTTGTTCTACTGTGAATGTTTGCAAGAAGCTAGGGTAGTATATAGTGACATGCGGAATACATACTTTGATAAAAATTTACTTTGAAATTCGAATTAATTATCTTTTAGAAATCTAGTTCTCCCACTGAAAGATGCAAGGACTATCATACAAAGCACTTCTTTCATCTTTCCCTATCCTATAGGATCAAAAATACAGCATATTAACAGACCAATGATACCAGTCACAAGTGATGCCAATTAGTAGCATATTGGTTGAAAACAAGTTACAGATTTGTTATGTGTGGCTGACCACCCAGGTTAATGTTTTTTAATTTAATTTTTTTATATAAGTTACTACAATGCAGCAAAGAAAAACAGTAAAGGTTTATACAGTGCAAAACAGACATATCAAATGTACAGTTCATAACAGCTAAAGAAAGGCACCCATGATAGAATCATATAAAGTTAGTTACCACCCCACCTTCCCACAACCCAACTCCAAGCCAACCTTACAATATATAGAGAAGTTAATCAGAACTTTTATCACCACAGAGCTGTATCTATAAAAAGGAATTGCTTACTACTTGAGCTATAACACGTTTACACATCAAAAAAAAACCGTAAGTCTTACCAAAAAAAAGCTGGAAGTAAGGGATTTAAATGCAAAAGAAAAAAAAGCAGGAATAAACCCTTAATCTAAATGGGGATTATGAAAATATTCAAGAAAAGGTCCCCACATCTTTTGGAACCTTAGATCTGAATTAAGAAGTGAATAATGAATCTTTTCAAGGTCTAAGCAGGACATTATATCTCTGAGCCATTGAGCACTAGTGGGTGGGGCAACATCTCTCCACCTAAGGACTGCACGTCTAGCCAAAAGAGAGGCAAAATACAATGTATGACGTTTAGCCGGACTCAGATTCGTATCAACTTCTCCCAAGGTGCCAAAAAGAACAAATCGGAGGGTTAGGTTCCAAATAACAATTAAGTATATGGGACAAAGTTAGAAAGACATCTCTCCAAAATTTCTCCAAGCTAGAACAAGCCCAGTACATATGAATTGGGGAAGCCTCGCCCCCTTTACACTTGTCGCAACAGGGACTAATATCAGGATAGAACCGCAATAATTTAGTTTTAGACATCTGAGCCCTGTGTACCATCTTAAACTGTAAAAGGCAATGACGAGCACATAAAGAAGTTGAATTAACTGACTGGAGAATTGAATCTCAAACCTCATCAGACAGAGAAAGCTTTAAATCATGCACCCAGGCAGTTTTAATTTTGTCAAAGGGGGCTCGCCCCAAAATCATTATCCTATCTCAAATAGTAGATATTAAACCTTTACCCAATGGGTTCATATGAAGAAACAAGTCCACAACATTTTTATCGGGTACCTCAGGAAAGTTTGGTATTAAAGGCTGATAAAATGCCTAATTTGGAGATATCTGAAGAAATGAGTGTTGGGTAGATTGAACTTTACAGACAGTTGTTCAAAAGTTGCAAAATGATTGTCTATGAAAAGATCTTCAAAGCACCTAATGCCCTTTCTGTGCCAATCTTGAAATGTGAAATCCTGCACAGAAGGCTGAAAAAGATGATTATGTAGAATGGACTAGAGAGAGAGAGAGAGAGACAGAAACCGTGAAGACCATTAAATTTTCTGAACTGAGCCCATATTCTCAGAGTGTGTCTGATAACAGGATTAACAATTGATTTAGGCAGATGGCAAGGAAGTGTGGATCCAAAAAGTGCTGGAATGGAAAGATTCTTATAAGAGTTCAATTCCATTACCACTCATATTGGGCAGTTACGACTAATTATAAAAGTAAGACCAAAAGCTAAGACAACATGCTGGCTGCCCAATAATATAAACGAAAATTGGGCAAAGCCATACCACCTACCATTTTAGATTTTTGATGGTGAACTTTATTTAGTCTAGGACGTTTGCCCTTCCATAGATAGGACAAAATAATAGAATCTAACGAATCAAAAAAACTTTAGAAATAAAAAATCAGTAAAGATTGAAAAAGGTATGAAAATTTAGGAAGGATATACATTTTAACAACATTAATCTGACCTATCAGAGACATAGACAGAGGTGACCACTGTACTAGACTTTGTTTTGTATGGTTTAAAAGATTAGTAAAATTTTCTCCAAAAAGACGCTTATAATTCCTTGTTACTGTAATGCCAAGTTAAGTAAATTGATTATTTACTACTTTAAAAGGGAGGTTATGAAATTCTGTTATTTGTGCTTCTCTGTTTATTGGAAACAGTTCCCTTTTATGTAAATTAAGTTTGTATCCGGAAAGCTGGCTAAATTTAAGGAGTGAAAACATTAGGGATAAGAAGGTAGTTGGATTTGATATAAAAAGTAAAGGATCATCAGCATAAAGAGACTTTGTGCTCAACATCCCCCCCACCCCATCCCTGTCAATTCAGCACAACTACGAAACGCAATCGCCAATGGCTCTATGGCCAGATCAAAAAGTAAGGGACTTAAAGGGTACCCTTGCCGGGTGCCACGTTTAAGGTAGAAAGGCTGGGATTGCTGAGAAGCAGTGGGATGTGAATATAACAATTTAATCCACGTAATAAAACTTTGTCCAAAATCAAACTTTTCTAAAACTGCAAAAAGATAATGCCACTCCACACGATCAAACACTTTCTCCTCATCTAGAGAAATGGCACATTCAGGAATCCCAAATGAAGGTGAGTATAAGATATTAAATAAACGCCATATATTAAAAAAAGGGAGACGATTTTTAAAAAAACCAGTTTGGTCCTCAGAAATAATTAAGGGTAGAATGCTCTCCAATCTGCGGGTCAAAACTTTAGCCAAAACTTTAACATCAATATTTAGCAAAGACATCGGCCTGTAGGAAGAACACGCTGATGGATCTTTGCCTTTTCTCGCTAAAAGAATGATACATGCTTATTAAAGGATTCTGGCAACTTACCTTGTTTAAATGAGTTGGATAAAACTAAAATCAGCTGAGGCGAAAGCAGTTAGAAAAATGATTTATAGAATTCTGCAGAGAACCCATCAGGTCCAGGAGGTTTACCAGGCTGCAATACAGAAATAGCTGAGGATATTTCCTTTAATGATAATGGCTCATTCAGTTTTGCTTTGAGATCAGGAAAAAGTGTAGGAATATTTAAACTACTTAAAAAATGCTCGACAGAAATAGGATCATTTAAAGATTCAGAAGTACGTATAGAGTCGAGAATGGTAATTCTTGAATGTGTCATTAATTTCAGAATGATTCAAGGTAATGTTCCCATTTCCCATTTGAATTTCTGTAATATGTTGTTTAGCTTTAGAGCGTCTTAATTGGTTAACTAAGAATTTACCGGATTTATCACTATGGATATAAAACCGACTCCTACTTTACAAAAGTTGGTGTTCATTTGGGTGAGTGGAAATAAGGCTAAACTTAGTTTGAAGTTCCACTCGTTTCTTATACAACTCCGGATTTTTGGTCTGGGCATATAGTTGGTTTGCTGCTTTAATTTGATTGACCAGATCTAATTGCTCTTTATGGGTCTTTCTTTTCAAATTCACAGCATATGAAATTATTTGACCCCTTAGATACGCTTTCACAGCATCCCAAACAACCTGACTTGAGGTTTCAAATGATGGGTTAGTATTTTTAAAAAAAAGTTATCTGGTCCTCCATAAATTTTACAAAATCATTATCCAACAACAAGGTCAGATTAAAACGCCAATGCTTATTCATTTGGGGGAAACTAGGAAGAATTATAGACAGGGTGACTGGGGCATGATCTGAAATCAATATACTCTGATAGTTAGAAGAGCGAACAGATGGAATTAACTGATTATCAATTAAAAAATAATCAATTCTAGTAAGCGTGTGATGGATATGTGGAAAAAAAAATCTCTCATTTGGATGGAGAAAACGCCATACATTGGAAATACCAAGACTGGAAAGGAAAAACTGAAATGATAAAGCAGATTTACTTGGTAGTCTAGGAATACAGGATGAATGGTCCAAAACTGGATCTAACCAACAATTAAAATCACTGACCAATATGAGAGAATATGAACTCAGCTCAGGCAATAAAGAGAAAAAACGATCAAAAAATTCCACATCATCTGAATTGGAAGCATATAAGTCAGCCAAGACTACCAGTGTGTTATATAATTTCCCCAAGACAATAATAAAATGACCATTTGTATCAGATACTTTGTCATGAAGCTCAAAGGGAACATTTTGAATAAACAATTGAGACCCCCTCCGGCTTTATCCTGAAAAGTAGAATGGAAATGCTGCTCCACCCATCTTGACATGAGACGAGAGTTATCAGAACTGTGAATCTTTGTGTCTTGCAAAAAAGCAATTGCTGCATTAAGCTGTTTAAGATGTGAAAACACCTCCCTTCTTTTAAACAGGATGGTTCAATCCCTTAACATTCCAGCTTACAAAATTCAACGGACTAACCATTGTCCTTTGAAAAAAGATAGAGGATAGTAGGCATACGCATTGTCAGAAATTTGAATGACAGCTCTGGGGCAAAAGTATAAAACAGGAAAAACAGGACAGAAATATGTCCTGAATAATACAAGTATCTAAAGGTTCTATGAATAATATTGGCATTAGAGCTCCCTCCCCCACACAGCTCATGGCAAGAGAGCTACCGAAAAACAGCAAGTTCTTCAAAAAAAGTCACCCCAAAACCCAACTTCCTGTCTCTTAACATCGTCATCAGCTCCATCTTTTATCAATTAAAAACCAAAAAACTTATAGCACTACAAACTAAAGGTATACACAGTGAAAAGAAAAACAAAACAATTCCACCGAAATTTATTAAGCTTAACTCAAGGTAATAATCCAAAAAAAAAGACATGAACTAGTATTTAAGAAAAAATATAGAAACAAATAAACAGACTTTACCCAGTAACCTACCCGCGAGAAACTGAAAAAAAATTTACTGACTTAGGGAAGAAAGATCAGGAAAAAAAAACAGAAAAAAAAGTGTTTTTCCACCAGTATAAGTAATCAGACTGAATCTGAGGGACTCCAAGTAACAGGGAGGCTATCAATAAATTTCTGAGCTTCTGTAGCCGAGTCAAACCACTTCTTGCCTCCACTAGTAAGAGATATTCTGAGGCGAGCTGGAAATCTAAGGGAAGGCATCAATCCACGATTATATAGTTCTTTCATGACTCCTACATACTCGGCATGCAGACTCAGAACTTGGGGAGCGTAATCCTCAACAACACGAATTGATTGACCCTTGTATACCAACTTCCCTCTCCGACGGGCTTCCTTAACCAAGATATCTTTAATCTGGTAGCGATGAAGACGAATAATTACCAGGCGTGGCCTGTGCCCCAACTCCGGCCTGGGGGCTAAGGTACGATGAGCTCTATCTTGGGCGGGGTCGAAAGTATATCATTCCCAAAAACCTCACAAAGGAAAGTGGAGAAAAATTCAACGGGAGAACCACTTTCAATAAACTCTGGTAAGCCTAGAATACGTAGATTTTGACGTCTGCTCCGACTTTCTAGGTCGGTAACTTTGGATATGAGCTTGCTGTTATGATCTCTCAAGCTGGAACAAACATTTTCCAACTCTTTAAAACGGCAATCTAAAATCATCTGTGGCAGACTCGAGATGTGATAACCGCTGAGCATGATCCTCCACTATAGATTTAATTTGATTGAATTTCGATTCCAACAAACTGAAAGACTTAAATTCAGCTATTATTTCCTGTCGATGCTAATCTAATATGAAGATAATGTTCTCACCTGAGAGGCTAGCCATAGGAACTTCTTTTTTCCCCGATTTGGTGAGCTTTGAAACCATTGTAAAACAGGCATATTCGCAGGCAGGAGGGAAAATAAAAAGTTTAACAGCTTGGAGTAAAAAAAAAGGGAGAGGAGGAGTGCGGAGATAAGAAATAGAACGAAGCGATAGCTTTTAGCAACTAAGCCATCACCATCTTGACCGGAAGTTCAGGTTAGTATTAATCAGAGGTTACTTAAGGACTTTAGCGCATGTCCATGCGATTCCACATAATATTTAAAAATAGTTCAATATATAGGTTGGAAAACTTCAAATCTAATAATATTAAAACAGTAACAGGGAGATGCACAATTCAGAGACAAAACAAACAGTGAAGGACAGTCAGCAGTCAGACAGTGTTTTAATCATCACGGGCATGTTTAAGTTGAAGTTCATTGTCATTTAACCGAAAACATTTATATTGACAAATGAAACAATGTTCCTCTGGAACAAGATGCACAACACAGAAAATACAACTCACAAAGTAATATTACCACAAATAAATTAACAAATAACAGTTTCTTCAAGATTCCTGATCTTGAAGTATATTATGAATCAAGACTTCAAGCACAATTCAAAATCCACAAATGATAAAGCTCCGCCATTTCATCATCGCTGATTCATTTCCCCCCCAGCCCTAATCTCATGCCTTCTCCCCGTATCCCTCCATGCCTTGACTAATCAAGAATCAACCTCTGCCTTAAATATACCCAGTGACGTTGCCTCCACAGCTGCCTGTGGCAACAAATTCCACAGATTCATCACTCCCTGGCTAAAGAAATTCCTCGTCATCTCCATTCTAGAAGGATGTCCTTCTATTCTGAAGCCGTCCGCTCTGGTCATAGACTCTCCTACCATATAAAACATCCTCTCCACATCCACTCTATCAAGGATTTTCAGTATCTGATAGGTTTCAATTAGATCACCCCACATTCTTCTGTATTCCAGTGAGCAGAGGCCTAGAGCCATCAAACGCTCTTCATATCACAAGACATTCAATCCTGGAGTCATTTTTGTGAACCTCCTTTGGACCCTCTCCAACGTCAGCACATCCTTTCTTAGTTAAGAGGCCCAAAACAGCTCACACTACTCCAAGTGAGGCCTCACCAATGCTTAGTAAAGCTTCAACATTACATCCTTGCTTTTATAATTCTAATCCTCTTGTAATGAATGCTAACATCTCATTTGCCTTTCTCACCACTGATTCAACATGTAAATTAACATTTAGGGAATCCTGCACAAGGAATCCCAAGTCCCTTCGCACCTCAGATTTTTGAATTTTTTCTCCATTTATTTAGTGTACACTTTTAGTTTTTCTACCAAAGCGCATGAACATACATTCCTCGCTGGATTCCATCTATCATTTCTTTACCCATTCACCTGATCTGTCTAAGTCCTTCTGTGGTCTCTCTGCTTCCTAAAGACCACCTGCTCCTCCACCTATCTTTGTATCATGTGCAAACTTTGCAACAAAGCTGTCAATTCCATCATCCAAGTCATGACATATAATGTAAAAAGCACTCACAACACAAACGCCCGTGAAACACCACTAGTCACCAGCAGTCAAACAGAAAAGGCCTCCTTTATTCCCACTCTTTACCTTCTGCCAATCTGCCACTGCTTTATCCATGCTACCTCTTTCCTGTACACCACAGGCTCTTAACTCACATGTGCCACCCCGTCAAAGGCCTTTTGAGAATCCAAGTACACAACATTCATCAGTTCTCCCGTGTCTAACCTGTTTGTTATTTCTTCAAAGAATTCCAGCAGGTTTGTCAAACAAGATTTTCAATTCGGGAAACCATGCCAACTACGGCCTATTTTATCATGTACCCCAAACTACTACTATGTCGACTCAGGCCTAGGGGGCCGGCGTTGGGCACGACGACAGACTCTCCACTTCTCCCTCTCCCTCATCAGTGTGTTCAGTTCATTTACATTAGCCGCGCCGCTGTCTTCTAGGAGCGTGTTGACCATAGACTTGGGAGGGGGCCCAGGATTCATCCTCCTGTGCTTGGGCTCCCATATGATGACTAGGCTGGCAGCTAGCTCGGGGTGGCGTAGACAGTGCCCCGCTAGTTGCAGTCTTCTCGCCTCGATTTTAGTGGTGAGCATCGGTAGGTTGTTATAGAGCTCAATGTTCATCATGTGCTGTTGCCAATTCACATCAAGAGCCATCCAGAGCATTCGTGTATAGCAACCATCTAGAGACTTTTGCATCGTCTTGGTGAGTGTCCACGTCTCGCATCCGTACGTGAGAATGGACTCTAAGACTGCTATGAAAATCCTCTTTTTAAGCCCTTTGGTCAAGTTCAACTTCCAGATTTCCTTCATGTTGTTCATAGCCCTCCACGCCAGCGCCTTCCGTATCTTTATGTCCTTCTCCGAACTCATCATTCTTGACCCGAGGTACTTGTAGTCAAAGACTTTCTTAATGGTGTCATTCTGTACGGTCTTGAGAGTATCTTCGTCGCAGTTAAACGCCATGCACTCTGTCTTTTTAGCGTTTAGGTGAAGTCCAACTTCATTGCACTCAATTTCCACTTTTGTCAGTAGCTGCTGTGCTTCCTCCATCTGATCAGAGAGCAGGACTATGTCATCTGCAAAATCAAGATCTGTGAGCGTAACTGGTCTGACCCTTTTGGTTCGCCCTGGCTTTATGGTAAAACCAAGCTTGTCATGATCTTTAGTGGCTTGACGCAGAGCGTAATCAAGGATGATTATAAAGATGTAGGGTGCCAGAGTGTCTCCTTGCAGCACACCAGCTAGGAGCTCGAACACTGCTGATTCTCCATCTGGTGATACAACTTTCACCATGGTTTTGGTATAGCTGGACTCTATTGCTCTCAGTAGATGGTCTGGCACTCCGTAAACTTTCAGGATCTTCAGCATTTTACCTCAGAGAATGGAGTCAAAAGCTTTGTGAAAATCGATGTAAGCAAGCACGGCTGGTAGGTTGTTCTTCTTGACTTCCTCAATGATCCTATGGAGAGCAAGTATTTGCATTACTGGTTGTGCGCTTCTGCCGAAAACCATTCTGATTGAATCTTAGCTTAGGGTCAATGGCGGTGCAAATCCTGTTCAAGATCATCCGACTGTATAACTTTACTAAGATGCAGGTCAAGTTGATACCACGGTAGTTATCTGTCTTTATGAGGGATCCAAACTTGGGGACTAGGATAATGTTTGAGAGTGACCACTGTTCTGGTTTGTCCCCTTTCATCAGTGCCGTATTACATATATCCAGCAAGATGTCGTCCAGGTCGCAGTTCTTCAGGACATCTGGTGGTATCCCATCTGGTCCAGTGCTCCGGCCCTATTTGAGTGCATATTTGGCCTTCTTCAGTTCCTCAATGATGAATGGGCCGTCATCAATGTCGACTTGCGTTAGTATCGTGGGTGTATCCTCTTCTTCTTCCGTGATCATTGGAGGGCTTCCCAGCAGGTTCTTAAAGTGGGTAAACCATGTCAGGACACAGTCCCCTGCTGTTTTACCACTTATTTGACCTGATGCGGACTTCTTCCATCTACTGATCTCATTGACTAGGCGCCATGCTTCTCCATGCTGCATGTCTTCATTAGCAGCCTCTATCTCTCTAATCCTCTCAGCTAGTTCCTCTTCCTTCAGGTTGTCGTAGGTGGCAAAGAGATTCTTCTTCCCAAAACCACATCCTTAACAATCGACTCAACCATCTTCCCAACCACTGAGATCAACTACCCTGGCCTATAAATTCCTTTCTTCTGCCTCTCTTCAGCCACCTCTTTCAGAAGCCTGCAGTGTATACCATCTGGTCCAGGTGACTTATCTACCTTCAGACCTTCCAGTTTCCCAAGAAACTTCTCCCTAGTAATGGTAATTTCACAACCTTCTGACCCCCTGACTCTCTTGAACTTCTGGCATATTGCTAGAGTCTTCCATATGAAGACTGATGAAAAATACTTATTCAGTTCATCTGCCATTTGCTTGTCCCCCAGTTCCTCTTCAGTATCATTTTTCAGCAGTACGATATCCATACTCACGTCTTTTACACTTGTGTATCAGAAGAAACTTTTGGTATCCTCTTTGATATTATTGGCAAGCTTACCTTCATATTCCATCTTTCCCTCCTTAATGAATCTTTAGTTGTCTTCTGTTGATACTTAAAAGCTTCCCAATCCTCTAACTTCCCACTAATTTTTGCTCTATTATATACACTCCCTTTGCCTTTTACATTGGCTTTGACTCCTTTTGTTAGCCATGGTTGTGTCATTATGCCTTTAGAATACTTCTTCCTCTTTTGGATGTACGTATATATCCTGCGCCTTCCGAATTGTTTGCTGAAATTCCAGCTATTGCTACTCTGCCATCATCCCTGTCAGTGTTCTTTTCCAATTAATTTTGGCCAGCTCCTCTTTCATCCCTCCGTAATTCCTTTACTCCACTGTAGTACTCAAATTGCAGGGTGAATTCCATCATATTATGATCACTTGTTTCTAACGGTTCCTTTATCTTAAACTCTCTGGTCAATTCTAGTTCATTGCACAACACCCAATCCAGAATAGCTGATCCCCTAGTGGGCTCAACCACAGGCTGCTCTAAAAAGCCATCTCACAGGCATTCTAGAAATTCACCCTCTTGGGATCTAGCACCAACCTGATTTTCCCTAATCTAACTGTATATTGAAATCCCCATGACGATTGTGACATTGCCCTTTTGGTATGCATTTTTTACCTCCCATTGTAATTTGTAGACCACATCCTTACTACTGTTTGGGGGTTTGTATATATTGTAATTCCATATGTGGACCTTCATGTACAGGGGAATTACACAGGGATTTGATAAAACAATACCTGGGAGTATTGTGCCACGTTTTGGTCTACACATCCATGAAGAGATACAATACCAGAGAGGATGTGCACTGAAGGCTCATCACATTGATTCCTGGGATGGCAAGACTGATGCCTGTGCAGAGATTTGGTCAGCAAGTCCATATTCAAAGCAGAATGGATCTCTTTGAAACATACAAAACTCTGACAAGTATGACAAGCTAAATTCAGGGAAGATGTTTCACCAACTTAAGGATCCAGAATCAGCATAAGTATTGCCATCCACAGTCTCAGAATATTCACAACCAAGAGAAATTTCTTCACTTACAGGGCAATGACAGTCTACCAAAGAAGACTGTCTCAACCAAGTCAGTAAATGCTTTTAAGAGATAGAGTTAGATGTCCTGACACAAAGACTATCAACAGGTTTGGGAAGACAAAAGGAATATGCTTTCAAGAGAGGATATCAGCCATTATCTCACTGAAACCTTTCGAATGTTGAAAGGTCTCGACAGAATAGATGTGGAAAGGATGTTTTCCATGGTGGAAGAATCTAGGACAAGAGGGCAGAGCCTCAGGATAGAGGGGCACCCATTTAAAAAATGTGGAGACATTTCTTTAGCCAGAGGATAGTGAATTTGTGGAATTTGTTACTGCAGTCGTTCTCAAGGGAGTACTCAAGGCAGAGATTGATAGGTTCTTGATTGAACACAGCATCAAAAGTTACAGAGAGCAGGCTGAGGAGCGGGGCTGGTGGAGCAGACTCAATGGGCCAAATGGTCTCATTCTAATCCTATGTCTTATGGTCTTATATAATGCTGAATAGATCTGAACTGCTCCTATTTTTGCTGTGTTTCTGGTCTTCAAATTATTAAATTCAGAACCACAAACATTTTAATAATGACGTTGGAATTTAAATTCCAGTAGATTACCACATGATTAGAAGGGTGAAATGATTCAGAATTCTCATTTTCAGCTGGATTAGATCCCATTTGTCATGCTACTTGGATGTGGTTTTAATTCACTAAAACAAAAACTTCAAGGTGTATTTTATCTTTAACTAGAAAACTCGCATAAGGCAATGTATTATGTTAGAATAAATTTTGCAGTTGCAATTGAGAGTGAGAATATAAAAACAAAATGTTGAAGCTTCTTAAGGTCTTAGTCAGATCACACTTGGAGAATTATGAGCAGTCTTTAGCCTATTTTTCAAGCAATTAATTACAAAACCCCTCTGACAAAATGTTATCATTAATAAAGTAACTGTAATTAACATATCAGTAATGAGATTTTCAATCAATATTACTTCATCAAATATTAACAAATTTTATTCCCCAAACTTTAGCTGCAGCCTTGCCCAATTGAGTATCAACGTTAATCAATTCACAGAGGATTAATCTTGTTGGCTGATAGTACCTCCCTGAATTTAATGCATTTTCTATGCAGAAAAATGTTCAAGATGTTGTATGTACGTGCAATTTCAGCAACAAACTCCATTTAAAAGTAGTCATAATTCATTAATGGAAATGAAATAATAGGAATATTATCCTAAAATCTGCTCAGCTGAGCCTAATGAGCTAACACTTATTGATTTCAACTACAGATGGAGAGAAACACATCCCATCTAACTTTTTCTTTACAGCTCTTCTGATTACATAAAGTTACTATCCCTCCAATACTCTTCTGCCATATTTTCAGAGAAGAAAAATTGGAGCTCATTTTGATTTGTTCTCAAGGAGAAAGATAACAACACTTTATAGAATAGACACTTCATGGTCCATGCCACAAGTTTTGTTCCCATCGTGACTGGCTGTCCTCACTTAAACTACAGGTCAATCTCACGTTCCTCCAGCTCAGTATATATATTGCTGTTCTGATGCTACCTATCCAGCAGATAGGAAACTAAGGCAAAATCACCTTGATGCTAAAATAACATTGAAGTAAATAAAATGAGTAATGTCTTAAACATATCAATAAAACTAGAGAGGTTGCAGGAACACAGCCTTGAATGTTTACAAACATCTTTGAAAATGGCAGGACAAAAATCTAAGAACTGGCACAGGTCTTCCCAGTTAGCTTCCCTCTACCCCTTTTTAAATGCAGAGCTTTATATCATGTAATTTTTAAAGAAAAGGTGTGTAATAAATGAGTAAGAAACCGAGTACTGTAATTGCAAATACATGGCTCATTGTAAACTTTAGATTACACTACAAAATTTTAGTATAATTTTACAAATACATTGCAATAGAGTTCAGAAAGCGTTTATAGTAGAGAGAACTGCAAGGTTGTAAATAATTACAGTGAAATAAAACAAAGACACTGACTGTTAAAAAATGACGCAAAGCACAGAAGAGAACAGAAGTAGCTACCGTGCTCACTGCCGACCTACAAGGCAACCTCCGTCATGCATCATTTGTGGCTCTACAGTTAACTTCCTGTTCAAATGTTGTTGTGATTCTAGATGGCAAGGCTCTATGCTATAATGAAGGCTTGCAAAACATTCTAACTTTGCAAACCTTATCAAGGACATTAATGCTTGCAGGTCATTAAAATTAATAAAAAATAATGCAACTTGAAAGTTAACTTGCATGCTTAAAAAACAAACACAAAAAACTTAAACTTTTTAAAATACTTAAGTACACACAATTCAAAAATTGGTTGAGGTGGATTATATGTTGAACTTTAAAACATTAATTTCAGTTTTAGATTTCCATTCCAAATGTGACTGGGTATAAAATACACTGGCTGTAAAACATAATGAGCTGATAATGTGATCCATAACACAAAGATGTATATGACGTTCGTTCTGCATCTTCGATGAGCACCTTTGCTCCATCTGCCACAAAAAGCGGAATTTCCTGGTGGCCACCCATTTCAATTCTACTTCCCATTCCAATAATTCAGTCCATGGCCACCTCTACTATCGTGATGAGGCCATACTCGTGTTGGAAGAGCAACACCTTGCATTCTGTCTGGGTAGCCTCCAACCTGATGGCACGAACATCGATTTCTCAAACTTCCAGTAACTGCCCCCCCATCACCATTTATATTTCCCCCCTCAACTTTTCTTCCTACCTGCCCATCACTTCCCTCTGGTGCTCTGCCCCGTTCCATGGTCTTCAGCCCTTTCCTATCAGATTCCCCCTTCTCCAGCCCGTTATCTCTTTCACCGATCAACTTCCCAGCTCGTTACTTCAACCCCTCCCCCTCACCCAGTTTACCTATCACCTTGTACTTCTTCCTCCCGTCCCCCCCACCTTTCCAGTCCTGACGGAAGGTTTCCGCTTGGAACGTCAACTGTTTACTCTTTTCCACGGACGCTGCCTGACCTCCAGCATTTTGGGTGTGCTGCTTTGAATTTCCAGCATCTGCAGATTTTCTTGAGTGCATGACATTTGTTTACATTTCTAATAATCTTAAAATATTCTGATGGCAAGATTAGAAGTACTTTGTTAATATTGTCCAAGTGGCCTCTTGTTATTAAAAACAAGTAGATTACTAATGGAGACAATGTGCTCATGCTAGTAATAATGAAAACAGTGAGATTTTCTCACTAATGTAAAAAGAATATTGATGATCACTGGATCTCTAGCTTTCAGAATCTCCTACAAATCACAGATACCACTTCAAAATAGATAAACTTCATTTATTAACTCACAAAGTCAATACTACCAATGATTAAACTTTCGGCTTACTAACAAGATATATTAATATCCACAAACAACATGCAGAAAATGCTGGAAGAACTCAGCAGGCTAGGCAGCATCCATGGATAAGAGTACGGTCGATGTTTCGGGCCAAGACCTTCATCATTTGTACTCTTTTCCATAGATGCTGCATGAATTGCAGAGTTCCTCCAGCATTCTGTGTCTGCTGCTTGGATTTCCAGCATCTGCAGTTTCGCTCTTGTTTAATATCTAGAAGGGAATCATCTATATTTTTTAGTTCCAAGACAGGAAAATCTACAACTGCTGTCAATATTCATCATCACAAATAATGGGAGCTTCCAGCTACAACTAAAATACTTCAAGTCTTTGAGCATCACCATTATTTTTACCTGAAGACAGAACCACAGAAACAAATAATCATGTCACAATGGGAAGCTATTTGGCTATTCAAGTCTGTGTTTAATCCCTACACAGTGATCCCTTCACACTCATTCCTCTGTATTGCCTCCAACTGGTTCTATTTCCACCTTTCTTACAAAGAGTAAATTCTGGTTCCAAACTCCTCCAAAAATGCACTTTCTTTTAGGCAGAATTTTAATTTTATGTTTCTTAGTTTTTGAAATTTTGGAATTATCCACTGAAAGAAATTCTCATCTTTCTTACTCTAAAGCTAGTTATGAACTTGTACATGCCTAACATATCACTTTCCAACTTTCTTTGCTCCGAGGGAAATAAACCCAGTAATCTTGTAGATGAAATACTACATGTATGGCACAATTCCATTTAATCTTTTCTTTACCCTCTTGGACCTACACATCCTCCCTGAAGCATGACAACCAGAAATGAATAAAGCTCGTCGGGTAGCCTAACTTGTGTTTTCATTGAAGAATCTCAATGCAACTTCTCTGCTTTTGTATTCTATTTCAATTATGAAACCCAGGATTCCATATGCTCTGCTAACAAATCTTTCAACAAGAAATAGGTTTAAATTATTATTATCCAGTATCCAGAAATCTGTGTTAATCTATGCAATTAAATAATAGGGATAAGGCAACAAAATGGAGCTGATCAAAGTCAATCTTGCTGAAAGGCAAAGTATGTGTAAATGGTTGAAAAGCTTACTCATGCTTCAACAGATTTAAGGATTGAGAATAGTGACCTAGAGTAAAGAGAGGTTTGGTAAAAGGGTAAAAAAGAATGAAAAATGTTGAAGTTTACATTTTTGTATAAACTGGCAATTTAGTATCGGGATAAAATAGAAAAGCAAAAGCTGTTCCCATTCTGCGGTGAAAGTTTGATTGGCATTACATTAAGAGCCAAAAAGTGGATCTTTAAAAAATATACAAGTTCCAACCCTAACATTCTGTGACATATTTAATAGACAATTTGCGAACAATTACAGCACTTATAAAGAGAAATAAGGGAACTTAAGGTCAAGATGACAAATGCATTGTGAAGAGAATGCTATAAAATGTTAATACATAAATTGCTAGCCAATTAATCCATTAGTAATAATTGATATTAACATGTCAAGAAGTTACTTTTATGGGAAGATTTTATGCAATAATCAACTGTTGAGAAAAGCCGATAGGATCTTTTGCTTTATAATTAGAGGTCATAATAAAAACAAGCAGTGGATTCCAGTTACTTGGGCCAGCCACTTATTTGGAACAACTCATAAAGAACAGAGACTAATTAAGAAAATAGCCAGGATTCCCTTTGTTTATTTGACACACTATACCTCTTCATTGGGACAGAAGACTGTTGCCAAACAGTTTCTAACTAGTGTCAGTTGTGTGCACTTGTATGGCCATTAGACACTACACTGTGCTTACAATGAGCAGTTTTAAAATTGTGTCTGTTGTGTATGTTTGTGTTCAAAACAGTAATTTTTGTCACTGGTAATTGACAACTAATTTACTCACCGCAGTTTCAAGCATTGAAGTCTGGCTTTGCCAAAAACTGATGGGAATGAAAATGAAACTATTTCACTACTTCAACAAGAACTACAAAGACAATCATCTTGAATGCGCAATGAAAAAGAAGATTTGGAGGATAGAATCGTTGAAAGTATTGTATGAAGGCAGTACGAAGGTATGTGCACTAAGTGGCTATACTGATTCTGTTCATTTACAGTCAAAGAAACATGACAGCATACACTGGATGAATTCATCAATATTATTAGGAAATAATAGTTTTGAAGTACTGTGGCATTGGTAGTGTTTAAACTATTTTCATGAAGCTTCGGCTAATTTGGGCAGCCGCTTAATCTGGCCAAAATGTACTGATCCCGATCTGTCCCAATTAACCAGAATACACTATACTGATAAATATTAAATTGGACTCCAGTTGTAATCTAGTTATTTCTGTATTCAGTTTAGAAATGATGTCAAGGTTTTCCAGAGGGTGCAAAAGCTCATCACTGCAACTGAAGATTAGCAGATGGAGAAGTACTGCACCCAATGGCAAAAGAATTGATAAGCAAAAGGATAAATCTTAACAAATTGTCAAAGGAGATGTGGACACAGCACAGAAGTGGCTCTTCTTCAAGCATTATCTAACTCATTCTCTGATACATGGTATTAGTTTTCACAATATTAAACTGGAAAAATTCTTCACAGATATGGACTACTTGACAAAAATATATAGTGAATCTCTTCACCCAAAATACATACTTGTTTTTTTTTTAACTCGCTCTTCTATTTTTCCAAAATATTGATTGGTTGACATCTCAGTTTTATTTTAAAATAGAATAGCTTGTAAGGTTAAGTCTGAATGCATTTTGTCAAGCAACCCAATTCTTAAAAAAAATATACAGGGCTACAAGACCAAATGAACAAATATGAATTTAATAATTTTACAATCTTTGCATTATAAGAGAATAATACTATACAAACACTTCTCAATTACAAATTTTAAACATTTACCTTTCAATAAAAATAAAAGAAAAACAAGTTTAAAAATACAGCTCAAAAAGTTGTTGTTAAGCAAATGAATTTGATGATGTGTACATTGTTTTGAAATCACATTCGATTAGTATTTTTGGATCAAGACTTATGATCAGCCAGATTCATTGCCAATTAAAAGAGGCTAAATACAAGTTCAAAATTAATTAGCCCAAATTAAGCTAACAATATACGGTTAGAAAGTTTGCGAGCCCTGTAGAATGTTCTCTATTTCTGCTTAAATATGATCTAGAATGTGATCAGATCTTCATGCATCCTAAAACTAGATAAAGAGAACCCAGTTAAATAACTAACACAACATTACACCTGTTCGTTTATTTATTCAGAAAAATTACCTAATATTACATGCATTTTTGGGAAAAAGTATGTAATCCTCTGGGATATTGCCTTCTCCAAAAACTGTTTGGAGACAGGTATTCCAATCAATGACAAGAGATTAGAGATGTGAATTGTAGAGGTGCCTTCTCCTATAAAAAAAGACACACACAGTCAGGTTACTGACAGAGCCTGCTCTTCTCAAGAAAGATCTGTTTATGTGCACCATGCCTTGATCAAAACAACTTTCATAGGACCTTAGAAGAATTGTTGAGATGCTTGAAGATGGAGAAGGATAAAAACACATTCCTAAAGATCTCAGTGTCTATCCGTCCACAGTAAGAGAAATTGTCTACAAATGGAGGAAATTCAGTACTGTTGCTACTCTCTCTGGGAGTGGGCATCCTGCAAAGATCACACCAACAGCACAATGTGCATTGCTGAAGGAGATGAAAAAGAGCTAAAGGGTAGCAGCAAAAGACCTGCAGAATCTCTAAAACTTGTTAAAGTCTCTGTTCATGTGTCCACTATAAGACCACCTGGATGTTTTACAACTCTTCTGGGACAATGCTCTGTGGACAGATGAGACAAAAGTTGAACTTTTTGGCAGAAATGCACATTGCTATATTTGAAGGAAAAAGGGCACTGCACACCAACATCAAAACGTTATTCCAACTGTGAAGCATGGTGGAAGAAACATCGTAGTTTGGGGCTGCTTTGCTGCCTCAGGGCCTGGACAGCTTGCAATCATTGAGGGAACAAATATATCAAGACATTTTACAGGAGAATGTCAGGGTAATAGTCCATCACCTGAACCTTAATAGAAGCTGGATAATACAACAAGATAATGATCCAAAAGATGACAGTAAGTCAAAAAGAGAATGGTTTAAAAAAGAAAATCTGTGTTTTGGAATGGCTGAGTCAAAGAACTGACCTTAATTGTATAGAAATGTTGTGGAAGGACCTGAAGCAAGCAGTTCATGCAAGGAAGCCCACCAACTTCTCAGAGTTGAAGCAGTTTTGTAGGGAGGGAGGAATGGCCTAAAATTCCTCCAAGCCGAAGTGCAGGACTGATCAAGTTACTGGAAATGTTTGGTTGAAGTTATTGCTGTACAGGTGGGGGCAAGAGTCACACCAGTTCCTGAAAGCAAAGTTTCACATTCTTTTTCCAACAAATACATGTAATATTGGGTCATTTTTTCTAAATTAACGAATTAACAAGTATGCACAAACAGAATTCCTTTCTGCAGATGCTGGAAATTCAAGCAACACACATCAAAGTTGCTGGTGAACGCAGCACGCCAGGCAGCATCTCTAGGAAGAGGTACAGTCGACTTTTCAGGCCCAGACGCTTCGTCAGGACAATTAACAAGTATAATGTTTTGGTGTTATTTATTTCATTGGGTTCTCCTTATCTAGTTTTAGGACTTGTGTGAAGAACTGATCACATTTTAGGTCATACTTATGCAGAAAGAAAAAATTCTACAGGGTTCGCAAACTTTCTAGCACCATTGTACATGACTAAATAGTCCATCATCTGAACAGTTAATAGGGCAACTTCCCCTGAGCTCTCCTTATTATGCAATTGCACTATGCTGGAAGTGCTGCAATGATTCATTTCAAGCACCACTCACCTCAATTCCACTCTGTTTGGTCAGTTTAACAGCAGTGTTGTAATAGCCGCACCGCAGCAAATGCTCTACCATCATACGGTCCATGCGTTTTTTCTTCCACATATTAACTGCTGCTGCTTGATCACTGCTATGTTCTTTTAAGTGTTCAATTCTACGTTTGCACAGTTTTGCACTTTCATCTTCAGCTTGGATTGACTCAACTGCCTGTAACAACAAAAATACTTAATTATATCCCCAATATGGAAACTGATTAAACAAACAAGAATCATTACAACACTCCTTGTGCTTCCAGCTGGGTAAAAATACCAATTTTAACCCATGTTTCGATGACAAACTCCCCTTCATCAAGGAAGATGCCTAGGCACATCTAGTCTGCTGGTACATATACCTTCAGCTTCCATCCCTCCTGTTTGGTTAGTCCTCAACCGATCAGATTTCTGCTGTCCCACCTTGTTTACAATCAAATTCCAGTTCTTATTTAGAGCGAGAGCTTCGTCTTTGTTAAAATTCTTATTCTCTAAAACAAAAATTATGGTTTGAAGCTCTAAATGTAATATCACTGGCCTCATAGTGTGATTACCACGTAATAGGTTTCCACCATAAATTAGAGCACGAACTCTTACCTAATGAAAATACAGTGAAATAAGAAACTGCAAAACTGAATTAGCTGAAATTGCACATTATCCTGTTTCACCCTGTCAATAATACCACAGGAATAATAATTCTAGTAATGCGCAGATTTATCATATGGTAAGAGATTATTTAGGGAATGTAGATCATAATACGAATCATTTTCATCAATATTGAAAGTAATCAGTTCAATCTCAAATCAGGTTCTTAAATATAAATGCAAGCTACAAAGATAGTAAACGAGAGATGACTTCAATGGATTGAGAAATTTTATGAAGCGATAGCACAACATAAGAATTCACATGAGGTATAGCTAATAATTTTAAAATAGCACTAGTTGACAATGAGAAAGAAAAAGTCAAAACTTAGCAATTGACAAGGAAAAAGTCAAGAGCATATAGTGTCTGAATCAGACTTATTACCACTGGCATATATCATGAAATTTAATGTTTTGTGGCAGCAGTACAGTGCAAGACATAAAAACTACTGTTACCAAAAAAAAAGAGTGCAAATCAGGAATAACAAGGTAGTATTTATGGGTTCATGGACTGTTCAGAAATCTAATAGTGGAGGTGACGAAACTTCTTGAAACACTGAATGTGCAGCATCATGCTTCTGTACTTCCTCTCTATGTAGTCCTATCAGGTCACCCCTCAGTCTAATGAGGAAGAAAATAGGGAAAATCCAAGGAGGCCTTTTCCACTGAGGCTGGGCAAGACTAGAATTAAAGTTCATAGATTAAGGGTGAAAGATGAAATATTTAAGGAGAAGATGAGGAGGAATGCCAATGATATTCCATGAACCTTTTGATTTAATCCGAGGTCAGTAACATCAAGCAACCTACCAATTAATTTTACTACCCCAATGTTAATCCATAAGTTGCAGTATTGATGTCAATTATGGAATTAATTGCACAAAGTGAAGGGCTTGAAATAGGCAACGACAAATGGGAAAATCCTACATATGATAATAAGCCAAAATAAAAACAAACAATTCAACAACCTGTTGCAAAAGGCTGCAAACTGTTAGTTTGGCAGTTGGTAAGGCTAGAGAAGAACTAAATAAAGAGCTAATATTGGCTGAAACAAGTGTTTTCCATAGGAATTAATACATGAACCTTAACATTTTCATCTCTAGATTTGCTTGATTTAAGGAATAAAGTCGCATATCAAAGTCAACAAATGATAGGAGAGCAAAATATTGGGTAGATAGAAGAAATGAGTTTCCAAAACATATGTATACCTAGAGTAATGGCATTAAATATGATTAGTTCGATTCTCAACATTCTGGACTGTTTATTGTTATTGTGGCAAAGATTAAACCTAAAATAATCTTGGTCCTCTGCAGATTATTTCTCAACAATTAGAAAATACTTTCAATTTATGTTTAAGAACTGAAATTTGATCACACAGTCCTTAAATTCAGCCTGTGTATGGAGATTTTCTTATTACATCTTTGGAGAAAGAACCTCTCACTTTAAATCTATATTATCCAGTTCTTGACTGTTACATCACTAGGATCAATTTATCTCTGTTCACTTTAACCCAAACCTTGTGTTTTGAGCATCTTTAACACATCTCTAAAATACAAGTGGTTCATTTCCATAGATGGTGTTGGGGTATGCCTCTTTGTGATTCAAAGGAGCATGATCCTGGCTTTACAGCTTTCTAGCTTTCTCCTGTGTCAAACTTCTGACACCAGGTGAACTTGCATTACAATTTGTCCACTTTTTGCTAAATCATAAGAATGCAAGAAAGCGTATCACAGGCACAGACCTTTACAATGATACCAATTAAACCAGCTGCCTGCGTGATGTCCACATCCCTCTAGTCCTCACCTGTTTATGCATCTGCTTAATTTATCTGAACCAGCCTAAGCAGGTCTGATTTCAATTTCAAAATGTTACTCCCGGCGTTTGTCCTTTACCGTTACAATGTTACATTTAATTGAAATATACTCTACTAAACTACCTTCTTCCAGCTCAAACTATAAATAGTCAGCATGATTCTTTTCTATCAAAATCAATTACTTACTTCTATTACCATTACCCCATTCACTTCATATGCTTCTGCTACTATGTGGCACCTTGTCACACACCAACACATCAATATTAGTGTCACCTTCAGTCATCCATGACCTTCTATCTAAGAAACCATGCTGGCCTCCATTAACAAATTCATATTTTGCCTGTTATTATTCATTTTATCCTGGAATTCTAAAAGCTTCCCAAAGTTGAAAATAACAGGAATAACAGGTCTATTGTGGCTAGGGTACAACATTTTTAATTCACTATGCCTCAAGCCATCCTATATCCAAGGAGGTGGGAAAATTTTGGCTAGTTGTTTTGCAATTCCCCCCTTATTTCACTCAGCAACCTCAGATACAATCTATTTGTACCTGGTGTTTGTCTATCACCTAGTCACTTTTGCAATCGATTAGGAACCTTGACTGCCCTACTTACGCCTTCGCAGGCAATTTCCTTATAATGTGATATTTTGGCTCTGTGGTTGAGGATCTATCTGTAGGTTCAGCAGTGCTACAAGATGCTGACTGTGTACATCAAGCCCCAGCTCAGTGAGAGGTCAACCACTGCACCAGCTTCTCCATTAGTCAATTTGAAACAAGTGAAATAGGGATCTAGATCAAAAATTACAGAAATGGACAAGTCTCAAAGTCTGCCAAGTATTTGGCAAGGCTTAGGTAAAGGCACCAAGAGCTGAAAACTAACTCGTACAGTATTTCATTACCTCCTTTCCTTGCATTAAGGAGTAAATCAAATGGCAAGGAGATAGTATTGCCCTGGTTTACATAAAATGTACAAAAAAAATCACATTCCAATAAAATTATTCATCCTTGTTCAACGCCAATTACATATCCTTGTTGCTGACTGTCAAGTTGCCAGTTTGTCCATGCCAAATAAACACAACAGATACTGCAGATGCTGAAGATCCAGAGTAACACACACAAGATACTGGAAGAACTCAGCAGGTCAGGCATATATGGAAATGATTAAATAGTGGACGATTTGGGCTGAGACCATTCTTCAGGACTGGAAAAGAGGAAGATGCCAGAATAAAAAGGTGGGAGAGGGGAAGGACAAGCTAGAAAGTGATAGGTAAAGCCAGATGGGTGGGATAGGTGAAAGGCTGGAGAAGAAGGAATCTGATAGGAGAGGAGAGTGGACCATGGGATTAAGGAAAGGAGACATCAGGGGTAGGCGATAGGCAGGTAAGGGGAAGAGACAAGAGGCCAGAATGGTGAATAGAAGAGAGAAGGGCGAGGGAATGTTTTTCCTCCAGACAGAATAATGATGTGTTGGACGCGGAGGCTCATGGGGCGGTAGGCAAGGACAAGAGAAACTCTATCATTGTTAAGATATTGGGAAGATGGGGTGACCACGTATGTCCAGAAAATGGAGGAGACGAGAGAGGGCAGCATCAACGGGGAAGGAAGGGAAACACCATTATTAGAAAGAGGAGGACAACTCCGATATCCTGGAAAGAAAAGCCTCATTCTGGGAACAGATAGAGATGAAGGAACTGAGAAAAGGGAATAGCATTTTTACAGGAGATTGGGGGGGGGGCAGGGAAGAAGAGAGAGAAAGAGATATAGTCAAGATAATAATGGGAATCGGTTGGTTTATAAAAGATAACAGTAGACAGTTTGACTCCAGTAATCGAGACAGATTGAGAAAGGAGAGAGAGGCGTCAGACATAGATCAAGTGAACTTGAGGGCAGGGTGGAAGTTGGAGGCAAAGATGGTGAAATTGATGAGCTCAACATGGGTGCATGAAGCAGCAGCACCAATGCAGTTGTCAATGTAGCAGAGAAAGAGTTGGGGAGCATTACCAGGGAAAGTTTGAAGCATTTACTATTCTACATAGCTAATGAAAAGACAGGCATAGCTGGGTATGCAGGTGTCCATGGTTATCCCTTGAGTTTGGAGTAAATGGGAGGAGCCGAAGGAGAAATTGTTGAGGGCGAGGACCAGTTCTGCCAAAAGAAAGGAAATACAAAAATACCAAATTTCTTGATTTCGTTAAAGTAAATAGAACACTCAGCTAATATTCTTTCTTTGTCATTCAACTGCCTAACACATTGAAAAATGTATTATTCAAGGGGGCATGAACACAACATGTTACTTCTGGCAGTCAATGGAAATCAAGTATTTTCTCTCCAGAAGCTTTGATGTACATCATTTCTTATGGACTACAAATCTTATTTAAAATTATTTGTTACATGCATTGCGAATAAAAACAGATATTAATATTCATTTAGAAAAAAATAACTTTGCTGGTAGAAAAGGCAACACTACAACAAAAAAGATTCTCTTTCTGATAACTATGAAGCATTAAAAAAAACTATATTTTATTGAGGTATGGTTACCAACACCAGGGGAGTAAGTTCATTAGTTCGTATCTATAACTTGACATATCACTAAGAAGAGCAGCTCAAAGCATGAGTTGCACATGTTTGACCAGACTCAAGTGCTTTTTCTACATGGAATTAAATACTACCTTCAAATTAAGAACAGTTACTTGCTGTTCACATTCAGAATTTAGCTCATGTTCAGCTCCAGCTGTATCTACAGCTGCCAAGCTTTGAAATGCCCTTCTAAATTCTTCGTCTTCCTTTTCTCCTATAGAGTGAACTTTAAAAACTACCCCTACAACTAAACTGGGTTCCCCAGGAGCAAAACGGGAACTCTTTGGAAAAAAAAATGTATAAGAGACTTTCTTGATCTGGTTCCAGCCTAAAATGGAAGGAAGCAACACCAAATCTGGTTCTTGTGCTCCCAAATCTTATGAATCTGGGCGACCATTCTTTGTCTGATAACACTCCTGTGAAGGACTTGGAACGATTTCATTACTTTAAAAGTTCTGTATAATGAAGGCCCTTGTAGGTATATTTCATCATGTGTGTAGCACGGCAATTAACGTAACGGCCACACAGATACCTGACACAATACCAAAAAACACACCCAAGTCACAGGAAATTTTGGAGTTTAACACTTCGCACTATATAGTATTCAGGAAAAATAGTGTAAGTAACTTAATGATCAAAGAAGCCATTACTACACAAGAGAAAAATGATGCAGATGAGAGATCAAAGGCACAACGTTAAAGATTAATGGCAAGGGAGTTTATACTAAGTATGCACTGCTAATTACCAAGTAGTGGGAAAGTGATGGATTAGTAAATTAGCAGGCAAATTATGGAATAGGTGCATTGATAGCAGAAGAGTTTTGTTATCCTACTTCCAACTTGCAAATAAAAGTATAAAAGTGCAAGGTGGAGACAGGGAACTTTCTTGGTCTGTCTCCACTGTAACAAGTATTTGCTCCAAATATTTGTGGGAAGTATTCAGTTTGGATTCTTTTTAATGATTTCTTGTCATCCACATACACTCCAAAAATGCTTTATGTATTTAATGCATCTATGCTCATTTTAAACAGAAAGGGTCAAGACCAATCCCAACAGCTTCCAATACACCTACATCCACTGTGGCAGACACAGGATCAGTCTTCCAGAGAATAAAGTCACAGAAAGCACCTGGCTTGATGGTGCCCCTGCTAGTGTCCTTAAATACTCCAAAGATCAGCGGTGGGGATGGTGGTATCTGAGGAGATTTTTATCTTTGTCCTGCTTCAATCTGAGATTCCCACCTACTGTAAGAGCACTATGATCCAAGGACCTAAAAAATACAAGGTGATATGCCCAAATGATTTTTGCCCAGTGGCTCCGACATCATGAAGTGCTTCAAGAGGTTGGTCATGGCACACATTAGGGATTCCCAACCTTCTTTATTCATGGACCATTAACCAAGGGGTCCGTGGACCCCAGGTTGGGAACCCATGTTAAATCCAGCCTCCCAGACAAGCTCAATCCACTCACAAACAGGAGAAAATCTGCAGATGCTGGAAATCTGAGCAACACACACAAAATGCTGGAGAAACTCAGCAGGCCAGGCAGCATCCAGGAAAAGAGTACTGTCGCCATTTCAGGCCAAAACCCCTCATCAGGATTGGAGAAAAAAAAAACTGAGGAGTAGATTTTAAATGTGGGGGGAGGGGAGAGAGAAGCACAAGGTGATAGGTGAAACCTGAAGGGTTGGGATGAAGTAAGCAGCTGGGAAGTTGATTGGTGAAAGAAATACAGGGCTGGAGAAAGGGGGGTTGGGGGGCATTATCGGAACTTCAAGAAATCGATGTTCATGCCATCAGGTTGGAGGCTACCAAAACGGAATACAAGGTGTTGTTCCTCCAACCCAATTGTGGCCTCATTATATCATACAGGGCCCTAAACAGTCCTTCCAGGTGGCCTCCTGTATATCGGTGAGACCCAACATAGATTGGGAAACCGATTAGCCAAGCACCTACCCTCTGTCCGCCATAAAAGCTGGATCTCCCAGTGGCCACCCATTTTAATTCCACTTCTCATTCCAATGTCTTTCCACGGCCTCCACTACTGTCGTGATGAGGCCACATCCAGGTTGAAGGAACAACACCTTATATTCCATTTGGATAGCCTCTAACCTGATGGCATGAACATCGATTTTGCGAACTTCTGGTAATGCCCGCCATCCCCTCTCCTTCACCATTTCCAATCCCCTTTTCTCTCTCTTACCTCATCTCCATGCTCGACCATTGCCCCCCTCTGGCACTCTTTCCCCCCTTTTCTTTCTTCCATAGCCTTCTGTCTCTTTCACCAAATTTACTACCCAGCTCTTTAATTCATCCCTCCCCCTTCAGGTTTCACCTACCACCTGGTGTTTCTCTTTCTCCCCCACCCATTAAATCTACTTCTCAACTTTTTTACACCCTCAGGTTTTGGCTCAAAACGTCGACTGTACTCTTTTCCTAGATGCTGCCTGGCCTGCTGAGTTCCTCCAGCACTTTGTGTGTGCTGCAAGCTCAACCCACTGTCATTCACTGACGGGTGGACTAAACAGGTTTACTGTGGATACTATCACTCATCTTCGGAGCATCCGGACAAGTAAGACTACTTACGCTTGGCTATTGTTTATTGACTACAGCTCAGCCTTCAGCACTATAAATCCAAGCAAACTCATCTTCAAACTCCTAGACCTGGGGTTCAACACTTTCCTTTGCAAATGTATCCTTGACTTCCTGACCAACAGACAGTAATCATTAAGGATAGGCAGCAATACCTTTGACACAATCATTCTCAACAACGGTGTCCAGGACATGTATCTATTATACATGCTTTTAACCTTAGATTAAATGGCAATATGTCAAGTCTTGCTCACTCTCATTAATGTTTAATTACTGCTATCAATACTGTCAAGGTTAGAGAAGGTTAATTTAGGACTGAAAAGGTAAATTAACTAAACACCAAAAGTTACATTGAATGAAGAAGGTAAGGAGAGAATTGTTCAAGGGGGAATTACATGATTAGATTTATAATAGCTGTAGATAAGAACAAATACCACTACCCATAAAAATGCTTAACTGAATGTGTGCTAACCTTTGAGAGTTTTGATCGAAGAAGATACAAATTGTCTGCCAAGATATCTAGAATAGATATTGCTTGAGAGCAATGTTAAAAAGCTAAAATGCCTTGTCTAACTCAAGAGAAAAGGTAAAGAAAAGTCGATACTAGAAAAACTATAGATGCTGGAAATTCGCGCGATACACACAAAATGCTGGAGGAACTCAGCAGGCAGCATATATGGAAAAGAGTAAACAGTCAATGTTTCAGTCTGAGGACCTTCATTAGGACATATTCCAATGAACGGTCTCAGCCCAAGACAGCAACTGTTTCACCCTTTTCCACAGATGCTGCCTGGACTGCATTTTGTGTGTAATCCAAGTTATAATAATTTTTTTTTTTCGTTTTAAGTGCACAGAATATTGAAGGAAAAGAATAAGCAGAAGAATTTGGGAACAGAGCAGCAGCTAGATGAAATGGGACATAATAAAGCGTCTTGTACTATTACTCAAGGAAAAAAATGGAACCAATTAGGAACCTAAAAATGAGAGATTGTTGTTTTCAATACTGCAGTAAAACACTAACAGGTAAAAAAAAACAATATTAAAAATTTGGCAATGACAATAAACATCACTGAAGGGAAAAAATTTCAGGAGGCACTTAAAGGGAAGTGAGAAAAGGCAGCAGCTGACACGATTTGGGTGCCACGGTGGCATAACGGTTAGTGCTACAATATTACAGCTTGAGGTGTTGGAGATCAGAGTTCAATTCCGGTGTCCAGTGTAAGGAGTTTGTACGTTCTCCCTGTGAAGCACTTGGGTTTCTTCCATGTCCTCCAGTTATGTCCACACTCCAAAGAGGTGCTGGTTAAGCAGTTAATTGGTCATTGCATATTGTCCTGTGACTAGGAAAGTATTAAATAGGTGGGTTGAGCCGCAAGGGCCTGTTCCACTTTGAATCTACAAACAAACAATTTAGGTGAATAAGAATGGGAGAAGGCTCAGAGGGAGCTTAAATGCCAGCATAGGCTGCTGCGCTGACCAGTTTGTTCAGCACCACCAATTCCATGCTCAAAAGTCACTGAGCCTGGAAGATCCAACATCATGTATTAATCAGAATCAGCTTTATCATCACTGGCATGTGACGTGAAATTTGTTGTTAACTTAGCAGCAGCAGTTCAATGCAATACATAATATAGAAGAGAAAATAAAATAAATTTAATTTAAATTATAATAAATAAATTACAGTATACATATATTGAATGGATAAAAAAAATGCAAAAATCAGAAATACTGTATATTAAAAAAAAGTGAGGTAGTGTCCAAAGGGTTCAATGTCCATTTAGGAATCGGATCGCAGAGAGGAAGAAGCTGCTCCTAAATCGCTGAGTGTGAGCCTTCAGGCTTCTGTAGCTCCTACCTGATGGTGACAGTGAGAAAAGGGCATGACCTGGGTGTTGAAGGCCCTTAATAATGGACGCTGCCTTTCTGAGACACCACTCCCTGAAGATTAATGAAGTAAACTAGGGGAAATAATTCTTAGCTACAATCTACCAATCTTTCTTTTATCTAGGTCGTGGTGGACAACTAAAACTATATTACACAACTAACTACTATGAAAAATACATAGGATTATTAATGAAAGCCAAGGATTTGTTCAAGAAGGTCATGTTTGACAAACTTGATCCTGGTCATTGATAAAATAACAGAGGACCCAAGTACCACAAGATAGAATGATGGGAAAATTTCAGATCAATGAATTTTTTTTGCACATGGTTATACATTGGAATCACTGTCAATTTTGACTTTGAATAGGGTCACAGAGCATCAAGGAACAAAACCACCTTTTGCAAGATTTTCATTGCAAAAGACAGTTCATGGGAAAAAACTATCACTTCAAAATTGAATGCTATAAGTTCTTTGTTTTACCTCAGACTTCCAAGTTTAAGAAATAGTCCTATTTCCCACACCACCTTCCCCCTCACCCAAACCACTTCCAAGCAAGATATCCAAAAACACTATTCATAGGCTGGTAGTGCAGTATATGGTATCAGAATAACTGGGATTCACACAACCATATGATAAACATCTCAAGACTTACATAGCAACACAAACAAAATGCCGGAGGAACTTAACAGGCCAGGCAGCATCTATAGAAAAGAGTACAGTCAACGTTTCAGGTTGAAACCCTTCAGCAGGACTCCAGTATTTTGACTCTGATTTGCAGCATCTGCAGATTTTCTGTTGTTTGTGATTCAAGACTTACTTAACCTTGCTAACAATAGCACTGTATTAAATGCATTTAAATACAGAAATGTAAAATAAACTGCCCTATTTTTCATGAACCAATCTCAGAAACAGAACACTGATATCTACTCATGGTATTTATGCTGGATAAACAAGTGCTCCCCAGCCTAATGTCACCATCCAAACTTCGGTCTGAAGCAATGCAGGTCATAGTTCTTCAAGAACACATTAAAGTTCTACTTAAATGTAATGCAGGCGCTTGAGTGAAAGAACATGATGATGATGATACAAAGCTCGATGGCAGAGAAGGATGAAGTTTCAGGGATACAAGGGAGGAGGCTATGTAGCATCCATGCCAGGACACAAGAATAGTTAACTTCTGCAAACAGTAAGGCTGATCAACACCTCCACACAAACCCACCCACCACTACTTTATCATTTCCTGTCAGAGTCATTTTATGTACAAACACTCCTGTGGATAGCATCATATTATGGACATACAATTTATGTATACAAGCTATTTTATGTATTTATATTTACTGGGGCTTCTTTTTTATTATTGTTTTATCTTACTTAAGTAGAGCATGTGACAAGGAAGTTAAATAGACAATGGCTGTTACTGGAAAAGTTTGAATTTAAAAATTATGTCAAACACAATTTTGTAGGGCCCCAACAACAGCAAAGCTGGAACACTGTTCTGGTCTCCCTACCCAATGAGCAATTTACTTGTGAATAAGAATGCAGAAGAAAATGTTCACCAGCTGCATTCTGGGATGGCATGTTTGTCACAATGAGAGATTAGGCACACTGAGCCTATCAATGCTGTATATAATTCAGAAGAATGAGAGTTGATTTAATTTAAATGTACCAAGTTCTGTCAGTGCTTGTGTTCTTATCACAGCTCTGCAGGTACAGAATGCGGTGCACAAGGACTGAAGAATTGCAAAAATTACATTATGTTTAAAAAAAAGGAACAAGGATAAATCCACTAAGTACTGGTATCAAGGATTTTTTTGTTAAGAGAACTGCCACATTGCAAAGGATTACAGTCTGGAATCCACATAGGAAGGGTGGAAGTTGTACCAGAGGCAGGTTTAACTGAAGTGTTTGAAAGGGCATGGCTAATATTTGAAAGAAAAAACCCTATAGAAACCAAACAGCCTCCTTTTATGGTGTATCCTGCAATTTTCTTTTTGAAAGGTAGAGTTGAAATTGCAGAATCAGTGTTAGTACGGCTATTGTGCTGCACTGCAAGTTCAAAATTATTCATGCATTTAAAACAACATCTTTACTCAAAATGGGTGAAATTTTGGGATTGATTCTTATAGTGCAGGCCAAAAGTTGAATTTTTATCATCAGTGCTGAAGTATGCACTCTGTGTCCAGTGGTCAGCTCCAACTAACTAACTGACATCAATGGCAGGGAAATTAGTTGAGGAAATTCTGAAATACAGAATCTACAAGCATTTGAATAGATAAGGCCTGACAAGGAGTCAAAGTGGTTTTGTACATGGTAAAATCAGGCTCAATGTAACTTTCAGACCGTTAGGAAGAAGTAAACAAAAAAGATTGATGAGGGTAGGGCAGTAGATGTTGTTTATTTGGACTTTAGCAAGGCCTTCAAAAAAGGTTCCATGCTGTAGGCTGGTCTTGAAGGTTAGGTCCCATGGAATTCAGGGACAGCTAGTAAAGTAAATTCAAGTGACCCAGACGTAGAAAAAAAAAGGAGTGGTGATTAAAGGTTGGCTCTCAGAATGGAGGCCAGTGACTAGTAGCGTGCTGATGCTGTTATTTATATAACTGTTTTGGATACAAGTGCACAAGGCTTGATCATCAAAGTTTCAGATGACACACAATTAGGAAGTGCTGTAGATAGCGAAGGTGGATATTGTTCATTCCAGAAAAATTTTGAACAGTTAGGGAAAGGGCTGATAAGTGGCAAATGGATTTCAATGTGAGGTGATGGATTTTGGAAAGCACAGAATTTAGACTATGAATAGTAGGGCATTGGAGAGTGTAATGAAATAAGAGCGATCTATGAGTACAAGTGCATAGCTCATTGAAAGCAGCAGCACACAGGCAAACAAGGTGATGAAAAAGGTGCTTAGTGTGCTGGTCTTCATCAGTCAGGACACAGAGAGCGGATGTGGGACATGATGTTGCAGCTGTACAAGTCACCAGTGAGGTCACACTTTGAGTATCATGTACAGTTCTGGTCACCCAGTTATATTAAAGATGTGGTTAAACAGGAAATAGTGCAGAGAGGATTTACTAGAATCAGAATCAGAATCCTTTCTTATCGCCAAGTATGTGGACACATACAGGGAATTTGATGCTGGTTTCCCTGAGCTCTCGCTGTACAGAATCAAAAAGCTAACAAAACAATAGTGCAAATAATCATGAACTATATACAATGAGGTATACCTGTGTATGCACAGGTGGAGTTGGTTTATAATAGACTAAAATTCAAGTGTTCTTAAGACTGATGGCATATAAAAAGGAAATGTTCTTGTACCTATTTGTCCTGGCATACAGTGATCTAAAGCACCTACCAGATGGAAGGAGTTGGAACAGGTGATGTCCAGGGTGTGATGTGTCTGCAATGATGCTGCTTGCTCGCTTCCTGACTCTAGATGCATACAAGTCCTGGATCGAGAGCAGCTTCACACCAATAATCCTTTCCGCAGCCCTGACAGTTCTTTGGAGTCTATTCTTGTCTTGTTTGGTAGCTGATCCAAACCCGACAGTAATGGACGAACAGAGAACAGACTGAATTATTCCTGAATAGAATTGAATCAGCAGCTCCTGAGGCAGGTTGTACTTCTTGAGTTGACGTAGGAAATACAACCTCTGCTGAGCCTTTTTGATAACAGTGTCTGCGTTGGGTGTCCACTTCAGATCCTGGGAGATTGTGACACCCAGAAACCTGAGGTCTCCACAGCAGACACAATACTGTTGAGTATAGTGAGTGGGGGCAGTATTGGGGGGCTCCTCCTGAAGTCCACTGTCATCTCCACAGCCTTGAGCGTATTTAGCTCCAGATTGTTCTGACCACACCAGAGGGCCAGCCGTTCCAACACCCATCTGTATGCAGACTCATCACCGTCTCGGATAAGGCCAATGACAGTTATGTCGTCTGCAAACTTCAGGAGTTTAACAGATGGATCTTGTGAGGTGCAGTCACTAGTGTAAAGGGAGAAGAGCAGTGGGGAGAGCACACATCCCTGGGGGGCACCGGTACTGATTGTCCGGGTGCTAGAAATGATGCTCCCCAGCCTCACATGCTGCACCCAGTCAGTCAGGAAGCTTGTGATCCACTGACAGATGGTGGGGGAGACAGTGAGCTGGGTGAGTTTGGACTGGAGGATTTCTGGGACGATGGTATTGAACTGAAGTCAACAAACGGGACCCTCGCAGAAGTTCCTGGGTTGTCGAGGTGTTGTAGTATGTAATGCAGTCCCATGTTGACTGCATCATCCACTGACAGGACTAGAAAGTCCAAGTTAAAAGGAGAAGTTGGCCAGGTTTCGTCTTTTTCTCCTTAGAGAATGAGTTGTGATCCTATAGAAACATTTAAAATTACACCAAGCATAAATAAGATTTTTCCCAACACTAGGGGGCACAGTTATAGAGTCATAAAGCATTACAGCACAGAAAGAGGCCCTTTAGCCCATCCGCTCTGTGCCAAAATAGTCCCATCAACCTGCGCAGGAACACAGCTCTCCATACCTTTCTCATCCATGTATAGGATGAGAGAGAGTCAGTTATAGGGTCAGAGGGAAGATTTAAAAGGGACCCAAGGCCCATCTTTTTCCACACTGAGGTAGGTGAATATAGAACCATAGAACACTACAGCACAGAAAACAGGCCAATCGACCCTTCTAGTCTGCACCAAAACATTATTCCGCTAGTCCCATTGACTTGCATCCAGTCCATAACCCTCCAGAATATATGAAAGAGGCTGCAAGAAGAGGTGGCAAAAGTAGGTGCAGCAGTAACGTTTAAGCAGCACTTGGATAGGCACATGAAAGAGTGGGGTATCAAGGGATATTGGCCAAACATAGGAAACTGGGATGAACTGGGTGAATACCATGGCTTGAAATGGACTGGTTGGCCTAAGAGACCTGTATCAATGCCGTATGGCTCTATGTATCAATGCTGTATGGCTCTATGACTCTATAAAAAGCTGACACGGATATTTGAGTCTCAGATCAATGGCTTGACAATTAGAAGATTAGTACAAGAAAGAAAAACTGCAAGGTGAATTATAATCAGATTAGATGTAAAAAAAAAACAACAACAATTAAGAATCTTTTTCTACAATTCAGAAGAATGCAACTTCAGGGTTTCTGTACTTTAATTCTGGGTCTCCACACTAATGTATGATGGAACCGTAAATCATCCTATTAACACGATGGCTAAGAAATTAAGTAGAACCCCAATGTCTGTGACAAGATGATTTGCAATTAATGAGAATCCCAGACATGTCAAGATAATTTTCAGCACATGACCATTTAAAGTGACGGACCATTGAAGCACTGAAATTCATGATGATACTGAGAAGCTTGAGGTCATGCACACAGAAACCTTTAATATGCAGCAAAGAGCGTCAAGCTCTGCTTTATCACCAACCATATCTATGGACAAGTCTACGGTTCCTACTCAAAAACAAAAAAAAAAGCAGAATAAAATCAATTCACCCACAACCACAATATATTACCTCAGAAGAAGGATCGTGATAACCACAGTGCAAATATCTCAGCAAATTATTACTCAGCTCATGGAATCACTCATCCTTATCAAAAAAAAACCCGTAGTAAAAGCCATAAATTTGTTGTATATCTAAAAAATTCCACCAAGTTATAGCCCCAGATACAAACCTTCCAAAGAGTTAAATTTAAAAGTTTATTAGCAAAGCCTCCAAATTAAAATTTTGTTTTTTTTTATGACAAAGGAATAAAGTAATGATACTAAAAACAACTCAAGTGATTACATTGATAACAGCTACAGCGCCTATAAAAAGTATTCATCCCCTTAGAAGTTTTCATGTTTTATTGTTTACAACATTGAATTACAGTGGATTTAATTTGACTTTTTTTGAACTGATCAACAGAAAAAGACTCTTTCCTGTCAAAGTGAAAACAGATCTCTACAAAGTGACCTAAATTAAATACAAATATAAAATACAAAATACTTGATTGCATAAGTTTTCACCCCCCTCAAGTCAGTAATTTAGTAGATGCATTACAGCCTTGAGTCTATATGGATGGGTCTCTATCAACTTTGCACATCTGAACACTGCAATTTTTCTCCATCCTTCTTTACAAAACTGCTCAAGCTCTGTCAGATTACATGGGGATTGTGAGTACACAGCGCCTTTTCAAGTCCAGTCACAAATTCTCAATTAGATTGATGTGTGGACTCTGACTTGGCCAGTCCAGTAAATTAACTTTGTTGTTTATAAGCCATTCCTGCATAGCTTTGGCTTTATGCTTGGAGTCATTGTCTTGCTGGAAAACAAATCTTGTCCCGTTGCAGTTCTCTTGCAGACTGCATCAGGTTTTCCTCCAGGATTTCACTGTATTTCGCTGCCTTCCAGGACCTGCTGCAGTGAAGCATCCCCACAGCATGATGCAGCCACCATCATGGTTCACATCAGGGATTGCTGTTTTTAATGACATGTGTTTAGACTGATGGCCAAGAAGCTCAATTTTGGTTTCATCAGACCACAGAACCTTCTTCCAGCTGGCTTCAGGGTCTTCCACATGCCTTCTGGCCAATCTAGCCAAGATTTCATGTGAGATCCCCCCCCCAAAGAGTGGCTTTCTCTTTGCCACTCTCCTATAAAGTTGCAAGTGGTGAAGTACACAGACAACAGTTGTATGTGCAGTCTCTCTCATCTCAACCGCTGAAGCTTATAACTCCTCCAAGTTGCTACAGGTCACTTGGTGGCCTCCCTCACTAGTCCCCTTCTTGCACAGTCACTCCATTTTTGAGGACGTCCTGCTCTACGCAGATTTACAGCTGTGCCATTTTCTTTCCATTTCCTGATGACTGACTTAACTGCACTCCAAAGGATATTCAGTGACTTGGAAATTTTCTTGTATCCACGTCCTTATGTGCTTTTCAATAACCTTATCTTGGAGTTGCTTGGAGTGTTCTTTTGTCTTCATAGTGTAGTTATTGCCAGGATACTGGCTCAGCAGCAATTGGACCTTCCAGATACAGGTGTATTTTTACAGCAATCAATTGAAACACCTTGACTGCATATGGTGATCTCCATTTAACTAATTATGTGACTTCTAAATCCAGCTGGCTGCACCAGTGATGCTTTTGTGTCATATTAAAGGGGATGAATACTTAAGCAATTATTTTGTGTTTTATATTTGTAATTAATGTAGATCACTTTGTAGATACCTATTTTCACTTTGACAACAAAGTCTTTTTCTGGCGATGTGTCAAAAAAGCCAAATTAAATCCACTGTACTCAATTTTGTAAAGCAATAAAACATGAAAACTTCTGAGGGGAGTAAATACTTTTTATAGGCACTGTACATGAACTGATGAAAATGGAAAATACAGTAATGACAAAAGAATGTTTCCTATGTCCAAAACACTGACATTCCTCAAATTCATTAAAGCCCTAGGCATACATACATAGGGTATGAATGCTATGAAAATTAGCACCTTGCAGCAGCAGCACAGTACATTACAAGACAAGGACCAACACAAGTACATTAACTTAAATTAACAAATTACACACAACATATATGTGCAAATAAACATAAGAGTGAAATATATATGGTCTGATGCAGCATTAAGGGTTTTCAGGTCAGTTTCATAGTAAAAATTTTGCAGAACAGGATCATCTACAATACTTTTGCATTGTTAAATAAATCAAAAAAGGTCAAGACGCATTCAAATTTCAGCTGCAAAATTTGTTAAATGTAGCATTCATGTCAAAGTTAATAATGACAGCCTAGGATGATGATGACGCCTAACAACAACTCCTTTGCGTGCATCTTCGGAAACAGCTCTACTTCTATCCTTAATATCTCTCTTTCCCTTTCAGGGTTCTTTTGAAGACCCTGACCTGGAGTAACACACTAACTTCAATCCTTTGCAGGAATGGGACCCGTTGTCGGAGTCTCACGACTGGCCGCTTTTCGATATGCCAAGGATGCGGCCTGGAAGACTAGCGTGCCTTCAGAGCACCGGATTTTCTCAGCTCTGGAGGCAGGCAGATTTAAGGTTGGTGCCACTGCCTGTTGTGTCATGGGTGACAGAAGATTGTAAGCAGTGAGCTGGCTGCGTGCCCACAGCCCCGAGTTGTTTGGGCACTGAGCTTAGAAAAAGCGACGCAACAGGCTTTTAACACCATAAATTGGCAAATTGTTTTTGTTATGTCTCCCCTCTCACTGTGAAACGGGGACACCTTTTTTCCCATATTAGGGGAGAGAGAGCCTCTGGTATGTCGAATTACTGGGTGAACAAGTTGTCTTTGGGGTACTGCAAGTCTGTGTCTTTGTTGATGCTTTGCTACACACTTGAGTGCTCGGTAGGGGAGGTGCCAATGCTTTTTTGCTGGTGGGGGAGGGGGTCGTTGCTTTGCTACTGTTTATGCATGGAAGGGGGGAGTTGGAGGAGGGCTTTGGGTTCTAACATTTAACTGTCATTCATTCTTTAGGGCACTCCTCTGTTTTCGTGGATGTTTGCAAAGAAAAAGAATTCCAGGATGTACATTGTATACATTTCTCCGGCATTAAATGTATCTATTGAAACCTATCGAAATATTACCTATTTTAAAAAAAGGCTAGCTCTATACTTACATATTTTATCTGAAAGGCAACAGACTTCAACATGGATACACAATCTGGAACACAATAAAGCTTATTTCCTGGTCAAGCAGTGAATGTGGTTTTCTTTTATGAGGTCATTGCTATGCCTCAAAAAGTTAAACTCAGTATATCTTAGAAATAACGGAGTTCTGTTCAGAATATTTTTAGTTGGTTGTATTAGATTTGACATGCTATACAAGTTCACTAGCTGAACAAGTAAATAGGTCAGTGAAAATAAATGTACTATTCAGAATCATATCGATTCCCATACAGAGTCTGTGTATCTCTGATTCGTAGGATAAACCACATGGATTAAGTATTATTTCTATTTTATATGAGTCAGACATTTTGATTGATCATTGCCTCTGGAAACAATAAAATTCAATGCAAATAAAATTTAACAAAATTTCAATGCACATTCTTGATGCAAGAATATGGCTGTTTCTTAATATGGTTACTTGAAAACACAGCAAATTCCAACAGGAATGGGTCAAAAATATAATTAGCAAAAATAATCTAACTCAGTCCATACATGGCATAGAGTTGGGACATATTGTAGCTATTTAATACAAGTCTACACATGGAATACCTTCCGCAGTTCTGATTTCCCCACTTTGGAAAGTTTGTGGTAGCAATACAAAGAGTACAGAAGAGGCTCACCAAAATGTTGCTTGGAATGAAGAGCTTTATTTATTAGGAGTGACTGGGCAAGTTGAGATTGCTCTCACCGGAGCACAGAAGCTGAATGGTACCTTATAATATTATGAGGGACCTAGAAAGGGGCAATGGCCAATTTCTTTTTTCCAAAAGCTGGGAAGGCTAACACTAGAGAACATAGTTTTTAACCAGAGGGGGTAAATATATATATAGGAGACCTGATGGGAATTTTTTTTTAAAAAACACAAAAGGTGATGGGCATATAGAATTACTGCTGAAGCAGGCGATAGAAGCAGGTACAATAGCATTATGTATTTAGAGATACAGTGTAAACAGGCCCTTTCGACTCAACAACCCATCAATTTAACATTAGCCTAATGAGAGGACAATTTACAACGGTCAATTAACCTATCAACCGGTAAATCCTTGGACTGTGGGAGAAAACCGGAGCATCTGGAGGAAACCTACACGATCACAGGAAGAATGTACACACTCCTTACAGACAGTACTGAAATTGATCTCTGAACCTCTGATGATATTACAGCTTGACACCCAAGCTGTAATATTACGCCACCAACCACTATGCTACCATGGCGCCCTTGGCCAGGTATGTGGAGAGGAAGGGAATTTAGGGATATATGGGCTAAATGCAAAAAAAATAGGATCAGTGTAGATGGGCATCCTGGCTAGAATGTATTGGACCAAATGGCCTTTTCCTATGTTTCACCACTATGACTGTCAGGGTCACAGGATTAGTGTATGGACATGGTGAGCTAAATGGCCTGTTTCTATGTGCACATTTCTACCATACAATCAAAAGCATATAACTTAAAAATTTTCAATTACATCTTCTTCCAAATGACTGTTAAGAACTGAGATCACTAGAGATCACTTCCACAATTTTGAATTTTCACAAGGTAGAAATACACAAGAGGTTTTATTTCCACAAAAACACAAATCATCAGCACAAGTTAGTGATGCATTGATTTTCAGAAATGATGTTTAAAAGCCATCAACCCTCATTCTAAAATATGAAAAGCATTTTCATTCTCCATGAAGAGTTACCTGGACAAAGCATAGATTTTGTTACCAACAAAACACTTCTGTACCTTTCTCTTCAAAGCGCTGAGCTTCTCAACTACACCATCTAACAAGGTCACGACAGAATCCACTGCTGGGCAGTTGCTCAATGTTTTCTCCAGTTCTGCAACTACCATGGTCACATGACTAGTTTCTCGGTCAATATTCTTCTGAGCAGCTCGAAAACGCTTATTTAAGGTTTCATAGGGTACCTGAAAGTACAGAAAGCAATTATTTACAATTGTACAGAGCTAAAATTGGGATTAAAAAATCAATCATTACTGATACTTTTTTCTGCGTTTTACTGAAATTATTTGAAGGGGAAAAGCACTGCTTTAGGCTCTTGTAGATCATTCTGCCTTGTAATTACCACAACAGATTTTGCTAATTCACTTTTCCACTTGAATGTGGTGCTTGTTATGAGATGGACTTTTATTCTATGATCCATCTTGCAGAAGATTCAACTAATTCACTAAATATAAAGACACTAAAAATAATCTTGGGCAAAAAGAATTCACTTGAAATTAAACAATGCAATAGATTGACTAGATATTACAAATGAAAATCATTGGGTAAAAGAATCAGGCTAAGTAAAAACTACAGATGAAGAAAATGCTTCTACCTTCACTGATTCAGATAAATCAGCTATACTTTCAGGCATTTTGTTGATTACATTCTAGATTATCAGCATCTATCAAACCTCTTTTTCAATAGCTTCATTTAACCTATGAAAAATATTGCTATCGTTCGTTCTATAATCACACCTTTGACCATGATTTCAAATAGTGAAGTCAACACAGAGCAACTTTCCTGCTTTATTGTTATACAATGCCTCTAATACATCAGAAAAGCAAGTATTTGTTCCAGCCCTTTGATTAAGCACTGCGTTAACTTTCAGCATGTGTTAACATTACTTACCCACTGAAAAATAAAATTCTTAGGATTTACAATTCGCTTTGACACAAGAACAAATTTCCAGTAATGTGATTAACGAAACCATCTAATACTGCGACTATACCTTGCGAAAACGGGCGAGTGCTGATTCGTTGATCTTCAACGTATCCGACATAGAAACGATTAACTCTTCTTTTTCTTTTCAAATAGCAAAAATTAACTGAAAGTACGGAGTCTTCACGTTTAATTCCCTCAAAGGCGTTTCAGCGAATATTTAATCTTTTAAGAACCTGAAAACTGTCAACTAAACGTGGCATTTTGTAGCTTGAGGAGTATATTATGCGCAGAACGGCTGAGGATATTAACAGGTTACGGAGAGGTGGCAATGGCCATCGGACACAGAGCTTACCTTTAGAGTGGGATACTCCTGAACCTTTAATGCCATCGATAGTTGAGCAGCAGATTCCTGGACCGCCATCTTAGCTCAACCATCAATACTGCGGTGCAACATGGGTAGAAAGGGACGCGAGGAGGCCAGGCCAACAGCCTGAGCAGGACGTCAACGATCTAAAACACAGACCATCTCATTTCACCAATTTAACACATCTGTCGACTCAACTTTCTTCCAATCCCATCAGGGAAGCGGCAGCAGCTCAACCTTCCCAAAACGAACGAGGACAAAACAGAAGCCCAGCCCCGCCCACTCCACCGCGAGACGGAAACAAGCCCCGCCTATTTCCTCACAACGCCGTCGATCGGAACCAAGTCCCGCCTTCTCCCAATGTGACAGAATCAAGCCCGCCCCCTCCTGCATGAAAGAACCAATCCCCACCCTCTCTCAGTGTGACAGAACAAGCCTCGCCCTCTATCTGCGAGACGGACCCAAACCCCGCCCTCTTTTCCCAGCATGACAGAATACAAACCCCGCCTCCTTATTGCTCGACCGAAACCAATCCCCGTCCTCCCTCTGCGTGACAGAACAAAGTACCGCCCTTTCCTGACGTACAGAATCAAGCCCTGACTGACAGAAGTGGGCCCGCCCCCTCTCCGCACATACCCATCTAAGCCACGCCCAGGCTCTGTCATACGAAACTAAGACCCGCCCACTCCGCACGTGAAAGGCCCAGGCCGCGCCCCCTTCCCAGCGTGACCGAGGTCGGCCCGGCCCTCTACCCGAGTGACGAAGGGAGACCTCGCCCTGTCGCCGTGTGTCGGAAGCAGATCGCTCCCTTACCACGCGTGTCGGAGACCAATCATTCCCCTCTCCCGAGTGATGGATTATAGATCCGCCCCCCCTTCAAAAGCCATGAACACGTGAGCACTGTCTGACTTGCCAGCTTCCAATTCACCCATCCTCCGCCACATATCCGGCATAAGATGCACCCCTTTCATGACGCTTGGGTATTTACGTAGAACATGCATTGATTAAGCCATTGTGTATAAATAATTTCGTACTTTTATACATCTCATGGAGTTGTACCAATAAAAACAGGTCCTTCGACCCATCACGGCCATGCTCATCCACACTCATTGTGTTTACCCACACTAGGGACTAGTCCATGTCCAAACAGATCCTGACAGAACAAAAGCATTGCCAATCAAGGTTACATGAAGTCAAGGGAGTGGGTGGTGGATGTTCCTATGAGCAGCTGATGCATATCACAAATCCAGGCAGACAATCTCTGAAGAGTATTCATAATGGCTGGGGTCACCCGTCTTGTAAAGACACTGCTCAGAAGACAGCAACGGCAAACCACTTCTGTGGAAAAAATTTCCAAGAATAATCATGGTCATGGAAAGACCATGATCACCCACGTCATACGACATGGCACCTAACGAAAAAACGAAATGCATCTGATTTTGCCAACCCAGGCAGGCAGTTCCAGATATAAGCCACTATGTGTTTCAAAATAACTTTTCTTTCACATAACTTTAGAAGTCATTTGGCTGACCTTGCTGTGTACATACATCTACTGATGCTTCCGGACACAGCTTCAGTGATGTTCCTGGAATCATCGGATGTTTCCGGTCTTTCAACATCATACACCCTCCTCCAGGTGACCCAGCCAGGGCTGATCAGACCCCAGCTTGTGTCCAGATGGCTAGCTACTTATGACTCCATGGTTCCCCTCTTTTGAGCCACAGCCATCTTGAGGCCCTCTCTGCCGCATTGGTGGTACTGTGGGTGGCTCTCCTCTTCCTCTCTCCCTCGATACATATGCCTGTCTGTTTTTCATATATCTTTATCATGGAAGGCACCTTTATTCATGCCTTTCATAATCTGAAGTAACAATCTGCTGGAGGAATTCAGCAGGTCAAGAGGCATTTGTGATAGATGAGTTCCTACAGCAAATTATTTGTTATTCCAGATTCTAGCATCTGCAGTTCCTGTGTCTTCAAAATCTTACATATCTCTATCATGTCAACTCGCTGACTCCTTCCCTTCAAGGAAAGCAAAATCAGCCTATTCAGTTTCGTCCTGAAGCTAAAGTCCACCTAACCAATAAAAGTCCTGATGAATCTCTTCTGTATTCTCTCCTACACCACCACATTCTTGCTATACTGTGGCGACCTGCACAGAATACTATATTTGCAGCCCCAACTTGTGTTTTGCAAAGTTGCAACATCTCAACTTTTATATTCCATGCCTCAGCCTATGAGGTCAAGCATGCCATTTACTTTTTTCACCACACTATCTAACTGTATTGCCACTTCCAGAGAACTATGGATTTGAATGCCAATGCCTCTCTGTTTATCAACATTCTTCAGTATCCTGGTGTTGGTATCTAATCCCTTTTTGATTCCAAAAATGTATCACCTCATATTTGTTGGGATTAAATTCCATCTGCCAATGTTTCTCCCAACTTTCCTTCGATCCATATCCTGTTGCAGTCCAAGATAAACTTCAACATCCACAAAACTGTGAGTGTTTGTGTTTATCTGGAAATTTTCCAATTATACTACCCACATTGATATTGAGGTTGTTAATTTACATCATAAACAGCAAAGGTCCCAACACCAATCCCAGTGGTACACCACTAGGCATAGATTTCCAATAAGAGAAAAAAATAGCCTTTCACTACTACCCTCTGCCTCTGATCACCAGGGAACTTTGTGTCCACATAGCTCGCTCATCTTGGGTCCTATAAGCCTTAAACTTCTGGAAAAGCTGGCCATGCAAGACCTTGTCAAATGCCTTAGTAAGCCCATACAGATAACATCTATCACCCTGCCTTCACCACTCTTCTTAGTTATCCTCTCAAAAAAACTCAAATCAAATTAGTAAGACAGGATATCCCCTGCAAAACTCTGCCGACTGGCTCGAATTGGTCCCCGTCTTTCCAAATGTACATAAATCCTATCCTTTTTTTCCCAGTAATTTTCCTATCATTGACATAAGGTTCGCTGGCCTGTAAGTTACCATGCTGTCCATAAATTTAAAAAAACTACATTCCAGTCTTCTGGTATCTCATCGGTGACTAACAAAGATGCAAAAAATGTGAGCAGCACAGTAGCAGAACCATTAGAGCAATTTCTTTTATATTGCCAGCAATTATTGATTGGGGTTTGATTACCGCCACTGTCTGTGAGGGAGGTTGTACAATCTCACTGCAACTGCATGGTTTTCCTTCAGGTGCGGAGCGGACGGCAGTGTGGACAGGGCCAATGAACTTAACCTGTTCTTTAACAGATTTGACTTTGTGGCCCCTGCCCATCCCACACATGAGTTATCTGTTGTTGGCCCCCAACCAACACATATTCCACTCTCCCCTCCTACCCCTCCTCACAGTCCCCCACCCTGCTCTCATGACTATACCCCTTCCCTACACGAAACCACCATGGTGGGCTTCACAGCTGAACAGGTGAGAAGACAGCTGAAATGTCTCAACCCAAGCAAAGCTGCAGGACCGGATGATGTCGGTACCAGGGTGCTCAAAGCCTGTGCCCCTCAGCTATGTGGAGTACTTCGCCATGTATTCAACCTGAGCCTGAGGCTCCGGAGGGTTCCTGTATTGTGGAAGACGTCCTGCCTCGTCCCTGTGCCGAAGACACCGCGCCCCAGCGGCCTCAATGACTACAGACCGGTGGCATTGACCTCCCACATCATGAAGACCCTGGAGAGACTTGTTCTGGAGCTGCTCCAGCCTATGGTCAGGCCACACTTAGATCTCCTCCAGTTCACCTACCAGCCCCGACTAGGAGTTGAGGATGCCATCGTCTTCCCGCTGAACCGTGTCTACGCCCATCTGGATAAGCCAGCGAGCACTGTGAGGGTCATGTTTTTTGACTTCTCCAGTGCGTTCAACACCATCCGCCCTGCTCTGCTGGGGGAGAAGTTGACAGCGATGCAGGTGGATGCTTCCCTGGTATCATGGATTCTTGATTACCTGACTGGCAGACCACAGTACATGTGCTTGCAACACTGTGTGTCCGACAGAGTGATCAACAGCACTGGGGCTCCACAGGGGACTGTCTTGTCTCCCTTTCTCTTCACCATTTACACCTCGGATTTCAACTACTGCACAGAGTCTTGTCATCTTCAGAAGTTTTCTGATGACTCTGCCATAGTTGGATGCATCAGCAAGGGAGATGAGGCTGAGTACAGGGCTACGGTAGGAAACTTTGTCACATGGTGTGAGCAGAATTATCTGCAGCTTAATGTGAAAAAGACTAAGGAGCTGGTGGTAGACCTGAGGAGAGCCAAGGTACCGGTGACCCCTGTTTCCATCCAGGGGGGTCAGTGTGGACATGGTGGAGGATTACAAATACCTGGGGATACGAATTGACAATAAACTAGACTGGTCAAAGAACACTAAGGCTGTCTACAAGAAGGGTCAGAGCCATCTCTATTTCCTGAGGAGACTGAGGTCCTTTAACATCTGCTGGATGATGCTGAGGATGTTCTACGAGTCTGTGGTGGCCAGTGCCATCATGTTTGCTCTTGGGTCCTGGGGCAACAGGCTGAGGGTAGCAGACACCAACAGAATCAACAAACTCATTTTAAGGCCAGTGATGTTGTGGGGATGGAACAGACTCTCACGGTGGTGTCTGAAAAGAGGATGCTGTCTAAGTTGCAAGCCATCTTGGTCAATGTCTCCCATCCACTACATAATGTACTGGGTGGGCACAGGAGTACATTCAGCCAGAGGCTCATTCCACCGAGATGCAACACAGAGCGTCATAGGAAGTCATTCCTGCCTGTGGCCATCAAACTTTACAACTCCTCCCTTGGAGAGTCAGACACCCTGAGCCAATAGGCTGGTCCTGGACTTATTTCCGGGCATAATTTACATATTACTATTTAACTATTTATGGTTCTATTACTATTTATTATTTATGGAGCAACTGTAACAAAAACCAATTTCCTCCGGGATCAATAAAGTATGACTATGACTATGACTATTTGTACAATCTCTCTGCGACTGCCTGGGTTTCCTTCAGGTGCCGCATTTTCCTCCTATATTCCAAAGATGTACAATTAAGGCTAGTGAGTTCCAGACACAAGCATGGCGACACTTGCATACCATCTCCAGCACAATCCTTGGACTGTGTTGTCAGATGATGCAAAAATGACACATTTCATTGTATGTTTTGATGTTTCGATATGCATGTGACAAAGCTTATCTTACTAAAATTTCAGTCAGGATCTTACTAATCTCCCCATAGCATTCTAGTATACATTCCATCAGGCCCTGAGGAATTATTCATCCTTTTGTATTCTAAGATACCTGTCAGATCCATTTTCTTAATACTGATTTGCTTCAGCATATTAACATAACCCACTATGAACTCAATATTCTCCTTGTCTTCTTTCTTGGTCCCATACCTAGGATGGTTAAAATATAACTGTCATTATCATGCTTTTCTATTGTGCATATAAGGAGGAATCGAGCAGCTTCTTAAGGGAATGGATTGACCTTGAAACATGAGTTTAGGGGGAGACCACTTAGCTGTCTATCATTAAGTGAACAGAATCAGAATCAGGTTTAATATCACCAGCATACATCGTAAAATTTATATTAACTTTGCAGCAGCAGCAGTACAATGTGGTACATAATAACAGATGAAAGAACTGTGAACTACTGTCAAGAGTGATTTGTTGCCTTACTATGTGAATCTGTCTTTTTCCATGTTCCTTTACCACCCTGGGTTATGCAAACCTGATATTTAATCTTCTACCTCATGTTTATTACCAATTAACAAGAGAGGTGGCACGGTAGCGTGATGATATTATAGCACCAGTGGCCCAGGTTCAATTCTGCTGCTGTCTGTAAGAAGTTTGTACATTCTCCCTGTGACCACGTGGGTTTAGTTTACTTCCACTTTCCAAAGACATAGGTATAGGTTAGTGGGTTAATTGGACACATAGGGTTATAACCGGGTGACATGGCTCGTTGGGCCAGGAGGGCCTGCTACCATGCTGTAGTTCTAAATAAATAAGTAAGTAAGTAAGTAAATACCATCTGTGCAACAGAACTCCATTATCCTTTTTGTGGGGAAGTATTGTAATTTCATTCCTGAAAGCCTGAGCTCTAGGTTTGGGATTCTGTCCATTTCCTGCAGGACACGGATGATGTTGAGATCAGGGAGTTGTGCTTTGATATTCGAGGGCATGTTGAAATTGAGAAGGAGGTGATAAATCTTCAGGAAAATATTAAGGTGGATAAGACCGCTGAGTCTGATGGAACCTCTGCCAGGATTCTAAAGGAGACAAGGGAGAAGATTGCTGGGGCCTTAACCAAGATCTTTGTATTCTCTTTCGCTTCTACGCAAGGTTCTTGATGACTGGAGAATAGCCAATGTTGCTTCCTCAGAATTTGAAGCATGTTGTCAATCAGCTGCATATAGTTTGGTGCACTCCAGTTACAAAGAAAATTTTCAACAACATCCTTGAATGCCTTCCATGCGATTTTTTCCAGGACCACTAGAAGTTCTTTGAATTGCCTGTTATCAATAACCTGCTTGATTTATGGGTCAACGAAAAAGCCTTCCAAAATCTCTGACCAGGTCATTTAACTCAGATTGAGTTCTCAGTTGAGACTCACTCTATATAAGGGTTACAAATCTGTATCAATATCAGTGTTTTCCATTCCTGGCTCGTGCACCATGGCACCTTCATCTGCCTCCTCTAGACTCCATGTCTTTGGTGGCTTTGGTACTAGAAGACTGTTGTCATGTGGCTCAGGTCTCATGGATGTAGGGAGAATTGAGGTATTCAATGTAGGGAGAATTGAAGTATTCCTGTCAGACACTGGTCAGACAGAAGTAGCGGTCTGTCACGTGATCCTTCTGCTCTCACTATATCATCGGGGCAGCGAACAGTATTGACTTCTGGGTACCTCTGAGCCAAGCTCTAAGATCAACAGCACATGTTGTGCAACAAGTGGGAGGAGCTCAGACTTTGGCTTGGTCGCCAATTTTACACCCAAGATAGAACTCACAGGCTTTCTTTATAAGAGGAGTCATAATCTGTTTTTGAGATTTAAGCATATACTTGCCACAAGTAGAACAGAAAGTGTCATGGCTGTTGCAATATTGACAAGATATTTTACAATCACAAATACTACTGAAAATACAATTACTTTATTATAATGAGTACACAATATGCTATGCACGTAGAGCACGTGCATTAACAAGATCACAAGCCAATATACATGTAAACACAATGCATAGAATGGTGTATGCATGATGCTTTCATACCCTTTCTGAAATGTGTCCTGCCATGCAGCATCCGCCCTGCCTAAACATGCCCAGGAATGCCTGGACAAGATAGAAAACTTTTCAGCTTACATTGTGGGCAACATTTTAATTGATTTGAATTATGAATTGAAATAACAGATATAGGCACTGACAAAGAAAATAGGGAAATTTCACGGTAATTTTCATGATCAGCAGCCCAAAATTCATAAGATACACCCAAAAGTATTCAGAGGCAAAATCTTTGTTGTCTGGTGAAATTAGAGGCTGGTTAACAATAATTCAGTGGTCATGAAGGTATTGGAGAAGATTCTGAGGGGCAGGATTTATTTTCATATGTTTGCCTTCATTGGTCAGAGCATCACATATAAGAGCTGAGAAGACCTATCTGTAGCTGTACTGAATTTTAGTTAGGTTACATTTAGAGTGTTGTGTACAGTTCTGGTTGCCACACTACAGGAAAGACGTGGAGGCTTTGAAGAGAGTGCAGAAGAGGTTCGCCAAGATGTGGATTGGAGAATATTAGCTACAATGGGAGTTTGGTCAAACTTGGGTTCTTTTCTCTGGACTTATAGGAAAAATATACAGTATAAAATTATGACAGGCATAGATAGGTTAGATCAAGTCTTTTTTTCGAGATAAAAATTTCAAATGCATGAGGGCCACAGGTATAAAGTGAGAAGCAAAGTTTAAAGGAGGTGTGCGAGGCATTTATTTTACTCTAAGAGTAGTAGGTGCCTGAAATGTGCTACCATAAAGGTGGTAGAAGCAGACGCAATGATAATGATTAAGGAGCATTTAGCAATTCATATGATAATAGGGGGGTGTGGAATATGAGCAGGCAGATGGTCTTATTTGGCATCAGGTTTGGCAAAATAGGCTGAAGATCCTGTTCCCATGGTATAGGGTTCTTTGTTCTATGTCAGAGCTCCCTGACCATTCAATATGGTTTCTTCATATCTCCTAGACTTCATGAAATTCCAGTAATTTGAAATGCTCCACAACATTCCCTCTCTCTCTATATATATATGTGTGTGTGTGTGTGTGTGTGTATCTACATATATATATATATATATATATATATATATATATATATAGAGAGAGAGAGAGAGAGAGAGAGAGAGAGACACAGAGAGAGAGAGAGAGAGGGGGAGAAATATAGTTGTGTGGACCAACCATTGTTCTGAGCAGAAAATTTTTACATAACGTGAAAACTGCGTGCCACTTTAAATGTGTGTCCTTTTGGCAATATGCATACTGTGAATATTCAGAATAAAAAGAGAAAGATCACGTACTTTTGATTTTATTTATTGTTTGAAGGGTATAAAGAAATACAGTACAACGAATAAAATCTTTCACATTCCGTTAACATTTCTTTATTCCTGCTGCGTCACAACAAAGGCTATGTGCATGGGAGAATTTCAGTTACTCTGCGGTTGCACACCCCTGTAACTTAGAGGGAACCGGATGATTTCCAGACTACTGGATGTACTGCAGCATACTTTTATTTCACTCTTTTTTAGAAATTACACATAATAATAATAATTTTTTCAGTGGACTAAGTAAGTTTAAAGGAAGCATGGGAACTGAGATCCCAGTGGGTGGAAAGGGATCCGAATCAGGGAATAGTCAGACCATGAATCATTGGAATACTGCTGTATGCTTAATGTCTTAAATGTTTCAACCAAATCATCCTGTAAATCCAGGGAATACAACTCAAGTTTGTGTAATCTATTGTCATTTACCCCTTTAAATCTAACTATTATTTTTCATGCATTTTATCCAATGTTCTTTTTAAGATTTTATTGGCTTTATATAACTGTGGCATAGCTTCTACAGCTGTTTAAGGTTCTCTAGTTCATCAACATCTCATGAAGAAGGGTCTTGGCCCGAAACATCGATGGTTTGCTCTTTTCCATAGATGCTGCCTGAACCTGCTGAGTTCCTCCAGCATTTTGTGGGTGTTGCTTAACATCTCATTAATTTTGATTATCTTCTGTATTTCCCTGTGACATTTAATGATCTATGCACATGAATAGCCCCATTCAAGGAGTCTCATTGCACAACCACTGCCACTTTCATCATTTCAAAAGCATTTTGTTATGAACTACATTGAAATCTGTTTAAAATAAGAACATAGGAAACAGAAAAAGAGGTTGGTCATTTGGCCTGCTGTCATTTGTCTGCTATTTTATGAAACTAGGGATGATTTTTTAGTTTGGCACCATGTTCCCTTAGTATCCAAAAATCTATAAAACTTCATATGTCATGGTTATGGTATTATACTCTTCAAGATGAATTTTCATAAACAAAATATTCAGTTTATTCTTGAAATACTTGTATAATAAATGCATATTTGAATTGCACACTGTAACTCTTCATCTTGTTTGAATAATTCACAGATACTGTATATTTCTTACATCTCTCCCCTCATTTAAGTAGGTTACTTCTTTAAGAATACTTTTTATTTATAGCCTAAAGAACAATTATGGATATTACAGCAATACACACAAAATGCTGGAGGAACTCAGCAGGCCAGGCAGCATCTAGGAAAAGAGTACAGTTGATGTTTCAGGCTGAAACCCTTCGGCAGGATGGAGCAAAAAAGCTAAGGAGTAGACTGGAATTTCAAGAAATCGATGTTCATGTCATCAGGTTGGAGGCTATCCAAATGAAGTATATGGTGTTATTCCTCCAACCTGTGTGGCCTCATCACGGCAGTGGAGGAGGCGATGGATAGACATATTAGATTGGGAATGGGAAGTGGAATTAAAATGGGTGGCCACTGGGAGATCCCGCTTTTTCAGGTGGATGGAAAATAGTTCAATTTTGGTAGCCTCCAACCTGATGGCATGAACATTCATTTCTCAAACTTCCAGTAATGCTGCTTCATCATTTCCCATCCCCTTTTCCCTCTCTCACCTTATCTCCTTGCCCACCCATCGCCTCCCTCTGGTGCTCCCCCCTTTTCTTTCTTCCATGGTCTTCTGTCTCTTTTACCAATCAACTTCCCAGCTCCTTACTTCATCCCCTTCCCCCTCAGGTTTCACCTGTCGCCTCGTGTTTTTCTCTCTCCCCTTCCCGCACCTTTCAAGTCTACTCCACAGCTTTTTTTCTCCAGTCCTGCCGAAGGGTTTCACCCTGAAACGTTGACTGTACCCTTTTCATAGATGCTGCCTGGCCTGCTGAGTTCCTCCAGTATTTTGTGTGTTGCTCGGATTTCCAACATCTGCACATTTTCTCTTGTTTTTTAATTCTGATTATGAGCATGCTGTTGTCTTTTTTAATATCCTTCTCTAGTCCTATTTAAAACTTTGAAACCACTCTAGTTTATCTTTTCACCAAGACACTCATCTCAGTGCATCTTAGACAGAACATATCCAAATTACAGTTCAATTAAGTCACAGAATTGGCACAGCATTTTTTTCCCACACAGTCATTTATTTACCTCATTCAACTGCTTATCCCTCTGCCAAATTCCAAATATCTCAGGAAATAATCCAGAAACTAAAAACCTTTTGATTTAGTCCTCTAATTCAGCTCTTTGCATTTGGTACTTTCTAAATAGGATATTTTGCCTATACATGTCTCCTTATTGGCTCCAATATGGATCACAAAAATTGGATCCTCACAATTCCTTTCCAATATCCTTTCAACCAGTGTAAGATATCCCTCATCCTGCTGCTATGCAGGCAACCCACCAAAGGTAGGGTTTATAAAGGATGCCATCTGCCAACCCCCTCTCTACCGCGCCTCCTCCCAATTTTTTAATCCTTTTAAGTACCCATTAGTTTACCCCTCCTATCTCTGCCCCATTCATCTTTCTGACATTGTTCCCAATCTATCCTCAGAAGTTGCAAGCTGCTTCTCTTGTTCTAAGCAACACACACAAAATGCTGGAGGAACTCAGCAGGCTAGGCAGCATCTATGGAAAAGAGTATAGTTAACGTTTTGGGCCGAGGCATCTGCAGATATTCTCTTGTTTCTTCTTTTCTAATTTCTTTTTAATTCATTTGATCCTGTACACTTCTGTAAGATGTGGTCAAAGATGCAGGAGGAAAATGTAGACCTGTGTCAAAACATTTACATCTCAACAACTCTGAACTGGAAAGATTCCAGATGGAAAATCTATATTCTATTGCATTAGTACAGGACACACAATCCACACCAGCTCATATTTTATTGACCATTTTAATAATCCGCACTTATAATTTAAGACATAATTTACAATTTCCTTTCACTCTTTAATTTTAATTTAACATTATTTTACACTAATCATTAAAACAAACAGCATAATTTTAAATACTTGTCTCTCAATCTTACTTCAGGGGCAAATGGCAGCACCTTTTCTTCCCTTAGCAGTGAATTTCCCTCTGACCAACTTACAAATGTTAGACTCTGTTTCGGACGTGCCTGGTGCAGCCATGCCTGAACCACCCAGGAAAATTGACATTGATCAGGTAACACACATAAAAATTGCTGGTGAACACAGCAGGCCAGGCAGCATCTATAGGAAGAGGTACAGTCGACATTTCGGACCGAGACCCTTCGTCAGGACTAACGTTAGTCCTGATGAAGGGCCTCGGCCCGAAACGTCAACTGTACCTCTTCCTATAGATGCTGCCTGGCCTGCTGCGTTCGCCAGCAATTTTTATGTGTGTTGCTTGAAATTCCAGCATCTGCAGATTTCCTCGTGTTTGCGTATTGATCAGGTAGGCTGTTTAGAACTTAAGTTGTATCTAAAAGAAACAACACCTTATATTCCGTCCCATTCTGACATGTCTATCCACGGCCTCCTCTACTGTAAAGATGAAGCCACACTCAGGTTGGAGGAACAACACCTTATATTCCGTCTGGGTAGCCTCTAACCTGATGGCATGAACATTGACTTCTCTAACTTCCGCTAGGCCCCACCTCCCCCTCGTACCCCATCTGTTACTCATTTTTATGCACACATTCTTTCTCTCACTCTCCTTTTTCTCCCTCTGTCCCTCTGAATATACCTCTTGCCCATCCTCTGGGTCACCCCCCCCGTCTTTCTTCCCGGACCTCCTGTCCCATGATCCTCTCGTATCCCCTTTTGCCTATCACCTGTCCAGCTCTCGGCTCCATCCCTCCCCCTCCTGTCTTCTCCTATCATTTTGCATCTCCCCCTCCCCCTCCAGCTTTCAAATCCCTTACTCACTCTTCCTTCAGTTAGTCCTGACGAAGGGTCTCGGCCTGAAATGTCGACTGCACCTCTTCCTATAGATGCTGCTTGGCCTGCTGCGTTCACCAGCAACTTTGATGTGTGTTGCTTGAATTTCCAGCATCTGCAGAATTCCTGTTGTTTTTGTTCAGAAGAAGAATTCTTTTTGTGGAACCAATTAAAGGTGAACTTTGAAGGATTGGAGCTTAATGTTGAATGCAGTGGGAAATGTATTTAGTTTCAGTTATATTAATTGGAATGAAAACATTAAGGTTTTTGGTCTGCCCTTCTCCTCATTCACTTCTCTATAACCCTCTGAACCAGTGATCACTTTATTGTGTCCTTCAGTTAAAATTATGTGTCGTGATTCAAATAGCATAAGAGACCAGACACATTTTGTAACAGAATTTTGAATATTAAATGACTACAAGATCCTCCTGCAATTTAACTTTTAGAAAGTAATAGTGTGCCAATTTTTTTCCTCTGGTATCATTTTCTTAATAAATGTCATTTTAAATGAAAACGTTTGTGCATTTTATCTTGGTAGCAGACACTTAGCAAGTCTATTTTAATTTATTGTTGTAATTATAACAGCAGTTAAATGCACCACATAATCTAAATACCTTACTCTAAAACTGCAAGTTGTGTTTTACTGCATGTGTTACAGAGGGTGTTGCTATGAGTTTGGAGTGAATGCCCGTGTAAAACAAATGTGCTGTTTATTCACAGTTTGCAGAAGGGTAGAAATGATGTGCATTGCTGATGAGTAAGTAAATCATACGACGTTATTCGGATTGGTGCTGAAAAGACCGAAATACCTTTATGTCGTCGTGTGTTTGTGAAAGGATTGCGCGCTTTTGTATCAAAGTATAATTTGACGTGTAAAGGAGAGGAGTGGAGCGATAATTTGTTCTGGGGTGGGGGTTGTTTATAGATACGTCGACTCGTGCAAAAGGCATGAACTTACCAATTTGTCGGTAGTCGCATGCCTGAATAACAGCGAAGGGACTTTCGACCGCCAAAAAAATGTAAGGTTTGTACGTGATATTAATGATAAACCAGTTGGAATCCTTTGTAATGTTATTGTAAATTGAATTCTCTCAAGCGCTGTACTCTGCTCATTTTTTTGCTTGTTAGAGCGAGAGCTCTTTATCCCGCCACCAATCCTTCAGTTTGGATGAAGATGTGACTAGTGTATTCGTGTAATGAAAACGCCTGTAACAATAGCGTCTCTGCGCTGGAAAGCGATGGCACTCGCAGCTCAGACCACTTTCGCCATGTTTTTGTTTATTCAGATAGACTAAGGTTGAGGGGAGTGACCTATCCGCAGTCCTCTTTTCCCCGTCTTTTCTCCTGCTGCTTATCTTTTGTCCTTTGGGATTAACGATTGACTTTAACAAAACATGCCGGAGTGTTTTATTCGTTCGTCATAACTGTATGCATTATGAAACTTGTTGATTTTGTGATTGGCTGTGGTGTTGAATGACACTAACAGCGGAGCTGACAGCACACGAAGAGTTCCGGACTAATTAAGCACTTGCCTCCTTGCAGGTACCGGGATGAGATGTTTAAAGTCGATCATCGAGTATGGTGTAAAACTGTAAAGTTCTAGATTTTGGACCGAATATTGATATTATGGAGAAAATCTAGGGGCCATTTAGAAGCCGTAGATTAACCCAATATCAACTAAATTGTAATCTTTGAGTGCAAGATAAAGTCAATGCAATTAATTGCAGATACTTTAAAATATACTTTTTACATCGACAAAAATGACATATATTTCGTATTATAAACACAAGAGATTCTGCAAATGTTGGAAATCCAAAGCAACACACACAAAATACTGGAGGAGCTCTGCAGGCTAGGCAGTATCTATGGAAATGAATACATGTTTGATATTTCCTGCCAAGGACTGGAAAGAAAGAGGACGAAGCCATAACCATAAGACATAGGAGCAGAATTAGGCCATTCATCCCATTGAGTCTGCTCCACCATTCAATCATGGCTGACTTATCATCCCTCTCAACCCCATTCTCCTACCATCTCCCTGTAACCTTTGACACCCTGACTCATCAAGAACCTATCAACCATTGCCTTAAATATATGCAATGACTTGGCCTCACTGCCGTCAATTCCATCATCTAAATTACTGACATATAATGTGAAAACAAGTGGTCCCAATAACAACCCCTGTGGAACACCACGAGTCACCAGCAGCCAACCAGAAAAGGCCCCATTTATTCCCACTCTTTGCCTCCTGCCAGTCAGCCAATTTTCTATCCATGACAGTATTGCTCATGAAAACTCTTTAAGCAGTTTGTCAAAGGCCATCTGAAAATCCAAGTAAGCAACATCTACTGCCTCTCCTTTGTTGATTCTGCCATTTGTTTCCCCAAAGAATCCTACAGATTAGTCAGGCAAGACTGTCCCTCAAACAAATCATGCTGACATTGGCGTATTTTATGATGTCCCTCCAAGTATTACAAAAGCTCATCCTTAATAATGGACTCCAACATTTTCCCAATCACTGAAGTCAGACGAACTGACCTATAATTTCCTTTCTTCTGTCTTCCTTCATTCTTAAAGAGTGAAGAGACATTTGCAATTTTACAGTCCTCTAGAACAATTCCAGAATATAGTAATTCTTTAACGATCATTACTAATACCACCACAATCTCTTCAGCTACCTCGTTCAGAACGCTGAGTGCAGTCCATTTGGTCCAGGTAACTTTTCTAACTTCAGACCGTTCAGCATCCCAAGCACATACTCCTTAGAATTACACTTTTGGTATCCTCATTACAGTGCCATGCAAAAGTTTGGGCACCCCTGGTCAAAATTTCTGTCACTGTGAATAGTTAAGTGAGTGGAAGATGTACTAATCTCCAAAAGTCATAAAGTTAAAGATGAAACATTTTTTTCAACATTTTAAACAAGATTAGTGTATTTTTTTTGTTTTGTACAATTTTAGAGTGACAAAAAGGAAAGGAGCACCATGTAAAAGTTTGGGCACCCCAAGAGATTTGAGCTCTCAGATAACTTTTACCAAGGTCTCAGACCTTAATTAGCTCGTTAGGGCCATGACTTGTTCACAGTCATTGTTAGGAAAGGCCAGGTGATGCAAATTTCAAAGCTTTATAAATACCCTGAATCCTCAAACCTTGTCCCAAGAATCAGCAGCCATGGGCTCCTCTAAGCAGCTGCCTAACACTCCAAAAATTAAAATAAATGATGCCCACAAAGCAGGAGAAGGCTATAAGAAGATAGCAAAGTGTTTTCAGGTAGCCGTTTCCTCAGTTTGTAATGTAATTAAGAAATGGCAGATAACAGGAACGGTGGAGGTCAAGTTGAGGTTTGAAAGACCAAGAAAATTTTCCGAGAGAACTGCTTGTAGGATTACTAGAAAGGCAAATCAAAACCCCTGTTTGACTGCAAAAGACCTTCAGGAAGATTTAGCAGACTCTGGAGTGTTGGTGCACTGTTCTACTGTGCAGCGACACCTACGCAAATATGACCTTCATGGAAGAGTCATTGGAAGAAAACCTTTCCTGTATCCTCACCGCAAAATTCAGCATCAGAAGCTTGCAAAGGAACATCTAGACGAACCTGATGCATTTTGGAAACGTCCTGTGAACTGATTAAGTTAAAATAGAACTTTTTGGCCGCAATAAGCAAAGATATGTTAGGAGAAAAAAGGCTGCAGAATTTCATGAAAAGAACACCTCTCCAACTATTAAGCACAGGGGTTCATCGATCATGCTTTGGGCTTGTGTTGCAGCCAGTGTCACGGGGAACAAGAGGGAAGAATGAATTCAATTAAATACCAGCAAATTCTGGAAGCAAACATGACATTGTCTGTGAAAAAAGCTGAAGGTGAAAAGAGGATGGCTTCTACAACAGGATAATGATTCTAAACACACCTCAAAATCCACAATGGACTACCTCAAGAGGCGCAAGCTGAAGGTTTTGCCATGGCCCTCACAGTCCCCTGACCTAAACATCATCGAAAATCTGTGGATAGACCTCAAAAGAGTAGTGCATGCAAGACGGCCCAAGAATCTCACAGAACAAGAAGCCTTTTGCCAGGGAGAATGGGTGAAAATCCCTCAAACAAGAATTGAAAGACTCTTAGCTGGCTACAGAAAGCGTTTACAAGCAGTGATACTTGCCAAAGGGGTGCCCAAACTTTTGCTTCGGGCCCTTTTCCTTTTTTGTTATTTTGAAACTGCAAATGATGGAAATAAAAAAAAGTAATCTTGCTTAAAATATTAAAGAAATGTGTCATCTTTAACTTTATGCCTTTTGGAAATCAGGTCATCTTTTACTCGCTTTGCTATTCACAGTAACAGAAATTTTGACCGGGGTGCCCGAACTTTTGCATGCCACTGTGTATTATTGGCTAGCTTACCTTCATACTTCATCTTTTCTCTCCTTATGATTTTTTAATTGTCTTCTGTTAGTTTTTAAAAGCTTCCCAATCTTCTAACTTCCCACTAATTTTTGCTATATTATGTGCCCTCTCTTTTGCTTATATGCTGTCCTTGACTTCCGCTTGTCAGCCACGGTTGCCTCATCTTCCCTTCAGAATACTTTTTCATCTTTCGGATGTATCTAATTCCCAGAAACTGCAGCCCTTGCCTTTTTGCTGTTATTCCTGCTAGTGTGTCCTTCCAATCAACTTTGGCAGGCTCCTTTTTCATACCTCTGTAATTCCCTTTATTCCGTGATAATACTGATATATTTGACTTTATCTTCTCCCTCTCAAATTATCAGGTGAATTCTCTCATATTACTATCAGTGCCTCCTAAGGGTTCCTTTACCTTAAGCTCCCTAATCAAATCTGTTGCTTGACAAAGTGGGTCTTGCCAATGCCACATTGGAAGCATCAGATACAATAGATGACCCCAACAGTTTCCTTGTCCATTCGTCCCTCCACACCAATCCCTTGTCCAACCACAAAAAGCAGGATTTCCTGGTGGCCAAACATTTTAATTTCAATTCCAATTCTCATTCTGACATATTGGTCCATGGCCTCCTCTACTGCCATGATGAGATCACTCCTTGATTGGAGGAGAAGCTCCCCATATTCAGTTTGGGTAGCATCCAACCTGATCGCATGAACATCGATTTCTCTAATACCCTGTAAATTTTCCACACCCCATTCCCTGTTTATGCTCCTATGTCTTAGAATTTTATGTAAATTGAGAACAGGATTGACGGAGTGTCTTCCCAGTTCAGCTGTTCTCATTCATCACTATATTGTAGAATCCTAGAGATGCATGGCACTGAAAGAGGCCTTTCATCCGATAGTACTCATGCTTACTGGAAGTGGACATGCATGTGGAATACTTTATTCGCAATGGCAAAGAATTACATGATTGATACTAATTGTATAAGTGGAATTAACGAAGTGTATGTTTTTGTTCCTTTAAGCAACGAGATCATGATTTGTGCCAATGTAATTTAAAAAACAATACACAGCCTTCCTGCTCCTTGCTTGTTTTTCAATTGTCTGGTTTTCTCAATGGTGTAAAAGTGTTAATCCTTGACTCTACAAAGACTCAGAAATCAAACAAAGCTTCTATTATATCTGCTAAGAAATGCATACCAGCAGTAATTTTGATTAACCCACAATTTCCTCCGATTACATTTGGAAGAATCAAAGCTGCCATGTTTGAGCTACAAAATCCACACTCAGGCCACTTGAACTAACTGCTGCTTGACCACTGTCTTGGATTGAATTAAACCACTGGCATCATCTCTGACCTAAAACTGACTTTGACCTCACATTGAGGAGGAAACTTAAGACTGCAGGACTTATATAGTGATGATATGGTCAGTTGGGAAGAAAAGTGGCAATGGAACTTAGTCCAGAGAAGCATGAGGTACTGCGTTTGGTCAAGTACAGTAGAACAAGGAGTACACAATAAACTTGTGAGGATATTGAATAATGTGGAGGAAGAAAGGGACTGCGGAGTGTTTGCCCACAAATCCTTAAGGGTAGCAGATTCAATAAAGTGGTTCACATCATGTCCTAGTAAAGGGTCCTGATGAACTGCGATGAATTATCAACTGTTCATTTCTCTCCATAGATGCTGTCTGAGCTGCTGAGTTCCTGCAGCAATTTGAATGTATTGCTCAATAAAATAGTTAAAAGGCTTGCAGGATAGAACATAGGATACAGAACAGCACAGCATAGCACAGGCCCTTCAGCCCACAATTTTGTGCCAACTTTTAACCTATTCCAAGAACAATCTAATCCTCCCTTCCCAAGTCCAACATTTTTCTTTCATCTATGTACCTATCTAAGAGTTAAACGTCCTTAATGCATCTGCCTCTACCACCATCCTTGGCAGTGCTCTCCATATTTACCAATCCTTGTGTAAAACTCTGACATCCCCACTATACTTCAACCACCTTAAAACTATGTCCCCTCATTTTAGACATTGCAAACTTGAGAAACTGCACTGTCTGTACAGACTATCTATGCTTATCATTTTATACACCGCTATTATCTCCTCTCATCCTCCTTTGCTGTAAAGAGAAAAGCCCTAACTCACTCAAACATTCCTCATAAGACACATTCTGTAACCCAGACAGCACCCTGGTAAATCTACTCTGCACCCTTTCTAAGGCTTCCACATCCTTCCTATAATGAGATGACCAGAACTTAACACTTTACTCCAAGTGTGGTCTAACAAGGGTTTTATAGAACTGCAACACAATCTCACATCTTTTGAACTCAATCTCCCCGACTAATGAAGACCAGTGGACCATGCGCCTTCATAACTATCGAATAAACTTGTGCGGCAACTTTGAGGGATCGATGAACTTGGACCCCAGGATCCCTCTGTTCCTCCACTCTGCTAAGAAATCCTGCCATTAATCTTGTGCTCTGCCATCAAGCTCAATCTTCCAAAGTGAATCACTTCATACTTTTCCAGACTGAACTCTATCTTCTACTTCTTAGCCCAGCTCTGCATCCTGTCAATGTCCCGTTGTAAACTATGACAACCTTCTACACTATCCACAGCACCACCAACCTACATGTCATCTGCAAACATGCTGACCCACTCCTCCACTTCCTTATCCAAGTTATTTATAAAAATAACAGAGTGCAGGGATTCCAGAACAGATCCCTGCAGAGCACCACTAGTCACGGATGGCTACGTTCACTAATTAGCAAGGTGTAGAAATTAGGGCAGAGAAGCTATACCAGAACAGTATACAACACTTGTTGCCACATTATCAGAAAAATATGTGATTACATTGTGGTACAGACTCAAATTAACAGAATGGTAACAGATGGTACAATTGTAGTTAGAAAGAAAACTCAGATGAGTTAAGATTGGAGCAGAGGAGGCTTAGGGAAAACCTAACTGAGGTGTATAGGATTGTTGGGTCTCAGGCCTGCTTCACACTGACACCTTCCAGCCCGCAAGGGAAGACACCTCTCAGTCTCCACCCAGCTAACAGGATTCACTTGCCACTCATTCCAAACTCATCACCAGATGCTTGTCTCACCCCAGTTCTCTTCCACAGTCCCTGTTCACTCATCAAACCAGCTGGCCTCAACCAGTTGCGCCTAGCTTTCACTCTAAAGTTTACCGTACCGTACTGCCTGTTGTGTTTAGTTTCTGTTCTCTCTTGTTTTGCGGTCCCCCATAGCTTGTTACTTTGTGGTCTATTATTAAAGTTATTGTTCGTTCACTGCTAAATTGTCTCTGCTGCTCTGCTTTTGGGACAAACCTCCTCTACATTTCCTGACATTGGGTAAATAAGGACAATTTATCTTAGAAAATGTTTTTAAATCTGTGTGGATTAAGTTATTAGTAGAAATATTGGAAGGGAGATTTGGGGAAAAAACCTGCATCTATGAGTATCAAAGGCAGAAATCCACATCACTTTTAAAATTCACTACAAAGTGCATTTGAAGACCAGTGAACTGCATAACTATGGGCTGATAATAGACAGAGGGATTAAACTGGATTTGAAAACTGGACGACTTTCAAAGAGGATTTTTCACAGAACTGAACAACATTACTGTATATTCCAGTTAAAAGCTAGCCCTGAATAGCTAAGGAAATAACTAATTAAATCAAACACTATTTATTGTGGATTAACCTAAAAGCTTATGCATACAAAGTTGCCAAGAATAGAGGGAAAATAGAAGATTGTGAAAACTTTAAAAAGCAACAAAGAACCATTAAGCAAGCAATAAGTAAAGGGGAGATAGATTATAAGAGTAAACTAGTACAAAATATAAAAACATAGTGGAAGTTTTTTATAATATAAAGCAGCAAAGGTTAGCTAAAGTGAATGTAGGTCTTTTGTAAGATGAAAAGGGGCAGTTAGCCTTGGGTAATGCAGAACTGGCCAAGGCTTTGAAAAGTTATTTTGTGTCTGTCTTGACAGTAGAGGGTACATCTAACATGACAAATAGAGATGTTATAGATGCGATGGGAGATGGAAACATCAAGACAATCATTGTTACTAAAGAAGTAGTGCTGAACACTTAGTTGGCCTAAAGGTAGCTAAGATGGTCCTGATGAACCGCATCCCAGAGTACTGAAAGAAATGGCAGATGTTATAGTAGAGATGTTTGTGATAGTTCACCAAAATCCTCCTTATTATGGCCAAGTCTCAGGGGATTGGAAGACAATGAATGTAATGGCATTGTTTTAAAAAAGAATATAGGTAAAAAGCTTAATGCTTGCAATCCGGAAAGTGCTTGAAGCTATTATTAAGGAAGAAATAGGGAAACATGTGGATGGAAATGGTTCTACCCAGCAGATCCAAGATGGATTCAGGAAGGGCAAGTCCTGTTTGACAAATTTACCAGAGTTCTTTGAGGATATAACGAGTGCAATGGATAGAGGGGAACAGAAGGCATTCAATAACATGCTGCATAAAATTAAGACACATGGAATTGGGGGTAAAGTATTAGAGTGGATAAAGGACTGATTGATCAATAGATGTTAGAGAGTTAGGATAAATGGGTGTTTCTGTGCTTCACAATCAGTGGTGTCGGTGCTGAACCTGCAACTGTTCATGATATATATTAACAATTTGGAAGAGGGCATTGAATGCAGTCTATCTAAGGTTGCTGATGATGCTAAAATGAATGGAAAAGCAAATGATGCAGGGAGACTGTAGAGAGATATAGAAAGTCTAAGTGAGCGGGCGAGGGTCTGGCAGATGGAGTATAGTATTGATAAATGTGAGGTTACCTACTTTTGAAAGAAAAATAGAAGATCAGGTTGTTATTTAAATAATGAAAGATTGCAATACAGTATGCTGTTGTGCAGAGGGACTTGGGAGTGCTTGTGCATGAACTGCAAAAGGTTTTTCAGATGCAACAGGCTATCAAGAAGGCAAATGGGATATTGAAATTCATTGCTAGAAGGACTGAATTTAAGAGCCAGGAGATTATGCAATAACCATACAGGGTACTGTTCAATGTTGCACTTGGAGTACTGTGTACAGTTACTTGAGGAAAACTATATTGACTTTGGAGGTGGTGCAGAGGAGGTTCACCAGATTGATTTTTGGAAATGAGGAGCTTAGCCTATGAGGAGAGACTGAATTGCCTGGGACTATACCAGCTGGAATTTAGAAGAATGAGAGTGGATCTAAAAGAAACATCTAAGATTATGAAAGGGGTAGATAAGATAGAGGCAAGAAAGTTGTTTCAACTGGTAGATGAGATTAGAACTAGGGGACATAGCCTCGAGATTTGAGGGAGTAGATTTAGGACAGAGGGATAAGGAGGAACTGCTTTTCCCAGAGCAGTAAATCTGGAATTCTCTGCCCAAGGAAGCAGTAGATGCTATATCATTACATCTGTTTAAGAAACAGATTTACAGATTTTTGCAGAGTAGGGGAGTTGAGGGTTATGGAGAAAATGCAGACAGGCGAGCTACGTCCATGGCCAAATTAGCCTCAACCTCATTAAATGGTGGAGCAGGCTTGACAGGCCAGATGGCCTACTCCTGCTCCTATTTCAAATGTTATTATAGATGGGTACAAATAACCTTCTCTGTCCTAAATTTTCAAAGATTTCTGTGTTTCTACACAAGGGGCATATGTTTCCACCTAGAGCATCACCTCAATACATATCCTTGCCCACCAGCTGTTCGACCCACTATTCAACTCCGCAACCGATTGGTCCAAAGACCTCCTGACTGCCCTCCTATTGCCTAGTCTTCATCCATTTCATTTCTTACTGAACTCTGCTAACTTTACCAAGAAACTGGCAATGTATTATGATTGTGTTTGCTGATTCCCCAACACTTAAAGTTAAAAATTCTTTATCATTTGCTTTCATGACATTTGCCCTTCCTTTAGTTGTGTACTTTGCCTCTTTGTGAAGTCCCTAAGAACTCTGCTCTACTTTGTCTGATCTTTTAAGAGCTTCCAATTGCATTACAACTGTGCTCATCTGGAGCCTTAGATTCAGGGATATGCTTTGCCATTCCCTCTTCCTGAATTACAAAATATTTCTTTGACCAAACATACAGTTACCATTTAAGTTCATTGTCAACTTTTTCCTCGAGTTACACAAGTGTTTATCATGTGTTGCAAGGATTGGGTAAATGCAAAGTGTATTTATAAATATTGACAAAAGGAATTGCATGCTCTTTCTCAGAGAATGCAGGTCTTCCTTGTGGTCCCACAGCCCACACACAGGGTAATGAGGTAAAAGCTCGCTGCTTAGCTGGACCCTGGTGCAGAACAAGAAAAGTTCCAAAATATTCTAAAAATCCAAAAAAAAAATTCTACCATACAAAGGGAGCACTAGAAGACCAGAAATCTAAGAATTTCTTGATCTCTAGTGAGAACATTTGCTTTTACATGGGGATTATTATTCCAATGTATTATATGTTGTTACACAAGAACCTACTGTGCTTCTGTGCAAATATTGTTGCAGATGGGTTAATTACATGTCCATTTATTTCTCTAATTTGTTGATAAATGAGAGATGCGGTTGGAAGTACAGCATATTAACTTACTTTTATGAACCATTCAGTGTGTTGTAAAAGCAATTTATTGCAGGAGATTATTTTTCCCTGTTCAGCGCTACACTATCCATACTGAATTGAATCATCAAGCCAATATACTGTTGGAGTTGAACATATTGATTTTAGCATGAAAAGAGAGAGATATGTGATGAAAGTATATCATTATGAAGATGAATACTTCATGAAATATACTCAAATTTAAAGTTTTGATTGTATTTGTAAATTTAATTCTACTTTCTTTCTGAGGCTTGATGCAATTGCAGGTGTTAATTCTATTTCAACAGCTAGGAGGCGCATTGAGACTGCATTTCCTCCCCTTAAAGCAGTATCTCTTTTAACACCAACAAAGGACTGTGGAATTGTTGCAATTTGCTGCTCTGGCAAATTAAAAAGAATTGGTTTCAGGTGTGAATTATTAACAACTTGTACAAGTACATGTTTTATAAAATACACAAAGATGGTTTGCAGAAGGGTTACTGATGAACATTTGATATCGAGCTGAATTACGAGAATGTCAGACAGGTAATTATTGGTCTTGTTATCTCAGTATCTGGCCCAACAAATATTTATTGGTTTCATTTCTGAGGCCTTCATATGATAAGGCTGTAAGATCATAACACACAAGAGCAGAATTAGGCCATTCGGCCTATCGAGTCTGCTCCACTATTCCTTCATTGCTGGTTTATTATCCCTCTTAACTACGTTCTCCTACCTCCTCTATTTAACCTTTGACACCTTGAATAATCACGATCCTATCAACCTCCGCTTTAAATATAACCAATGACTTGGCCTCTGCATCCGTATGTGACAATGAATTCCACAGATTCACCACTCTCTGGCTAAACAAATTCCTCTTCATCATTGTTCTAAATGGACATCCCTCTATTCTGAGACTGTGCCCTCTAGTCTTAGACTCACCCACTATAGGAAACATCCTCTCTTCATCCACTCCTAGGCCTTTCGATATTCTATAGGTTTCAGTGAGATCCTCTCCCCCTCCCCATTCTTCGAAACTCTGGCGAGTGCAGACTGAGAGCCTTCAAACGCACCTCATATGTTAACCCTTCCATGCTAGGTTCATTCTCATGAACCTTCTCTTCAATGCCAGCACACCTTTTCTTAGATAAGGCTGGTCACAATACTCCAGTGTGGTCTGACCAATGTGTTATAAAGCCTCAGCATTACTGTACATCTTTGTTACATATCTTGGTCCTCTCGAAATGAATGCTAACATTGCATTTGCTTTCCTTACCACTGACTCAACCTGCAAATTAACCTTTAGGGAATCCTGCACAATCACTTCCAAGTCCCATTGCACCTCTGATTTTTGAATTTTCTTCCACATTTAGAAAATAGTCTGCACCTTTATTCCTTCTAGCAAAGTGCATGACTATACAACTCTCTACAATATATTCCATCTACCACTTCATTGCCCATTCTTCAAATCTGTCTCAGTCCTTCTGCAGACTCCCTGCTTCCTCAGCACTACCTGCCCCTCCACCTATCTTTGTATTGTCCACAAATTTGACTATAAAGCCTTAAATTCTGTCATCCAAACCATTGACATATAATGTGAGAAGAGTGGTCCCAATACCGACCCTTGCAGAACACCACTATTCAATTGTAACCAACCAGAATAGGCCCCCTTTATTCCCACAGTTTGCCTCCTGAAAATCAACCAATCTTCTGTCCATATTAGTATCTTTCCTGTAATAGCATGGGATCTTATCTTGTTAAGCAGTCCCATATGCGGCACCTTATCAAAGGCCTTCTGAAAATCCAAGTAAACAGCATCCATTGACTCTTCTTTGTCTATCCTGCCTGTTATTTCCTCAAAGAATTCCAACAGATTGGTAAGGTAAGATTTCCCCTCAAGGAAACCATGTGACCTTGATCTATTTTATCATGAGCCTCCAAGTACCCCAAAACCTCATCCTTAATGATAGACTGCAACATCTTTCCAACCACGTAACTCAGGCTAACTGGTCTATAATTTACGTTCTTCTGCCTCCCTCCCTTCTTAAAGAGTGGAGTGACATTGACTAATTTGCAATTAGTGATTCCTGAATGACATATTCTCTGGTACTTAGAGGGGGTTTTTCAGCATAGAATGGGTCCTTCAGCCTAAATGCTCCATGCTGATCAAATTTCCCTCCTTAAGTAGTCCTATTTGCTCATACTTGGCCACTATTACTCTAAGCATACCCTGTCCTTGTATCTGCCTCAACCATTTTACTCTTACTGCTTATTCTATATACTGACTTCTCTGGGTGGAAAAGTTGCACCTTGGGCTCCTATGAAATCTTTCCCTTTTTACCTTAAACTGATGCCCTCTTGTTGATTCCTCAACTCTGGTGGGGCGGGGGGGGGGGGGAGACTACATGAATTGACCCTATTTACGTCCCTTATGAGTTTATACACTTTTATAAAATCACACCTTATTCTCCTATGTTCTATTGAAAAGAGTACCAACCTGCTTAACCTCTCTCTGCAACGCAGCCTCTCGAGACTTAGCAACATCCTTGTAAATCTCTGCAATCTTTCCAACTTAATGGCTTCGTTCCTATAGAAGATTGACCAAAATTGAACAAAATTTCTGGCTACCAATGTCTTGTATTGAATTGAATTGAGTATTACTTACATCCTTCACATACATGAGGAGTAAAAATCTTTACGTTATGTTTCCATCTAAATGTGCAATGTATAGTAATTTGTAATAAGTAGTATGTCCAACAGGACAGTCAATATAGCATTGAAATACAGTAGCATCAGCGTGAATTAATCAGTCTGATGGCCTGGTGGAAAAAACTGTCCCAGAGCCTGTTGGTCCTGGCTTTTATGCTGTGGTACTATTTCTGGGATGGTAGCAACTGGAACAGTTTGTGGTTGGGGTGATTCACGTCTCCAATGATCCTTCGGGCCATTTTTACACACCTGTCTTTGTAACTGTCCTGAATAGTGGGATGTTCACATCTACAGATGCGCTGGACTGACCGCACCACTCTCTGCAGAGTCCTGTGATTGAGGAAGTACAGTTCCCATGCCCAGCAGTGATGCAGCCAGTCAGAATGCCCTCAGTTGTGCCCCTGTAGAAAGTTCTTAGAATCTGAGGGGCCATACCAAACTTCTTCAACTGTCTGAGGTGAAAGAGGCGCTGTTGTTCCTTTTTCACCACACAGCCGGTATGTACAAACCACGTGAGATCCTTGGTGATGTTTATGCTGAGGAACTTAAAGCTGTTCACCCTCTCAACCCCAGATCCATTAATGACTGTAGGGGTTAGGCTGTCTCCATTCCTCCTGTAGTCCACAACCAGCACTTTTGTTTTTGCGATGTTGAGGGAGAGGTTGTTTTGACACCACTGTATCAGGGTGATGACTTCCTCTCTGTAGGCTGCCTCATTATTATTTGAGATTAGGCCAATCAGTGTAGTGTCGTCAGCAAACTTAATTACCAGATTGGAGCTGTGGGTGGTGACACAGTCATGGGTATACAGGGAGTAAAGGAGGGGGCTCAGTACACAGCCCTGAGGGGCACCTGTGTTGAGGGTCAGAGGGGCAGAGGTGAGGGAGCCCACTCTCACCACCTGCCTGCGATCTGACAGGAAGTCCAGGATCCAGAGGCACAAGGCAGGGTCAAGGCCGAGGTCTTTGAGCTTCTTGTCGAGCCTGGAGGGAATTATGGTGTTGAATGCTGAACTGTAGTCCAAGAACAGCATTCTCACATAAGCATCCCTCTTCTCCAGATGGTAAGGATGGTGTGTATAGTGGCTATTGCGTCGTCTGTCAATCGGTTGCGTCGGTAGGGGAATTGTAGGGAGTCCAGTGTGGGTGGCAGCATGCTGCAAATGTAGTCCTTGACCAGCCTTTCAAAGAATTTGCTTATTATTCAGGTGAGTGTGACAGACGGCAGTCGTTCAGACATATTACCTTGGTCTTTTTAGGTACAGGGACAACTGTAGCATAACATCCCAATATTCTCAGTGCCCTGATTGATGAATGCCAGAGTGTGAAAACTATTCTTCACTACTCTAAATGCAACATATTTTCAGGGAATAATGTACTTGTACTCCTAGGGCCCTTTGTTGTACAACACTTCCATGCACCCTACCAATGACTGTGAATATTCTTCACTGATCTGTCCTTCCAAAATGCAAAACCTTGCACTTAGCTGAATTCAACTCTTTTTTCCATTCCCACTTAGCTTGCTGATCAAGATCCCTCTTTATGTCCCATGCCATCCAAATCATTGATACAGAAGATAAACAGTATTGGACCCAGTATTAACCCGCTAGTCACGGGCCTCCAGTCAAAAAAAACTTTCCACCATTACCGTCTGCTTCTTAACATCAAGCCAATTGTCTTACCTTAATTTACTTTATTGTCGCCAAACAATTGATATTAGAGCGTACAATCATCACAGTGATATTTGATTCTGCGCTTCGCGCTCCCTGGAGTACAAATCGATAGTACATATTAAAAATTTAAATTATAAATCATAAATAGAAAATAGAAAACGGAAAGTAAGGTAGTGCAAAAAAACTGAGAGGCAGGTCCGGATATTTGGAAGGTACGGCCCAGATCCAGTCTATCTAATTAGCTACCTCTCCCTGTGATCTGACTTTCCACAGCAGCCTATCATGTAAAATGTTATCAAAGCCCTTACTAAACTCCAAATAGACTATGTTCGCTACCTTGCCCTTGTCAACCTTTTTGGTTACTTCTTCAAAAAACTCATTCAAATTCATGGATATGAAGTTCTATGTATAAAGCCATGCTGACTATCCCTTATCCCTTATCAACCACTGTCTTTTCATATGCTTGTACATCTTATGCCTCAGAATCCCTTTTAATAATTCCCATATCACAGGCTTAATGGTCTACAGTTTCCAGATTTTTTTTTAGCCCTTCTTAAACAAAAAGCACAACTTTAGCCACCCTCCAGCATAATGGCACATCATCCATACCTAACAGTGATACAATTTCAGAATCAGAATCAGGTTTAATTTCACTGGCATAAGTCATGAAATTTGTTAACTTTGAGGCAGCAGTATTATGCAATACATGATAATAGAGGAAAATGCAAATTATAGTAAAAAATATAAATATAAAATAGTTAAATTAAATAAGTAGTGCAAAAAATAGAAATAAAAGAGTAGTGAGGTAGGGTTCAATGTCCATTCAGCAATCAGATGAAACATGAACATAGAAAATAGGTGCAGGAGTAGGCCATTCGGCCCTTCGAGCCTGCACTGCCATTCAGTATGATAATGGCTGATCATCCAACTCAGAACCCTGTACCAGCCTTCCCTCCATACCCACTGATCCCTTTAGCCACAAGGGCCATATCTAACTCCCTCTTAAATATAGCCAATGAACTGGCCTCAACTGTTTCCTGTGGCAGAGAATTCCACAGATTCACCACTCTCTGTGTGAAGAAGTTTTTCCTAATCTCGGTCCTAAAAGGCTTCCCCTTTATCCTCAAACTGTGACCCCTCCTTCTGGACTTCCCCAACATCGGGAACAATCTTCCTGCATCTAGCCTGTTCAATCCCTTTAGGATTTTATACGTTTCAGTCAGATCCCCCCTCAATCTTCTAAATTCCAACGAGTATAAGCCTAGTTCATCCAGTCTTTCATCATATGAAAGTCCTGCCATCCCAGGAATCAATCTGGTGAACCTTCTTTGTACTCCCTCTATGGCAAGGATGTCTTTCCTCAGATTAGGGGACCAAAACTGCATACAATACTCCAGGTGTGGTCTCACCAAGGCCTTGTACAACTGCAGTAGTACCTCCCTGCTCCTGTACTCAAATCCTCTTGCTATAAATGCCAGCATACCATTCGCCTTTTTCACCGCCTGCTGTACCTGCATGCCCACTTTCAATGACTGGTGTATAATGACACCCAGGTCTCGTTGCACCTCCCCTTTTCCTAATCGGCCACCATTCAGATAATAATCTGTTTTCCTGTTTTTGCCACCAAAGTTTTTGCCACATTAAATTGCATCTGCCATGAATTTGCCCACTCACCTAACCTATCCAAGTCACCCTGCATCCTCTTAGCATCCTCCTCACAGCTAACACTGCCGCCCAGCTTCGTGCCATCCGCAAACTTGGAGATGCTGCATTTAATTCCCTCATCCAAGTCATTAATATATATTGTAAACAACTGGGGTCCCAGCACTGAGCCTTGCGGTACCCCACTAGTCACTGCCTGCCATTCTAAAAAGGGCCCATTTATTCCCACTCTTTGCTTCCTGTCTGCCAACCAATTCTCTATCCACATCAATACCTTACCCCCAATACCGTGTGCTTTAAGTTTGCACACTAATCTCCTGTGTGGGACCTTGTCAAAAGCCTTTTGAAAATCCAAATATACCACATCCACTGGTTCTCCCCTATCCACTCTACTAGTTACATCCTCAAAAAGTTCTATGAGATTCGTCAGACATGACTTTCCTTTCACAAATCCATGCTGACTTTGTCCGATGATTTCACCGCTTTCCAAATGTGCTGTTATCACATCTTTGATAACTGACTCTAGCAGTTTCCCCACCACCGATGTTAGGCTAGCTGGTCTATAATTCCCTGGTTTCTCTCTCCCTCGTTTTTTAAAAAGTGGGGTTACATTAGCCACCCTCCAATCCTCAGGAACTAGTCCAGAATCTAAAGAGTTTTGAAAAATTATCACTAATGCATCCACTATTTCTTGGGCTACTTCCTTAAGCACTCTGGGATGCAGACCATCTGGCCCTGGGGATTTATCTGCCTTTCATCCCTTCAATTTACCTAACACCACTTCCCTACTAACATGTATTTCCCTCAGTTCCTCCATCTCACTGGACCCTCTGTCCCTAACTGTTTCCGGAAGATTATTTATGTCCTCCTTAGTGAAGACAGAACCAAAGTAATTATTCAATTGGTCTGCCATGTCCCTTCTCCCCATAATCAATTCACCTGTTTCTGTCTGTAGGGGACCTACATTTGTCTTAACCAATCTTTTTCTTTTCACATATCTATAAAAGCTTTTACAGTCAGTTTTTATGTGACTGGCAGAATGTGGATGGCAGAAGCTGTTCCTGAATCGTTGGCAACGCACACAGAATGCTGGAGGAGCTCAGCAGGCCAGTCAATACCTATGGAAAAGAGTAAACAGTGGATGTTTTGGGTCAAGATCCTTTATCTGGAGTCCTGATGAAGGGTCTCGGCCCGAAATGATGACTTTTACTCTTTTCCATGGATGCTGCCTGGCCTGCTGAGTTCTTCCAGCATTTTGTGTGTGTTGCTTTGGATTTTCAGCATCTGCAGATTTTCTCAGGTTCTTGAATCATTGAGTGTGTGCCTTTAGGCTTCTGTACCTCATTCCTGATGGTAGCAATGAGGTGGTGGGGATCCTTAATGATGGACTCTGCCTTTTTGAGGCACCACGCCACAAAGATATCCTGGATTCTACGGAGACTAGTGCCCATGATGGGGCTCACTAATTTTACAACTCTCTGCAGCTTACTTTGATCCTGTGCAGTAGCCCCCCCCCGACCCCCCCACCATACCAGTTAGAATGTGCTCCACATTCACCTTCATATGCTTTAAAGATATCCATTGCCTCCTCTGTTATAATTGTGGACTGCCCCCAGCGCATGCCTATTGACTGTCTAAAGTTCCATTCTTTTCATGTCCTTCTCCCCGATGAAAACAGTGCAGAAATATTCATTGAGGACCCCCTGCAGCTCCACACAAAGAAGTCCGTACTGGTATTTAAGGAGCCATATTCTCTCATTAGATTGTATTTAAATTTACAAGATTATGGAGAAACTTGACAGATTGAATGTGATTGTTTCCCTTGGCTGCTAGATGTTAAACTAGGAGACATAATCTCAGGAAATCTAAGGTGAAGGAATTTCTTTATTCGGAGTTGTGAATATTTGGAATTTTCTTTCCTAGAGGTTTTAGACACTTCATGGTATCTTACAGATATGAGCCTGCAGCCTTATACTGTAGTATCTCCATAGTATCTCAATATAGAAAACATTGATTTTTTTTTACTGTGGACCCATGCAGATTTTATAGGGATCTGGCAAAAATACAGTGAGAGAAAACTATAACAAGGTGTTATTCTTGGCTTCAGGAACTCATGTGGCCCACAGCTCCTATTCCTTATGTTCATATCTTTAATGGGCTGATCAGATTGTGGCAAAAGCCTGAAGTAACATTGACGGAATTAAAATGAATTTGCTGGATGTTTTGAAAAGATTGAGACATAAGGAATGAAGGAAGAGGTTTAAATATCATATAACAATCTTTTTAAAATCTACAATTTTTATATCCCTTCTGAAGGAAAGCCTTCACACTTGTAAGAAGTAAACTAACATTTTGAGAGCCTGCAGATTTGTTCAACAATAATGTTACAGTAGGTCATTAAAATCTGTTATCTGAATCATTTATGATCATGCCAAATCAGTTCTTCACTGATATCTGTCAGCGAATATCACAAAAGCAAACAAAAGTTAAGATGGGATTCCAATATCCAAGAATAATGGTATTGATGGAAACTCTAATTCTACTGGATAGTAGCATGAAATTGTTTTCTGTAAAAAAACATAGAGTGCATTTCTTATTTTATCTTTTTGAATGTGGTGGAGTTGTTGAGAAGAATACATATATGTTTTTTATCCTTTCTCCTGTTAGACTTTGTTCCAACCCTATTTATATTACCTTCCATGAAATGACTGCTTCAAGCCACTCTTTACAACAGCATGGCAACAACAAACCTCTGGAATAACATTTCTAGTTGATTTACGTTGCATGTTTATTTCAACTTTAAAAAATATGAGCAACCAAGTAATGCACTTGCAGCCAGAGGGTTCATGAGATTATATTAAACTCATCCCATTATAGCATCCTATTTATATACTATGCAGCATGATATAAAATATTAAGCACTTGACAAAAAATAACAAAGTTTGAATAAAATAATGTGTTAGAATTGTCACCGGTTTCCTGCCTCCTGGCTTCAATAAAAACCTATAGGTATCTTTCAGTGTCTTGCTCCACATGGCTATTACTTATGTTGTTTTGGTAAAATGCTACCTATCTTTCTTTGCCTCTTCTTCCATAAGCCCAAACATTTTACTGTTCAAATTTGTTTTCAGATTCTTCCACATTTTCACTCCTCCGGCCCCTTTCTGTGTACTGCAGATAATGAGACAAAAAAGCTATGCCATCCCTTTTTAAACCCTTCCGCTTCATTACCTTTCTTCTGAAGAGACACCTTAACTTTATCCTACTCCAGTCTCCTTGGTTCCCTGTTGAAATATCTCCTTCAGAGTTTTCTTGTCAGAGTGCACTTTGTGACTCTCCTCTGAAAGGAACATTTTATGAGCATGTTGAAGGGCACTCTATAAATACAGATTATTTATCATAAATTTTACAAATGTCTGTGGAGATGCCTGCTTAACTATAAATAAAATTCAAGCATGTGACTTCTAGGTCTTTTCCATTACTTTTTGGCATTCAAACAAGGGAACCAAGCAAATTTGAATAAAAATTACATTTTTACTTAGCTGGTTTGCTCTCTTTGTCTTGGCATCTTGGCTTCTCTGAACACTTAAAAATACTTGTGTTTCATATGATAAATTACAATGTTTTAGCTATTTTAAGTTACACACTATCCTTACCTACGCTTGAAAGTACTTAGACTTGGCTAGTGCTTTAATTAAAAATTATTCATATAGATTTCTGTTATTCTGTCTATAAAAATGTTAATTTTGGTTATCAGTTTATACTTGTTTATTGTACAACTAGAAATAAATACAGACAAGTGAATACCATATAAAATGCTGATATGAATTAAGAGCTGAAGAATCTGACTAACATTTAATGAGATCATGCCTGATTCAATTGTAACCTCAATTCTGTCTTCACATCTTTTGGGCAACTTCAGAATCAGCTTTATCACCACTGTCTTAAATGATATGATATTTGTTGTTTTGCAGCAGTAGTCCAGTGTAAAGTCACAAAATTACTGTAAATTACAAAATAAATAAATACTGAAAAATAGGAATAATGAGGTAGTGTTTATGGACTCATGGACCGTTCAGAGATCCAGTGGTAGAGGGGAAGAAGCTGTATCTGAATCTTTAAGTGTGGGTCTTCAGACTCCTGCATCTGCTCCCTGATTATAGTTATGAGAAAAAGGAATGACTTGGATGTGGAGGGTCCTTCATGATTGATGCTGCCTTCTTGAATCACTGCCTCTTGAAGATGTCCTTGATGATGGAACCCCTTTATCATCAAGGATCCATCTACTTCCATAACCCTTTGAGAAAGGCAGTCCCAGACAATGTTCACTTTGTCCCTGTCTTAAATAGGTAAATCCTTAATTTCAAATGACCCAGGTTTTACATTCTCCCACAAGAGAAAGTATCCTCTCCATCCTACCCTATCAAGAGCCTTTGGGATTTATGTTTCATTCATATTCCCTCCCAATTTTCTGAATTCAGTTTTCTGCGAGCCTCGCTTGCTCATCCTTTTTGCATGAGACAACCTGCCAATTTCATGTATTAGGCTAGTAAATCTTATATAAAATGCTTTCAATGCATTTACATCCTTCCTTAAAAATGGAGACCAATAATTTCAATGGTCAACATTAGAGAATGTATCCTTACTCTTTGCAGACATCCACGAAACAGAGGGGAAAAAACCCAAAGAATGAATGACAGAAAAATGCCTTCCTCCCCCACTTGTTCCAGCAAAAAAGCATCAGCCCCCACCCCCCACCAAGCAAGCAATAGCAAGCCACCAAAGACCGTGATCTATAGTCCATCAAAAACTACTGTTCATCCCAACGGGCTCTCCCTCTCACGAACGAGGGAGAGAGAGATATCACACACTACTTGAAATGTTGTGTCACTAATGTCCTATATAGCTGAAGCATAACATTCCCATCTCCTTATTATTTGCTGTACCTGCATATTAGCCTTTTTTGAATCACTTAATAGAAGACCCAGATCTGTCAGCTTCTCAGAGCTCTATAATATTTCAACATATACTCCTCTGTTTTTAAGAATAAACTGTTCATGCTATTTATTTTGAACACAAAGGGAATATTGGTTTTTGTCGAACTTTGAAATTCATTAATAATGTCTGAATTTGCAGTTGGGTTCAGTAATGATGAAGTCTAGCGATATTGAATATCACATCAGTTTTGCCAGCCATGCATTTTTTCTGTTATGCCCGATATATCTAGCCAATTGTTACTCATTTGCAAATGTGTTGCTTCGATGTTCGATTTGATTACTAACTGCAAAACAACAAATCTTTAGCATTAAACAGCAATTTAGCTGTTTACAGTTTTTTCTGAGTATATTGTATTGTAAACAAATAAACAAAGCCATTTCTATTGAATTCAAGTAAGCATGAATGAATCAATTCAAGCTTAAAAGGAAATGTTTATCTATCAGTTTTTATTTATTATTTGATAAATTATATTGAACTACTATATTCAGTATCTTGAGGCTGATATGTGATACAACTAGAATATAGCTGAACTTATCATTAGTGCACCCACCATTTAGTTTGGAATTTTTCATCTCCATGCCGAACAAATATCTATTGGTCTCGGTTTTGAAACTTTCAATTAATCTGGTGTTATCAGCATTTGGAGAAGAGAATTTCAGACTTTTGTCATCTTCCATATGAAGAAATGATTCCTGATATTATTCAAGCAACACACACAACATGCTGGAGGAACTGAGCAGGTGGCAGCACCTATGGAAAAGAGCTTAGCCGATGTTTTGGGCCAAGACCCTTCATCAGGACTGGAGAAAAAAAGATGAGGAGTCAGAATTAGAAGGTGGGGGAGGGGAGGAAGAAACACAAGGTGTGAGGTGAAACTGGGAGAGGGGAGGGGTGAAGGAAGGAGCTAATACTATCCTAGTATTACCCAAAACTGTTGTATTCTATTTCTTTAGCAGATCCCTCTTCTACTGGGCACACTCAGGAAATAATTTTTCAGTCTTTGAAATGGCTCCCAGAATTGAATACGGTAATCTAAATCAGATCTAACCAGAGCCATTTATGATTGTGAATTTCCTTTTCTTTCTTCAAGCTTTTAAATGATATGCTAAGCTTCTCAATGTTTTGGGGTTGAAATTTGTTTGTGTTGCTCTTGGTTATTGATTGCAGGTTGAGCACAAAGAGCACTTACAGCACATTTGCTCCTTAGTCACACTCCTCAATTTCAGAAACCGCAACTGAAATGGATTTGGATCCCCTTGAAACAGGGAAATGGGATAATTGTCATTACAAAATTACTCCTAGATCATTGGGATTCTTTAGCAGTCAGCAGCAAAAAGTACAAGAAACATAATCTGTACAGCACCATGAGAAGTTTGTACACATTATTCTGTTCTGCTATTGTCCCAGAACTTATTTCTGCAATGGCTGAAGAGATGAAGCACGTGTCCCTTCTTTATACTGACCATCTCCTCACTACATGCTCAGTCCAGATACAGAGTCTTAACCCAAGATGTCAACTATCCTTTTGTGTCCACAGATGTTGCACCAGCAATTTGCTTTTTGGCTCCAAATTGTAGCATTAGAACAGAGAAACATAGAAACCCTACAGCACAATACAGGCCCTTCGGCCCACAATGCTGTGCCTAACATGTACTTCTTTTAGAAATTACCTAGGGTTTACCCATAGCCCTCTATTTTTCTAAGCTCCATTTACTTAACCAAGAGTCTCTTTAAAGGCCTATTGTATCCGCCTGCACCAACTTCACCAGCATTCCACGCACTCACCACTCTCTGCGTAAAAAAAACTTACCCCTGACATCTCTGTACCTACTTCCAAGCACCTTAAAACTGTGCCCTCTCGTGTCAGTCATTAGGCATGATGTACAGCAGGTGAGACTGGATGTCTTAACACAAGGATGATGGTTTCAGGCTTTCCTATTGTGCTGTGCCGAGTCAGGAACCAGAGTTTGACTTGAACTGATATTCTCTGCAGGTTATATGTACAGTATATACCTAAATTATGGGATATTGTATGGCTAAAAAGAAAACGACTTATATGATGTTTTTCATTGTAGCTGGACATTTTAAATCCCGTAACTGTCAATGAAGTAATCTTTGAAAGGAATTAGCGCACAGCAGAACACCACAATCAACAGCTTATTAAGGGACTGATAATAGAGCTTTGATTCTTGGTTAATGGATAGATGTTGACCTGGCCATCAGGAGAAGTTTCTTGTTCTTTTGAAAAGCTGTCTTTAACCTGAGAGGGCAGATGGAGCAACCTCTCATTTAACAAGCATGCAACCATCTTGCCTGTGTATCACTGGGTGATCTTCTGAAAAATCGGTATTCGACTTGAGCATTTTCCCTTCAAACCAAGAGCTTCCTTTGAGCCATAGCTGGTATTTAGTTTGCAAGCAGTGTATTTGTGATGTTAAAAGCTACAATTTGTGATGTTAAAAGCTACAACTTGTATGCACTTGTTCTAGTTTTAAATACCAACATACATATGCAATATTTTCAATACTTGTTAAGAACCTGAAATTATGTACCAGGACGCAAATGACAGACTATTAAAGGTCTTTAGCATGATTGGTTGAAGTATCATACAGCGGTTCTACGTTAAAGTTGTTTCAGTTGTCTTTTCTAATGTTGACTTCATGGGTTTTTAATCCAAGGGAATGGTTCCACATGTCTGGCAGCAGTATTGTGACCTTGCTATATGATAATAATTCAGGTTAGCTGAAATGGTTGTTGTTGATAAACTATTTAACCTCCATGTCCATTTCTGCCCTTCCCTTTTCCCGATAATTGAATTCAAACAGGTCCCTTTAGCAATTTCACAATGTAACTGACCAGAGATGGCAGGAAACATGCAGTCTTTATGCTGAGGTTTTAATTTTGAATCAGAAAGTCCACCTTTTTACTGCTGTGATGCAAATTCTTTGTTTCTAATTCATAAATTATTTATGAAGAAATAAAGAATATGGTCAGGGATAAGTAGTTTCTATCAGAAACTCAGAAATGGAGGAGAATATCGGAAAAAAATCAGTTTTTTGTTATACAATCAGTATTGGCATGGTTTCATTATCATGTTTTTATTCTTGTCATCTCCAAAGGTGATGCTTTTTCTGGTTTAACATATATAAAATCCTTCTGTGGTAATAGCTGAGCAGACTTAGAGATAAACAACATGATATTGTTGCACCTCAAATGTGCTGATGTAAATAACTCTCAGTGTCAACCACAGTTCAAATCAACATACCCACTCATTCCTTTGTCATCCAAATTAAATTATACATTCTGCTTAGTCTGGGTGGTTCAAAGACATCATCTAAATTTGATTGTAGATTTTTCCAAACACTAAGACCAAATATGTGACCAAATATTGTGAAAGTTATTGATCCTATTACAGATACAGAGAATCAAGTGACCACACTGGTGCTTAGCATTTATATTTGCATAGATTGTGCATGTGGCTTTACTGCACATTTTGATTGAAGTGTGGAATTTGGCGTGAAGGTGACAATCCATCGTCGTCTGATTGAGAACCAAATACTTTTGCAAGATCTGATATTTTTGCAATTTCAGAGGGATGATTGAACAATATGTCCTTGTATTTCTCGTATCTGCAATTACTTATGACAAATTGGCAGATGTATTGAATATTAATGCTCCTGTCGAGCTGCTTAAGCTTCGCTATCACTAAAAATGAACAGTGGCCAATTTACCATCATTTTCATTCTTTTTGCCAAGTCTCACTTTCTGGGCTTTGCAGTGAGTTCATTTGATAAGAAGTTAACTTTTTAAATATATTAAAATGTCTCTTATTTATTAGCACAATAGTGTATAAGTATAATTTTGTTCTCAAAATAAGGTAATACAGAAAAGCGTACTGGAAAGAACTTGCAAGTAGATGTCAGAGCCAACAGTTCTGCTGTGGGGAAATGTTTCCTATTACCTAACGTGTCTATGCCCCTCATAATTTTATATATTTCATCTTTTTATATGTCTCCCCTCCACCACCTCTGCTCCAAGCAAAACAAATCGAATTGATCCATATTTTCCTCGTTGTTGAAACACTCCATCTTAGGCAATGTCCTAGCAACTCCTTTGTACCCTCTGCAGAGCAATCATATCTCTCCTATAATGAGGCAAACAGAACTGTACCAAGTACTCAAGCTGTGGCCTACTCAGCATTTCATAAGTTGGACCATAATTTTCCTCATATTCTGTGTCTTGGACAATGTATCCAAATGCATTTTTACCACGTTATCGTCCTTGCTGCCATCTTTGGGAATATGTTTCATTGTACATCAAGGACCTCCTGTTCCACAATACTCCCTTCAGTCCAGTCGATGTCCTATCCTTATTAGTCCTCCCAAGTTGCACAACTCACACATACTGGCATTAAATTCCATCTGTCATTATTCTACCCATCTTCCCAACTCATCAGCATCATCCTGTGTGCTAAAATTACCCTCTTCACAATTAACAACAGCACCAATATTCATGTCATCTGCATACTTAATCATATCGCTGATATTTACATCCAAGTTCTATGAATAATTAATAATCTCTATAACAAATGGGGTACCAGTAACTAATCCCCAAGGTACATCATTGGTTACATGCTTCCAATCATAACTGCAACTTCCCACCATTGGATTGGAATTGGTTTATTATTGTGACACGCGTGAAAAACTATGCTTTGCATGCCATCCGTATGGACCTTTTAGTCACATCAGTGCACTGAGGGTGTACGAGGAAAAACAATACCTTCATGCAGGATAAAGTGTTACAGTTACAGAGAAAGTGCAGTGGATTCATGCAATATGATGCAAGGCTATAACAAGGTGGACTGTTGGTTAAAGAGTCCATCTTAAAATTCTGGGGGACTAGAATGAGCTGCCAGAGGATGAGGTAGAGGCAGGTACAAAACAACTTTTAAAGACAGTTGGATAGATACATTAATTGGAAAGCTTTAGAAGCTTATGTGCAGTATGCTGGTAAATAGGACTAGCTTAAATGGCATGGTCTTGTTGGGCTGAAGGACCTATGACTTTAATTGAGATCTGATCTATTTGTGACTTTAGCCAGTAGATAGCAAGGCAATGCCCAGAGCTGAGTAGGGTTCATTGTGGGCGGCTAATCTAAGACTTCCCTTTATTGATTGTAACTTGTTTCTTTGCTCAAAGCTGGTCTTAACAAGTTTCACATTTGGCTTGGAAACTTATTAAGACCAGTTTTGAGCAAATCTGTCTGATTTTAAAAAGTCCTTTTTGCTTTGGATTTCACAAGGAACGGTGTGGGAGAAGTGGGTTTGAATTCATGGGAAACTGGCACCAGTATTGGGCAAGGAAGGAGCTGTTCCATTGGGACGGGCTCCACCTGAACCGTGATGGAACCTGGATCCTGGCGAATCGCATAACGAGGGCTGTGGATAGGGTTTTAAATGAAATAGCAAGGGGGTGGGTTCAACAGATTGGAGAAGTATGGATAAAGTAAAAGAGAAAAGTGTGGATAAAGATAAAGTAAAGGCAAAAGTTTAAAAAAGAGAAAAGTAAGGGTGGAGTGCAGAAAAGTCAAATGCAAAAGAGACAAAGATTACTAGATTTTAAAAGAACATTGAGTGTAAGGGCACTTTACCTGATTGCCTGTAGTATTCAAAACAAGGTCAGTGAACTTGGTGGCACAAATCAGCATAAAGGGGTATGGTTTAGGACCATTATAGAAACATGGTTACAGGGTGCAGAAGATTGGGAATTAAATATCCAAGGATATCAGGTAATATGGATGCATAGGCAGGAAGGTAAGGGAGATGCGGTAGTGCTCTTAATTAAGGATGAGGTCAGGGTGATAGTGAGAAATGATGTAAGATCAAAGGAGCAGAATGTTGAATCCATCTGGGTAGAAATTAGGAATAGTAAAGGGAAAAAAAAAATCACTGGTGGGAGTTCAATATCGGCCACCAAATAATAACATTACAGTGGCACAGGCAATAACCGAGAAATATCTGAGGCATGTAAGAATGGAACAGCAGTTATCGTGGAGGACTTTAACTTACACAAAGATTGGGTGAATCAAGTTGGTCAAGGCAGTCTTGAGAAGGATTTCATAGAATGAATACATGATAGCTTTCTTGAGCAGCATGTTACTGGACCTACAAGGGAACATGCTATCTTGGATCTAGTCCTGTGCAATGAGTTAGGTGAACTTACTCATCTTGAGGTTAGGAATCCTCTTGGAAAGAGTGATCACAGTATGACTGAGTTTCTCAGACAAATGAAGGGTGCAGTAGTTTGATCTGAAACCAACGTATTATGCCTAAACAAGGGAGACTATACGGGATGAAGGAGAAGTTGGGCAGGGTAGATTGGGAACACAGGCTATATGATGGGGTGGTAGGGGAACAGTGGAGACTTTTAAAGAGATTTTTCACAGTGCTCAACAAAAGTATATTCCAGTCAAAAGCAAGGACAGTAAGGGTGGGGAGAACCAGCCATGGATAACTACGGAAATAAAGGAAGGCATCAAACTAAAAGCTCCTGCGTACAAAGTCGCCAAGAGTAGTGGAAAACTGGAAGATTGGGAAAACTCTAAAAACCAACAAAGAACCACTAAGCAAGCAATAAAGAAAGGGAAGATAGATTATGAAAATAAACTAGCACAAAATATAAGAATGGAACAGTAAAAGTTTTTATAATTACAAACGTATAATAAAGTGGAAAGAGGTATCTAAAGTGAGCGTAGGTCACATGGGACGAGAAGGGGGAATTGATATTGGGTAATGAGGAAATGGCTGCAGCTTTGAATGTGTGTTGGTCTTCACGGTGGAGGACATGTCTAGCATGCTGAAGAGCGATGATATGGGTGTGATGGGAGGTGGAGACTTCAAACAATAGCCATCACTTAAAGAGGTAGTGCTGAGTAAACTTGTGGGCCTGAAGATAGACAGGTCCCCTGATCCTGATGGAATGCATCCCAGGGTACTGAAAGAAATGGCAGAGGTTATGGGAGAGGCTTTGGTGATAATTTATCAAAATTCTCTGGGCTCTAGGCCGGTTGTAGCAGATTGGAAGAAGGCAAATATCACAGCACTGTTCAAAAAATGATGTAGGCAAAAGGCAGGTAACTATAGGCCAGTTAGTTTAACATCTGTAGTTGGGAAAATGCTTGAAGCTATCATTAAAGAAGAAATAGTGAGGCATCTGAAAAGAAATGGATCCATCAGGCAGACGCAGCATGCATTCAGCAATGACAGTTCCTGTTTGCAAACTCACTGGAGTTCTTTGAGAATATACCGAGTGCAGTGGATAAAGGCAAACAGATGAATGTTATTTACTTGGATTTCCAGAAGGTGTTCGATAAGGGCGACATAAAAGACTTATCCATAAGATAAGGATGTATGGAGTTGGGGGTGATGTATTAGCTTGGATAGAGGACTTGTTAACCAATAGGAAGCAGAGAGTTCGGATACATGGGTGTTTCTCTGGTTGGCAATCAGTGGTGAGCGGTGTGCCACAGGGGTCGTTGCTGGGGCTGCAACTGTTCATGATATACATTAATGATCTGGAAGAGGGGACTGTGTGTAGTGTATCTAAGTTTGCTGATGACATTAAATTGAGTGGGAAAGCAAATTGTGCAGAGTATACTGTCACGTGATCGGCAACAATGACTATATCAATCAAAAACAAAAACAGGAATTCTGCAGATGCTGGAAATTCAAGCAACACACATCAAAGTTGCTGGTGAACGCAGCAGGCCAGGCAGCATCTGTAGGAAGAGGTGCAGTCGACGTTTCAGGCCGAGACCCTTGGTCAGGACTAACTGAAGGAAGAGTGAGTAAGGGATTTGAAAGTTGGAGGGGGAGGGGGAGATCCAAAATGATAGGAGAAGACCGGAAGGGGAGGGATAGAGCCAAGAGCTGGACAGGTGATAGGCAAAAGGGGATACGAGAGGATCATGGGACAGGAGGTCCGCGAAGAAAGACGGGGGGGGGACCCAGAGGATGGGCAAGAGGTATATTCAGAGGGACAGAGGGAGAAAAAAGAGAGTGAGAGAAAGAATGTGTGCATAAAAATAAGTAACAGATGGGGGAGGTGGGGTCTTAGCGGAAGTTAGAGAAGTCGATGTTCATACCATCAGGTTGGAGGCTACCCAGACGGAATATAAGGTGTTGTTCCTCCAACCTGAGTGTGGCTTCATCTTCATAGTAGAGGAGGCCATGGATAGACATGTCAGAATGGGAATGGGATGTGGAATTAAAATGTGTGGCCACTGGGAGATCCTGCTTTCTCTGGCAGACAGAGCGTAGATGTTCAGCAAAGCGGTCTCCCAGTCTGCATTGGGTCTCGCCAATATATGAAAGGCCACATTGGGAGCACCGGACGCATCACCCCAGTCGACTCACAGGTGAAGTGTTGCCTCACCTGGAAGGACTGTTTGGGGCCCTGAATGGTGGTAAGGGAGGAAGCGTAAGGGCATGTGTAGCACTTGTTCCGCTTACCCGGATGAGTGCCAGGAGGGAGATCAGTGGGGGGGACGAATGGACAAGGGAGTTGCGTAGGGAGAGGTCCCTGCGGAATGCGGGGGGGGGAAGGGAAAGATGTGCTTAGTGGTGGGATCCCGTTGGAGGTGGCGGAAGTTACGGAGAACACTATGTTGGACCCAGAGGCTGGTGGGGTGGTAGGTGAGGACCAGGGGAACCCTATTCCTAGTGGGGTGGCGGGAGGATGGAGTGAGAGCAGATGTACGTGAAATGGGGGAGATGCGTTTAAGAGCAGAGTTGATAGTGGAGGAAGGGAAGCCCCTTTCTTTAAAAAAGGAAGACATCTCCCTCGTCCTAGAATGAAAAGCCTCATCCTGAGAGCAGATGCGGCGGAGACGGAGGAATTGCGAGAAGGGGATGGCGTTTTTGCAAGAGACAAGGTGAGAAGAGGAATAGTCCAGATAGCTGTGAGAGTCAGTAGGCTTATAGTAGACATCAGTGGATAAGCTGTCTCCTCTTATTTATCCCTCGATCGTGTACCTCCTCTTATTTACCCCTCGATCGTGACCCCACTAAGGAGCACCAGGCCATTGTCTCCCACACCATCACCGACTTTATCCGCTCAGGGGATCTCCCATCCACTGCTACCAACCTTATAGTTCCCACACCCCGCACTTCCCGTTTCTACCTCCTACCCAAGATCCTACTGACTCTCACAGCTATCTGGACTATTCCTCTTCTCACCTTGTCTCATGCAAAAACGCCATCCCCTTCTCGCAATTCCTCCGTCTCCGCCGCATCTGCTCTCAGGATGAGGCTTTTCATTCTAGGATGAGGGAGATGTCTTCCTTTTTTAAAGAAAGGGGCTTCCCTTCCTCCACTATCAACACTGCTCTTAAACGCATCTCCCCCATTTCACGTACATCTGCTCTCACTCCATCCTCCCGCCACCCCACTAGGAATAGGGTTCCCCTGGTCCTCACCTACCACCCCACCAGCCTCCGGGTCCAACATATTATTCTCCGTAACTTCTGCCACCTCCAACGGGATCCCACCACTAAGCACATCTTTCCCTCCCCCCCCCCTCTCTCTGCATTCCGCGGGGATCGCTCCCTACGCAACTCCCTTGTCCATTCGTCCCCCCCATCCCTCCCCACTGATCTCCCTCCTGGCACTTATCCGGGTAAGCGGAACAAGTGCTACACATGCCCTTACACTTCCTCCCTTACCACCATTCAGGGCCCCAAACAGTCCTTCCAGCTGAGGCAACACTTCACCTGTGAGTCGACTGGGGTGATATACTGCGTCCGGTGCTCCCGATGTGGCCTTTTATATATTGGCGAGACCCGACGCAGACTGGGAGACCGCTTTGCTGAACATCTACGCTCTGTCCACCAGAGAAAGCAGGATCTCCCAGTGGCCACACATTTTAATTCCACATCCCATTCCCATTCTGACATGTCTATCCACGGCCTCCTCTACTGTAAAGATGAAGCCACACTCAGGTTGGAGGAACAACACCTTATATTCCGTCTGGGTAGCCTCCAACCTGATGGTATGAACATCGACTTCTCTAACTTCCGCTAAGGCCCCACCTCCCCCCCGTACCCCATCTGTTACTTATTTTTATGCACACATTCTTTCTCTCACTCTCCTTTTTCTCCCTCTGTCCCTCTGAATATACCTCTTGCCCATTCTCTGGGTCCCCCCCCCTTGTCTTTCTTCCCGGACCTCCTGTTCCATGATCCTCTCGTATCCCCTTTTGCCTATCACCTGTGCAGCTCTTGGCTCCATCCCTCCCCCTCCTGTCTTCTCCTATCATTTTGGATCTCTCCCTCCCCCTCCTACTTTCAAATCCCTTACTCACTCTTCCTTCAGTTAGTCCTGACGAAGGGTCTTGGCCTGAAACGTCGACTGCACCTCTTCCTACAGATGCCACCTGGCCTGCTGCGTTCACCAGCAACTTTGATGTGTGTTGCATATATCAATCAAGTCAGGTTTTGTAAAAACAATCAAGCATTTATTAAACTCTGCTCAACATAAAAAAAAAACGAAAATCTTAACCGGAAGTAAACTGCTATGCGGCCACTTAACAAACCACAACTCGGTACTAGTTCTTAAAGCGATAAATGCGAAAACAGTTCTTACAGTGGTGAATGCAAAAACATTTCTTAGAAATGGTAAATTCAAAAGTCCAAGAGATTTAACCAGTCGATTAGGAGAGACTTTGCTGAAGTAAAGAATTCCTCGAAGACACGACGTCACTGCCAATCCCAGCCGGATCCTGCCTTGTCCGCAGGATTCACGACGATGGAAATAAAACGGGTTAAAGGCACTTCCCTTTCCCTCTGGATACTAGATACTGCACAGCCTTTTCTGCTGCTTTTAGCAGAGGCTATCTCATGTAGATCACTCTTTCTTGAACAAATTCAATAATGGTCGATCCTATCCAAAACTGCCAAACGACTCCTTCAGGTTCTCGTCTTCACTCTTCAATACTACTGAAAAGATACATCAACAAACCTGGCAGTGATTGGTTAAACTGCCGGCCAACACTTTTGTACCTTACAATAGGATGTAAAGCTCTGTTTTAAATCAAAACTGCGTCGTCAGGCAAATATGCAGCGGAGCGGAGTATCTGGCTAACGTTCTAACTGGTAAAGTAACTGCATCACCCCAGGGGTCTCCTTTTATACCCGTGGTGAACATGTCATCACGTGACCTCACATCAGCGGGAAAATTACATCAGCTGACCTCCAAAAGACCATTACATCATGGCCATAAGACAGTCACAAGATATCCATGAGGTATGTAACAATACGGAGAGTTTGCAGAGAGATATAAGTAGGTAAGTGAGTGGGCAAGGGTCTGGCAGATGGAGTACAATGTTGGTAAATGCAATATCATCCACTTTGGAAGGTACAGTGGAAGATCAGATTATTATTTAAATAGTAAAAGATTGCAGCATGCTGCTGTGCAGAGGGACTGGGAGTGCTTCTGCATGAATTTGCAAAAGGTTAGTTTGCAGGTGTAGCAAATGGCCTTCATTGCTAGAGAGACTGAATTTAAGAGCAGGGAGGTTGTGCTGCAACTGTACAGGGTACTGATGAGGCTGCACCTGGAGTACTGTGTGCAGTTCTGGTCTCCTTACTTGAGGAAGGATATACTGGCTTTGGATTGGAGGTGGTAATCCAGAGATGAGGGGGTTAGACTATGACTAGATTGAGTCGCCTGGGACTGTACTCGCTGGAATTCAGAAGAATGAAAGGAGATCTTATCGAAGCATATAAAATTATGAAAGGGATAGATCAGATAGAGACAGAAAAGTTGTTTTCACTGGTAGGTGAAACCAGAACTAGGGGACATAGCCTCAAGATTAGAGGGAATAAATTTAGGACAGAGATAAGGAGGAACTACTTTTCCCAAGGAGTGGTGGATCTGTGAAATTCTCTGCCCAATGAAGCAGTCAGGCTTTCCTCAGTAAATATATTTAAGACAAGGTTAGCTAGACTTTTGAGGGTTATGGGCAAAAGGCAGGTAGGTGGAGTTGAGTCCCTGGTCAGATCAGCCATGATCTTACTGAACGGCGGAGCAGGCTTGATGGTCCAGGTGGCCGACTCCTGCTCCTAGTTCTTATGTTCTTGTGTACAGTGTTGTTTCTCATTGGCTTACATTATGACAAGGACTTCACTCCAGTCAAGAGTTCATTGATTACAAAGCACTTTAACCTTCTGAATAATGACGAATGCCATATAAAACAGGTTATTTTCTAACACTGTCCCTTATTTTAACTGTTTAATTAACCAATGAATCAAGTGTCATGCTTCGTGTGCTCTTCTGTCAGTATTGTTATGGTTTTGTACAATTTTACATGGATATTTCCTGTTCTGGAGAAATTCTAGTTCAGATGGTATCACATCGTATTTATTAAATGATGACTGCCTGAGAAATATATAGCAAATGCAATTTAAGCTATGTCGTAATTTGAATAAATTAACTTCACTATCATTTTATTTTCTATTTACAGTATTTAAAGTGTCTGCAATCAATACAATAGGTCAAATGTTTTACTTCCAGGTTGTAAATTTCTCCAGGGAATGGTGTGAAGAGGGTGAAAAAATTTATCTGAAGTATTAAATTAGTTTCTTTCTCGTAGATACCCCTGACCTGCTGAGAATTTCTAGCATTTCCTGTCTTAACATTAATGTGTTGGGTGAAACTAACATGCATTATACAGAAGCTTAGTGTTAATAACTGTTAAGAACAGTTATTTTCTCAGTGCTTTGTTGATAAATTAATTGTGCTGACAGATTTTGTTGGAGATATATAAATTTCATCAATAGTAATTAGCTAACAGTATATTTTAACAAATCAATAAAGCATAATAGAAAATTGGAATGGATTATTTGGGATCTGTTTTTCCTCAATGTTCAGAGATGATCTTTCAGTGACTAGTTCCTTAACTTGACACGACACCATTTATAAAGAAAGGAAGACATATTACAAATCTAAGAGAAAGATAGCTAGTTCAATTCTAGCATTCTAAGTACAACTGGGAACAATGTATTTTCTTTTCTCACCAGGTTAGGAAGAACTATTTGAATATTCAGTGCATCATATCAATTGGATTTGTACTTTTCCCGTGGAGTAACTCAGCAGCACAACTTCTGACCTTTTTGATCCCGCTTCTGGTCTCTCATGGACAAACATAAAGTAAAGCGACTGCGTCTTGATCGAATGTTTGAAGGTTGGATGCTACACTGATCAAAATTATGCGGTTACTAATGCTCAAAAGTAATTTGTTTGTTAAGACTTGTATTTTTGGACCATGTGTACTGTATACTGTGTAGTTATATGGGTATGGTTCTCACTTGCATCAAATAAGTAAAAACCCAATTAATTAGTTTTGAGCAGAATAGATTTTTAAATGTAATAGTTATAAGAAATGGTTTATTCTCTATAGAGTGGGAAAATACAACTTTTAACCATGACATTTCTTCCAAAAGCAATGAATTCTACAAATCAATCAAACAAAAAATTTTGTCCTTATGCTCTAGAAAATTTGGTTAACAAAACCTTGTTTATCAAAGTATTTACTACTGACAGAGTAGGTCTGTTTCTCTGAAAATTATTATAAATGTGAGTATGAATCAAAATCAGCATAGAAAATGAATGATAACAAATAAAGGTGTCTTCTTATCCTCCTCCACACAATCGGTACTAAACGGATTGAACTCAAGATACTGGAGCTGCACTACCTGCTGCAGTAACAGCTCTGCTCTTGTTATTTTTCATTCTGGGTGTCAAGTTGAACTACTGATATCAAGATTGGTTGATGTTCCATTAAGAAACTTTATTTGTACAGAAGAATGATTTGATTTTGGTCATCTGCCTAATGGGTGGTTGATTTCAATTTTTTGATGTACCATTCCTAAGAAATGCCTTTGAACATGTTGCAGAGTTAATGGTACTTTATTGTATATGTTGTTTTTGGCTATTGGATCTGTTTGTTAGCTTGTGGAATTTTTGGTCCATATTTCCATGTGTTTACTGTATCTGCACCACAATGTTCTTTTTCCTGCATTTTTGTGGAGTTGGATATAGTCAGTAACATCTTTTTTAAAAATCTTTTTATTGATTTAAAAAGCATATATACTAACAAAAGGAGAATTATCTCAAATATATATATCAATAACAATACATAAAGAAGGTGAAATAATCATTATCAAAATCATGCATAGTATTAATCAGGTATAGAATGTATAATAAGGAAAAAGATAATTAATTCTCCTCTTACCCATTCATGAAGGGCAAAAGTCTTTTTGAAATTTTTATGTGAAAAAAGCCCCACCGTCCTATGCAAACAAAAACAAACAAAAAAAAAAGGACTGGGCAGTCCATCCTGAGAGTAAAACCAAGATAATAAAGACTTTCTGATCAAATCCAAAACTTCAGAAAAATAACTGGAAGAGAGTCAGTACAAAAATCAATAAATCAAATCATATGAAAATATTGAATAAAAGGTCGCCAGATTTCTTCAAATTTAAAGGATGTATCAAATATCCGACTTCTTATTTTCTCTAAACTTAAACAGGATGTGATGGAGGAAAGCCAATAAAAAACAGTCAGAAACATCTGTTGTCACTTTGGATTACCACAAGGTGGTGTAACATCATAGCTGTAATTAGAGCCAACAATTTGCTTAGTTGCTATATCACATCAGTCCAATCTGCAGTATAGACTTGCAGAAGCTGCTTTGCCTTGATTCTAGCTTGCTGGAACTGGACATTAACGTCAATCATTACAGTGACACATGAATAGACTTAAGTGCTTCAACAAAATGAGAGACAGTGTTTCACATTTTGCATTGTAAGTTTCTTGCTATTGCATTTAATCAGGGGTTCACTGCAGAATCTCAGGTGCGACAGGAAGAAAATTCAATTTTTTTCAATTTAAAGTCTGTTGTGAAGAAATCTACTTTCATAATATTAGGCAATATATGTAATTAGAACACATTATGTCTTTTGCCACTATGCAGTAATTTTTTTATTGAACAGTGTAAAATGCACTAAAGCACTATTAGATATTCCTTCAGAACTAAAAACATTTTCATTTCAACAAATTTTGGATTAAAGCTTTTTCATTCCTATTAAACACATAATGTGGCTTTAGTTTGAAGCTATGTGGTATGCATTCTAATTGCATTACACAAGATTGTGGATCGGGCAATTCTAAGGCAACTCAAAGGTACACAAAAAGAACCCACTGAAGACTTTTTAATGTGTTCTTCTCTCTTATTCTCTTCTTAATGCTTTGCTGCTATAAAGATTATTTATGTAGAAGATAAAATCTTTTATCACTGCTGGTCAGTGATAAAATAATACATATTTGGGCCTGTGCCTCCAAAAATTATTGTCTGACGATGTGCATATATTAACTCATAACACAAAATTTCCAAATCAGTATCATCTGTTCCCACGATCTGTATGGAACTATTTTTTTTATTTTTTAGCGTTATCAACAGATGGTTTATCGTTACTGGATTTATCAATTTATCTATTTAGCTCCTGGTTAGAAATCTTTACCTTTGTAAAATTGTTTTTATAGATGGGCATATGGATAAAAGAAACATGGAGTGCTATGTGGGAGGGAAGGGCTAGATTGATCTTGGAGTGGATGAAAGAATTGGTGCAACATTGTGGTCCGAAGGTCCTATACTGTGCTGTATTGCTCTATGTTCTTAATTTTAATTTTATTCATATTACATACGGAAATAATATGTAATGGGAAAAACATGGTCTAGTAGGATTACTTCAACTTCCAATGAATTATGCTATTGGTAATGAATGCCATTTAAGTTAATCTGCTTCTGTCAATAAAAGAGATTGGAGCATTTTAATTTACTCAGGTTGGAAATGGAATTAGAATTGGTTTATTATTGAGTTGTGCACCTAGGTACAGAGGAAAATTTGCCTGCATACTGTTCATACAGATCAAATCATTGCACAGTGCATTGAGGTAGTACAAGGTAAACTAATAACAGTGTGTAGAATAAAATGGAACAGCTACAGAGAAAGTGCAGTGTAGGTAGACAATAAAGTGTAAAATCATACATGTAGATTATGAGGTCAAGAGTCCATCTTATCATATTAGAAAACCATTCAATAGTCCTATAACATCGGGGTAAAAGCTGTCCTGGAGCCTGGTGGTGGGTGCTTTTGAGCTTCTGTATCTTCTTTTTGATGGAAGGCAGGACAAGAAAGGAATGGCTAGGTGGGTGGGGTCTTTGATTATGCAGTCTGCTTTATTGAGGCAGTAAGTAGTGTACCAGAGTCCATGGAGGGGAGACACAAGAGATTCTGCAGACGGTGGAAATCTTGAGCAACGCACACAAAATGTTCGTGGAACTCAGCAAGTCAGGCAGTTTCTATGGAGGGAAATTTCAGTTCAGGCCGAGACTCGTCATCAGTTCTGACTCTGAGATGGGCACATGGATGGAAGAACCAGAGGATATTAGAAAAATAGTGCATTGTTGGAGGGAAAAGGTTAGATCTATTGTGGAATAGGTTAAATGCTTTGGCACAATGCTGTGGTTTGAAGAGTCCATACTGTGCTTTATTGTTCTATGTTCTATATCTGTTATCATTTACCTCCAAACATTTACTCACAATCTACATTTACCAGGTCTACTGTTCATACCAGTTTTACCCCTATTCAAGACCTTATCTTGAGAACCAATCTTATCCTTTTCTATAACTACCTTGATACTTACAGAATTATCGTCACTGTACATAAGTGTTCCCTCATTAACACTTCCACCACCTGCCCAGTTTCATTTCCTGTCCCTAGGAGGATTCTTTACTAATTGTCTCAAAACCTTCCTTGGACATAATCAACAAATTCTGCTGCATCTAAGTCTATCTTCAAAGGTTTCAAAGGTACATATATGGCCAGAGAAATGTATACAATATACATCCTGAAATTCATTTTCTTCGCAACCAACCGCAAAAACAGAGTGCCCCAAAGAATGAATGACTATTAAATGTTAGAACCCCAATGACCCCCCCCAGCTCCCCCTCCCACACGTAAGCAGCAGCAAAGCAACGATCCCTCCTCCTCCTCCAGCAAAAATAAGCATTGGCGTCCCCCACTGAGCACTCAAGCATGCAGCAAGTATCAATAAAGACACAGCCTTCTAGTGGCCAAAAGATTACTCGTTCACCAGGTAACTCGACATACCACAGTGTGTGTGTGTGTGTGTGTGTGTGTGTGTCTCTCTCTGTCTCTCTCTCTCTCTCTCTCTCTCTCTCACTCTCTCTCTCCCTCCCCCTCCCCCCCCAATAAAGGAGAAAGAGGTGTCTCCATTTCACAGTGAGAGGGGAGACATAACAAACAACTTGCTGATTTATGATGTTAAAAGTCCATTGCGTCGCTTTTTCCAAGCTCTGTACCCAAAGAACTCGGGCCTCTGGGCACACAGCCAGAGATCTTCCATCTCTCACGACACACCGATTTCCTGCAGAGGCACCAACCTCGAGTCCGCCCACCTCCAGAGCCACGAAATCCCGAAACTCCGAAGGTGAGCTAATCTTGGTATGTCGAATAATGGCCAGTCATGAGACCCCGAGAGTGGGTCCCTTTCCCGTAGAGAACTGAAATCAGTGTGTAACCCCAGGTCAGGGTCTTCAAAAGAACCCTGAAAGGGGAAAAATAGAGATATTAAAGGTAGAAGTAGAGCTTTTTCCGAAGATGCGAGCAAAGGAGTTGCTGTTAGGCGCCACTGTCTCCTATCCCAGTCAATTTTGGAGAAGTTGAATCTTCCTACTACTACAAACCTATTGCTCGACAACCTTTTGTAATTGCTTACTTCTCTGTTCTCAAATTCCCAGTGACGATTGGGAGGCCTGGTATTTGAGCCCCAGCAATGTGATTGTTTCTTTCTTAAAACAATCAATTTCATGCCAACAACAGGAATTCTGCAGATGCTGGAAATTCAAGCAACACACATCAAAGTTGCTGGTGAACGCAGCAGGCCAGGCAGCATCTCTAGGAAGAGGTACAGTCGACGTTTCAGGCCGAGCTCGGCCTGAAACGTCAACTGTACCTCTTCCTAGAGATGCTGCCTGGCCTGCTGCGTTCACCAGCAACTTTGATGTGAATTTCATTTCAAATTTACTTATTTATTTCTCAGTCAAGTATATACTCACTATCCCTGTCATAATTCCCTTCCTGTCTTTAGAACTCCTTTTGCAACTCATATGAAGGCTGCTGTTCCTCACTCAAATCTTCGTCTGCTTTATCCTCTGCAATACTACCTACTGACTGTCGATATGAGCTTCGTTGCTCCTGAGGCAATCTGGCCTGGCTGACTTCCTTAGCACAGTGTGGCAAAGGAGCAGATTTGTTAACATCCCACAAGAAGGTAACAAATGGATTCACCCAAAACAATATAATGTAAGTCTACAGGAAAGCAGACTTGAGGAGGTCATTGTCATCCTGGGGAGGGGTTATCTTTGTGGGCACACTGCAGAAGCTGCAGTTGTTTTCCTTGGAAAAGGTTAGGTCAAAAAGGGATCTGCCCACAGTACGTAAGATCTTAAAGGGTATAGAGAGAGTAGATGCAGACAAATGGTTCTCATTGCTGGAGACAGTCAAGTACTAGGGACACCTAAAGAAGATGATGGGCAAGATCTTTGGCATGCTTGTGTTGAGTACTTCACAATATGTAGACTCACAGTGCCAGTCTCTGTGCTTATAATTTCAGCTTGAACTGCGCCACACTGCACTTGCTTGAATAATATCCATGGAATAACAGAATGGTTACAGCATTAACATAGCCATCTGGTCTGTTGACCCCTTACGAGCTCCATGTATGAACAAGCCACTGAGTCCATCTGCCCTCTCCCTGTAAATTATTTCCTTGCAAATACATACCTAGTTCCCTTTTAAATACTGCCTCTGAATCTGTGTCGGTTTTATTGTTGGCAGTGCATTCTGGACCCCAAGCACATACTAGGTAAACAGAAAAAAATTCTCAAAACGTTACGGTTGTTTTTCCAATCACCTTTGTTCTATATGCTCTAGTTCATGATTTCTCCAAATTTTGGAACAGTTTTCTTGTTTCCACAAATGACTTTAAGCTCTGTTATCACATCCCCCATCAACCTCCAAGGAGAACTACTCTAGCCTTCTGTTGTCATAGCTGAAGCCCATTATGCTGAGAATCATGTTGGTAAATCTTTTTGGCGTTCCCCCAAAACTGGTATACACTCAGTGGCCACTTTAATAGGTACACCTGCTTATTAATGCAGGTATCTAGTTATGCCAAAAGGACTCTGTTACAAAAGTCATGGAGGATTCAATATGCAGTTAGATTGGGAAAATCAGGTTGGTGCTGAATTCCAGGAGGGGGAGTTTCTGGAATGCCTATGAGATGGCTTTTGAGAACAGCTTGTGGTTGAGACCACCAGGGGATCAGTTATTCTGGATTGGGTGTTGTGCAATGAGCCAGAATTGATTAGAGAGCTTAAGGTAAAAGAACCATTAGGGACAATTTATCATAATATGATTGAATTCACCCTGCAATTTGAGAAGGAGAAGCTAAAGTCAGTGTCAGTATTACAGTGGAGCAAAGGAAGTTACAGAGGCATGAGAGAGGAGTTGACCAGAATTGATTAGAAAAGAACACTGGCAGGGATGATGGCAGAGCAGCAATGGTTGGAATTTCTGGAAGCAATTTGGAAGACACAGGATATTTCCATCCCAAAGAGGAAGAAGTATTCTTAAGGCAAGATGACACAACCGTGGCTAACGAGCCAACATAAAAGCCAAGAAGGGCCATATAATTGAGCAAAAATTAGAGGGAAGTTAGAGGATTGGGAAGCTTTTAAAAACCGACAGAAGACAACTTAAAAGTTATTAAGAAGAAAATGAAATACAGAAGTAAGTTATCCAATAATATTAAAGAGGATATCAAAAGTTTCTTCAGATACATATATTGTAAAAGAGAGGTGAGAGTGGATATTGGATTGGTGGAAAATGATGCTGGAATATTAGTAATGGGGGACAAGGAAATGGCAGATGAACTGAATAAATACTTTGCATCAGTCTTTACTATGGAAGACACCAGTTGTATGGTGGAAGTTCCTGGCGTCAGGGGTCTTGAAGTGTGTTAAGTTACCATAACTAGGAAGAAGACTCTTGGAAACTGAAAGGTCTGTAGGTAGATAAGTCACCTGGACTAGATGGTGTGCATGCCGGAGTTTTGAAAGAGGTGGCTGAAGAGTTTGTGGAAGTATTAGTAGTGATCTTTCAAGATTCACGGATTCTGCAATGGTTCCGGAAGACTGGAAAATTGCAAATGTATGTCCACTCTTCAAGGTAGAGAGGTAGAAGAAAGGAAATTATAGGCCAGTTAGTCTGACATTAGTGGTTGGGAAGATATTAGAATTGATTGTTAAGGATAAGGTTTTTAATTCTAAAGCCCAGGTACCTGTGTGCTTAGTTACTCATTTTCTCAGTCTGCCCTGCCAATTTCATTAAATTATGCACAAATATCCCCAAATCTCCGTTTTGACTGAACTTCTTAGTACCTTTAATTTACATCACCTGCAGTTATTTGTCCAATCAAAACATAACACTTTTTTTATTTTTCTAAAATTTTATTTATTTATTTAAGCAAGCAAGCAAGCAAGCAAGCTTCATCTGCCCATTCCACTAGCCTGCCTGTGTGCCCTGGAAGTCCACTGCGATCCTCATCACAGTGGCTCTGTATCTTGTGTCATTTGCAAACCTGTTTTTTAAAAAGTACGCAGCATTTTAAATGTGCCTCCACAGACTTACAAAAGGTTGCACTGAAATACTTAGTTATCTATCTCTCAATTACCTTGTGTGGGTAGATTATCACTATTCAAATTAGTCTGAAATGGTTGGGTACCACCTGCTTATTTAAATCAGGGCTTTAAAAATGCAAATATCAACATTTAGCTGGTGGTTTCTAAAAAAAAGTGCTGATAAAAATAGCAGGAGAGAATACCAAGGAGATTCACTGGGATGTTGCTTGAACTGGAGGACTTTAGTTAAGGGGACAGAATGGATAAACGGGGCTTGTTTATCCTGGAGTAAAGGAGGCCGAGAGATGACATAACACAAATATATAAGATTATAAGAGGCATTGAGGGTAGACAGTCAAAACACACTCTCAGGGGAATGGTCTTAAAAAATTTAGATTTGGGCTTTGGTTTATGCTGAGAGGAAGTAATTTTAAGGGTCAGTTTTTTTGAAAAAGTGTGTTTGATATCTGGAACACGGCTCCAGAGAAGGTGATGGAATCAGATATAAATTCTACATTTAAGAGCATTTGGACAGGCACTTTAATAGGCAAAGCATGGAGGGTCTGATCCTAATGTGGGCAAATAGGATGAGTGTAGATGGGCAAAAGACTTTTGTGGAATTGGTGAGCTTCAGGTTACATTTGTTTTGTGTGATCTTATGACTTTAAAGCAGTCTAGAGGCTTTGTGTAAGCACGACAGGTAGTGCTGAGGAGTGAATCTGTAAAGAACTGCAAGTCACGTATTTGTTTCCACCTGTGAATTTTAAAAATGTTTTGTAATTAATACATGATAACTATTATGTATAAGTTATAAGTGCCACAAATGAAAACACTGTTGAGAATGTTTGCAATGTGCTCATGAAGTAATCTTGACAAGTCTTTTCATTCTTTCCAGTTTAATTCCATTGTAGACTTCAGTACATAGAAAAGGTAGAAAAATGAGTGTTGTCTTCACAATAATGCATGTATTGAATCATTTGGTTGTCGTGGAAATTAAAAGTGAAATGCATTCTTTTGACAACTGACACAGATTATCCCTTTGCCACAATTTACAAACTTTTATGTAGATTTGCATGATTAATGACAGAGGCTTTTATGGATTTATGAAAGTGTACAACATAGCAGTTTATTCAGTCAATGGTGTTAGTGTCATTTCAACCCCACTCCTATTTCTGTACTTGCTGCCTTGCAAGTTATTGCAGTTCAACATTAAATCCAAGTATTTCTGCATCCAAGAACCTCTAAAGAGAACATGAAAAGAGGAATAAACAAGATAGTTCTAAGTTGCAGAGGAATGGGGTGATGGATAGGACAAACAGAATATCTCTTATAGGACAAGGCAGGATTGCCCTGGCAATAAATTGTTGGTAAAGCTATCTGTCTGGTATATTAATGAGGGAAGTTTGAAAGCAGGAAATAAAGGGATATGTAATAGCTCTGAAATGCAAGTCAGAACTGTGGGAAAAGCCTATTATATTAGGCAATGTCAGTGGGGGAAAAACTACAAACTCTCCATCCAACTCACACACTTAACTGCCTATATATGGCATGATGCACAGATCCAATGTAGCTTAATGTATGCTCTATTTTATCTTCTGTATGGGACACATTTTAACTTTCAGGACTGAATATCAAATGCTTTCTTTGTCTGTATCACAAATGTGGCTTTGATTGAGTGGAATTTGTAAATGCATCCAATAAGATTTTGACATAATATTTGGAAAGTCCTACAAGATAGGGAGGGGCTAGCACTTGACCTGAATGGACCTAGGTTATGGAAGTGTTGGTGGAGGACCACTTTAGGAAGAGTGACCTTAATTCTGTAAGCTTTAAGGTAGTTATGAATGAGATAAGTTTGATCCTTAAGTTTGAACTTACGCTAAGTTGAGAAATTGATGGGAAAGCTGATTTTAATAACATAAGGGAGGACCAGACAAAAACAGATTGGGAGCAGATATTTGATAGTGAAATGACAGGTGACAAATTGGACTCTTTTTAAAAAGACTTATTCTCCCTGCTGTATGTTGATTTATCACAACCTTTGATACAGCCCACAACAATGGTGTTAACAGCAAACTTGTATACGGTGTCAGACCTGCTCTTAGCCACACAGTCATAGGTATAAAGCGAGTAGAGCGGGAGGAAAAGCACATATCCCTGCGGTGCTCCTGTGCTGATGGAGATTGCAGAGGAGCTGTTTTTGCCATTCCGAACAGACTGGGGTCTGCAAGTGAGGAAATACAGGATCCAGTTGCACACGGGGGTATTGAGACCCAGGTCTTGAAGTTTACAGATTAGTTTTATGGGGATGATGGTGTTAAATGCCATGATATAATCAAGAAAGAGCATCCTGATATATGTATCTTTGCTGTCTAAGATGTTCCGAGGTTGTGTGAAGTACCAGCGAGATAGCATCTGCTGTAGACCTGTTGCTTTGGTCAGTAAATTGGAGTGGATCCAAGTCAGTATTCAGACAGGAGCTGATATGCTTCAATGGCAGCCTCTCAAGGCATTTCATTACTGTGAATGCAAGTGCCAGTGGGCGATAGTCATTTAGACAAGTTACCACACTCATCTTGGGCACTGGCATGATTGGAGCCTGCTCGAAGAACTTGAGTACCACACACTGTTGGAGTGAAAGGTTGAAGATATCCGTGAATACACCAGCCAGTTGGCCAGCACAGGTCTTCAGTACTCAGCCAGGTATTCCATCTGGACTGAATGCTTTCCTTGGATTCACTCTCTCGGAGGCAGTCATCATCAGATACTGAGACCAAATGATTATTGAGAGACATGGGGGTGCGCAATGGTTCCTCCCTGTTCTGGTGGAAAAGCAAGCATAGAAGGTATTGAGCTCATCTGGAATTGAAGCTTTGCTGTCCCCTATGTCACAAGATTTAACTTTGCAGGAGGTTATGGCATTCAAACCCTGCCACACCTGCTGAGCATCCTTCGTTGATTCCAGTCTAGTCCAGAATCTCCACTTTGCTCAAGACATAGCTTCCTAGAGATCACACATACACCTCTTGTAACATTCTTGATCTTCAGACTTGAATGCCTCTGATCTGGCTCTCAGCAGATTCCTGGTATTTATTGTTCATCCAGGGCTTCTGATTGAGGAAAACTCTGAACAATTTCATGAGAACACACTCATCTACAGATGTTTTTAATAAAGTCTGTAATGACCCTGGTGTAATCATTCAGGTCTTCAGATGAGTTCTTGAACACGGTCCAGTCCATTGGCTCAAGGCAATTCTGTAACCATTCCTCAGCCTCCCGTGACCACCTCTTAGTTGTTTTGATCTCTGAAGCCATGTGCTTTAGGCTCTGTCTGTGTGCAGGAGTACAGCCAAATGATCCAACTTACCAAGATGCGGTCTTGGGAAGGAATGATAGGCATACCTTATGGTAGTGTAGCAGTAGTCTAGTGTGTTGGGACCTCTGGTGCAACAAGTTACATGCTGGTGATAATTTGGCAGGATAATTCACCGTCTGTAATTTGAAGTGCGTCAGGATGGGCTGTTTCTTGTTTACAGATAGTATTGTGTAGTTTCGTGAGAACTTATAATCGGCCACTGGTGGCATACAAGCTGTAGTCAGGATCACGGATGGGAACTCCCGAGGCAAGTAGAATGGTTTACATTTAATCGTTATTTGTTCTAAGTCAGGGGAACAAGAAGATGACATAACCCCGTCTATTCACCAACGATAAATGAGTAAAAAACATACGCCACCACCTTTATCCTTACCAGAATTTGAGGTTTGATCCATTCTGAAAATTGTAAAAACTTGCAGTTGGATAGCTGTGCCTGGCGTGTTTGCTGTTAACTAAGTCTCAATGCAACAAACATTTGAGATCTGCCTCTGATACAGCAGTCTTGCCTAGAGATCGTCCATCTTATTTTCCAGTGACTGTACATTTGCCAACAAGATACTAAAGTAGAGGAGGCCTCATCCCCTGCACTTCAGCCTGGTTTGAATCCCGCCTCGCTGCTGCTTATTTGGCCATGGCATTGACCTTTAAAGGTGCCACACTTAACTGCTCCACATTTAAACACTGAACCTGAGATCTGAAGATCATTGATGTAACTTCATACTCCGTTGTTAAGGGGAAATTTACATGCTACAGATTGCAGCAAAAGTAGTTCAAAATGAGTGCAGTATATTTAAGAGGAAAACTGGTACAATTTCCTGCAGCCCAGAGAAACTCACTGATATACAGTGGCGCCATCTTGTCAGAGATCCTAAAAGACCACAAGACAAAGCAGCAGAATGGGCCATTTGGTCTATCGCGTCTGCTCCACCACTTCACTGTGGCTGATCCATTTTGCCACTCGACTCCATTCTCCTGCCTTCTCCCGTTATCTTTCACATCCTGACTAATCAAGAATCTATCAACCTTTGCCTTAAATACACCCAATGGCCTGGCCTCCACAATTGCCGATGGTAACGAATTCCACAGATTCATCACTCTCTGGCTGAAGAAATTCCTCCTCATCTCTGATGTCAATGCTCATCCCTCTATTCTGAGGCTGTGCCCTCTGGTTCTAGACTGCCACACTATAGGAAACACCCTCTCCACATCCACTCTATCAAGGCCTTTCAACATTTGACAGGTTTCAATAAGATTCCACCTCATTCTTTAAAACTCTAGTGAGTACAGATGTAGAGCCATCAAAACACTTCTCATACAATAACCCTTTTATTCCCATTATCATTCTCATGAACCTCCTCTAAACTCTCTCCAATCACAGCACATCCGTTCTTAGATAAGGGGCCCAGAATTGTTCACATTATTCCAAGTGTGGTCTGACCAATGCTGATAAAGCCTCAGCATTACATCCTTGTTTTTGTATTCTGGTCCTCTCAGAATGAATGCTAGCGCTGCATTTACCTTCCTTACCACTGACTCAAACTGCAAGTTAACCTTCAAGGAATCCTGAAGGAAGATTCTCAAGTCGCTCTGTACCTCTGATTTCAGATTTTTCTCCTTGTTTAGAAAACAGTCTACGCTTTTATTCCTTCTATCAAAGTGCATGACCATACACTTCCCGGCACAGTATTCCATCTGCCACTTCTTTGCCCATTCACTTCACCCAAGTCCTTTTACAGCCCCCCTGCTTCCTCAACACTACCTGCCCCTCCACCTATCTTCATATTGTCGGCAAACAAAGCCATCATTTCCGTCATCCGAGCAACACACACAAAATGCTAGAGGAACTCAGCAGGCCAGGCAGCACCTATAGAAAAAAGTACAGTCAACGTTTCAGGCCGAAACCCTTCGGCAGGACTGGAGAAAAAAAACCTGAGGAAACCACAAGGTGATAGGTGAAACCTGGAGAGGGAGAGATAAAGTAAAGAGAGCTGGGAAGTTAATTGCTGAAAGAGACAGAAGGCCATGGAAGAAAGAAAAAGGGGGAAGGAGCACCAGAGGGAGGTGATGGGTGGGCAAGGAGATGAAGTGAGAGTGGGAAAGGGGATGGGAAAAGGAGAAGTTGGGGGGGGGGTACTTGCGGGCATTACTGGAAGTTTGAGAAATCGATGTTCATGCCATCAGGTTGGAGGCTACCCAAACAGAAGTTAAGATGTTGCTCCTCCAACCTAAGTGTAGCGTCAACAAGACAGTGCAAGAGGCCATGGATGGACATATCGGAATGGGAATGGGAAGTGGAATTAAAATGGGTGGCCACTGGGAGATCCTGTTTGTTCTGGCAGACGGAGCATCGATGCTCAGCAGAGCAGTCTCCGAGTCTACGTTGGTTCTCATCGATGTTCAGGAGGCCACACCGGGAACAATGAACATAGTAAATGACCCCAACAGACTCACGGGTGAAGTGTCGCCTCTAGGGCCCTAGATGGTAGAGAGGGAGGAAGTATAGGGGCAGGTGTAGCACTTGTTCTGCTTGTAAGGATATATGCCAGGAAGGATATCAGTGGGGAGAGACGAATGGACAAGGGAGTCTCATAGGGAGCGATCCCTGCTGAAAGCAGAAAGTGAGGGGGGAGGGAAGGATGTGCTTGGTGGTGGGATCCTGTTGGAGGTGGCAGAAGTTTCAGAGGATTATATGCTGGACGCGGAGGCTGGTGGGGTGGTAGATGAGGACAAGTAACCCTATCCTTGGTAGGGTGATGGGAGGATCGGGTAAGAGCAGATGTGTATGAAATGGAAGAGAATCCGTCATCCAGTCAGTGACATACAACATAAAAAGAAGCAGTCCTAATACTGATCCCTGTAAAACACCACTAGTCACCAGCAGCCAACCAGAATAAGCCCGTTTTATTCCCTCTGCCTCCTGCCAATCAGCAAATCCTCTATCCATCCTAATATCTTTCCTGTAATATCATGGGCTCTTATCTTGTTTAGCAGCTTCATGTGTGGCACCTTCTGAAAATCTAAGTACACAACATCCATTGATTCTCCTTTGTCTATCATGTTATTTCCTCAAGGAATTCCAACAGGTTTGTTAGGTAATATTTTTCCCTTAAGAAAACCACGCTGACTTTGGTCTATTTTATTATGTGCCTCCAAGTACCCTGAAAACATCCTTAATCATGGACTCTAACATCTTCCCAACCATTGAGGTCAGGCTAACTGGCCTATAATTTCCTTTCTTTTGCCTCCCTCCCTTCGTGAAAAGTGGTGACATTTGCAATTATCCATTCCTCTGGGACCATGCCAGAATCTAGTGAATCTTGAAAGATCACTCTTAATGCCTGCACAATCTCTTTAGCTACCTCTTTCAGAAGCCTAGAGTCCAGTTCATCTGGTCCACGTGAGTTATGTACCTTTAGACATTTCAGCTTCCCATCTCCTTCTCCCTAGTAATAGCAACTGCCTCACTTCTGCCCCCACCACTTTCGTACATCCTGGATACTGCTAGGGTCCCCCACAGTGAAGACTGATGTAAAATACTTATTCAATTTGTCCACCAGTTCCTTGACCCCCATTACGACATCTCCCATGTCATTTTCCAGTGGTGTGATATCTATTATCATTTCTATTTTGCATTTTATAATTCTGAGAAAACGTTTGGTATCCTCTTTTATATAATTGACTTGGTTACCTTCATATTTAATCTTTTCTCTCCTTATGTCTTTTTAGTTGCCTTCTGTTGGTTTTGAAAAAGCTTCCCAAATCTCTTAAGTTCTCACTAATTTTTTGCTCTATCATATTCACACTCTTTTGCTTTTATTTTGTCTTTGACTTCCCTTGTCAGCCACAGTAGTATCATCCCGCTTTTAGAATACTACTTCTTATTTGGGGTGTATCTATCTTGTGCCTTCTGAATTGCTCCCAGAAATTTCAGCCATTGCTGTTCTGATGTCATCCCTGCTAGTGTCCCCTTCCAATCAATTTTGGCAGTTCTTCTCTCATACCTCTATAATTCCCCTTTACTCCACTGTAATATGCATCTGATTATCTGATTATCTTCTCCCTCTCAAATTGCAGGGTGAACTTGATCGTAATATGATAACTTCCTCCTTAGGGTTCCTTCACCTTAAGCTCCCGAATCAAATCTGGTTCATTGCACAACACCCAATGCAAAATAGCTTTTCCTCTATTTGGCTCAATCATAAGCAGCTCTAAAAGCCATCTCGTAGGTATTCTACAAAAGATCACTCTTGAGATCTAGCACCAACCTAATTTTCCCAATCTACCTGCATATGAAAATCCCCCATAAATATCGTAGCATTGCCCCTTTGATGTGCCTTTTCTATCCCCGTTATAATTTGTAGCCCACATCCTGGCCACTGTTCAGAGGACTATTTGTAATTCCCATAAGGGATTTTTTTATCCTTGCAGTTTCTTAACTCTACCCACAAGGAGTGTACATCTTCCAATCCTATGTCACCTCTTTGTAATTATTTGCTTTCATTTTCTCCCCCCAACGCCCCATCCCCTCTGTTTACCTGCTTGTCCTTTCGATACACTATGTATCCTTGGACATTTAAGCTTCCAATAATAATCTTCTTTCAGCCACAATTCAGTGATGCCTGCAATATCTTAGCTTTCAATCTCTGGCTGCGCAACTAGATCATCTACTTTATTCCATATACTGCAATCACCAGTATATATGTGTGTGTGTGTGTATATATATATATATATATATATATATATATATATATATATTCAAATTTAACTCCTTCAGTTCTATATTCATCACTGTTTTTGACTTACACTGCGGCTCATCCCACTGACTACAATTTGCCCTATCATCTGCCTGTCCTTTTTGACAATCTCAGTACGCACTGCATCTGCTTGTATACTAACTGCCCCATCCTCAGCCCTATCACTCAGATTCCCATCCCCCTACCAAATTAGTTTAAACCCTCTGCAACAGTTCTAGCAAACCTGCCTGCAGGGCCATTGCTCCTGGAGGGTACAGCTGTAACCCATCCCTTTTGAACAGATTATACCTTGCCCAAAAGAGATCCCAAAGTTCCAGGAATCTGAAACCCTGCCTCCTGCACATTCATCTGCCAAGTCACCCTATTCTTACCCTCACTGGCAGATGGAACAAACAGCAATCCAGAGATTACTACCCTATAGGTCTTTTTACCTAGCTCCCTAAATTCTATCTTCAAGACCTCCTCCCTTTTCCTACCCATGTCATTGGTGCCAATATATACCCAGACTTCCAACTGCTCACCTTCCCCCTTTAGAATGCCATGGACCCGATCCAAGACATCCCTGACCCTCTCACTTGGGAGGCAGCATACCATCCTGGGTGTCCCAATTGCATCTACAGAATCATGTATCTACTCCTCTGACTGTGGGAATCCCCTGTCACTACTGCAGTCCTCTTCTCCCGGCTTCCGTTCTGAGCCCCAGCAATATAGTCCATTTCTGCGGCTCCCTCCTGGTAGATCTTCTCCCTCAATGGTATCCAAAACAGAATACTTATCCATTTTTCAGCACATTCCACTAAATTAGATATGGCTCTACAATTTAAAGATCACACTTTCAACAATTCTTGTAGTTATCCTTGGACCCACTGATCGTCCCTCACACATCCACATCTGAATCATTCATGCATACTACAAACAGCAAGGATCTCAGCAATGATTCTTGTGGGACACCACTAGTTCACAAGCATCAAATTGCAAAAACAACCCTCTACCATTACTATTTTGTCTCTTATTTCCAAGAGAATCTTGGATCCAGTTTGCCACTTACATGGTCCCATGGGGCCCTAACCTTTTGAACCACTCTCATCTGTAGGGACTTGTCAAAGGTTTCACTAAAAAAAAATCATAAATCACATCAATGGCTCACCCTCTTCAATATACTTTCTTTTTCACAGAATTCAAGAACATTTTAAGATAGGATCTGTCCTTGACAAATGCATGTTGGCTATCTCCCTCAATATTTTCCAGTATCTTCTTACCACTGAATTAGACTCAGGTTTCTAGTTGTTAGCTTTTCTCTGCTGCCTTTCTTGAAAAGCAGGCGACATGTTTTCTCTTTTCCAGTCATCTGGTATCTCACTTGTATCCAGTGAAGATATAACCTCAGCAATCTCTTCCGCTGCCTCCCGTAGCAGTCTGGGATAAACCCCACTTAGTCCTGGGAATTTATTCACCGTTAAGCCTGCCGGGGCCTCAAGTTCATCTTTATTTGTGAAGACCAGACTAAATTTTCACTTGCCTCTTCACTAAATTCTTCAACGAAAAATACATTTCCTATGTGAGTACTAATGAAAAATATTGATTTTAAAACCTCATTTGCACCTCTTGGTGAAACAAAAGACAGTCCCTAATGGTCCCTAATATTTTCCATTTCTTCTTTTGCTCTGAATATAGGATGCTTTCTAATTCACCTTTATCTTGTCTGCCAATCATTTCTCAAGAACACTCTTTGCCCTCCTTTTCTTTTTCCAATATTTTTATTAATTTATATATAAGAATACACAGTACAGGGAAAAAATGTCAATACATTAAACTAAATCGCATATAAAGACTCCTTACCCTATATTCATACAAATCAATTGGTTCGTAACATTGAAAAATAATAATTTTTTATATAAAAAATGTAACCCACTACCAAGACTGAAACTGATTAATAGAAAAAAAAGAAAAAAGATTGTTAGTCATCATCTGTGCTTTAACAACAAATCAAAGGTTTTGAAAATAATTCAGAAAGGGTCCCCATAATGTTTGTAAGTCTTGGTTAGATTCAAAGATTGAACAGCGAATCTTCTCTAAATTTAAACATGACACCTCATCACGTAACCATTGGGCATGAATAGGAGGGACCATATCTTTCCATTTAAGCAAAAGCGTCCTTCTGGTCTTAAGAGACATAAAAGCCAAAATGTGCAAATCAGATGGCTCCAAAATAATATCCTTTCCTCTAACAATACCAAATAAAGTAGTCAAGGGATTAGGCTTGAAATTTACTTTAAAAAGTATTGAACAGGTTTGAAATACTTCTTTCCAATATTTTCCAAGACTCGGACATGTCCAAAAGATATGAATGAGTGAAGCTTCTCCATTATTACATTTATCACAATACAGAGCTATATCTAAATAAAAACGAGACTATCCTTACTCATATGGGCCCTATGGACCACTTTAAATTGAAGGAGAGAGTGATAGGCACATAACGATGGAGTGTTGACCAATTAAAAAATTTGATTCCAAGTTTCCTCAGAAATTGAAGTCTGTAAATCTTGTTCCCAAAGATTTTTAATTTTATCTAAAGGAACAATTCTCATTCCCAACAGCATATTATAAATATTAGATATAGATCCATCATAAAAAGGTTTCAGATTAAAGATTACATCTAGTAGATTTCTTATCAGGACTTTTAGGAAATATACTTATTTGATACTGTAAAAAATCTTATTTGTAGATATTGGAAAAAAATGAGTTTTGGGTAAACTATATTTAGTTGACAATTGTTCAAACAAAAAAAGACTTCCCTCTGCAAACAAGTCCTGAAAGCATTTAGTACCTAATCTATCCCTTTCTTTGAAAGCCACATCAATCATAGAGGGTTTAAAAAAAATTAGAAAAAATGGGACTCGAAAGAGAAAATCTCAATAAGCCAAAATATTTTCAGAGTTGTATCCAAATCCTCATAGTGTGTTTAACTACCAGATTATCAGTTAACTTACCCAAAGACAAAGGAAGTGAGGATCCAAGAAGAGAAATAATAGAGAATTTATTAACAGCATTAGTTTCTAAAAAAACCCACATTGGGCAATCCTCACAACTTTTATAATATAACCAAAATGTAAGATTTCTTATATTAACTGCCCAATAATAAAATCAAAAGTTTGGTAAGGCTAATCCTCCATTCTTTTTATCTTTCTAAAGATGAATTTTATTTAATCTAGAATGCTTATTCTTCCATATATGAGAAGATATAATAGAGTCAAGAGAACCAAAAAAGGATTTAGCAATGAAAACCGGCAATGCCTGAAAAAAATATATAAATTTAGGTAATATATTCATTTTGATAGAGTTAATTTGACCAATTAACGATAACGAAAGAAGCGACCAATTTAATAGTATTCTTTTTACATGATTCAATAAAGTAAGAAAATTTTCGTTAAATAGACACTTATAATTTTTAGTGATTGTTACACCTAAATAAGAAAATTGGTTTCTTACAATTTTAAAAGGAAGGTTAGAATTTATTAGTATCAAATTGTTCGAAGGGAAAAGTTCACTTTTATGTAGGTTTAATTTATAACCTGAAAACTGGCTAAAACAGGAGAGTAAAGAAAGCACATGGAGTAATGAAGTCTCAACATTAGAAATAAAAAGCAGCAAATCATCAGCATACAACGAGACTTTATGAATAGTGTCTCTCCTTAAAATACTGGTGATATCATTAGATTCTCGAAAAGCAATGGCTAAAGGTTCTAAGGTCAGATCAAAAAGCGAAGGGCTCAATGGACAACCTTGTCTAGTGCCACGTTGAAGCTTTGGTTTGGAGTTATGAAAATTAGTGATAACCCTAGCAGAAGGGGCTAAATAAAGTAATTTAATCCATTGAATGAAAACAGGCCCAAAATTAAATTTTTCTAAAGTTTTAAATAAATAATTCCATTCAACTCTGTCGAAAGCTTTCTCAGCATCTAGGGATACCACACATTCCGATACCATGTTAGAAGGAGAATAAATAACATTTAATAATCGGCAAATATTAAAGTGAGAATATCGATTTTTGATAAATCCGGTTTGGTTATCAGAAATGACAGATGGTAAAATATTTTCAATCCTATGGGCCAAAACTTTAGCTAAGATCTTAGCATCAACATTAAGTAAAGAAACAACAGGAATTCTGCAGATGCTGGAAATTCAAGCAACATACATCAAAGTTGCTGGTGAACGCAGCAGGCCAGGCAGCATCTATAGGAAGAGGTGCAGTCGACATTTCAGGCTGAGACCCTTCGTCAGGACTAACTGAAGGAAGAGCATTCAGTTGAATCCTTATTCTTTTTAAGAATGAGCGAAATGGAAGCCTCATAAAAAGATTGAGGGAGTCTGCCCGACTTAAATTAATCTGAAAAAACTGAACATAAATGAGGTATAAGCAATGAGGAAAAGGACTTGTAAAATTCTCCAGAAAATCCATCCGGACCCAGAGCTTTCCTCAAACGTAATGAGGGCACAGCCTCAACAATTTCCTCAAAAGAAATAAGTTGTTCCAATAATTTTTTGTTGTCGGCAGAAATTGTAGGAATATTTAATTGATCTAAAAATTGTTCATTACAGTATCATCCTTGGAAGATTCAGAACTATGAAGTTTAGAGTAAAATTTTCTGAAATTATCATTTATTTCTAAATAATCAGTTGTCCTATCACTAATAGCTTTGCATATTTCTTTAATCTGTTGTTTAGCTCTAAAGGTTTTAATTTGATCAGCCAATATTTTACTTGTATTATCTTCATGAATACAAAATTGACTTTTATCTTTTAGAAGTTGGGTTTCAATTGGACAAGTTAAAAGAAGATCATATTTAGTTTTAATTTCAACATGTCTTTTATATAAAGCAGGTTCTGGAGCCAAGGCATACTCTTGGTCTAACTGTTGCAGTTGATTAGCTAAATCACTTCTCTCTTTGTTAGCTTTCCTCTTAATACTTGCAGTATAAGAAATAATTTGTCATCTAATATACACCTTAAAATCATCCCGTCTGATAAGACTAGAAGTCTCCTCTAATGTATTCTCTTCAAAGGTAATTTGTTTCTCCATAAACTTAAAAAAAAACTTTATCAGATAACAAAGTTAGATTAAATTGCCAAACTCTTATTTGTTTGAAGAAGACCAGGAAGATTTAACGATAGAAACACAGGAGTGTGATCTGAAACAGCAATCTCTTTATATTCACAGGATCGAACTAATGGAATCATTTGGCTATCAATAAAAAAAAATCAATCCTGGAAAATGTATGATGAACATGAGAAAAAGAATATTCCTTATCTACTGGATGAAAAAAAAATGCCAGGCATCAACAATGCCACATTTCATTAAAAAAGATTTGATAAACACAGCTGATTTATTTGGTATCATTGGTTTAAAAGATGAACAATCTAAAACTGGATCTAAGCATCAATTAAAGTCTTCACCCATCACCAATGAGTACAGACTTAGATCTGGCAAAAATGAAAAAAAAAACGCTCAAAGAAACCTGGGTCATCTATATTCGGAGCACATACATTGGCAAATACCATTAATTCATTACTTAGTTTCCCTGATACTATAACAAACCGCCCATTAGTATCAGAAATTACTTTATGTTGAACAAAGGGAACTTTATTATCTATGAGGATCAAAACATCTCTTGCTTTGGCCTGAAACAAAGAATGAAAATGAGATCCTCTCCATTGATAAAAAAAAGCGTGAATTGTCACATTTACGTATATGTGTTTCTTGAAGAAAAACAATGTGTACCCTAAGTTTTTTAATATAGGCAAAAATCTTATTTCTTTTCACGGGCTGATTTAGTCCTTTTACATTAAAACTAAGTGGATTAATACTTTGATCCATTTTAAGACTCTTTATAAGAAAGATTAAAATAGCAATCAGAAAAGGTATATCAAACCCAAATAATAAATTTTGCAATATATTAACTAAGCAAAAGAATTGTCTAGATTCCCAAATTAGCTTCAAGAAAAAAAGACTCCCCATCCGTCCTCCCCCTCCTAAAGAGAGAAACTTCGTCATAGAGCAACTGTTATCTACTTCCCCTAAACATATTCCCTTAGACATATTCCCTTAGAGAGCCTGTTGGAACCGCTCCAAGAATTCAAGGTTATTATACTATTCCAACCAAGACTAAATAAAATACAGTGAGAAACAAGCTTAGACAGGTTTATCAAACAGAAATAACAATAGTCACTGTTTAATATGTAGTATTTCTGTTTTTTGCGAGATTTTTAGTCTATTCAATGTGTGTGTGTGTATATATATATATATAAATATAATACACACACACACACACAGTCATTCATTTCTTTTTCAAGTCTAAAAATTCTTGCGCCTGTTTCTTCGTATAAAACCACTTAAATGATCTGTCTTCCAATGTAATCCTCAATCGAGCCAGAGAACGAAGAAAGGGTTTAAAATTTTGACTGTGTAACTCCATCATAATTTTTTTTTGAACTTAGCACATTCTGCCATAACTTCTGATCAAAAATCTTGAACAATACGTATCTTTTGATCTTGGTAGTCAATCATACCTTTTCCATGGGCAGCTTGAATCAGACGATCCTTTATTTGATATTCATGGAAACATATAATGACTGATCTTGGTTTAGATTTTGAAGCCAATCCATAGATAGGTGACCTGTGAGCACGGTCAATCAAAGGCAGAGACTTTATAATATCAGGGTTTATAACAGAGTCTTTATAATATTTATTATAATTCCATCAAAAGATTTGCAAAGAGTTCTTCAGGATTATCTCCTTCCGTTTGTTCTTTAAGTCCCAAGATTCGAAAGTTGTTCTTCCTACTTCTGTTTTCCAAATCAATAATCTTCTGTCTCATCATGTCGTTGGTCTTAAATTGTTTTTCATACAGCTTTTGCATATCATCTATTCTCCTGTCCAGTAAAGTAATAACATCTTCATTTTCCTTTATCTTCTTATCATGTTCCGTTAGAATTGTTTGAATATCTTCTAGTTTCGTACCTATTTGTTTAATTTTAGCACTGATTTCTTTTCTAAATTGTTGAAACTCCTCAGTAAGCTTTTGAATTGAACTCGTAATAGCTTCTAAAGCTGCTTTAGTAGTCATTAAAATAATATCCCGTCTAACAATAGTATTTCAAAAGGTTGGAAAGAAAAGTAAATAAATTAGGAGCAGCAATAAAGAGCTGTTACTCCATCAGCAGCTAGCAGGAAGTCTCCCTCTTTGCTCTCCTAATTTCCTTTTCAACCACCTCCTATACTTTTAATACCCTTGATAGGCCTTCCTTGTCATTAGATCCCTATGCTTCCTTTTCCAACCCTCAATATCCCTCAGCACCTAGCATTCCCTATGCTTTTCCCGTCTTTTTTCCTTACGTTAGTCTTGAATTTTTGTTTTATCTCCTTTGACTGCTTCTCACTGTGTAGATGCATACTCATCTGCAAGATACCAACTAACTTTTCCAGATCTCCCCTTACATTAATGAAATGCCCCAATTTAAGACATAATTAGTAGTCCATCCTTTTCCATGATTGCTTAAAAATAAAGTAGCCACTCTATTAGGCACATCTGTACACCTGTTCATTAATGCAAGTATCTAATCAGCCAATCATATGGCAGCAACTAAATGTGTAAAACCTTACAGACATGGCCAAGAGGTTTATTTATTCCTCAGACCAAACGTCAGAAGGGGGAAGAACTGTGATCTAAGTAATTTGACTGTGGAAAGATTGTTGGTACTGGGGTAGTTTGAGTATCACAGAAATTGCTGATCTTCTGGGATTTTCATGCACAGTAGTCTCTAGAGTTGACAGAGAATGGTGTGGAAAAACAAAAAAAAACATTCAGTGGGTAAGAATGCCTTGTTAATGAGAGGTCAGAGGGGAATAGCCAAACAGGTTCAAGCTGACAGGAAGATGTCAGTAACTCAAAGAACCATCATTACAATGCGAGTGGTTGATTTTTCTGTAGCAAACCTGGAGATATTACTGATAGGATGGCAAACATGCATGTGTACATAAGTGTTATGCAAAAATACTGGAGTCTTTGGTGGATTCTGATTGCATCCATTATATTTTCAGACCAAGTTACTTGTGAAATGAATGATTGCTTTGCTTACTGTTCAACAAACCTTTCTTGCCAAAGTTGCTGTTAAATCCCATTTATATATAGAAGTCCAACCTTTTCATGATAGGATATTTGAACTTAAGCAAGCCAATTAATAAGTAAAATGAAATCTGTAGGGACGTAGAGAAAGCATGATTTAAAATAATGTCAGCAGGATCAGGATTCAGCAAGCTCATTAGTTTTAATGCTGAGTTGTGTACTATATATTTTAAAGGTCAGTCAACAAATCTCCAGTTTTATAGTAATAATTATTAAAGTGAAGATATGTACAAGAGAGATCAAATTCATAGCACCAGGACAGAAATATTTCTTTTTCAGTTTTGGTGTTCAAATGTTAAAGCTTAACATTCTAATTTGGATTGCCATGATTGGCTACAACTTCATGGATTAACATGAGGCATAAATTATTGATACTGACACAGAAGTATGAATACCAGCGTAAAATCTAGGTAACTTAAATTCATTTTTTTTAAATTCAGCTGGAAAAATTACCATCAACCCCTTACAGTTTTCTAAACTCCTGTAGGAAAGGATAAAGAAGGAAATACATTTTTATTAATAGGTGACTATAATGGGATCTACTACCTGATGTGGTAGTCAGGACATATCAATAGTCTTTATCAATAAAGGAGGAGGCTATTCAGTATCCGAAAAAGAAAGAAGTTACGAGGCTACTTGAAAAAGGCTAAGGAATGGAACTAGCTGTGTAGTTCTTCGAGAGAGCGAAATGTACTCTGTGAGAGCTGAACGCCTCCTTCTATTACAGGTATTTAATTCTACACCTGCTTCCTTTTCCATTACAATCCTACGTATCTAGCCTATATGTGATTCCAGGCCCGCAGCAATGTGTTTGATTATTAACTTAGAAATGACTTTGAGAAGGCTAACATACCAGTAAGTTCTGTCAAAGTGCTATGCCAAAAATTGGTAAACCTGGACTTGCCACAAAATTCTGATATGGCAAAGGCACACTCTGTATAGTTGATCCAACACAGTCCACCTTACAAATTTTGGACGACATGTCTGAACTAGGAAGCAAGTCAAGTAACATCCCAACATAGAATTCTGCTATACAGTTAACAGCAGAGAAACTAGCGTAAACTCTGCATTTACAGCAGAAAGAATTCTGCTATACAGTTAACAGCAGAGAGACTAGCGTAAACTCTGCATTTACAGCAGAAAGAATTCTGCTATACAGTTAACAGCAGAGAGACTAGCGTAAACTCTGCATTTACAGCAGAAAGAATTCTGCTATACAGTTAACAGCAGAGAGACTAGCGTAAACTCTGCATTTACAGCAGAAAGAATTCTGCTATACAGTTAACAGCAGAGAGACTAGCGTAAACTGCATTTACAGCAGAAAGAATTCTGCTATACAGTTAACAGCAGAGAGTCTAGCGTAAACTCTGCATTTACAGCAGAAAGAATTCTGCTATACAGTTAACAGCAGAGAGACTAGCGTAAACTCTGCATTTACAGCAAAGAATTCTGCTATACAGTTAACAGCAGAGAGACTAGCGTAAACTCTGCATTTACAGCAGAAAGAATTCTGCTATACAGTTAACAGCAGAGAGACTAGCGTAAACTCTGCATTTACAGCAGAAAGAATTCTGCTATACAGTTAACAGCAGAGAGACTAGCGTAAACTCTGCATTTACAGCAGAAAGAATTCTGCTATACAGTTAACAGCAGAGAGACTAGCATAAACTGCATTTACAGCAGAAAGAACTCTGCTATACAGTTAACAGCAGAGAGACTGGCATAAACTCTACAGCAGAAAGAATTCTGCTATACAGTTAACAGCAGAGAGACTAGCGTAAACTCTGCATTTACAGCAGAAAGAATTCTGCTATACAGTTAACAGCAGAGAGACTAGCGTAAACTCTGCATTTACAGCAGAAGGAAGTGGCATCAGATTAAACGCAAACATGAGGAAATCTGCAGGTGCTGGAAATTCAAGCAACACACACAAAATGCTGGTGAATGCAGCAGGTCAGGCAGCATCTTTAGGAAAAAGTACAGTCGACGTTTCGGGCCGAGACTCTTCGTCAGGACTAACTGAAAGAAGAGATAGTAAGAGATTTGAAAGTGGGAGGGGGAGGGAGAGATCTGAAATGATAGGAGAAGACAGGATGGGGAGGGATGAAGCTAAGAGCTGGAAAGTTGATTGGCAAAAGGGATACGAGGCTAGAGAAGGGAGAGGATCATGGGACGGGAGGCCTACGGAGAAAGAAAGGGGGAGGGGAGCCCAGAGGAAGATGGAGAGTAGGCAAGGAGTTATAGTGACAGGGACAGAGAGAGAAAAAAGAGAGAGGGGAAAAAAGGAAAAAATAATAAATAAATAAGGGATGGGGTAAGAAGGGGAGGAAGGGCATTAATAGAACTTGGAGAAGTCAATGTTCATGCCATCAGGTTGGAGGCTACCCAGATGGAATACAAGATGGTCTTCCTCCAACCTGAGTGTGGCTTCATCTTGATAGTAGAGGAGGCCATGGATAGACATATCAGAATGGGAATGGGATGTGGAATTAAAATGTCTGGCCACCAGGAGGTCCTGCTTTCTCCAGCAGACCGAGCGTAGGTGTTCGGTGAAACAGTCTCCCAGTCTGCGTCGGGTCTCGCCAATATATAGAAGGCCACACCGGGAGCACCGGATGCATATATCACCCCAGCCGACTCACAGGTGAAGTGTCACCTCACCTGGAAAGACTGTCTGGGGCCCTGAATGGTGGTGAGGGAGGAAGAGTAAGGCCATGTGTAGCACTTGTTCTGCTTACAAGGATAAGTGCCAGGAGGGAGATTGGTGGGAAGGGATGAGGGATATGAATGTACAAGGGAGTCACGTAGGGTTTTCCGCTTACAAGGATAAGTGCCGGGAGGGAGATCTGCATCCGGTGCTTCTGGTGCAACCTTCTATATATTGGTGAGACCCGACACAGACTGGGAGACAATTTCGCTGAACACCTACGCTCTCTCCACCAGAGAAAGCAGGATCTCCCAGTGGGCACACATTTTAATTCCACGTCCCATTCCCATTCTGATATGTCTATCCATGGCCTCCTCTACTGTCAAGATGAGGCCACAATCAGGTTGGAGGAACAACACCTTATATTCCATCTGGGTAGCCTCCAACCTGATGACATGAACATTGACTACTCTGACTTCTGTTAATGCCTGTCCTCCCCTTCTTATCCCATCCCTTATTTATTATTTTTTTCCTCTCTCTGTCCCTCTCACAATAACTCCTTGCCTACTCTCCATCTTCCTCTGGGCTCCCCTCCCCCTTTCTTTCTCCGTAGGCCTCTCGTCCCATGATCCTCTCCCTCCTCTAGCCTTGTATCCCTTTTGCCAATCAACTTTTCAGATCTTAGCTTCATCCCTCCCCCTCCTGTCTTCTCCTATCTTTTTGGATCTCCCCCTCCCCCTTCCACTTTGAAATCTCTTACTATCCCTTCTTTCAGTTAGTCCTGATGAAGGGTCTTGGCCCAAAACGTCGACTGCACCTCTTCCTAGAGATGCTCCCTGGCCTGCTGCGTTCCACGAGCATTGTGTGTGTGTTGCTGGCATCAGATTAAATAAGGGAACAAACTACTTTGCAGCTAAGTCAATGGGACCCAACAACACCACGTCTTTTACCGTTTGTATAACGGAGGCATGTGTACCAATGGTAGCTACCCCTCTGGCCAAGCATTTATGAAACTGGGATTGACTTGATAAAATATCCAGGAATATCCTGTAGGGTGGTATAGTAGCATAGTGGTTTGCACAATTGCTTTATATCGGCAGCAATCACCGATCAGCATTTGATTCCTGCCGCCGTCTGTAAGGAGTTTGTACAATGCCCCCCCCCCCGCCCCACAACCATGGGAGTATCCTCTGGGTACTCTGGTTTTTTCCCCATATTCCAGACTTACAGGTCAGGTTCAGTAAGTTGTGGGCATGCTATGCAGGGGCTGGACAGTGGCCCCCAGCACAATCCTTGCTAACTTGATTTGATGCAAATACAACATTTCATTCTATGTTTCGATGTACATGTGACAAATAAAGCTAACCTTTGTCTTCGTCTTTATCATTAACTTTTATAAAGAAGGACAAATTCACTACCTGTCAATATCTTAATCAATGTCAGTCAGAAGCTGTCAGCAACATAATCAAGTGACACTTACTTACAATAATCTGTTAATAGGTGTCGATTTGGGTTTTGCCAGGATCAATACAGCTCTGGCTCAAGTATGGAGAAAAGATGAGTTACATGTCTCTATTCTTGGTATCAAGGTGACATTTGATTAAGTTTTATATCCTGAAGCCTTAATAAAGTTGGCCAGTGAAAATCAAGAGCAAAAACCTCCACCACCGAGATTGTTATCTGACACAAAGGATAATGGTGTTGGAAGTAAATCATCATATTCCCAGGACATTGCTGCAAAGGGTGGTCAGGTGATTTTCTGGGCATGGTCATTTTTAGCTACTCGCTCTGTTCGTCCCACCTGATTCCATTTATCACCCACCATCTCTATCCAACTCCCCTGCGCCTTGTTACACATTCGCTATTTCTCATGTTCTCTCCGATGCAAAGTCCCAACCTGAGATGTTAGCCATCTTTTGCCACCACAGATGTAGCTTGACCCACTGATTTTTCAAGCATTCTGTTCTTAGTCTCGATTTCAGTATCCACAGCCTCATGTCTTAATATTATTCTCCGTTTGTTAAGATTTGTTCTGGTGAGTTTTGATTTCAATGTCATTTAACTTGTATATTTCCTTTCCACGGTATTAATGGCAAATGCCCAATCACCTTTCAGAAAGGTAATTAAAATTCTTCGCTTTTCTATCCTCAGTTTCAAATTATTACAGCATAAATGAAGCTACCATAGAAATCAAAAACAGTCTATCTTCTCTAATATCAAATCATCACCTACTGGCAGAATCACTGTCATGAATCAAATTTCTTGTAAGAAATATATTTTTATTATGTATATATTTATATATTGTACATCATAATAACAGCACCTAGATTCATTTGCACTGAAAGAAAGCAGCTGCTTCCATTTAGCTAAGTGGATATAGTTATTACCTCCATCAGTTGAGTTTGATGAATGGATAAGTACTTGTGCTCCATTCTTTTGGGATTTTTTCACTATTGAAGTATATGGAAAAATCTGCAGAAATCAGTAAACAAAACTATTTGCAGGTTCACTGAAGTGAATGAAATCTGCAAAAAGATGTTAAGTAAACTAAATGATGTGCTGCAATAATATGGATCCTAAGAATACACAGATGTTGGGTTTTTGGAATATAAAATAATGTTTTACTGGTACACTCTGCAGCAAATATGTTATAACAACTTTTGATCTGATGTCCAATGACAAAATATTTATTCTTTATAAAACAGAGGATGAAGAAGTCTCTTAAAATGAACCAGATTACAGTAAAAGCACTCTGATGAGCTCTATGCAAACATTTTAAAATAAATATTATTTATAAGAGAGAAATGAGTTCTTTGTTGTTCACATGCTCTTGGAGTCATGCAGCAATGAAACAGACCCTTTGGCACAACTAGTCCATGCTAACTAGGACTCCTATGTGAGCTTGTCTTATTTGCTCATATTTAGTCTCTGTCCCTCTAAACCTTTCCTATCCACTTACATTATGTCCGAGTACCAGATGTTATTAATGCACCTGCTTCAAACTCTTTTTCTGGCATCTCATTCCACATACAGTACTGACAGGCTGATGGGTGAACAAGTTACTCCTCAGACTCGTATTAAATCTCTCCCCTCATTTTAAACCCATGCTCTCTAGCTCTTGATTCCCCAACTCTAGAGAAAAAGACTGCATTCACCCTATATATGCCCCTCATAATTTTGTGTACTTCTGTAATATTTCTGCTCATTCCTCTATGCTCCAATGAATAAAGTCACATCTGCCCAGCTTCTGTCCATAACTCAGTCCCTTGAGTCCTGGCAACATTCTCTCAAAGTCTCTCAAAAGTCAGTGGACTAGGACAGATTTCATCCCTCAGGTTTTTACTATGGGGCTGTTAATAGAATCCTGTTCATCTGGTAAACTGGTTCCAGTAAGTCTCAGCAGATTCACAGCAAAAAAAAAACTTCAAGGGAGAGGAAAAACAAGTATTTAAAAAATGGACATTAGATGTAGAGATTAACCCTACAGAAGTTGCTAAACAATCTTCAGAGCTAAAAATATGAATTGCATTATGTGCATTCATTTTAAGACTTAAGATGGGCTTTCATCAAAATTAAACAGCATGGTTCAAATCAAGGTACTCATTAGAATTAGATACAGATTGAAAACTGTATTAAGGTTAGTCCCATGCTTCTACCCATTTTGTTCTGCCCCACGGCATAACTTTCCTTGTATTGTACTTGGACAGAAACATGCAGTGCCTTTTAGGAATGACTACTAGCCAGTGCTATCACAGGGAATTTATAAAAAATTTAGATATTGCAAGCTGATAGATATGTTCCAGATCAGTCAAAACTCTTTAGGGGAAGAGATAGCATAAAGTGCTGTATGAGAACAGAAAATGGCAACATCCAGAAAGAGACACTGGTGAAAGAGGGAGAAGGGGGCAGGGGGAGGGGAAGGGGGAGGGGGAGAGGAATCTTCAACATTGGTCATGTGTTTCTTCAATTTATTGGCTGATTCAGTCATTCTCATTGCATAGGACAAGGGATGAGGTCATAAGCAGCTTTGTCAATTATAAATATAGGACATAATCGCCTGAATCTTGTTTTAAAGGAATTAGGGCTTTGTAAGAGTATGCTCCCAGTAAATCTCAAGTTTTGGTGTAAGTAAACTATGATCATGAATTGGCAAGAGGTACATAGTAAGTATATTTTTCATAAATTACCTTGCTAGTACAGCTTCCCAGAATTTCCAGATGTCCGTCATGGAGGTGTTAATTGACGATAAGCAGGAGAGTCAGGATTGGCCACTGTCCCTGGAGGAGTTGAAATGGTCCCATCCATTTCCCGAGCATGAACAAAAGTGCTGGAAAGGATGGCTTACCAAGAGTTGTACTGGATGGACCCCGACCTGCCATATGTGTCCAAGACTATGCTTCTGCTTGGCAGGATGTCAGAATCCATGAGGAAGGAGATCATTACCCTCATCGATAGATAGCTAAGTCCCACCTCAAAGGAACAGATATCTGAGGACCGAAAGCTCTTCTTGCAACCATGTGATTCCCACTAAAATCAATGAACAAACAGCATCTGAATTGAAAGGTGCAGCAAACTATTTAATAAAATGACATGTCATTTGATGCCTTTTCCAGAAGACTGCAGCTTATGAATAATAAACAAAAAAATGGTTGCAGAAGTCATAGGTTCATGTTTCCTGAACCTACTGTGGCAAGGATTTGGTCCATGATGACAGACAAGAGAAGCTTGTATAGCTCAGCTGCTGGTTTTATTATGACCAGCACAATAACAGACCGAGCGCTTTGACCGGGGAGAGATCCCACTTAGTCACATACAGATGAGGTAGGTGATTATTACACACCCCGGTTACAGTCAGGGTGACCCACTAATAGACAAGCGAATAACTACATAACCCGAGCTAAACTGCAGCAATAGATAAACTTGAACATCCCAGCATAATCCCACAAAAGCATTTTAAAACAGCATTATAAATAGCACTAGTCACTAGGAATGCTGGGGTGGGCTGACGACTACCCCCCCACCCCCGAACGCTACACTGCCCCCACCTGAGGGGTCAGTCTTTCCCGGCAATTCCTTCCTTCAACCTCCCTAGGTTACTGGTGACCGAGGGCTGATACAGTGCTGGCCGGTCTCAATGTAACGTGACTACCACACCCGAATGCCACATTAGAGTTGCAGTCGAGCACCTCTCCTGACCCCTTACAAAAGCTTTCAAGCTTGAGGGATAGTCCCTTCTTGTGGGTGGGGCAGTAGACCCATACTGGGACCTCCACCAGGTACTGCTGCATTGGTGTATTAGACTGGTGATTTGGCCCCTTCTGGGACGTGCAAACATTACAACAGTCCATGAACAGCTCCACATCCTGCCTGTACTCAGGCCAATAGAAGTATTCACACAGCTTGCCCAACATCTTTGCGACTCTGAAATGGCCAGCCCACAACAGCCTGTGCACCAACGGCAGCACTGTGGCACGGAGCCCCAGGGGGATCACCAGCTGCAGATGTCTGTCACAGTTGGAAAAATACCATCACCGGATCAGCAGCCTGTCACACGTCTTCAGCAAGCCCCACTGAGAGTATAGAGCTTTGGTTCCTGGATCCAGGGCGGAGACCTCTGCCCACTCTGGCCACTGTCCCACGCTCAGCCATCCTTTCACCCAGACCAGCACGGGATCACTCATCTGCTTGCTGCTGGTCAATAGTGGGGAGGTCAGCTACCAGAAATGTTGCTACCGCTGCTTGCCCCTGGCTCCACTGTGGGTTGCGCTACACTGCCGTGGGCCACTGTAAGAACGCTGGTGGTTGTTGCTGCCTCTGTTGGAACCTCTTTCTGGAGTTGCTTTGATGGAGAGCCATGGCTTCAGTGCTGAGGTAGAGTGTTGCTCCTAGCACATCCACACAGTCCCCCCTGAGGTACAGCAGGTCTTGGTCAATGATGCAGAACTCCTGGATGTTGGCTAGCCTCACTTCGCACTCCATTGTGTTTCTCCCCACTGTGATGCGCAGCCATCTCTTCCCGCTCATCATCGCACAGTCACCAGCTGGACCACTGCTGTTGTCCACCCAGGTGGGGATGGCTGGTCCGTGTTGGGGCGGACACCCGGACGGATGATGGTGATGGTTGACTCTGTGTCCACCTACACACGGTTTCTGATGCCCTCCACCATGCAGTCCTTGTATAAGCCTTACTCTTCACCCAAATGGCCCACATGGAGAGGCAACAACGGAGGGATTCTGCTGGAGGCCTTGAGTGGCGCCCCCTGCTTGGCATTTCCCAGTGGTGCGCTGGGCTGTGAAACTGGTGCGGGGCAGTCCTGGGCCAAATGGCCACCTCACCACACCAGTAGCAGAGATCGCTCGGTGGCACGCAGCGGGGCCAACTCGGTGCTGGTCGGAACTGTCTCGTGGCCTCCTTCTCGTCAATTTCCTCCTCTGCCTCAGTGACACAAGCCCGTGCTCATGGTGTGCAGGGCAGTGCTAGAATGCTTTGGGGGGGGGGCTAATATCGCTTTTGCCCCCTCCACCTCTGCCAGTGAAGATGGTGATGTCAGGTGAACATGCTGTTGAAGGTGCTCCACCGTCAGCGCTCTTACAAAGGTGTGGAGGGAACTGCGGTTAGTCATGCCAAGTATAATGGTGGAGATCTGCCGCAAATGCCCCCAGGCTTTCTCCCACATGGCACCGTCTACTGCCCAGTTCTTCCCTCATTGCTTCCTCCAATGGCCTCTGCCCGAAACGCCACTCCAGTGGCGTTAGGTTGAGGAGGTCTTGCAGGGCATTCCCCTACCAACATCAGGGCAAGTTTGAATTGCACTAGGTAAGGCTCCAGGTGACTAGTACCACTGTATCTAGGGAGCTTCAGGGTGATTTCTTGATCCTGCGGCATTAGTGGTGCCTACCATGTTGCCCGTTTTCCCTTGCCTGCAGAGTCTGGTGAACCTTTGGTGCAGGCTCGGAAGGAGGTGGATGATGCGCTCCGCATTGTCCCCTGGGTTGGGGAGCCCAGATATTCTCACCCCATCATTGTTCCCTGGGAAGACACAATGCTCGGTTCCCAAGGTTCTCCTTCGGGGTCAGTATCCGATCTTTGGGAGCCCAGCCTGAGGGTGCGGGAGAGGCATACTGCTTGGTCCCTCGACATTCTCCCCAGGTTTTAAGGCACTACATCCAATGTCATAGCTCTTCAATCTCACTGTCAATTTCTATTCCACTTCAACGTGGTGAGCATTTAGTTCATGATGACAGATGAGCAAAGCTCATTTAGCTTAGCTGTCCATTTTATTGTGACAAGCAAATAACAGATTGGGTACTATGACCCGGGGAGAGATCCCACTCAGTCACATACAGATGGGGGAGTGGGGGAGGTGATGATCACACTCCCCGGATCCAGTCAGGGTGACCCACAAACACACGTGAATAACTGTATAGCCCAATCTAAAATGTAACAGTACATGAATTTGAACATCTCTCCATAATCGCATGAAGGCATTTTAAAACAAGAGTAATAAATAGTGCTGGCTACTAGGAATGCTGGGGTGGGCTGACCATCCCCTCTCCCACCCACCCCCTGCCTCCCGGAGTGCCATGCTACCTTCTAATTTGATGAGGTGGTGAATATGGTCCTGCAAGCAATGACAAGTCCTAGTGCAGTAATAAGCCCTCATGATGGAATTGGATGATGTGGATCAGCCCACAACAAGTTATTGCCACAAAGATCCTCTCTAAACCTTTAACAGTCAGCGAACCCCGTTACCAGATTTGCTGTCTGTACAAGTTGTGAGAGTTTGCCAGTTCTTCTGAATGGCTCTGGACATTCAGACACATTGAACAATTGTTAAAATCCAACAAAATTAAAAAGTGAACTCAACTAAAATTGCAGATAAATCAAAACATTGAACCAAAAAGATTTTATCTTAACTCTTAATCTTTCTTATTCACAGTATCATTTAAATCAATGGGCTCTTCGATACAGCACAAATTCCAAACCTGGCACAGCATCCCAGAACAGAACCTTTGATCCAGGAAATTCAGTGTCCACCACTGTGGAGCTTAGTGGTGGAACACACCAAGGAAATCACTGGTGGAGTGGGGAAAATTCACATCTTTTGCATTCTTAGGGGATTCCAGAAACGTACTGGCGTTTAGACTGAGAAATGCCAGCAATTCTATGAGGCACTACAAGTAAAAAACCTGGTAAAATCTGGGCTGTTGTGATGAAAGGCAAGCCAAAGGCTTGATTGCTCGGAGTTTGAAAGTGCACAGTTAAATGGTCTTATTTGATATTGCTAGTTGTTTTGGTATATTCAAGTTTTCTAAATGATTCTATATTTTCAGTTCTTAGTTTGGGTGTTTATGGATGCAATCTTTGACATTTGGTTAATTAGAATTAATAAAAATAAACAGTGAGACTAATTTATGCAGCTGAGTAGCTGAAATCACTGTGCCTCTAGATGGAATAAGTGAAGCAAGGCAATATCTTTTTTCAGGTCTGTAATCTAAGCTTTGAAGCTCTGTTCACATATCCAACATGAGACTCCTGAAACAGACACTCTCTTCCAAGATTTACCATGAAAAGAGATCACCATGATTATTGAAGAAGATTCAAGGATGTGCTCCATGTCTACTTGTAAAAAAAAATGTACCATCCTCGCTGACTCCTAAGAATCCCTGACAGATGATTGCTCAAAGCAGAGAAAAAGAACCTAGGATGGTATTGAGAACCTGAGTGCATGTTTTGAGAGCACAAAAGATCCTTGTGTTAACTGTGAAAGGATCTACACTGCCAAGCACTTTTGTCCCATCTATGGAAGAATTTGCATTTCCCACATGAGCCTCATCAGACACTTCTAAATCCACAGAACTGGAATGGAAGTAGGTCTCCCTCAGTTCTGAGGGATTGAGAAGATTCTGTAATGAGCATCTGCATTCTTGATTCTCCAAAACATTTAAACCATCTAAATGATATAAATTAAGAGTGTGATGGAACCTCTTCCATCTGTCTGGAGGACGTGCATATCACTCACATCATTAAGCTCACTATCAACAAAATAAAAAGAACTTGATTGCAATGCAATCATCAGAAAATATTGTATTAAATACCTTCAGTTCAGGTGGATTGTTACTACAGAATATCATCCACAAATTGGACCACCACTGTTTAGCAAAGCTTCTTCCACTAGACTTCTCAAATCAGTGAACAGGTCCTTCTAGTGAAGATGGCACCTACGTACAACACTTCCACGGTCGGCATCTTCTGGATCGACCATGAAACCATATATTTAACTTCTTTTATGTCTTGCACGTTTGTCTTTCATTTTGAATGTGTTCTGGAACTGTTGGAGCCTGTGATTTGCAGTTTGAAGATTGTTTGGGAGTTTCAGAGCTCTGCAGTCTCTCAGGGGATTCCAGGAGACACAGGCAGCGTGTGTGAACCTTGTGGCAAGGAGGTTGTGGTACAGGGCGCGAGCTGATGTTCGACTCCATTTCGTCAATTAAAGCTTCCATTGTTCACCGATTAAAGCAATGAGGGAGACTGAAACATCAGGCTGTTGTTCTTTTCTTTCTTGGTTTTGTGGCTATCTGGAGAAGAAGAGTTGTATACTTTGATAATAAATGAACCTTTGATCCTTTAATAAATGTACCTTTAAACCACCAACCAGAAAAAAAAGGGCAGCACAGTATCACCTGTAAGGTCCCCTTCAGGCCATAACGAGAGTTTAAAATGAATTACCATTCCTTCCTCATTACTGGATTAAAACCTTATAACATACAACCAACACCATTGTGGAAATATATTGGTCTTCAAGAAAGCCATTTGCTGCCATCACTCTCTCAAGAGCAGTTAGGGCAGCAATACACATATTCCATGAATGAATGCAAAGTCATTTTGTTCTCCTGTCGGTGGACCGGGAGTCAGTAGTTTACAAACACCTGCTGATCTTTTTCTCAGCAAAAGCAATTAAACTGTAATCGTGCAGGCAATCTGTTATTTATATCAATTATTCTGAGTGGCCTTTAATAGACTACTCTGATTTAATATAGATGCACCTCAGCAACAGAATAGAGTTCTGACATCCTCTGATGACAAACAGTAGTGCCACAGGAAATCAAAATAAATATATTGCATTCAGTACTGCTTCTGAGAAGAATATATTGATCATCAAGCAGTTGCAATACAGATTCATCACCAGCTGCCAATGCCTTATTTGAGCCAATGGTACATAGTTAACAAATGTATTATTATATAAATTTGTAAACAGCACAATAAAAAAACAGCTAAAGTTGCAAAATTGAGATTAAGGGCTGGTTGCAAATGGTTGAAAAATGAAACAGGTTCAAGGGATTAAATAGTTTCATCTAATGTTCTTATTCCATTGTGTACACCAGTAAAACTCCAGATTTCCTAGCCCACAGGGTACTTTAATTAATAGCATAGCATATTTTTAATTCACTATTTTAGATAATATTTAGAGGTGTAATAAATGTTAAAGAATGTACAGGAAGCAGGGAGACTAGTCAGTTTAGAGAATCTTGCAGTTTATCAGCAATGTAGTTTAAATATTGTAGTTTAACCCTAGATGAATTCTTAATATACACTCTAATTTGATGCAGTGTCCTGCCCAAAAACACAAACCATCCTTTTGTTCCACAGATGCTGTTTATCTCACCAAGTTCTTCTAGCTCCATTTGCTTCATGTTCTAACATCTACAAACTCTTGATTATCTATATCCACCAATTTCCTTGCCTAACTCAGAGAAGTACACAACTCCCTATCACAACCTACACTCAGTGGCCACTTTATTAAGTATACCTGAACAGCTGCTCATTAATGCAAATATCAAATCAGCCAATCATGTGGCAATAAATCAATGCATAAAAGCATGCAGACTTGGTCAAAAGGTTCAGTTATTAATATGCATGATACTGGCATTTTGTAGGCTGTGCATTTGTCAAGAATTGGTGCAACATATATTGTTTGAATGCAGTTCCTATAACGTGCAAAGGAAACATCTAATTGCTAAATTGAGATATTTGGGACGGACACAGTTTAATATGGAAAGAAAGCTTGTTAGAATGTCACTGCAATCTTAGTGGATGTAAGTGTATATTTGACTTCTGATATTGAGTATTTTTTGGGAGGGGGGATTTACTTGGTCGACTTCCTGTCTCTTTGCTCCACACTCCAACTCAGTAGGTGGCGGTAATGCACCTTATGTTGGTCTGCCAACTGCTATTACACTACAAGTTCAATTGTTGTTCAGACCAAACATCAGAATGGGGAAGAAGAAATGTGATCTAAGTGACTTTGACTGTGGAATGGTTGTTGATAAAAGATGGGTTGGTCTAATTATCTCAGAAACTACTGATCTCCTGGGATTTTCACACACGACTGTCTCTAGAGTTTGTAGAGAATGGTGTGAAAAACAAAAAGCATCTTGTGAGTGGCAGTTCTGTGGGCAAAAATGCTTTGTTAATGAGAGAGGTCAGAGAATGGGCAGACTGGTTCAAGCTGACAGGAAGATGATAGTAACTCAAATAACCACACATGACAACAGCAGTTGGCAGAAGAGCACCTCTAAAGACACATGTCGAAGCTTGAAGTGGATGGGCTACAGCAGCCGCAGACCTCAAACATACATTCAGTGGCCACTTTAAGAAAGTGGCCACTGAGTGTAATCTGAATGTTTGAAGTGAGATTTAAAAGCTCTGTGTAATTCTGGATTACTGCATAAAACATGCCTTATTACTTGGACAAGGACAAATTATCTGATATGCTACAACCTGTAATGATGTCCTTTGCAAACGGAATACTGGTTATTACTCCTTTCTTTTACTCTCCCTATGTTGTCACAAAGCTATAAGTCAAAGGAGATGCCACTCACTTAAATTTTCTGTTGGACTTTTAAAGAGAATTTCTGTATTCTGAAGTCAAACTGTCATATTCAATAGTGGACATTACTTTCCAGTGTCAGTGATGGAGCCGCATTTGTCTTTGGACAGTAGCAAAAATATATGTAAGAATATCAATCGCTAATTGTGCTCACTGACCTTAAACATTAACTCAGTTTCCCTATCCACAAATGCTGCCTGATATTGAGTATTTCCAGCATTTCAGGTTTAATGTCAGACGTTATATATCTGCTGTATATCAGAAGTGGGTTTATTATCACTGATGTAAGTCCTGGTATTTGTGGTTTTCAACAGCAGTACAGAACAGTGTTCCATGGGTGACTTTGAAAGACTGGTAAACCATTCTGCATTTTACATTCTTCACCTTGATCTACATTAAAGTGTTTGAAAAAGAGTCCAGCAAATCAGTCTCCTGTGCATATCTAGTTTCCACCTTTTCCATTCTGCTTAACTTCAGTTAAATGTTATGATGATCTCCATTCCATAAAAGTAGAATGTGAGCATTACAGTGACAGTAATATTCTTTGCAGGGATTCTCTATTGCAGATAAAAGCAAGATACTATACAATCTGGAAAAGTGTAATTTAAAACAGTGGATTTTGCGAAGTGGATCTTAGCTGATCAGGTATTATTGCGAAGAGAGGAAGATAACATTGGCATTGTAAGACGCTGTGTCCATTCATCCCATGAACTGGTTTGGGTGAGCAGTCACAGGACCTTGTATGTGAGCTTTATCACAGACACGATATTATTTATTATTCCAAAATTTATACTTCTGTTTATTCACTTGAGTTATTTCTAATGCTGAACATTAACATCCCCCTGATGACGGATATAATTTTTGTTATAGAGTGTTTAGATAAATCAAACTGAACATTAAATGAATATAACTTGGCTGGGAAAAGGTGTCAACATTTAGTAAATCCAAGGACTGAAAGTTTCTGTTACAGTTCATTTCCATTTTAAGTTCCATCACTTAAGCTAGTAAAACAAAAATATGCCAACCAATTAATGTAAAATCTATGTTCACTCTGCTTTTTCTGAGCATTATTAATATTTTTTCTCTTTTAAATTCAGAACAAATTTGAATAATCTAAAGTAACATTTATGAGTGGAATGGTGGCACAGCAGTAAGTGTTGCTGCCTTGCTCCGACTTCACAGGTTCAATCCAAATCTTGAATTCTTTCTCTGTGAGCTTTAGATGTTAACTGCTCCAGTTGCCTTTCACATAGCAAAGATGTGTTGGTGAGTTACTTTCCTTCTATGAATTACCTTTCATAGACGACAAACAAATCAAAAAGGGAGTTGGTGGGTAGATGAGAGGGAATAAGGGTACGGGGACATAAGTATGTGGAATGGAAATGAAGGGATTGTTTTGTTTAGTAATGGACTAAATGGTCTCTTTCTGTGTTGTGACACATAAGTGATTTATTTTAGCAGTGACTGCTGTTCTTTGGCTATATAAAGCCAGGGATAGCCCAAAAAGTAAGGCTCTTTTTTGTCAAGACGAACCACAGAAAAGAATCTAGAATTCTGTCTTCATTTGCCATGGACAAGAAGCCAATTGGCATTTTGAAGTCTGAGGTTGACAGATTTTTACATAGGCAGGTAATCAAGAACAGGTTACTGCAATTGGGGCACGCATATTGCAGTAAAATTATAAAATCCACTCAAATGATTGAATGGTTACTACTGTTAATAAACTGCAGGGTAAGATTTCAAATTGTAATTCAATGTTAAAAATGACAAGGAAATGTGGTTTCTGATGTCTTCTGAGCCGCAGGATCTACCAAGCAATCAATCCAAGTGTTGAATATTCACCGTGTGTTCAATGGATGACAGGACTGACCCAGAAGTAGAGGTTCAAATTGGAAATCTTAGTGAACAGAGTAATTTTGATTAAATAGAAGGCAATTCCATTCAGTGCGCTGAAATATTCCTCATAATACATAAAACATTAACGATGACGACTATACTAATACTGTCAAATTTTCAAATGTACAATTCATAGTGTTTAATATTTGCTTCAAGCAACAAAAATGCCAAGTCACAGAGTGAAATTACATTCCACAAGAGGACATCAAGAATCCTGATGTACTCCTCCACAACAGGAGTACAGAAATTCTTCCCAGATGAATTCATACTTTTGAGCTACTGTTTTGACCTCTTTTTCACAAAATAATATCACCTGTACTTCAGAATAGAAGGTGCTGTGGAAAGTTGATGGGGTGGGAGTGGGGGTGGGTGGTGGTTGGTTGGTTGGTTAGGTAGTTTCCACCAGGGGTGGGAATTTCCCTTCTTACCCCTGTTGTATATAGGATCTTGCAGTGCTCACGTGTATTATGGATCTTTTGTTTCAAAGATAAGACTTCATTCAGGGTTAAAGATCTTTACAAAGGAAAGAACAGTGAAAAGAACTTGTACATTCATGGCTGATGCATTCAGTAATGTATTTATTTAAAGAAAAGACCACAAACATAGCACCATGTCACTTCTGTAGCCCCCTGAGGTGACATACCCTTGTATTGTTCAACTCCACCCCTCCATGTGCAGCAGCAGAAGAAGCCTAGACTGTGGTCCTTTCCCACAGAGCCTTGGCACTGTCTGCACTGAACTACAGCCTATTCCTACAGCCTGAACTTTGCTTTGCAGACGTTTCGCAGTCTTGAAAAACAACAGGTTTTGGACAGATCAAAGGGTGTCTTTCATCTCAGTTGATGAATTTCCAGCAGTATTTGTTGTTTGTCTCCATGTGTGTCCCTATTAACAGCCTGTAGATCAGAGAGTCCTGTTGTGCTGCTGCTGGAGATGAACCAGGACACAGACCCTTGCATCCATCTCCACTTAGCAAATCCACAGTCTGCAACGAGATGGATAACCATCTTTTGTCTTATGGGCAGTGTACATCGGAAGTAATATGCCATCTGTACAGAGCATCACACACAAAATGCTGGAGGAACTCAGCAGACCAGGCGGCATTAATGTTCTCTCTAAGCTTCAAGGGTGTGCGGCCAAGCAGTAACTGAAATGCTTCCACACACATAGCCTTTGTTGCCATGCAGCTGGAAATTTCTTTTATATAACGTTAATATAATTATGTTAACATAATTGTGAAATATCCTGTATTTAATTATGTGTTAATGAATATAATACATAAATTTTCTAAGTAAATGTACCACAATCTTAACTTTGAAGCATCTTAGAGCTTCAATGTACTTACATTGTCAGTATTTCAATTTACAACACTGTTGCAAATAGTAACAATAAACACAGAATGAAAGTCGGTAGGTCATTTTCAATAAACCGCCTGCCTGCTGAACGTTGATGCTGTCTAGTCAAATCTTTTCCATGATGCCTATCAGTTGTTTTGACCACCTCATATCGTTTACTTGTGTTGTGAGTTGTGGTTTGTGTTTGTTTGACGTGCATTTTACAAAAGCAAACATTTAAAGTGTCACGTAGTATTCAGGCTATGTGAAAACTTTCTGCTCAGAGCAACGGTTGGTCTGTGCAGCTATAAAAAATGTTGGGCAGCAGCTATAGAAATACATAAACAGTCAACATCTTGGGCCAAGATCCTTCAGCTGGACTGGAAAGGAAGGGGTGAGGCACTAGAATAAAAAGGTGAGGGGAAGGGAAAGGAGTACAAGGTGGCAGGTGAAGCCAGGTGGTGTGGTACAGGTAAAGGGCTGGAGAAGAAGGAATCTGACAGGGGAAGAGAGTGGCCATGGGAGAAATGTATGGGCACCAGGTGAAGATGATTGGCAGGTGGGAAGAGATAAGAGGCTAAAGGGCAGAATAGAAGAAGACGGAAGGAGGAACTGTCATTTGTACAGGAAGGCCCTGACTGGAGGGCCCCTTTCACCACCGGCCAAGTGAAGCCTTAGACTTGATGTTCAGATCTGGTAACAGGGCATTCTTTGAGATGCTTTAAACCATTTGCTCGGCAAACAACTACACTAAATCCATAGTGCCACTGTCCTGCAGTGTTTGCACTACGTTTCACGCTGACCACTACCTGATGGACTTGTGGTCAAAGGTGTTTACAAAGGACAGCTAGTGTACCAACATCCATTTCACTGGGACGTTGTGCAATAAAGGGACTAGGCCTATCTTCTCTAACACCAGGGACAGGTGGAACCTCAGCATGTAGTGACACTTGGGGCCTTTTTACAGTAAGCACATGAAGGTGGTTATTAGGATGAGGGGAAAGTTTGGTATAGTTTTGCCCCACTCTCTGGGGGCAGGACTTGTGCTTCATAACCCATCAGACATTCTCCATCTTGGACCCCCAGATAAACTGGAAGATGTCCTGAGTAATTATTGAGACAGATGGGCAGGGGGTAGGCTAGAATTACCAGCCCTGGGAGCTTATTGTACCTGATGACCAAGTTCTTCCTAGTTTTGGACAGTGTTTTTTCATGAACCCATTTTTTTTTTACCTTCCCAATCTTCTCCAGCCAATTCTTGTTCAGTGCCTCAGCTCTTCTAAACCAGATCCCTAGCACCTTCAGGTAGCCAGACCTGACAATGAAGGGAACATTGGAATGGTTGGGCTAATTACTGAAGAGAATGGCTTTACTCTCCCTGCGGTTAAGTCTGACAAATTGGCAAAGGCTCTGAGGAGAAGACAGAGACATTGTCCGTGTACAGGGAAATTTTGACTTGTGTGCCTGATGATGTCACCCCTCATACGCTACCATCCTTCCTGATAGATTCGACAAAGGGTTCCATGCAACAGACAACCAAGACAGGAGAGAGTCGATAGTGCAGGGGAAGCTATCTATTTCCCATCCATTGATTTGGAATGCACTATGGGAATTTGAGTGGAGTAGTTGGCTCCAGTTGATTCCCTTCCCAAAATGCACTTTGGAGTGTACACCTATCATTCACATGTGTTAGGTCTTGTCGAAGGCCTGCTCTTTGTCCAATCTGACCAGGCAGGCTTCAATCACTCTGTACTGTACATAGGCAATGGCACAAGGACATCAAAAGATTTTCTTGCCAGAGCACAGGTTCGGTCTGGGTGGATGACCTTTTGCAAAACATACTTGACCCAGTTTGCTATGGCCTTGGACAAGATCCTATAATCCACATCCAAAAGTGAAATAGGTCCGCCTCCCTCTTCTACTTATTGGTGAGGGTACTAGATCTACCACAATTGACCACAATAAATTTTTGTTCGTGGCCTCCAAACTTAGAAAGTTTACGTAAGTAAATCCATCAATGACAATGTTCAGATGATTTTGTTGGTTAAGGAGCACTTCAGATGTACAGCACTTTGTAACAACAGGACATTTCTTTGATCTGGACTAAGTCTTGTTATTAGGAAGATGACAATTATGAGGGTTTACAAGAGGATTCACATACATTTGAGAGGCTATTTGGCCAATTTTAGTTCATGAATGTTTGCAGCATCCTTGTAGTGTCTTTAATATTTATGTAATATTTCAGCAATATTGTAAATACATTGTTTCATTAAGCATTTTTGTTTACATAATTCATAAGGCATTATATGCAAGAAGTATGTGAATGGCATAGGTTATTATGTCACCATGTCATATTTGAACGCCTCACTAAAGAAGTTGACCCGTATCCCTGGCTCTTGTGTTTTCCTTTCGATTTGTCTTGAAGATACAAAACATAACAATGGTGAAGAGGAAGTTTTACAACGAACCCAAGATGACGACTTACCTGTTGAACTACAACACTTTTTTTATCGCAAGGGGAAAGAGATGGTCCAGTTTTAAAAAAAAGGCAGAAAATGAACAAAATTCAAGAGTTCATAAACAATGAGTAAGGGTGATAATAATAAGAAATAAAGTAAAAAGCAGAAATGGCTGGCTACATCGGAAAGATTGACACGTTCAAATGCATAACAGACAACTGAATGATACATAATGAATTAAGCAGTATTTTGATACAAATGAAAAGGAACCGTCGGTGTTACTGAGTGAAATAGGTGGAAAAACATATACAACAGGAATTCTGCAGATGCTGGAAAAACATATAGTTTGCTTAGAGGTTTGTCTGCTCCAACTAAAACAGCCGAAATGAGCTTTGCTAATATTGTGAATGTAGTACAAGAACATTTAGAACTGAAACCATTGTTGATTGCAGAACGCTTTAGGTTTCATAAGTGGAATCAAAAGGAAGGGCAGTCCACTTAAACTTACATGGTTGAATAATAGAAATTGTCTGAACATTGTTAGTTCAGTGATGGGTTTAATGATGCACAGAGAGATCATTTAGCTTGTGGAATATTATAAGGAAGCATTTTAGCTTTTGAAGCTAACTGAAGCAGAACTCATATTTAAAAAATCATTTCAAATTGTTGTATCAATGGAAAGAGCAGCCAGAGGCACCTACTGAGTTGCTGTCAGGAATGAAAGTGAGTGTGAATAAATCTGCAAGTCTAAACAGAAACCTGCTTGGTTGAACGAATTTCGTGTTATTATTGCGACAGGGGCTCCCACACACGAGGTTTAAAGGTGAAAGTTGCTGAAAATGCAACAACGTAGGACACATACAAGGTGCATGTCAGACAGACGAAAATAAATGGACTGCACAGGGAAAAGAAAAACATAAAAAGTCAAGTTGCAGTTTTAAAAACAGCCCTAATCTGCATGTTGTTGAAGAAAAATCTGATGATGAGTGACACAGGAAAGGGTAGCCTTGAGATTTACAATATGAAAACTAATAGTGACAAGCAAAAACAAGAGAAAATCTGCACATGCTGGAAATCAAAGCAACACACACAAAATGCTGATGCCAGGCAGCATCCATGGAAAAAAGTACAGTCGACGTTTCGGGGCGAGACCATTCAGCAGAACAAGCAATATAGCTTACACCAGGAGTGAACAGCAAATTAATTAAAATGGAATTGGACACTAGTTCAGCTGTTTCAGTCATTCCACAAAATGAGTTTGACCAGCATTTCAAAGACACTCAACTGAAGCCTGGACATAGCCAACTAAAAACATATATTGTGGGAATGACATTCGTAACTCTGAAATACAACCAAGAAGCCACATTGGGCTTGTGTGTGAAAAAAACATGAGGCCCAACATTGTGGGACCATGATTGGCTGAGACAAATACTACTTGACTGGAGATCCATCCACCATTTGCATGCCACATCTCTGCAATCGTCAACTGAAAGCAAATTATGAAAGGTACTGGATGTTGCCACAGCAGCGTAAAAGGATGGCACTGGAAAACATATTAAGGGTAAAAAAATGTTAAATGAAAATTCCACACCCAAATTTTAGAAAGCCCATCCGGTTCCTTACACCGTCCATGAAAAAATAGTCAGTGAGCTGGATCGTGTGGAGACTGAAGGAATCCTTTCTGTGGTTGAATGGAGCCCATGGGTAATGTTAGTGGTCCCAGTAGCTAAGAAGGATGGGTCTGTCAGGATCTGTGGTGATTTTAAGTCACCATCAACCCAGTACTGAAAGTTGATCAATACTCTCTTCCCACGATAGAGGATATCTTTGCAAAACTTTCTGGAGATAAAGACTTCAGCAAAGTGAACAGCTGAGACCTACCCGGAAATGGAGGTGGATGAAGAGTCCAAAGTGTTTCTCACATAAACACTCAAAAAGGGCTTCATTGGGCTCAAAAAGGGCATTCAATAGGCTTATTTTTGGAGTAGCGTCTGCAGCTGGCAGAAAGATATGGACCAGATACTGCAGGACTGTCCAGGCACTTAACTGCATAACATCAGTGTTACCTGCACGACATCATTGTTACCAGTGAAGATGACAAGGAACATCTCCAAAATCTCAAGACAGTCTTAAAAAGATTTTTAGATTATGGGCTCAGAGCATGACGCAACAAGTGTGACTTCTTTAAACCAAGCATTACTTATTGTGGTCATACCAGTTATGCATAATGTGCTGAGAAAATGGTTGATGTTCCAAGCCCAAAGGATGTGTCAGAGTTGTGGTCCTTTTTACGATTTGTCAACCACTATAACAGGTTCCTGCCAAACCCAGCTACTGTGCTCCACCTCTTGAACTCATTACTAGAGATTAGGAAGAAAAAAGCAGTGTGAAGTGGGTTACTGAAAGGCAAAATAAATGGTGCCATCAGATCCTGTACTCACACATTATAATTTATATTGTCCAATGAAGCTTGACAGTGATTTCTCGCCGTATGGTATAGGTGCAGTCATGTCACCTGTTATGAGTGACGTAAATGTATGCCCCATAGCCTTTGCATCATATTCCCTGTCCACTGCAAAGAAAAATCATGCAGAGATTCACAGAGAGGCCTTGAGTCTGGTTTTCAACCAGTACTTGTATAGGACAGAGTTTACCTTCATTACTGATCATCAACCAGTAGTGTTCATTTTCAACCCACAGAAGTGTGTCCCATAACTGCAGCAGTACGAATGCAGGCATGGTCTCTGTTTCTTGGGAGGACCCAATTACAAGATCAAAATCAAGTGGACTACTAATCATGGAAATGCTGATGGATTGCCCCATTTACTCTTGGAAAAGGAAAAAATTACAAAAGAGGACAATCTTCTTGACGTATTCTCCCTAATGCAAATCAAAAGTCTGACTATTACGGCAGAGATGATCCAAAGGGAAAGATCCCACACTGTCTCAGGTCTACATAGCAACCCAAAATGGCTGGAATGTGCAAGAAAAATCCCAGATCCCCATTTTTACCAGCACTGGGATGAACTTGCCCTTGACGGGGATTGAAAGTTGTTGTATCATCCAAGCTGAGAGCTAAAGTGTTGGAGGAGATACTTGCTGGACATCGAGGCACGGTCAAAATGAAAGTGTTGCCTTGAAGCCTTGTCTGGTGGCCTGGGATAGATCAGCAGATTATGCAGCTTGCCATGCACTGCTTGGGATGCCAACACATCCAAAAGGTGCCAAGAGCAAAGCCATTCCATCCCTGGGAATGGCCTGCATTTCCCTGGTAGAGTCAATTGTTGGAAAAGAAAGGTATCCAGGGCTGTCAGAACCACCTTCTACAGTCCCAAAGTCAGCTCCTACAATCACCACAGAGGAGACCCCAGATCCTGAAATTGTTTCACAGCCACAGTTCTCACCTGCCAAACAGATTGACCTCCCCTTGTCAGGAAGGACATTATCCCACAAGAGTAAGTAATCCACCACAGAGATTAAATCTTTCAGTCTGTTACATATTTGAGCTGAAATGCATTATATAGTGGGTTGGAGGGTGGAATAGGAATCTTCAACTTTTCAACCACATTTTGACTCAGACTCGCTATCACAGCCATATATGCTTTCTTGGAACATGTCTTGCCGCCAACTTACTCCAGTTGGCTTTAGGATTCGATTTCAAGCCTCTCAATTTGGACCTTTTGAGGATCCCAGGTACTCACTCCCTAGGCCTCCTGTCCCATGATCCTATCATATCCCTTTTGCCAATCAACTGTCCAGCACTTGGCTCCATCCCTCCTCCTCCTGTCTTCTCCTATCATTTCGGATCTCCCCCTCCCCCTCCCACTTCCAAATCTCTTACTAGCTCTTCTTTCAGTTAGTCCTGACGAAAGGTCTCGACCCGAAACGTCGACTGTACCTCTTCCTAGAGATGCTGCCTGGCCTGCTGTGTTCACCAGCAACTTTTATGTGTGTTGCTTGAAATTCCAGCATCTGCAGATTTCCTCGTGTTTGCGGAATAGGAATGTAATATATTTGCTATTTCTGTAATAAATATTGTTTATTGTAATAAATATATTGTTTGATTAAGCATTCTTTGTTTGTTTACATAATTTTGGGTTATATGTAAGAAGTATGTGAATGGCAAATGGCAATAAACCACCACATCATATGTGAGCACCTTACTAAAGAAAAGTTGTAGACCCGTATCCCAGCTTCTGTGTTTTTCTTACGATTTGTTTTGAAGTTACAAAACTTAATAATCCCCATGCACGATCTAATACTTTTTGAAAAAGAAATAGAAATACAGAAAATAATGAAGACCTTGAATAATTTGATGATTACTTTGGTTATTTGTCCCATCAGTCTTACATTCAAGTTTATTCTACACGTGGGCTATAATTATTTTTGGAAATATGGAAGAAACGGAAGGTGAAATATTTCACATCATTTTTTTGGGAAAAAGATTATCTGATTTATACTAACACCAATACTAGTGAGTTTGGATGTATTTAGTCATCTCATTATTTGAATTTTTTACAAAAAAGTGCCTCAAAGACCTTACAGCCTTCCAAATTACATAGTCAATACTGTGAAACAATAATTCAAAAAAATTGCAGATAATTTTGTTATCAACATTTAAAAAGTCAGCTTTGATAATTATACAGAATCAGGTGGAGTCTGATTGATAGATCTGAGTGTAAATGCTGATAGCTAATATTTCAGTCATGTTTGCTTTCTGATATAATTCAGAATGATTACATAGCAAAGAAATTCGACATTTGGGTAAAATTACCTTGTTATAAATATAGAATCGTGAATATTAAAACAGTTGCCAAACGCTTGTAAACATGAAATGAAATTTACAGGTGTAAAACTTCACAAGTCTTGTGTTGGTATAAAACAACATAAACATGACACTTTGGTGGGAGCCTGGAGTACCTGACTGCAATTTCATGGAGCTGCATTTGATCGGCGCTGCGGCACAGACACGGTTTGTACTGCAAGGGTTAATACTTTCCTTGCAGCTGTTTCTGATCTGCTGCATTGATAAAGTAGCCCTTTCCTCAGCATTATTGAGGCGACCGGTTTCGCTGGCGTGTGTGCACCCGTTCCCGGGTCCGGTTTGAGAGTCGCAGCCAGCTCTGGAGGCGTTATCTCCGGTGCGTGTCTCCGTGTATTCTGTCCCTCCCCTCCCCCAGCTTCTCTCTGAGCAAGCAGTTGTCTGACTGAGTAATGAGCTATGATATGGTTGGCCAGTCTCCAACCACAGCTCCTCCTGATTGGTCTCTCTCAAGCTATCGTATACAGTGATTGGGTTCGGGGCCTGTTTTTTTTCGCAGCATATTTTTTTACAAGCTCAAGCAAATTCTGGTACAAAGTGAAGGTGGGGGATGCAAGGTTTGGCTCTTCATTTCATTTCTTTTATCCTCGGGTCAAGGTAGTCGCCAAGGACCGGCAGCTTGTGAAGGGGCTGGGTGGGGGTGAGGTTATTGCGGGGTGGAGAATGGAGCTGTTTGCGCACTGATTTGCAGATGGGTGGATTTATTTAATTCTTTGGCAAGGTTTGGGTGGGGTTGCTCCTGATCGCTTAATGTGTGGTTCTGCAGTGTATCAAATAAGGGGCTGGGTTGTATTTTTTAATAAACACATGCCAGGAAACTTGTGTATTTCTAGAGGGCTATGGGGGTAGGGAATCTATAAGTTCAAGCGCATAAGCGTATTGTAATCAGACTGCCTGACTTTTATTTCCTCATGGATGAATACTGCCCCTTCTCGTAGTTTCATCTGTTGAGATGTATTTTGTGCCTGGAGGTCTGTGGATGCTGTAACTGAGTGCTTCCCTGTGTATAACTTGGCTGACTTCGATGCAGTACAAAGTCTTGTTCAGCACAAGTTTATTACAGATTTTTTTTTACGTCAGGCAGCCTCTTGCTGAAATATGTCAATTCCAACCTTTTTTTTTGGAGGGGGGATATTTTAACATTGCAAAATCAAAGCTTTATTTCTACGTAATCTGCTAGATGAAATTTATGCTGATTTTTGATGTGTATTTCCAGTTTTTTTTAAAATAGTTAAGATTTTTTAAAGTTAAAGATATTTCTTTCAATCAAGTTAAACTATTGTAGTTTCTATATTTTGGTCAACTGCCTGTAAACCATTTTAATCCTTTCTGAGATTTTCTTGAATGAAAATTTGCCTGATGTCTGTTAAGTAAACGATCCTCCATGACGGGCAGAAGCAGAGCTGCAAAAGGGTTTCAAAATAAATGTTTACTTATCTTGAGCAATATATGGAACGCTGTTATGGTTCTGTGTACACATTTAGATAAATTCATCGTGCATTTATGGTCATTCGTGGTGGATTTGGATTTTTTTTGATACTTTGATTAGGCTTTTCCTTGGTTGCAGGGTAGAATGCATGTGTGCATTTATATTTCTGATTAGATTTGGGTTTGTGATTTTCCAGATAAAATCAAAATCATAGTCTGCTTGTGCATCATTCTTTCATGCATCTGATTTAACCTTTTGTAATAAAGGTTTAGTTATTTCTCAACACCAGTTCTTCTGTTTCTGTCCATTGTTCATCAGTTTAATCTCAAGTTTCCTCTGATCTATGCTAAACCATTTTTAAAAAATCCTTCTGTAAAAATTTTTCAAATTATGTCAGTGACATGTCGTCTTTCGATAGATTGTTGTCTTTCTGATAACAGAACTTGTTCTGGTTTTTGTTTTATAGGGCAGAAAGGGAATAGTTGAAATATTGTTGCTAAGCACCTTAGCAGTTGGTGTAACAAACTGAGTATTTCGTTCCAACTTTGAACTTGCAATACCATATTCTTGAATTCATTAAACATGTTTTTATGTGACTAACTAGAAAATTGGTGTGCCTTACAATATTGTAATGTCCTTGAAGAGGCTTCTGAATTAAATACTTCTGAATGTATCTGAGTCAAACTTGATATATTGCAGAATGTGGGTTGGAGTGGGGAAATGGAAGGTTTGCCTTGCATGTTTTTGAAACTGAAGGTGGTTTTTTACATGGTTGGAGAATGAAATCTTGTGTTTCTTCCATTTGGTTGTGACCATTGATAATGTATGTGTGTAAAATATTTTTTATATAGGAATCATTATCTTGAGATTTGTGTAAGGTGTTTCTGTTACTTGATATACTGTAAATTGAAAAGAAACGTACTGGAAGTGGATCAGGCAACATTTGAACAACGAAACATTTAACGTTTCATGATGAAGAAATGTATCCAGAATGGGGAAGAGTTAGAAAGAAGCCACATCGAGTGGAAAACAAAGTGGGAGGGGAGATGAAACAAAAGAGGAGATCTTTTATTTCAGAGGACGAGTGGTAGCAATTGATTTTTTAAAAAAAACGTGGTGAAGTCTGCTGTAAAAGTGTAGTAAATCTATTTGATGAATAACAAGATCAATTTGGAAGAGTTCTTAAATTGCCACCAGGAAGTACAAGGGGGTGACTGGCTTTATTTTGAATCATCTGCTGGGGGTGTGCAATGTAAGGCTGGAAATTTTTAATACTATAAATTGTTAACAGAATATAAGAAATAGGAGCAGGAGTAGGCCGTCAGGCCCATCAAGCCTGCTCCACCATTCAATAAAATCATGGCTAATCTGGCCATGGACTCTTATCTACTTGCCTGCCGTTTACTGAGGTAGCCTCCACTGTTTCATTTGGCAGAGAATTCCACACATGCACCACCCTCTGCAAAAAGCAGTTCCTTCTCATCTCTGTCCTAAATGTACTCCCCTGAATGCTAACATGAGGAAATCTGCAGATGCTGGAATTTCAAGCAACACTCGTAGAAGTTGCTGCCTCCAACCTGATGGCACGAACATTGACTTCTCTAACTTCCGTTAATGCACCACCTCCCCCTCGTACCCCATCCATTATTTATTTATTTATTATATATATTCTTTTTCTCTCTTTTTCTCCCTCTGTTCCTCTCACTATACTCATTACCCATCCTCTGGGCTTCCCCCCCTCCTTTCTTTCTCCCTAGGCCTCCTGTCCCATGATCCTCTCATATCTCTTTTGCCAATCACCTGACCAGTTCTTGGCTCCATCCCTCCCCCTCCCCCTCCCCCTTTCAAGTCTCTTACTAGCTCTTCTTTCAGTTAGTCCTGACAAAGGGTCTCGGCCTGAAAGGTTGACTGTACCTCTTCCTAGAGATGCTGCCTGGCCTGCTGCGTTCACCAGCAACTTTTATGTGTCCCCTGACTGCTGCTGTTCAGACTGGGTATCTATGATAACCTGTGTTGCCATAGGTGAGCTGCTGTTCCTTGCAAGTCACAAACACAGGAGATTCGGCAGATGTGGGAAATCCAAAGTAACACACACTAAGTGCTGAAGGAACTCAGCATCTATGGAGAAGAATAAAGAGTTGATGTTTACGGCTGAGACTCTTCATCAGAACTGGAAAGGAAGGGTGAAGAAGTCAGAATAAGAAGGTGGGGGAGGGGAAGGAGTACAAACTGGAAGGTGATGGTTGAAGACCAGTTGGGAGGGAGGGTAAGTTGGTGGATGGGAGCTTGTTGTCTTGTGTTGGAGGCCAAAGTCATAGATATTGTTTACGTGAAAAATGGTGCTTGAGCTTCTAGAGACGAGGAAATAATAGGATTGGTACAACATCTGTCAATATCTGGACAGGAGCCCACACCGGGTAAATTAGTTGCAGAATAAAAATCGCTGAGTGATAAATTGCAAATTATTTCTGAACAAGGCACCAGTGTTAAGAGAAGCATTTTGGTTTGCCAGTATATCTGAGCTGAAGAACTTTTGTGGTTGTAGTTATTAAGAAAAGTGCAGTTTTGTAAATTTATTCTTAAATAACACAGTGGAGAATTGGACGGCTATTGTAATTGCTAACATCAAATGCTTAGAATTTGATTTGTTTGTGTCTTTATTTTTAAAAGAATAAAATGCAGAAATTCACTTCACAGTGCGATTTCAAAATTGAGATTGACATTGGAATAAAGTCTCTGTTTTAATCTTGATTGCTTATGGAAAGACAACATTGATGCTCCTTCTGATAATAGGAACAGAATTGGGCATTCCTTGATGTGCAATTTTCCTGATTATTTTGCAAAGGCAAAGTATAAAATTTAAGGAGCGCCTGAAGTCTTATCAAATGAGAAATTAAACTGTACAATCAATGCAGAACAAAATTAAAGCAACCAATAGAACATTGAATACATTGAAATAATTGAATATTGTTTGGCAAACAATACGACATGATATAATATTGCAGCTCTACAAAACTTGAGTTGAACCTTGGTTAGACGGACTGAAACAGAAAAACAAGGAAGAAAAGCTGAGGCTTTAGAAGGCGTTGGTCATTATGAGTATTGTGAGCAGTTTTGAATCTCATATCTAATGATGGATGTATTGGCTTTGGAGATGGTTTATAAGTGGTTTACAAGAATGATCCTGGGAATGAAAACTTTAATAGGAGGGCATTTGATGGTTCTGGATCTGTACTCACTAAAGTTTAGAAGAATGAGGGGGCATCTCATTGAACTTGGCAGAATAACATTCAGCAGGACTGGATGAGCCGAAGCGCCTGTTTCTGCGCTGTAGTGCTCTGGACCACGCTTGGAATATTGTGCCCAGTTCTGGATGTCTCATTATAGGAAAGATGTGGAAGCTTTATAGAGGGTACATGGGAGATTTACCAGGATTCTATCTGAATTAGCATGTCTTGTGAGGACAGATTTGAATGAATTAGGTCTTTCTCTTTGGGCTAAAGGAAGATGAGAGCTAACTTGGTAGATGTGTATAAGAGGCATAGCTAGTGACTTCATTCCCGGTGGTGGAAATGGCTAATATGAAGGGTTCTAATTTTATAGTGATTGGAGGTAAGAATAGGGAGGATGTCAGATGTAAGTTTTTTGTGTGTGTTGCGTGTATTGGTAGAGGTAGATACATTAGGAACATTCAAGAAACTATGAGATAACACTCCATTCATTCATGTGCCTATGTAGGAGGGAAGGGTTAGTTTGATCTTGGAGTAGGTTAAAAGGTGAGCACAACATTGTGGGTAGAATGGTCTGTACTATTCTATGTATAAGTCATCATGCTGAGACTTGACTTCATGTTTAGTTATCGGACTGTAATAAGTTTTTAACTTGGAGGATCAGCAAGTCTCATCTTGGACTGAAATGTGGAAGTAATTGAGGTATCGAGCAAACATTGGTAATAAGAGGCCAACTGGGGACGTGGATAGGAAGAGTCATACTGAAATGTCTTTGTTTTAATTAAATTGATTTGGAATTGGATGCAGAGGTGGCCAATGATTTCCAGAAAGATTTGGGAGCACATTCAACAATGATAAGTGTGGTGTTAAGATTTGCCTACAAGGCTGACAGCATTTTGCATTTGTCCCCTCCGTATAAACTGCAGTTGATCCAGGTCTTTCAAGGGATAGGTCTGATTGAATGCCTGATAAGATGAGGCAGTATGACATGATTATTCACTGGAATTAAGGTGGTTCCTCTGTAGATGATGCAAAAGTAAAAGGGATGGAGAATCTTCTGCATGGCTTGTGGACTGTTCTGGAAAGTAGCATGACCCCAATGTGACAAACAGTTCAGAAGCAACTTGGAGGAGGAGACCAGAGGTCCATGAGTCAGTTCTCATCAGAGACAGAGAGAGTCAGTAGCTTTACATTTCCCAGTGTTATTATTTTGGAGGACCTGCCCTAGGCCCAGCATGTAAGTGTAATTACGCAGAAAGCACGGCAGTGCCTCTACTTTAGGAGATGGCTAAGATTCAGCATGACATCTAAAACTTTGACAAACTTCGGCTGGCTGCATCACAGCCTGGTATGGAAACACCAAAGGAAAATCAGACAAATAGTAATGGAAACAGCCTAGTCCATCAAGGGTAAAGCCCTCCCCACCATTGGGCACATCCACATAGAGTATTGTCACAGGAAAGTAGCATCCATCATTGGGGACCCCCACCACCCAGGACATGCTCTCTTGCTGCTGCCATCAGGAAGGTGGTACAAGAGCGTCAGGACTCACCACCAGATTCAGGAACAGTTATTACCTCTGCACTATCTGACTCTTGGACCAAAGAGGATGTCTTCACTCAACTTCAATTGCCCCATCATTGAAATGTTCCCACAAGCTATGGACTCACTTCAAGTACTCTTCATCTCGTGTTCTCAATATTTATTGCTGATTTTTTTTTGTCTTTGCAGTTTGTTGTCATTTGTACACTGGTTGAACACCCAAGTTGGTGTGCTTCATTGACTCTGTTATAGATTTATTGAGTATGCCTGCAAGAAAATGACATGTCAGGTTGTATATGGTGACATATATTTACTTTGAACTTTGTTTTGATGTTTCTAGCATTCAATATCCATTTACTCAGTAATATATCCTTCATTTACTGCACTGTTTCTGCTTGGCTTCCAGCTGAAATTTCTTCCTGGTACAAGCTTGTTCTGGAAAGCTATTTCTGTAATCTGGTTGGCATAGTGAAGTTTTGCATTCTGATAACTTCATGAATTGCAATCAGAATGGTTGTCTTTTTCCAAAAAAAAATAGATTTGTAGAAGTGCTTTAGTAAACACAACCGCTTTGTCAAGCCACTTTTGTACTACTATTCCGACTGAAGTTATCCTTTGCCTGAGTACTACGGGATTTGGTTCCCTTTTTTTTGCTAGCTGTGCAGAGTTTAAGCTGGTTGCATTTGCACTGCACATGATTGCCTGCCTCTGACGATGTTCCTGGCAAAGATCATATGGTTTCATGTCAGATCCCTCCAGCAAGCACTACGAAGTAAGTCAATTTTTGACTTTTTTTACACTTATCATCCCATTCATTTGGGCTGCTTAAAAAAAAGTTCCTGTTTCTTTATGCTCAAAAAAAAGTGCTCATTTTTACAGTCCTGACACTGGCATGTCTTCACCTGAGCTAGTTCAGCATTGCCTTGCCTAAATCCTTGTGTTGGCTCCTTTTAGACCATTTCAAAGAAAACTGCACCACTTAGTGTTATTAAGTAACAAATTGTGTTTGGTAATTTCATATTGTACTTGGTTTTATAGAGGCATTTTCTAGCCTTGCAAATGCTCCAACTATTTCTTCGGCGGTTTACCTTGTGACTCTCCAGGAATCATTGGTGACAACATCAAAGTTGAATTCCTTGTTATACACACATGTACACATATGCACAGGTGCCATAGGAAAAACTTGCTGCAGCATCACAGGCACATAGCATCAAAAGCAGCAAAAATTAACAAGAGAAATCTAAATTAAAATTGCATGTTCAATTTTTATAAGCACAATCAGAATATCCTTTTTAGTGCAAGCTGGTCATGGTGTTGCTTAGCTGTACTAAGTTTGTACTAACATGTTTTAGATATTTGGAGGCATTTAAATCTATTCAAAACTTAGTTTTAAAAAAAAACACCTGGCATGAAAGATTTTAAAAATAATTTTCAAAAAGTTTGCCCTTTGGCTTCAAATCTGGAGGCCAGCAATCAGCCCCTTTTGAGTATATTTTTATTCTCCCAATTTTCCATTGCCTCTTGCCTCCATTTCTCCATTCTCCATCCCCCCCCCCCACCAATAGAGGAAATCCCAGCAAGACTGGACATTGCCATTAGATCCCATATGAAACTGCATGACAGATGTGGCACCATCTGTCACTCACTAAGTCTTGGACTTGTAGTGAGTTGGTATTAAATCTATGGCTTTTTTTTGAGTGGTTGAATGCTGGTGGTTTGCTTCAATTCTCAATCACGCAACTAGCGTTTTAATTGGGAATACTTTGGTTGCAGATGTATATCAAAAAAATGTTTGTACTGAAAAACTGGTTTTTGCTCTTTCTGTATGCAGGGAAAACAATTGGAGGGAGATCAGAGTTTACAGATTTGTTATCAGGAAATGCAAATGATTATGTTTAACACCAGATCATCCTGAAGCAGTTACATAAATCAGTTGGCTCTTTTCACAGGCTATGTTGTGTACCCTGTGAATTTTGCTTTTAGGATATTGCTCATTTATTTCAGTCTGCTTCTTTGTTGTGCTTCCTTGGCACTGCTGGAAATAATTTTTCAAACTCCAAACTTCTGTTTGCTCTAATTTTAATTTGGTCTGTTTATTAGGCAGATACTGGCTGCACCCTGAATTGCTGATTTTTTTTAAGTTCTTCAAACTTCTCTAGCTATGCATGTTGCTCTAATTCTCTGAAATACTAATTCTTTAAATTTGGAAAACAGCAACTTCTGTGCTGGCATCAAACATGGATTCAATGAAATGGGAGTTCTGAAACATCTGTTAGCATTGCAACTCAATTTCAGAAGGGTACTGTGCATTGCTGCAACTGTGTGGCATTGTAGCGTTGGGGACAAATTTCTACCACCTTAAGTATTTCACATGGAAAAGAATGAGATTGGTTGCACTGTTAGAACATCATTAAGACCAAGGAATTGATTGTGGACTTCAGGAAATGGAAGTTGAGGAAACACAAACCCTCATTGAGGGATCAAAAGTGGAAGAGGTGAACAGTTTCAAGTTCCTGGGTATCAACATCTCTGAGGCACTATCCTGGGTTTCTTGACTTTGATTTCCTTAATAGTTCCATTTAATTTCCTTAATAGTTCCATTTAATAGTTCAATTTGATATCAGAGAATCTATACAGTAGACAACCTGAAATTCTTCTTCTTCACGGACAATCATGAAAACAGTGCCCCCAAAGAATGAGTGATAGTAAAAACATTAAAACCCCAAAGCCCCCTTCTCCCCTCCATGCACAAATAGCAGCAGAGCAGCGACCCTCCCCTCACCCCACATTTCACCAAAAAAGAATGAGCACCTTCTACCCACCAAGCAAACAATAGCAAAGCTCCCAAGAAAGGCCATGATCTGAAGTACAAGAACTAATCATTCACCTGATAATTTGAAGCACCACAGGCACTGTTTCTCTTTCTCTCTAATAAAGAGACAGAGGTATCACTCAGCAAGAGGAGAGAAATAAAAACATATTCCTCATAGATGAAGACTGCCCCTTCTTGTAGCTTCATCTGTTGAGGAGACATGACAGTGGCTATATTTCTTAGGAGTTTGAGGAGAATTCATATGTCACCAAAGACACCCACAAATTTCTACAGATGTACTTTGGAAAGCATTCTAATTGGTTGCATCACCTCTGGTATAGACGAGTCATTGCACAAAGTCGGAAAAGGCTGTAGAGCTGTAATAGAGCCAGCTCTGTCATGGTCACTAGCCTTCCCAGCATCCAGGACACCTTCAAAGGCAATGCTTCAAAAAGAAGGCATTCATCATTAAGTGGCTTAATCACCCATCTCCTGTTGCCCTCTCATTGCTGCCATCAAAGAGGAGGTTACATTCAATGTTTCAGAAACAGCTTTTTGTTCCTGCTACATTCCCATAGTAGTGTAGCAATCAGTGCAACTCCAATACAGCCCAGGGTGTTCTGGAGTTCAGAGTTCAAATCCGGCACCATTCTGTAAGGAGTCCATCCCTGTGGAATGTGTGGATTTTCTCCACATGCTTCGGTGTCCTCCCACAGTCCAAATGGAAAAATTTTCCCACGATTAGGTTAGGGTTAATCGGGGATTGTGTGGTGTGGCTCGAAGGGATGCAGCATGGAATAGGCCCTAGATTAGATAAACTTTCCCTCTGTCATCAGACTTCTGAACCCATGAACACTTCAGTACTTTTCCATTACTTTTTGCACTCCTTATTTAAATTTTTTAATGTATAATTGTAATTTAGTTTTATGTATGGTACTGCTGCTGCAAACCAAAAAAATTCATGATGTATGCTGGTGATAATGACCTGATTCTGAAGTAGTTGAATAATTTAACATTCAGATCTTATTTACTACATATGCAACAAAACGTGCAGTGAAATGCCTTGTTTTAACACTTGAGGATATACTGGGGACAGCGCACAAGTGTCCCCATACATTGCGGTCCCAACATAGCAGGCCCGCAATGTCTAGCAGAACAACACAGACTACAACTAAACAAACTCTTTTTATGCGTGTGCAAACATTCACACACCTCCGACTCCAGGATCTGCCCCCAGTCTTTGACCCTAGACTCTCAAATTTGCAATCATCAGGCTTCCAACTTTGTAGATTGTCCTGCAACGTGCTGATACTGGGTTTGACTTTTGGCCTAACCACTTTGATTTGATCACGAGCTTGACCTTTGGGCTTCGACTTTTGGGTTTGCATGAACCACTGACCCCTGTGACCTGAAGGGTTCATAGGCCCTCATGACTGCCTCCTATACCTGAGACTTGCCCATTAGTACGTATTAGTAGTAATGGGCATCTCTCATCGGTAATACAAGTTTAGTTTTTCCAATTGAGGTCGAACATAATTTCCCTACTAAAATAGCCATAAGAGCCAAGGAATAACAATAAGGGACAAAAAAAGTGATTAGCAACAGGAAAAATTCTGCAGATGCTGGAAATCCAAGTCAACACAAAATGCTGGATGTACTCAGCAGGCCAGGCAGTATCTATGGAAAAGAGTGGAGGATCCTTATGAAGGGTTTTGGCTAGAATGCCAACTACACTCTTTTCCACAGATGCTGCCTGGCCTGCTGAGTTTGTCCAGCATTTTGTGTATGGTGATTCGAATTTTCTTTGATATTCAGAAAGGCAAAATAAACTAAATCAGTGACAGTTGTCTGAGTTGTTGTTGCATAAATGTAAACTTTGTTTGATCTGTGGCTGTGTTCACAATCACTACCTCAAATAATCTCTTGCCCAAAAAGTTGGGCACCCACTGCAATTCTGGGAAGAAGTCCATGGTGCTTGCATTGCCTTGTCAGCTACATCAGAACTCACAAAACTCAAATAGAAGCAGGTTATCCTCAATCATGAGGGATTCTTTACAAGATGGAAGATGCCTTGTGGGTCCATGATGGCTGCTGTGAACCTTTCCACGGAAATTATGTAACTTTAAAGATTATAGAAGGTATTAAACAAGATGATGCATAAATGCACTTTAGACTACGAATGTGTGTGTATGGCGAGGGTAAAATACTTTAGGTATCAGAGAAGCTGCAGTTTATTTTGTTAATGAAATTCTTTCATTGGCACATCTGTCATGATCAAGATAATCTGGATTTGAAGCTGCTTGAGGTTGGATCTTAAATTGGTATTTTGTGGACAGCTTCTTAACAGCCAGAAGTCTTAGCAGTGATACATTCCATATAACATTTAAATAGAAGGTGCAGAATTAACTTATGGAAACTGATCGTATGCATGGTACAGTTGTCGTTTGTATTCTGGGGCATATTAACATATATTGGTGCTAGTTAGGAAAGCTAGTTTCTTTTTAAACAACAGAATCCTAAAGAGAAATGGTTTATGTGGGAGCAGTGCAGTAGCAAACAATGGGCCAGATCAAGTACAGTCTAGCCCAATAAAATGGATTAAGTGTGTTTGATGCCAAGCACCTTTAAATTGAAAGTTGATTACCATGTCTTTTATTCTTTGCCAATTGGTTGAGTGCATGTCTTAGCTTGGCATATTGCATTCCTTCAGATGTTAAAACTGTAATATCACTTATATTTTTAGTAAAGGGCAAATTGTAAATTAGATGAATATAAGTTGTATTACATACTGTACAAGTTAAAGTTATTTTGGTCTGTTTTACCTTTCACCTTGACTCTTCAGTGGGAGTTCTGAGCTTTCATGTATATAATAATTTCCCAAATTTCAGAACATTACAGATCTGTTCAAAAGGTTAGAACACTTTTTAAAGGCATGGTCAATGCTGTAATTTTGGATATACAAGTGCGGCAAAAGTCTGCCAAACAATGTTATGACTTGCTTAAATCACGTCAGTTAAAGTTTGACATAAAAGAGATTACAGATGCTGGAAATAGTCGTAGAATACCACAGAACAGAAATGGGCCATTGACCTTTTTAGTCCATGCTGATTTGTTCTGCCTGGTTCCAGCGACCCACAAACAGACTATCACCGTCCATGCCTATCCCATGTACTTATCAAAAACATCTCTGAAATGTTATGATCAAACCCGCATCCACTGTTTCTGCTGCAGCTTATTTCACGCTCTCACCAGTCTGAGTGAAGAAGTCCCCCTTAATATTTCACCTTACACCCTTAACCTATGACCTCTAGTTCTGGTCTCGCCCAGCCAGTGGGGATAAGTCTGCTTGCATTTACCCTGTCTGTACCTTTCATAATTTTGTATACTTTTGTCAAATCTACCCTCATTCACCTACATTCCAGGGACTAATACCCTAACCTATTCGTCCTTCCCCATAACTCAGGTCCTCAAGTCCTGGCACATCCTTGTATACTCTGTCTGCACTCTTTCAATGTATTGACATCTTTCCTGTATGTAGGTGACCAAAACCGCACAAAGTACTCTAAATTAGGCCTCATCGACATCTTTGACATTTTCAACATAACATCCCAAATGCTGGACTCAATACTTTGATCTACGAAGCCCAATGCACCAGAAGCTCTCTTTATGACCCTATCTACATGTGATATCACTTTCAAGTAATTATAGCTCAGTATTCCCAGGTTCCTCTGTTCTACTGCACTCCTCAGTGCCCTATCATTCACTAAGTCCTAACCTGGTTTATTCTCCTAAAGTACAGTGCCTCACATGTCTGCATTAAATTCCATCTGCCATTTTTCAGCCCATTTTCTCCAGCTCGTCCAAATCTCTTCCTCACTGTCCACTTTGCCTCCAATCATGATGTCATCTGCTAATTTGATGATCCAGTTTATCACATTATCATCTAAGTCATTAATATATATGAGAAATAATTGGAGTCAGTACCGATCACTGAGGCACACCACTCATCACAGGCCTCCAGTCAGAGGCAACTATCTACTACTGCTCTCGGGCTTCTCCTGTGAAACAATGTTGAATTCAATTTACTACTTCATCCTGAATGCCAAGCAACTTAATCTTTTGGACCAGCCTCCTAAGTGGGACCTTGTCGAAAGCTTGCTAAAGTCCATACAAACAACTTCCTCTGTCTTTCCTTCACCAGCTTTCCTGGTAATCTCTACTTGACATGACCTACCATGCATCGAGCCATGTTTACTATCCCTAATTAGGCTCATCTATCCAAATCCTGTACCTTTGAATACTATCCATTAATTTACTAGCTACTGAGATCAGGCTAACTGGCCTATAATTTCTCTGCTTATTCTTAGAACCTTTTCTTGAACCAACATTAGATATCCTCCAGTCCTGCAGTGTCTCACCCAGAGTAAAGAATGTTTTTTAAATACCTCTGCCAGGGCACTTGCACTTTCTGCACTAGCCTCCCAAAATGTCTGAGGGGACACCTTAACAGGCCCTGGGGACCAACTGCTTTAATTTTCCTCAAGACAGCAAGCACCTCCTCTGTAAGTTGTAGGTAGGCCACGATTGTTTGCCTCGGATCTATAGATGTGAGTCTGTCTTCTGAGTAAATGCAGATGAAAAAATCTGTTTACAATCTTCTTTCTCCACACCCCCCCCCCCCACCATCTCCTTTTGGCTAAATGTATAGATGACCACGCCGATCTTCAAATAGACCAGTTTTGTCCCTTTGCTCTTAATATATCTGTAGAAACCCTTGGGATTCTCCTTAACCCTGTCTGCCAGAGCAACCTTATGCCTTCTGATTTCCCTCTTGTATTCCCTTACTTTTTTTAATACTTCCCTAGTACTTCATTTATTCCTTGCACCTCTTCTTAACCAGGACTTCAGTACCTCTCAAGCTAAGGTTCCCTAAACCTGTTAACTCTCCCAATATTTGACTTTTGAAGGACTTCCACTTGAAACATTCCTTTGCCAGAAAATACCTTATCTCAATCCACAGATGCCAGATCCTTTCTGATACCATCAAAATTGCCTTTTCTGGAGCAGCATAGAAATTGATAGGGAACATGACTGGTTAGGCAGCATCCATGGAGAGAACTGGACTGTCAATGTAGATGGTCTCCATTAATGCTGCTTGACTCATTGAGTTCCTCCAGCATTTTGGGTTGTTCATTTAGGCTTCAATAGCTTTAGATTGTGTCAGCTCAAGACTTCTTGTCATCACTTTACCTGTTAAAACTGGGTGTAGACCAGATATCTGTTATGAGGAAAGTTTGGAGGGAATTGGCTGTGAAGCAGTCTGTTGATTCTCAACTTCTGTTCTTGAGATGTGCCTTGAGGGAGGAAATATTAACCAACATTCTGGAGGAAAGTTACTAATATTCACCAAGTGTTACAGGGTATTTTCGATTCAGCTGGGAGGGAATATCATGCAATGGTGTATCACTGTGTTCATTTCCGGTCACCTCATTATGGGAAGAATTTGTAAGCCTTGGAGGGTGCAAAAGAAATTTACCAAAATGCTGGACATGTTCAACTACATCATAAATTTGAGCTCTTTTTTTCCCCCTCCTTTTTGTCTTGGAACACAGATCTAAAATTAGTTCAGCAGTGGAATTTTGTGCCATAATGCATGTCACCATTCGCATCGGTTTCTATTTTCCTATGGTTTCTAATTAGCATAAAGTGCTGGAGAGAAGTGTTAATGAGAAGCCACATGGTCAGTGTAAAGCTGCCAAGTGGAAATGCATGAACATTGAAGCATCTAATTTGTTTAACCTATCTCTTCTGTATTACAAGAACATGCCATTCAAGCTATTATGCACTGTTCACATTTTGGTGAACAAAATGTTGGGGAAGACTTGTAAACTACTCTTCCCTGTCACCACCTTGTATCCAGCAACAACTGCAAGGTACTCCTGGATTACTTAGAACTAAGTAATTCATGGGTCTAGCTCCCGACCTTTACGTGTGGCTTCGCTACTAAGCCTGGCAGAAACATTTGTGCTGACAGGAAAAGGGGCAAAGGCGGGTTATTGCAGCCTTAAAACTGGTCGCTTTGGGCCGTGGTTAGCAGCTCCTCTATGAAAAGGAAAATTCTGATCTCAAATTTTCGCTGCCTTGGGGCTATACCAATTCATAAAGAAGCCTTCTGGAGTAAATCCAGTAGAAAAATCCAGAGCTGGAGTCCCAAAGGCAGGCCTCTGTTGAATTCAATGCTGACTGGCAACTTCTGCAATGCCGCTGGTGCCACAACTGTATCAGTCTCTTGTCTTCATCAACAGTTTGGAGAGGGTGAGCCTGCTGCATGGGCTACAGTTTCCTTTTCGTATTGTACTGCGCTGGCTTCCATAGGTAGCTAGGACACGACATCCATAGTTGACCTCCAGTCAACAGAGAGCTGATTCTAAGGATGAAGATCAGTTGGTTAGATGTCTGTCTTCATTTCTTTAAAAAATAACTGTATTTTGTGTGTGTGTGCTGTTTCTTCTATTTTCATTTATTATTTCTCCCCTTTGTGCCTTCTTTGACCTTGTGTTTTCCATAGGATCCATCTCTTATATGGCAATGTTATTCTCATTAAACTACCTGTTTCTCAAATGGGTCCAAGTTAACTGAGAGTAGCCTTTTCTCTCTAAGAATCTGCAGTCAAGTCCCCCTGCTCTTCTCACCTCCCCCCCACACCCCTTCACCCAGGTTTTCTAAATTTGCTTTCATTATCACTGCTCATTAAAAAACAACAACAGCTTTCACTTTGCCAGCTGTCCCTTCTCCTACTTCTTGGATCTCGAGTCCTTGAATTAGTTGACCAATCTACTCCCAATCTTGGTCATCATATGAATCCTTCCCAATATATTTTAACCAATTTCCATTGTACAGAAACAGTCATTTTCAGAATTGCACAGTAAGATTCTAAACAATCCCTCTGTCCTCAACAATAGCCAGGATATAGTCTACAAATTATAGCGAGAGATAGAAAAAGCATGTTAAAAATGCAATGTTATGTTAGTCATGGGGGATTTCAGTATGCATGTTAGGGAAAATCCAGCTGATGCTAGATCCCAAGAGAATTTGTGGAATATCTTGGAGATGGCTTTTTGAAGCCCACTAGGGATCAACAATGCTGGACTGGATGTTGTGTAATGAACCAGATATGATTAAGAAGCTTAAGGTAATGATACCCTTAGGAAACAGTGATAATATGATAAAATTCACCCTGCAATTTGACTGGGAGGAGAGGAAATCAGATGTATCAGTGTTACAGTGGTGCAAAGGAAATTGGAGGCATGAGAGAGGAGATGGCCAAAGTCTAATAGAAAAGGACACTAGCAGGGATGATGGCTGAGCAGCAATGGCTTGAGTTTTTGGGAGCAAGTCAGAAGGCACAAGATAGATGCATCCCAAAGAAGTAATATTCTAAAGGCAGGATGATGCAACCGTGGAAGTCAAAGGCAACGTAAAAAGCCAAAGAGTGGGCATCTAATAGAGGAAAAATTAGTGAGAAGTTAGAGGATTGGGAATCTAAAAAAAAACACAACAGAAGGCAACAAAAAAGGGGGGGGAGATGAAATATGAAAGTAAGTTGGCCAATAATGATGATAAAAGATCTTTTTCAGATATAAAAAAGATGAGAGGTGAGAATAGATACTGAACGGCTGGAAAATGATGCTGGAGAGATGGTAATGAGGGACAAGGAAATGGTGGATGAACTGAGTAAGTATTTTGCATCAGTCTTCACTATGGAAGACAGTAGCAGTATGCTGGAAGTTTGAGTGTGTCGGGGACAGATTTGAATGTAGTTGCTTTTAACTTTTACTAGAGAGATGGTGCTTCTGAACCTGAAAGATCTGGAGGTAGTTAAGTCCTGTTGGACCACACCTAGAGTTCTGAAAGGGGCATCGGAAGAGATTGTGGAGGCACTAAGAATGATCTTTCAAGAATCACTGGATTCTGGCATGGTCCCAGAGGAATGGAAAAGTGCAAATGTCACAGCTCTTCAAGAAGGGAGGGAGGTAAAAGAAAGGAAATTATAGGCCAGTTAGCCTGACCTCAGTGGTTGGGAAGATGTTAGAGTCCATGATTAAGGATGTTTTCCGGGTACTTGGAGGCACATAATAAAATAGACCAAAGTCAGCGTGGTTTTCTTAAGGGAAAAATATTGCCTAACAAACCTGTTGGAATTCCTTGAGGAACTAACAAGTATGATAGACAAAGGAGAATCAATGGATGTTGTGTACTTGGGTTTTCAGAAGGTGCCACACATGAAGCTGCTGAACAAGATAAAAGCCCATGGTATTACAGGGAAGGTATTAACGTGGCTAGAGAATTTGCTGATTGGCAGGAGGAAGAGTGGAAATTGAGCCTTTTTATGATTGGCTGCTGGTGACTAGCAGTGTACCACAGGGGTCCGTGATGAAACCACTTCTTTTTATGTGGTATGTCTGTGATATGCATGATAGAGTTGATGGCTTTATGGCCAAATTTGCAGATAATACGAAGATAGGTGAAGGTGCGGGTAGTGTTGAAGTGGCAGGGAGGCTGCAAAAGGACAGATTAAAAGAATGGGCAGAGAGGTGGCTGATGGAATGTGGTGCTGGGAAGTGTATGGTCATGCAGTTTGGCAGAAGGAATAAAAGTGGGCTATTTACTAAATGGGGAGAAAATTTAAATATCTGAGATGCAAAAGGATTTGGGAGTCCTTATTCAGGATTTCCTAAAGGTTAATTTGCAGGTTGAATTGGTGGTGAGAAGGTGAATACAATGTGAGGCATTCATTTCAGGAGGACTAGAATATAAAAGCAAGGATGTATTGCTAAGGCTGTATAAGGCACTGATGAGGCCTCACTTACTGTATTGTGAGCAGATTTGGGCTCCTTATTTAAGAAAGGATGTGCTAACATTAGAGAACTTTCAGAGGAGGCTTGTGAGGATGATTCCAGGAATGAGAGTGTTGCCATATGAGCAGCAATCGAAGGCTCTGGGTCTGTACTCACTGGAATTTAGAAGAATGAAGGACAAATCTCATTAAAATTTATTGAATATTGAAAGGTGCAGATAGAGTGAATGTGAACAGGATGTTTTCTTTGGTGGGAGAGTCTAGGACCAGAGGGTACAGTCTCACAATGTAGGGATGTCCATTTAGAACTGAGATAGGAATTTCTTTAGCCAGAAGCTGGATAATCTGCAGAATCCTTTCGCACTAGTGGCTGTGAAGCCAGGTTACTGGGTGCATTTAAGCCAGAGGTTGATGGGTCTGGGGTGAAGGCAAGAGATTGGGGTTGAGTGGGAAATGGATGAGCCGTGATGAAATGGTGGAGCAGACTCAATAGGTCGAATATCTAATTCTGCTCCTATGTCTAATGGTCTAATTTGGTAACCATAGGAAAGGCTCTAGGTTGTCATCCTGAACCACTTCCTCTACACTCTTGTCCACGAGGCTTGGTCTGCACTCATCCAAATCAGAAAACCATCAGCAATTGCTTTGTAGAGAATCTATCCTTTGCACCTAGCAGTTTCACATGTTAATGCTTATTTTAGGCAGCAACACAAAATATCAGTTTTCCCATGCATGCTGATGACATCCATCAATACTTTATCCTAATCTCTATTGACTCCTTTTCCTAATGACTAAGTTCATCCCCATCAGTGGCATCTATCTAAAACTAAAACAGACTGTTTACAGGCTTGGTTTTGTTTTTATCTTGCATTGAGGTTTGGACAAAATAGGAATGCCACCATTAGTCCTGACGAAGGGTCTCGGCCTGAAACGTCGACTGCGCCTCTTCCTATAGATGCTGCTTGGCCTGCTGCGTTCACCAGCAACTTTGATGTATGATGCCACCATTAGAATGGCTTATGAATACTTCCACTTCTGTCTCAGCTTATTGCCTGTTAAACACTTTAACTATGTCTTAAGTTTTAGACCCCCAAGGACCCTTAACTGGCCTTGCTGCTTCTATTCTTCAAAAGCAAAATCACCTCACCCAAAACTGTTGTATCTTGGACCAAACTGTATTAAACTGTTGTGTGAGTTTGCTGATTTTGGTCTGTAGTTAAACATCTAAATTTCTTATTCTTTCATATCACAAGCACCTTGTAGTTTCCCAGCAGAGTCATCTTAAACTCAGTCTAAAAGATCTGATCTAAAGAACATATGGGTCATGCCCAGCTATTACTGTTCAGATATTAGTGATTGTGTAGTTACCAAGTCCTAACACTGCAGCTTCCTCTCAGAATTTCCGGTTTCATTACCTCGGTTTTCTTTCATGTTGCTATTTTAAGTTCTCTTCAGCTAAGCCTTTGCTTAACTGCCCTAATATTTCCTTTGTAGGATGTTAACAGTTAATCTTTAGACTTGGGTCTTTAATGGTCAGATGTTGAACAACTGGCCTGGAAAATTGTTTTTATTCATATAGATTTACATAAAATTTCCATATTTCTTCAGAAGCAGTTTTTATGATCTATGGATTTTATTTGTCAGTTTTTTCCACAAATTTGTTGCAGCTTTTATTTAATTTTTCAAATGTTGCTTCCTGGTTTGCTGTCTGAGGGTGTTCTTCATTGTCATTGGCTTCTTAGGCAGGTTTATGACATTACTGTGGTTAAACTCTACAGATTTTGTGCAGAACATAATTTGCTTTAGGGGAAATCCATGAAAATCTTCTGATATGTCATTGGGTTTCTTTTGAGCTTAGTGGTAACTGGCGGGACAGAATTGTTGGAAATATTAGACTATTAAGTTGTCGGAGAAACTTCTGGTTCTTGATTCCAACAATCACTTGCAACAGTGTGGTCTGATGCACTGTAGAGAGCTTGTAACAATAGTAAAGGTCTTTTTGAAGTTCCTTTTCTAAATCAATTAAGTTGTTCTGAATCCTTGTCCTTGTTAGTACACATTATTCCTGATATTGATGCATTCCTTTGAATTGCATGAAATGGTAGGCGAAGCCTTTCGCTAACTAAAACTGGGTGCAAATGTGAATTTGTATTCCATATAGGGTACTAGGTGAGCTTGGATGTACCAGAGCTACAATAAATTGGAAATGGTACTTGTTGGACTTGCTGAATGCTGGTGTCTAGCTGCAGACCGTATTTCAGGCTCACGTCCAGCTGCTAATGCTGATAAAACTGTCTAGGCTTTGAAAACAAATAATGGAGCCAATATTGGAGTAATGAATCCTGTCATTGCCATTATTCCTGAGTGTAAATGGCAATAGTGTGAAAACTAGCATTTAATCTTGGACCACTGCGCTTGTCTTTGATTTTATTTAACAGGGGTAGAGCTGCTTTTGTTTAGTGAAGGAATGTTCCAGAAGTCCCTAGTAAATGTGGCATTTACTAAATTGTTTGTTCAGTAGCAAATAGAATTGTAACATGTGCTGCTTTTTGGACGGAGGAGATTTGTTGTTTGATTACCTTTTCAAAGAAAAAAGATGAACATTCTATGTTAAAATGCAACCAATGTACCCAAACATTTTGAGATTGTATGGTTCAATGTTGAAATCAACCAGTTGTCCTGTAAGGTATGGCACTAACTTTAAAAACAAAAGCATGTTTGCTCATTATGGCAGCTGTCAGTTTCAATAAGTGGTTTGCATACTTATATACAATCCAAACAGATGCAAATCTTTGTAAGGTGGGAGTTGCTATTTGATTTCAATTTGTGATATTTCCCCCTTAAGTAATGTTAGTAGATAATAATAGTGCTGTGTCACAAAGTTAGAGTAACTAACAGTGGATTTCTTGCTGTGATAACGTATTTACTGATTGCTTAAAATTTTCAGCTTGATGTTTTTCATTTGAGCAGCAGAAACATGAGAGAGGTTATTCTTCAAGTTGGGTGTTAATAATGGTAATGCTTCATTGCTGCAGTATTGTGGAATGAAAACCATAGTTTCTGAGATGTTTAAGTACAGCTTGATATTAAATATTAAAGCTGTTTCATAATCACAATTTAAAGGGACTTCTGCGTAATTAGCATTTGTTGCTTTGTAGTCTTTGTAATTAATCTGCATATTTGTGTAGTGAGATAGTTCAATATGAGGACTGAAAATGTTCTGCAGTATAATTTGAACATCAGTATGAATTAAAATAATGGGCAGCTAGATTAGTTCTTACAGTCACTGTGGGTTCAGGATACTCAATCAGCCTTTAAGTAAAAATATCGTGGGCTCACTATGCTTATCTCCATGCTGTTTCCCCTGGTGGTACTGAGTATTGGCAACTCTGCAAATCACATTGAGCTCTAGAGCTTACTGTCATGGAAATGGTACTTGTCATGGCTGTTTCATGAGCATACTGGTCTATAAGCTGTTACTGGGACTCCCCAGAGCACTCTAATGGCCTTGGACATCTTTGCAACTTCTAAAATCAGTGAAGTAGATGAACCTTAAAGTTAAAATTCCATTAAACACTAAAGAACTTTATTTTTATTTAAGTTGAGAAATAAACTACCTACTCTGTTTTCCCACCCAGGTCAGCAGCCCCTTTCATTTGAATAGGGGTGCCTTGCATTTACCTGGTTGGCTTAAAGTTGAGTACATCCAGTTTTTCAGTTCATTATGACAGAGCTTCATTCCTGGACCTGTCCTTTGCTACTGAACTCAGCAACTAGCTCAGGTGCTTCATCAGTAATCCTGATGAAGGGTTTCGGCTTGAAGTATTGTCTGTTTATTCCTCTCCATAGATGCTGCTTAATCTGTTGAGTTCCCTGTGTGTGTATGTGTGATCTTGTTTTGTGTTGTGTGCAGCTGTGAAAGTTGGGACAGTTATTTGTGCATTGCAACCAGTTGGACCTTTTCAAAAGTTTCAAAGGTACATTTAATGTCAGAGAAATGTATAGAATATGCATCATGAAATGCTTTTTCTTCGCAACCACCCACAAAAACAGAGGAGTGCCCCAAAGAATGAATGACAGTTAAATGTTAGACCCCAAAGTCCCCTCAGCTCCCCTCCTTTGTGCAAGTGGCAGCAAGCAACCATCCCCCCCTCCTGCCCCCCCACCTGCAAAAAAAAACTTTGGCACCACCACCAAGCACTCAAACCTGAGCAAAACAGCAAAGACACAGACTTGCAGTTATCCCAAAGACTGTATTTCACCCAGTATTCAACATGCCACAGGCTCTCTCTCCCTAATAAGGGAGAAAGAGGTGTCTCTGTTTTCACGAGTGGGGAGACATAACAAACAACTCGCTGGTTTATGATGCTAAAAGTCTGATCATGTCACTTTTTTCAAGCTCTGTGCCCTCTGACACTCAGTACAGGAGCCCCTCAGGGCTCTTTACGGACCTCCTTCCTTTACTCAAGTCAAGTCTCTTTTTATTGTCATTTCAACCATAACTGCTGGTACAGTACACAGTAAAAACGAGACAACATTTTTCAGGACCATGGTGCTACATGAACAATACATAAACTACACTGAACTACGTAAAACAACACAAAACTACACTAGACTACAGACCTCCCTAGAACTGCATAAAGTGCACAAAACAGTGCAGACGTTACAATAAATAATAAACAAGACAATAGGCACAGTAGAGTGCAGTAGGTTGGTGTCAGTCCAGGCTCTGGGTATTGAGGAGTCTGATGGCTTGGGGGAAGAAACTGTTACATAGTCTGGTCGTGAAAGCCATTTACCCATATATACCCATGACTGTGTCACCACCCACGGTTCCAATCTGCTCATTAAATTTGCTGACAGCACTGCATTGATTGGCCTTATCTCAATCAATAATGAGGTGGTCTACAGGAAAGAAGTCATCTCTCTGACACAATGGTATCAAGAAAACAATCTCTCCCTCTATGGTGCAAAAACAAAGGAGCTGGTTGTGGACGACAGGAGGAATGGAGACAGGCTAACCCCTATTGATGCCAATGAATGTGGGTTGAGAGGGTAAACAGCTTCAAGTTCTTCGGCATCCACATCATCGAGGACCTCACGTGGTCTGTACACCAGCTGTGGTGAAATAGGCACAACAGCGCCTCTTTAACCTCAGATGGTTGAGGAAGTTTGGTATGGGCCCCCAAATCCTAAGAACTTTTTACAGGGGCACAATTGAGAGCATCCTGACTGGCTACATCACTACCCTGTACGGGAACTGTACTTTCCTTAATCTCAGGACTCTGTAGAGAGTGATGCAGACAGCCCAGTGCCTCTGTAGTTGTGAACTTCCCATGATTCAGGATATTTACAAGGACGGGTGTGTAAAAAGGCCCGTAGGATCATTGGGGACCCAAGCCATCCCAACCACAATCTATTCCAGCTGCTGCCATCTGGGAAGCAATACCACAGCATAGAAGCCAGGACCAACGGGCTCCGGAATAGCTTCTTCCACCAGGCCATCAGACTGATTAACTCATGCTGACCTGAGTGTATTTCTATGTTACATTGACTGTTCTATTTATTATAAATTGCTATGACTGCCCATTGCACAGATGGAGATTTAACGTAAAGATTTTTACTCATGTATGTGAAGGATGTAAGAAATAAAGTCATTTCAATTCAAAGATCTGGGCACACAGCCGTGGATATTCTGACACCCCCGACGACACACAGGTCTCCTGCCGTGAGACCGACCTTCGATCTGCCTCTCTCCAGAGCCCCGAGATCCTAGGGCTTCAAAGCTGAGCCGGAATCTCAGGCCGAGCCCTTGGCGTGCCGAACAACAGTGGCCAATTCTGAAACCCTGAGAGTCCCATTCCCGCAAAGAACCGTAGTCTACGGAGGTCTAGCTGGTGAGGTTTTAACTGAGGCCAATGAAGATCAATGTGGCCATTACTGAGGAGATGAGCATTCTGTCATGGAAACCTAATTTGGAATTGCACAATTTTAAAATGACCTACTTTTTCAAATAACGACAAGTGTTTTAATTTAGTTTTTATATAATTGAACTGGCTGTGACTTGAAGCTGAAGTGAGGTGATGGAATGTGGTCGTATGGTGTTTAAGCTTCTGGTCTAGTAGTCAGAGCTTTGGACCATTCATTCTGAGTCGTGAGTTGGAATCCTACTGTAACAGCTGTGGAATTGAAATTTACATAATTAGATCTGTAATGTAAAATGAATGGTATTCCTCAGTGGCCTTAGCTAATAGTTCACTACTGATATGGGGAAGGAAACCTTTGCAACTCTGGCTGATGCGCAACTCCAATCCATTTGGATTGGGGGGGGGGCAAGTAAAGATCATCAATAAATTCTGGAATCACTACGGTAAGCAAATATATAAAACTTAACAGAATATTGATTTTGGGAAAATGGCAGCAGTGACCTCTAGTAGCCTGAAACTTATCAGGCAAGGAAGTAGGAAATAGCTGGTTAGAATATTAAGCATTAAAACATGTATAATGGTGACCAGGATCAATCTATTTCAATGTTTCTCCTCTGAGGAAGCATTTCTGATTGCATTATCATCACTTTCATCATTTTCCTTCCAACCTGATTTCTATTTGGGGAAACCGCTGTGAGTACTCAGTTGGTCAGGCAGCATCGTGAGGAGGAAAAATAAAGTCAGGATTTTGGGTCAACAACTATTTGCTAGAACTGGAAATATACTGAGGAAGATGCATATCTTAAGATGCAGAGAAAGGGTTTTTTTTTGGGGAGGGAAGGGGAACAAAAATATAGAATAGTACAGAACAGGACCTTTGGCCCATGATGTGGTGCCAACCTATTAACTTAATCTAAGGTCAGTCTGACGCTTCCCTCCCTCATAACTTCTGGATAAGAAGAGAAAGTAAATGATGAAGTTGTCAATCAATGGGATGAGAAGCATAAAGCTTCACTGAAGGCAGTAAAAATAAAAGCAACGTTCTTATCAAAACAATTTTGATCATTATATAAATTTTCTGTTTCTTAAAACTTGTGTTGAATCTTCTTGGAACAACAGTACACAGGGTTGAGAGGGCATTGGGTGGAGAGTTTGAGTGAATAATGGTTAGAAGCTTAATGTATTTGCAGTCTGAGTAGAGGTGCTAAACAATGTTGTCACCTTCTACCTGATAGAAGTAAAACTGAGGGGCATCAACACTGGATAGTTGGTCTCATTCCAAATAAGAGAAGGTATTTGCGCTGAGAGCGGGAAGTTCAAACAAGAGTCAAGACAATTTTGTTTTACATGGTGATTTGGTGTCTGGAACATGCTGCCAGCTATTGGAGGTGGTGGAAGCGGAGATACTTAGACAGACAGAGGAGTAGTTTGAATTGGCATCATTGTTTGAACAGATACTGTGGGTTGAAGGGCCTGTTTCTGTTCCAAATTGTGTTTGATCACATTTAATGCATTAAATGAAGCACATCAAGTTGAAAAATATGTGTAATTAATTTGCTGATTCACAGGGGGAAAGATCTAGGTAGTAAAAAGGCAGAAGTTGCAGTGCAGATTTTTGCATAACTACCAGTTATGACACCCAAATTTCACCTTAGTTTTCACAACTTTAGCCTTGGGTGCTGCCTTTATGATTTGTAAATCAGTTGCTTGTCATTCACATTAATGAAAGTTGGACAGAATTACTGAAAAATAAAGTCTAGAATTTGAATTTAACTATGTTGTTGTTCGTCCTTTGTAGTCGAAGATGACCATGGCTTCAAAGTCAAATGGGAGATTGGTGGCTGTGGGTCTGGGGGTGACTGATGAGGCCAATCCGGGCCCTGAAGGCTCGCCCACATGTGGGACACAAGTGGGTGGGTGCTGTCGTGGCAGTGGATGCTGCTCGGGCCTTGCGCACAGCACGCTTTCGTTGCGCCTCGATGATGCGCCTGACTTCAGATGCACGGGCTCCTGTGGGGATCTTGCTGCGCCAAGCTGGACGGTCGAGGGCAAGCCTCTCCCACGTGTTGATGTCGACACCCAGGCCTTTGAGGGACGCTTTGAGGCAGTCTTTGTAACGTTTCTTCTGCCCCCCGACTGAGCGCTCGCCCTGACACAGTTCTCCGTACAGCAGCTGCTTAGGCAATCGGCTGACTGGCATTCTGACCACATGTCCAGCCCACCTGGCTTGGGCTTTCAGCAGGAGGGTGTAGACGCTGCACAGCCCAGCTCGTTCCAGGATTTCCGTGTCGGGGACTTTGTCCTGCCACCTGATGTGGAGGAGTCTGTGGAGACAGCTCAGGTGAAAGTGGTTGAGCTGTTTGGCGTGTCTGCTGTAGACAGTTCAGCTCTCGCTGGCGTAAAGGAGAACGTGAATGAGGCAAAAAAAACACTGGATTAGTTTCTCAATGAAAGAGATCAGAGGCCACCTTTCCTCTCCAGGAACGTAAGAATTGCTTCAAAACCACTCAAAAGATGGGTTACATTATTCCCTAATGTAGAGAGTTGTTTAAGGAAAGAATTTATCTCTGGTCCAAAATTCCTTGAACACAAAATGTAGCTCATGAAAATCTTAGGAAAAGAACTCTTGTGTGTAATTCAGGCAGTTTGTTTAATTTCAACCATTCACTTTGCCTCCTATTGAAGGTAAGTTTGGTAACATGAAGAATTTACAAAAATATAGTAGAGCTTCTTTTAAATTACAGCAGTTTTCTGCACACTACTGGCCAGATTGACTTTGGCTGGAATACAGGAGCAAGCTTTTGTAATGGGGCTGGGCAGATCTGGAGTCCACATGTGTGATCTGTGAGTAGCTGGTACATGCCCTGCATAGTAAACTGGTGCTTAGTCAGAGTAATACAGCATGGAAGGCCAAACAAAAATTTTGGTCTATAGAACAGTCATCCTTCCTACATTACTGTATGGACCTGAAGCATAGATCACCTACAGTAGCCAACTAAAAGCCCGAGAACAATACCACCAAATATCCTTGAATGATTTTGAGCGTCAGCTAGAAGGACACACACTGGACAGACAGCATGCTGAAGGATGCCAACATGAACCACATCTCTACCTCAATAAAGCAACACCAATTTGGAAGGATTGGTCATGTTATCTGGATGACTCTCTCTCATCTTCCCAAACAGATGCTTCATTCCCCATTGACAGCTAGCCCCTGGTAAGCAAAGAAAACTCTTCAAAGATCACAAAATCAACCTGAAGAAATTCACCATCATATTTAAATGTTGGAAAGACTCAATAGATACACATGGAGGAAATCCACGCAAGCGGGCACTGCTCTACATAAGAGCAGCCTCCGCTGTGCAGCAGAAAACAAGCAGTAGCTGTGAAAGGAAATGCTGAACAATCAAAAGACCCAACCACTAACCATAGCCAAGACTTGCTCTTGCCCACACTGCATCAGAATATGCGGATGGATCCTTGATCCACCAGTGGACTAACCAATTGCTAACTCCTCAGGAGAACATCATACTTGATTCAAAGTGATTGCACTACTACTGCTACAACAACAGTGCAGCTCATCCACAGCAGCTAAGGTGCCCACCCAAGTTTGTCCTATTTTAGTAATGTTTGATGCATATCCCTCTAGACATTTCCTATCCACATAACTGTTGTATAATTTTCCATCTAGTTGGTCTGTTGCATTACCTTGTCGTCAAAGCCATTTGGCAAAATACCTCATTACTAGAATTCACAAACAAGCACCAAGACCTTGTTTGGGCTGATGGTGAGAGGAACACAAATGTTTCACGTACTTCCTGAGATGGCTGCATGAAGCTTATTGGCCTTCATACAAGGAGATGCCTGGAAGTGGATGGCATGGAATGTCGCATGTGTTGCAGGAGTATGTACTGAGAGATGCACTGAAGCTTGTCTATGTTGTGAAGGATAACAGTCTAGTTGTTCCTGCCAGCATTGGACACCAAATGGCTGGGACTTCTATATGAGTCTCTCAAATGGGTTTATTTGCACAGGTTTGATCTTCAGGCACTTGTTTCCTGAATTTGGAAAGTACTCTGAGGATATGCAGGTGTACAACATGGTCGATGAAATCTTGAGGTAAAGCTTTGCTGAAGCAACACTCACAACACGCTGGAGGAACTCAGCAGGTCTGGCAGCATCCGTGGAAAAGATCAGTCAACGTCTTGGGCCGGAACCCTTCGTCAGGGCGAAGGGTTCCGGCCCGAAACGTCGACCGATCTTTTCCACGGATGCTGCCCGACCCGCTGAGTTCCTCCAGCGTGTTGTGAGTGTTGCTTTGACCCCAGCATCTGCGGATTATTTTGTGTTTAAGCTTTGCTGAAGCGCTCTTCTGAAATTTACAGAGGAGCTGAAGCTCATGGTGTTTGAGGACATTAAATGTTGGGAATGTATGGTCCTGTGATTCGGTTTCCTGCCTAGTGATGTGCTAATTTAATAGGTGGAACTGACTTTCTCTGGCGGCTGGCAGTGTTGGTGGCAATAGATTGCAGTTGGGAAAGATCTCTGGCAATGAAAAAGTTTCACATTGTCATATTAATGAGCATGTGGCGACCCACTTTCTAACAGGCGAACTGGCTCACAAAATGGCATGCGCGTTGGCAGAGAGGCCAGCCTCAAAATGGAGTTGGACCTTCACCAGCAAGGGGAGAAAGCCCGTGTGCGGGAAGAGACTTTTGTAATGCACTTCTGATGTCATTTCCACCCGGCGAGGGCGGGAACGGAACTACGTAAAAGCCAGTGGCGCGAAGTTTGAATAAACTAGTCTGAAGTGCAACTTACAGACTGCGTGTCGTTATTTCTAGCTCTGTATGTAGCACATCGCTACATTGGTGACCCCGACCGTCCAAACGGGATTTGGACCAAAAATGATCGACTCTTCATCTGTTCACGCTAAAACTGCCAACTTTCTGGACGCTGCGACCACGCGTGTGGTTTGACCAAGCAGAAGCCCAGTTCCAGATTCGGCCGATATCTTCTGATTCCACATGTTACTCTTATGTGGTGAGCTCCCTTGACCAGGAGACAGCTGCCCAGATTGAGGATTTCACACAGTCACCCCTGGAAGAAGGCAAATATGCAGCATTCAAAGTGCTGCTCATGGGGACCTTTGGCCTCTCTCAGCGTGAGCGAGGTGCCTGCTTGCTACACCTGGACGGTTTGGGAAACAGGCTGCCGTCAGCACAAATGAACGAGATGCTGGCGCTGGCTGAAGGACACAGGCCCTGCCTCATGTTTGAGCAGGCATTCCTAGAGCAACTGCCCGAGGACATACATCTGCTGCTGGCCGACGCAGATCTCAGTGACCCCCGGAAGTTGGCGGCCCGGCAGATGTGCTGTGGAAAGCCAAGAGGGAGAGCAGAGCATCCGTCCGACAGATTGCCAAGCCACGCGCCCAACAGCAGGCCAGACCAGGCCCGACAACGGAACGCAGAGAACCCAGAGGTAGGAGTGAGGAGGTCAATGAAAAGTGGTGTTTCTACCACCAGCGGTAGGGCACAAGCCCGCAGTTGTCGCCCGCCCTCCAAGTTCCCAGGAGACACCAGGGCCAGCCGCCGCTAATGGCTACAGCGGCTGGCCACCAGGACAGCCTCTTGTACATCTGGGACAAACAGTTGGGACACTGCTTCTTGGTCGACACCAGAGCGGAAATCATCGTCTTACCCCCGACAGGGTACAACACCCGCAACAGGGAGCTGGGACCCATACTGAGGGCCGCAAACAGCAGCACAATACGGACCTACGGCACCCGCACAGTGCAGCTGCAGTTCGGCGCCAGCCGGTTCATGTGGGACTTCACACTGGCCGCCGTGGCCCAACTGCTCCTGGGGACGGACTTCTTGCAAGCTCTCAGCCTGCTGGTCAACTTGCAAGGGAAAAGACTGGTTCATGCCAAGACTTTCCAGACGTTCTCTCTGGGTGAAGCCAAGTTGCCGGCCCCACACCTGGACTCCATCACGCTGTCTGACAACGAATTCACCAGAATCCTGGCAGACTTTCCATCGGTTCCAGCACTGCAGTTCACGGCAGCCATGCCCAGACACAGAGTACAGCACCACATTCCGACCCAGGGACCACCCCTCCATGCCTGCGCACGAAGGCTTCCCCTGGACAAGCTCTGCCTGGCGAAGGAGGAATTCGAGGATGGAGGAATTGGGGATCGTACAGCAGTCCGACAGCCCATGGGCCTCCCCCCTGCACATGGTGCCCAAAGCAGCCCGGGACTGGAGACCATGTGGCGACTACCGCAGACTGAAAGAGGCTACAACTCCAGACTGCTACCCCGTGCCACACATACAGGACTTTGCAGCAAGCCTGCATGGGGCAAGCATCTTTTCCAAAGTAGACCTCGTCTGGGGATACCATCAAGTCCCGGTACACCCTGAAGACATCCCCAACACAGCACTCATCACCCTGTTTGACCTGTTCGAATTCTCCGAATGCTGTTCGGCCCGAAGAATGCCGCACAGATGTTACAGTGGCTAATGAATGCGGTGGGACGCGACCTGGACTTTGCATTCAACTATTTGGACAACATCCTCATAGCCAGCAGTAGTCGGGAGTATCTATCCCACCTCCGCCAGCTCTACTCCCGCCTGAGTGATTTCGGCCTCACGATCAACCCGGCCAAATGCCAGTTTGAACTCGACACCATCGACTTCCTGGGCCACAGGATTACCAAAGACGGGGCAACACCTCTGCCCGCCAAGGTAGACGTGATCCGCCACTTCACCCAGCCCAACACAGTCAAAGGCCTGCAGGAGTTCGTTGGTATGGTGAACTTCTACCACCGCTTCCTCCCCTCAGCAGCCCGTATCATGTGCCCTTTGTTCACCCTGATGTTGGGTAAAGGCGAGGACATTACTTGGGATGAAGAGGCCACAGCCGCTTTCGTTAAAGCCAAGGAAGCCTTGGCAGACGCCGCGATGCTGGTGCACCCCAGTTCGGACGTTCCAACCGCACTCGCAATGGACGCATCCAACACAGCAGTAGGTTGGGTGCTGGAGCAACTCATCGAGGGGCACTGGCAACCCCTGGCGTTCTTCAGCAGGCACCTACAGCCACCCGAACTCAAGTATAGTGCCTTCGACCGGGAGCTGTTGGCAATATATCTGGCAATCCGGCATTTCAGATACTATTTAGAAGGCAGGCCATTCACCGCGTTCACGAAGGTGTCCGATCCCTGGTCGGCCCACCAGCAGCGACATCTGTCCTACATCTCTGAGTACACGAGGGACATCCAGCATGTCTTGGGAAAGGACAACGTCGTGGCGGATGCACTCTCCAGACCAGCTATCCAGGCCCTGTCCCAGGGGGTAGACTATGCAGCACTGGCGGAGGCACAGCAGGCAGACGATGAGATGCCCATCTACAGGACCGCAGTCTTGGGTTTGCAGCTGCAAGACTTCCTCGTAGGCTCAGGTGAGAGGATCTTCCTGTGTGCGTGGCTCCCGGCCAACCTCGCCCCATTGTCCCGGCAGCCTGGCGGCGGCGAGTTTTCAACTCCATACACGGCTTGGCGCATCCATCTATCAGGACAACCGTCTGGATGGTCTCCAGCAAGTTCATGTGGCACGGACTTTGCAGACAGGTCAGTGAATGGGCCAAAACGTGCATGCAGTTCCAAACAGCCAAGGGGCAGCGGCACACCAAAGCCCCGCCGCAGCAGTTCAAACCCACCTGCCGGAGGTTTGACCGCATTCATGTGGATATCGTGGGGCCCCTGCCACTGTCGCGAGGAGCGCGGTACCTCCTAACTGTGGTAGACCGGTTCACGAGATGGCCAGAGGCGGTCTCGCTCACCAATACCACCGCCAATTCCTGCACCCGAACACTGATAGCAGCCTGGGTAGCACGCTTCAGGATACCGGCCCACATTACCTCCGACAGAGGTGCCCAGTTCACCTCCAGCCTTGTGGTCGGCTATGGCCAGCCTGTTGGGAACACAGCTACACCACATAACTGCCTACCACCCACAGTCGAACAGACTAGTGGAACGCTTCCACTGTCATTTGAAGTTGGCTCTCATGGCCCACCTGAAAGGGCTTAACTGGGTGGACGAGCTTCCCTGGGTCCTGCTTGGAGTCTGCACAATGGCCAAAGAGGATCTGCACACCTCGTCGGCAGAGCTGGTGTACGGCGCACCCCTGGTAGTCCCAGGAGAGTTCATACTAGCCCCAAGGGGGCAAGAGGAAGAACCCGCAGCGGTCCTGGACAGACTACATGAAAGGCTGAGCAACCTGGCCTCCGTACCGACTTCACAGCATGGACAGATCCCGACCTGCGTTACCCAAAGACCTGCAGAACTGTAAGATTGTATTTGTACAAAGGGGTGCCCACCGGGCACCGCTACAGCAGCCGTATGAGGGGCTGTTCAAGGTGATCAGGAACAATGGGTCCACGTATGTTCTGGACACGGGGGGGGGGTGCGGGGGAGAGGAGATTTTCACGGTGGACCAACTCAAACCAGCCCATGTGGACTTGGCGCAGCTGGTTGAGGTTCAGGCACTGCGGCGCAGAGGCAGACCACCCAAGCAGAGACTGATCCAGACTGTGGACATTGGGGGGTGTATCGCTGGTTCTGGGGGGGGGGCGGGTTATATGGCGACCCACTTTCTACGTAGGCGAACCGGCTCACAAAATGGCGCACGCGTTGGCAGAGAGGCCAGCCCCAGAATGGCGCTGGACCTTCTTCACCAGCAAGGGGAGAAAGCCCGCACGCAGGAAGAGACTTTTGTAATGCACCTCTGACGTCATTTCCGCCTGGAGAGAACGGGAACGGAACTGCGTAAAAACCAGTGCCGTGAAGTTTGAATAAACTAGTCTCGAGCGCAACTTACAGACTGGGTGTCGTTATTTCTAGCTCTGTGTGTAGCACGTGGCTACAAGCACATCAATTTAAAAAGTAAGTGACCAGGAGAGGATGCATACTTGTGGCAGGTTGAGCAGTGGTGACAGTGGGAGTGGGGAGAGAGGAGAAATGTCTATTGGACCTTGCTGTTCTTTGTATTGAATTGCCAGGTTTCCAGAGTTGTGAACACAGCCTAGTGTATCATGCAAACCATCCGCTTCTCCATTGACTCTTGCTACACTTTCTGTCGCCTTGGAAAGCAGCCAGTGTAATCAGACTTCCACCTCCTCTCCCCTTCCATTGGGTAGAAGATACAAAAGCTTGAACACCTACCAGCCGATTCGAGGACAGCTTCTATCTCACTGTTGGAATTCTCTGGAATGAACCTCTTGTGTGATAAAGATGAACTCTTGATCTCTAAGCCTATCTGTTCATGGCTTTGCATCTTTATTGTTTACCCACACTAATTTTTTTTTTCTAACATTGCATTGCTTTGCATTGCTTTTTCCTGGTGTATTTGACAAATACACTCTTCATTGGCTTCCAGCTGGGTACAAGTATCGATTTTAACTGTTTTGATGATTATCTCTGCTATCTTCATCAAGGATCCCAGATGAAGATGGCAGAGTTAGTCATCGAAACGTCAGTTCGAATCGATACCTGTACCCAGTGGGAAGCTGGAGAATAGTTTATTCATGCATTGTTATTGTTTCCTTCTGTGCTGCTGTACCTTAATGTATTTTGTACGATCTAGATGGATGGCATGCAAAACAAGGCTATTCACTGTATCTCGGTACATGTGAGAATGCCATTTATCTTCAGCTTCCCTGCTAGTTAGTGATTAGGTCAAAATATTGTCACAATCTGAGGGGAGGAATGGCACCTTTTTAACTGATTCACAGGATGCAACCTTCTAACGCTGTCTCCATCTTTTTTTGTCCTCTGGTCCTGATGAAGGGTCTCGGCCCAAAGCATGGACTACACTCTTCCATAGATACTGCCTCGCCTTATTGAGTTCCTCCAGCATTTTGCAGGTGTTGATTGAAATGTCCTCCTTTGTTTCTGTTAACTCATGGTACAAATGCAATGATATCTTAGAAATTACTTTTAAATTGTTGAATTAAAAAATATTCAGAATTGGGTTTATTATCACTAACATATGCTGTGAAATTTGTTATTTTGTGGCAACAGTACAGGCAAGACAATTTACTGCAAGTTGAAATTAAAAATGAGTAACGAGCTAGTGTTCCTGAGTTCATGGACTGTTCAAAAATGTGCTGGCTGAAGGGAAGAAGCTGTTCCTGAATGGTTGAGTGTGGGTCTTGCAGTTCCTGTACTCCATTTTGATCTTTGAGTGCAGTAATTTAAAGGAGAATAAAATGCGTTTTGTGCATAAGATGCATGGCTTTAAGCTGGGATATTTTTATTAAATACTTATATTTCAAAAATGAACAGATTGAATTTTCGGGCAAGTTATGGGTGTTTTAATCCCCCATTGTTTCATAACCATTTGTAGTGACAGAAAATTTAAAACAAACCGTTTTTGAAATCCCACAGGGTCTCAGACTGAAATGTCATTTGTACTCTTTCTTCTCCCCCATTGATGCTGCCTGGCCTGCTGAGTTCCTCCAGCATTGAGCGTTGCTTGGATTTCCAGCATCTGCAGATTTTTCTCTTGTTTGTGTTTAATATTTGAGCTTTTTGTGCCATTTCCTTTATCTACTTCACCCAAAAAGAGGTGGTAATTGGTTAGAGTTTATTTATTAAATGAGCTCCTTGTTGAGGCCTTGATAATGAGTTTGAAGAAGGGAAAGGAAAGTAGAAAATTGAAAATGAGCCTAGTTTTGATGAGCTCATCAGCTAATTAATTGATCAATGGAGCAGAGAAACAAGCTCTTTGCTAGCAGATAGCTGAAGTGATTTTTTTGCTGCAATTGTTAGATGAAGTGTCTTACAATTGGCATCTGGAGAAATTGGGCCATTCAATCCATTGACTCTGCTCTGCCATTCCATTATGGCTGATTTATTATCCCTCACAACCCCATTTTCCACCCCCCCCAACATTTGATGCCCTTGCCTATCAGCCCTTGCTTTAAATATACTCAATGACTTGACCTCCACAGCTGTCTATGGCAATGAATTCCACAGAGTCACTACCCTTTGGCTAAAGAACATCCATTTGTTCTGAAAAGATGTCCTTGTATTGAGGCTGTGGCTGCACCCTCTGGTCCTAGATCGCACAACTGCACCCCCCCCACCACCACCACCACTATAGGAAACATCCACTCCAGGCCTTTTAAAATTCAATGTGTTTCAATGAGATCCCCTCATTCTTCTAAACTCCACCAAGTACAGGCCCAAAGAAATCATACTCTTTGCACATTAATCCTTTCATTATCAGAATCATTCTCATGAACCTCCTGAGGATTGTCTCCAATGCCAACACCTCTATTCTTAGATAAGGGGCCCAGAACTGCTCTCAATACTCAGTGAGACTTCATGTACCTTTATAAAGTCTCAGCATCACATCCTTATTTTTGTATTCTAGTACTGTCAATGAAAGCTAACATTGCATTTGCCTGCCTTATCACTGACTGCTTGTTACATACACCTGTTAGGGTGCATTCTCCAGTTACCTTACAAGGTAACCGTAGCCTTCAACCAGGAGCAGATGTCATCAGGTGATTCCCAACCTTCACCGAGTGTTTCGACCCTTAACCACAACATTCTCCAGTTGGTGGGCCAGCAATGGTGGCCAAATCACTGCCCGTCTGCTCCTGGCTTCCAGCTCCCCTCCTCTCGCCTACTCCAAATCCAACAAGAAGCTTGTTCTGCCTCTTACCCCCATCCTACGAGCTGCTTGTTTTTTGCTCCTTTCGTCCAGGCCCAGATCTGACAACAACCGCCATGTTGATTTGGCTGGGAAACCTCTGCAGCCGATCTCCACAGGGAACAACCTTGCCTGCCATCCCTTGTCTTTACACTCCTGCAGTAAGGGCTGGTACTTCAAGGCCTTTCTCTTGTGGGCCTCTTCCCATCCCTCCTCCCACGGCACAGTCAACTCAACCAGAATTATTTTCTTGTCTTCGGTTGACCACAGTACAATGTCCGGGCATAGGGTTGTGTGCACCACATCCGGGAACTGCAACCTCCTTCCCACATCGACCCTCATCTCCCGGGACCTGGCCGTTAGCAGCAGATTGGGCTTTGGTTGTTTGGTTACGAAAGGCCTGGGTCTCTCTTTGATGAAGGTGATGGCCTTCCTCAAATCTGTGTCAGCCGTCCTCTTCTTGCATCTCTCCCGCTCTAGTGTGTCGGCAAGAGCCAGAAGCACCTTATCATGGTGCCACCTATACCGTCCTTGAGTTAGAGCTGTTTTACACCCAGACAGTATATGAGCCAGTGTCCCCTTTTGACCACAGAGCTTACAGTTCGGGTCCTCTCTCATCCCCCATGTGTACAGATGTAATGGTGAAGGAAGGGTGTCATACACGGATCGCAAGAGGATAGAAATATGGAAGGGCTCCAGTCTCCATAACTCTGCCCATGAGATCTTGCGCTTTGGCAGATCCCATTTTGTCCAGGCACCCTGGGACCCTTGTTCCACTGCCTTTGAAAACCGCTTCTCTTCCTTACCTGTAGAGAATCCTGCATGAAGACTCCAAAGTCTCTCATACCTCTGATTATTGAATTTTCTCCATTTAGAAAATAGTTTACACCTTTTATTCCTTCTACCCAATTACATGATCATACACTTCCCAACACTATATTCCATCTGCCATGTAGCTTGTTTTCCCAATCCAAGTCCTTCTGCAGACTCTCTGCTTAGTCAAATCTACTTACCCCTCCACCGACCTTGGTAACATCCACAAACTTGGCCATCCATTCTGTTATCTAAATAGTGGACCTGTATAATGTGAAAATAAGTTGTCTCAATACCACTTCCTGCAGAACCCCACTAGTCACCAGCAGCCAACCAGAATGGGCCCCCTTTATTCCAACTCTTTCCCTCCTGCCACTCAGCCAATCTTCTGTCCATGCTGGTATCATTCCTGCAATACCATGGGGCCTCATGTGTGGCACCTTGTCAAAGACCTTCTGAAAATCCAAGTAAGCTACGTCCACTGATTCTCCTTTGTCTATCCTGCTTGCTGTTCCCTCAAAGAATTCCAACTGATTTGTCAGGTATGATTTTCCTCTTAAGAAAACCATATTGACTCTGGCCTATTTTATCATGTGTCTCCAAGTACCCTGAAACCTCATCCTTAACAATCAGCTCCAACATCTTTCCAACCACTGTCAGACTAACTAGACTATAACCATCCTGACGAAGGGTCTCGGCCCAAAACGTCAACTGTACTCTTTTATTTTTCCCCATTGATGCTGCCTGGCTTGCTGAATTCCTCCAACATTTTGAGTGTGTTGCTTGCATTTCCAACATCTGCAGATTTTCTCTTGTTTGTGATTGCCTGTCATTTCCTTTCTTCTGTCACCCTCCCTTCTTGAAGAGTGGAGTGACATTTGCAATTTTCCCATGCTCTGGAACCATGCTGGAATGTAGTGATTCTTGAAAGATCATTGCCTTCACAATCTCTTCAGATACCTCTTTCACCACCCTGTGGTGTAGTTCATCTGGTCCAGGTGACCTAACTACTTTCGGATGTTTCAGCTTCCCAAACATCTTGTTAATAGCAACTACACTCACTTCCGCCCCCGACACAATCAAATTTCTGGTATGCTGCTCGTGTCTTCCAAATACTTGACACAAAATACTTATTCAGTTTGTCTGCCTTTTCTTTGTCCGACATTAGTATCTCTCCAATGTCATTTTCCAGTTCACTGTCAACCCGCTTTTGCTCAGTAGGAATCTGATTTGTAGGCAGTCTACAAATTCCATCTCTTCCACCTAATTTTCCCAATCTACCTGCACATTAAAATCCCCATGTCTGTCATAATATTGTGCTTATTACATGCCTTTTCTATCTCACATTGTAATTTGTATCCTATGTCCTGGCTACTGTTTGGAGATATATGCCCATCAGGATCTTTTTTTAACCTTTTGCAGCCGCTTAACTCTACCCACAAAGATTCGACATCTTCAGATCTTATTTCTCCTCTTCTCAGGATTTGATTTATTTTACCAACAGAGCCAAGTCACCCCTTTTTGTCCACCTGCCTACAGTATGTATCCTTGGATATTTAAACTCCCAACTATGATCTTCTTTCAGCCATAATTCAGTGATACCTACAATGTCATACTTGCCAATCTCTAACTACGCTACAAGATCATCTACCTTACTCCATATACTGCATGGATTCAAATATAACACCTGCAATCTTGTATTCATCACCCTTTTCAGTTTTTTTTGTTCTCGTGTTCCATTTCAACTCACCCTCTGATTGCAGATGTCACGGTGGTGGTGTGGTTAGCATGATGCTATTACAGCTCGGGGTGTCAAGAGTTCAATGAGCGGAATGCTCAAGGTCAGCTGTCCCCAACCACCGGTCCGCAGCGCATGCGCTACCGGGCCGCAAGCAAGCGATATGATTTGGTCAGCTGCACCTTTCCTCATTCCCTGTCACGGCCACTGATCAGCTAGTACGCATGCGAGGTCATGACCTGCGCGTTATTCGTGTCAGGGCTGGAAGGCGATCAACTCCTCGAGCTTGCAAATGACGACGGGTGGAAAAGTATGTTTGACATAACATCTCTGTCGGCATTTTGGATCAAAATCAAGGCTAAATATCCTGAGATAGCCACGAAGGCACTGGAAATGTTGCTTCCATTTCCAACATTTTTCTGCTAAGCGTAGTTTTCTGCAGTGAATGCAACGAAAACTAAATTGCGGAATAGACTGGACATAAGGAACCCCCTTCGAGTATCCATGTCTCCCATCACCCTTCGATAGGACGGTGTTGTTGCAGGGAATCAAGCCCAGGGCTCCCGCTGATTCAGCGATATTCGTGTGTTGCAATGATTTTATATATTCATATGGGGAAAATATGTGCTGTGCGTTTAATATCCAAATATTATTTAAAATGTTATGATGCTATTGACTTTCTTATATAACCATATAACAATTACAGCACGGAAACAGGCCATCTCGGCCCTTCTAGTCCGTGCCGAACGCTACTCTCACCTAGTCCCGCCGACCTGCACTCAGCCCATAACCCTCCTTCCTTTCCTGTCCATATACCTATCCAATTTTTCTTTAGATGATAATATCGAACCTACTTCTGCCACTTCTACTGGAAGTTCGTTCAACACTTCAAGCTTCCCTGATAATTGACTTATCATTATATCCATGCAAGGAAAATATGCGCTGTGTTTAATATTAAATTCGTTAGATAAACCCTTTTAGAAACAAAATTGAGTGTATTACCCACTTATCACCTATATTCCGGTAGTGATTAACACCCACTCCCCCCACGAACAGAATCGCCAAAAAGGATTTGCTTTTTTTTTTGGGGGGGGGGGATATCGGCATGTCACAATGCGCATGCGTATTGGTGCCAGCGCAAGGCTTCATGGTCATTGTAGTCTTTTGGGTAAACAACGCATTTGACTGCTACTCTTGTTCGTTGGCAACCCTACCCCCACCCTCGGTCGAGCAAGAATATTGTCAATATTAAACCGGTCCGCAGTGCAAAAAAGGTTGGAGACCACTGCTCAAGGTTACTCAAGTTTTTTCCCACAGTCCAACGACATACAAATTCGTAGCTTAATTGATCATTGTAAATTGTCCTGTGATTAGGCTAGTTTTAAATCGGGGGTTGCTGGGCAGCAGGGCTCGAAGGGCCGGAGAGGCCTTTTCTGTGCTGTATCGCCTTCTCATCTGCTTGTCCTTCCTCAGTCTCACTACTCACTTAAATCAATATAAAAAACCAAAGGTAATCAAATGCCAATGCAATTTCCAATAAGATATATTAATCAATAATGCATATACTTTTAAAACTTAATTGCAATTTTTAAATTCAGAAATGCAGTTGGGTGGCAAACTTAAGTGATTTGCTATTGGTTAATAAAAGTTAGCTTCTAAATTTCCGGCTGTATCATCTAATAATATGAATCTTTGCCATATTCTTCTAGTTTTGCAGAACAAGATTATTGTGCTGTTACCTAAGTGATGGTTGATAGATTAGAAAGCTGCAATATGAAGATTGTACTCAAGTGGCCAAGTTTCTCAAAGTAATAAATTGGTGGAATTATCATTTCAATTTAATGGCAATAAAACAAAAACATACATCAATATCCTGATTTTTTTTTAAAAAAAACCTGCAGTAGCTATGCATTTCTTGTAACTCCCAGTATTGACCTCTATCTATTGCATGGTATTTGCTTTTATTGAATTCCCTTGAATTGTTAAATACTGAAAATGGAGTAGAGCGAAATAACATTTCTACTAAACAGAAATAGATTATGGCAAAAATAGAAAGGTTGAAAGATTTCCAATTCAGTGAATTCTTTACTTGTGCAACTTGGCAAAGAGTGGCGATTTGACCATCTGGCTCTTCGGCTGTGAAGCAGTTCCTGACTTGGAGCAGTGGTGCTTAATAGGGCAGAAGATATTAAAATGATGTGGGAGAGAGAAGGAATTAGCATGAGAAGAGATGAAACAGACTGCAGAGATTTGGCCTTCCAGCTTGAGAGTTGAAAGATCAAGCCCTGATCATACACAATGAGAAGGTTGTCAGACTTTGATCATCTATAACACATAAAGCAAACAAGGCTTCTGCTGCCCCGGATCCAGCCTTTTGTAGATGATAAAAGATTACAAAAATTGCCTGGGGACAGGCAGATTTTGAGGAAGGACAAATTGTAGAACCACACCTGGAAAAGATGAGAAAGAAATTTGCATTCATTCAATCTCTGGACTGTCCCAAAATACTTTTATCAAATTAAATTCTTTAGGCATCTTGATTTTGTGCAAAATGCAGCTGCCAATTGGCATATCCCTAAATAGCTGTTAAGTAGTTAAAGGTCATTTCATGGACAATAAATGAGTTTCAGTTTTACAGATGCTTATAAGTCTGCTTTGTCTGAAAACAAACAAAATCACACGAAAAGACTATATCACACTATACACTTCCAGAGTATTGTAATGCATAACATCAAAATTACAAGATGGATATTGATAAAAGTAGAGAGAGGCAACTAGTTTTGCAGTTAGGAGCAAATATGTGCAAGTATTTAGATGGAACATTTGGATTTAATGATATCATGGGAGGTGTTCAAATGCAGGTGTGTCAGTAAGTTTGTAATCCACAGGCAGCTTGTATTCTGTTCTGGTTTTGATTTAGAAGCAGTGAATGTAGGTCAAAACACTAGGAGCAGTTTCCAGTTTGAAATCTTGTCGAGTGAGGGAGCAGTTGTGTTTCAGTTTAAGGTGTAGGATTTCCTTTATCTTGGTTTCCATCTGCGTGCAAAGTACTTCATAACCAAAGACAGTTCTTTATATTTTGAACTGGTTTGGTCTTGTGTATACAATGCCACTCAGAAGCAGAGATAGAAGAAAAATGTAAAAAAACTACTAAAATTTTAGTCCTTTGCTTAACATGGAAAAATTGTAATTAACATTAAAGTGAGATAATTACCTCCATGTGAAAAGAGGGGTATCCAAGTTTGACATTGCCTGCATGGAAGTCCAAGATCAAATGCAGTTCCAGCAGCTGAAAGCTGTGTTCCATTCAAAACATCAATATTTGTCCTCAAGTCCCTTGGTGCCTCCTGAAGAGTTTGTTGTTCTGAACTGGAGTGCAAACCTGATGATGTGCTTGGGTCTCTTGAAGCAAATCCCACGGCATTCTGAAATTTAAAAATAATTGAGAATGCTGGACATTGACAGAAAGTTGAGTGGTATCTGTAGAAAGTATTACAATTTACAGCATGTATGACAAAAGTTCATCAACCTGAAAGGTTAATTGTTTTTCTCTATAGATGTTGCCTGAGCTCCTATGCATTACAGTATCTTGTATACGTTTAAAATTTCCAGTATCCTGTTTTTTAAACTTTCTCTCAGCTTGTTGAGTTGATAATGCTACCTATACAGCAGCAATACGTGCAATCATACAGTTCTGTCTCGCTCAGAGCTGCACAGTCCCTGAGTGTTGTAAAATATTGTTCATTCTTTGAATTCCTGGGTGGACCATCTTTCTTGGTGTTGCTTGAAGATACTTGTGGGACAGATAATGGGTTTATTTGAAGAATTTAGCATGAAGATTCTGGATTCATTACATATAGAGGAAAACTAATTTTGCGGAGGTTAATGGAAGACTTGTTCTCAACGTGACATGATTTAAAGAAGCGCAAGAAAATCTGCAGATGCTGGAAATCCACAGCAACACACACAAAATGCTTGAGGAACTCAGCAGGCCAGGCAACATCTGTGAAGAGTATGTGGCGACATAGACATAGAAACTACAGCACAGAAACAGGCCCTTTGGCCCTTCTTGGCTGTGCTGAACCATTTTCTGCCTAGTCCCACTGACCTGCACACGGACCATATCCCTCCATACACCTCCCATCCATGTATCTGTCCAATTTATTCTTAAATGTTAAAAAAAAACCCGCATTTACCACCTCGTCTGGCAGCTCATTCCGTACTCCCACCACTCTCTGTGTGAAGAAGCCCCCCCTAATGTTCCCTTTAAACTTTTCCCCCCTCACCCTTAACCCATGTCCTCTGGTTTTTTTCTCCCCTTGCCTCAGTGGAAAAAGCCTGCTTGCATTCACTATCTATACCCATCATAATTTTATATACCTCTATCAAATCTCCCCTTATTCTTCTACACTCCAGGGATTAAAGTCCTAACCTATTCAACCTTTCTCTGTAACTGAGTTTCTCAAGTCCAGGCAACATCCTTGTAAACCTTCTCTGCACTCTTTCAACCTTATTTATATCCTTCCTGTAATTTGGTGACCAAAACTGAACACAATACTCCAGATTCGGCCTCACCAATGCCTTCTACAACCTCATCATAACATTCGAGCTCTTATACTCAATACTTCGATTAATAAAGGCCAATGTACCAAAAGCTCTCTTTACGACCCTATCTACCTGTGACGACACTTTTAGGGAATTTTGTATCTGTATTCCCAGATCCCTCTGTTCCACTGCACTCCTCAGTGCCTTACCATTAACCCTGTATGTTCTACATTGGTTTGTCCTTCCAACGTGCAATACCTCACACTTGTCTGTATTAAACTCCATCTGCCATTTTTCAGCCCATTTTTCCAGCTGGTCCAAGTACCTCTGCAGGCTCTGAAAACCTTCCTCACTGTCTACTACACCTCCAATCTTTGTATCATCAGCAAACTTGCTGACCCAATTTACCACATTATCATACAGATCGTTGATATAGATGACAAATAACAATGGACCCAGCACTGATCCCTGTGGCACACCACCAGTCACAGGCCTCCACTCAGAGAAGCAATTCTCTACCACCACTCTCTGGCTTCTTCCATTGAGCCAATGTCTAATCCAATTTACCACCTCTCCATGTATACCTAGCGACTGAATTTTCCTAACTAACCTCCCATGCGGGACCTTCTCAAAGGCCTTACTGAAGTCCATGTAGACAATATCCACTGCCTTCCCTTCATCCACTTTCCTGGTAACCTCCTCGAAAAACTCCAACAGATTGGTCAAACATGACCTACCACGCACAAAGCCATGTTGACTCTCCCTAATAAGCCCCTGTCTATCCAAATGCTTGTAGATTCTGTCTCTTAGTACTCCCTCCAATAACTTACCTACTACTGACATTAAACTCACCGGCATATAATTTCCCGGATTACTTTTCGATCCTTTTTTAAACAATGGAACAACATGAGCCACTCTCCAATCCTCCGGCACTTCACCCGTAGACAGCGACATTTTAAATATTTCTGCCAGGGCCCCCGCAATTTCAACACTAGTCTGCTTCAAGGTCTGAGGGAACACTCTGTCAGGTCCCGGGGATTTATCCACTTTAATTTTCCTCAAGGCAGCAAGCACCTCCTCCTTTTCAATCTGTACAGTTTCCATGGTCTCACTATTTGATTCCCTCAATTCCATAGATCTCATACCAGCTTCCTTAGTAAATACAGACGCAAAAAACCCATTTAAGATCTCCCCCATTTCCTTTGGTTCCGCACAAAGCCGACCACTCTGATCTTCAAGAGGACCAATTTTATCCCTTACAATCCTTTTGCTCTTAATATACTTGTAAAAGCTCTTTGGATTATCCTTCACTTTGACTGCCAAGGCAACCTCATGTCTTCTTTTAGCCCTCCTGATTTCTTAAGTATTTTCTTGCACTTCTTATACTCCTCAAGCACCTGATTTGCCCCCTGTTTCCTATACATTTCATACAACTCCCTCTTCTTCTTTATCAGAGTTGCAATATCCCTTGAGAACCAAAGTTCCTTATTCCTATTCAATTTGCCTTTAATCCTGACAGGAACATACAAACTCTGCACTCTCAAAATTTCCCCTTCGAAGGCTTCCCACCTACCAATCACATCTTTGCCAGAGAACAACCTGTCCCAATCCACGCTTTTTAGATCCTTTCTCATTTCTTCAAATTTGGCCTTCTTCCAATTCAGAACCTCAACCCTAGGACCAGATCTATCCTTGTCCATGATCAAATTGAAACTAATGGTGTTATGATCACTGGAACCAAAGTGCTCTTCTACACAGACTTCTGTCACTTACCCTAATTTGTTTCCTAACAGGAGATCCAATATTGCATCCCCTCTAGTTGGTCCCTCTATATATTGATTTAGAAAATTTTCCTGAACACATTTTACAAACTCTAAACCATCTAGACCCCTAACAGTATGGGAGTCCCAATCAATGTATGGAAAATTAAAATCCCCTACCACCACAACTTTGTTTCCTGCAGTTGCCTGCTATCTCTCTGCAGATTTGCTTTTCCAAGTCTCGTTGACTATTGGGTGGTCTGTAATACAATCCCACTAATGTGGCCATACCTTTCCTGTTTCTCAGCTCCACCCATAAGGACTCAGTAGACAAGCCCTCTAATCTGTCCTGCCTGAGCACTGCTGTAATATTTTCCCTAACAAGCAATGCTACTCCCCCACCTTTCATTCCTCTGCCTCGATCACATCTGAAACATCGGAACCCTGGAATATTAAGCTGCCAGTCCTGCCCCTCCTGTAGCCAAGTTTCACTAATTGCTACAACGTCATAATTCCAAGTGTCAATCCACGCCCTCAACTCATCCGCCTTCCCCGCAATACTCCTAGCATTGAAATATATGCACCTCAGAAGATTTTTACCACCACTCACAACCTTTCTATCAGTGGATTTGCTTAAACTTTCAACATCATTTATTTTCACCCCAGCCACACTGTCAGCTTTGGCACTCTGGTTCCCATCCCCCTGCAAATCTAGTTTAAAGCCTCCCCAATAGCACTAACATACCTCCCTGAAAGGATATTGGTCCCCCTGTGGTTCAAGTGTAACCCGTCTCTCTTGTACAGGTCCCACCTGCCCCAGAAAAGGTCCCAATGATCCTGAAATCTGAAACCCTGCCCCCTACACCAGTTCCTCAGCCACTTGTTCCTCCTCCAGAGCATCCTATTCCTACCCTCACTGGCACCTAGCACAGGTAGTAAGCAGTTGACATTTCAGGCCGAGATCCATCCTCATGAATGGAAAGGAAGGAGTAAGGAGTCAGACCAGGACCTTCTCAGTCTGACTCCGTACCCCTTCCTTTTCTGTGCTGAAGGGTCTCACCCCAAAACGTCGACTGCTTACTCCTTTTCTATGGAGCTGCCAGGCCTGCTGAGTTCCTCCAGCATTTTGTGTGCGATGATTTAAAGAAACACTTTTTAATACATTCTCTCACAATTGATTAATTGTGCAATGGCCTATTCTGCTGTCCATAACCACGTCTGGGGGTTTTAGTTTAGTCTTACTTAGCACCAATCATGGTGGGTTCTTGCCAGCGCGTAAAGATCTCCAAAACATTAGAACTGGACAATAAGCAAGGGTACCATCTTTTTATGGAAGGCTGAAAACTTTGCTTTTATTTGGACTGTAATCTTTCTTTGCTACAGTTGGGAGCTCTCAATAATTTACTTTTGTTTCTTTCTTAAGAATGCTGCACCTTTGCAAAACACCTGATTGTCCAACACATCTGGTTTTGAGAAAATTTGGAGTGTTTCAAAGTCCTTTGGTGCATACCATTGGGTTGTGATAGAATAATAACAGGAAGGAAGAGTAACTTTTGGACCACTGATAATCTGAGTGAAATGGTAATCAAGAATTGCTTTTGTAAATGAAGCTTAATTGTTTCATAGGATTTGACCGTCTTTTAACAGAGCGGGCAGATGGTGATGTTTGGTTTTATTCCAATTCTTAATTAATGGTCTGGTTTAATGTTTGAATTACAGTTGCTGTTCTGCAGATTCCTCATATTTTAGAACATACGAAAGTTGCACATGTAACAATGAAGAATTATTAATTGTTCACTTAAAAGACATTCACACCTTTATAAAAATTGATTAGGTACATTAAATCAGCTGGTGCAGTTTTGTATTTCACTTTACAAATTTGGTTGTTCAGCTGTAACTTTCCAGGATTGCCTTAAGAACAACTGCAAATACTGTTTTTTAGTTTTTGTTTGCTTTTAGTTAACTGCCCTTCAACTTATTATGTGACGTGAAGAATGGTTTCATTCTGTAGAAATAAGTGTTATTACATTAAATGACACATTTAGAGCAACTTAGTTCTAGTAAATTGCACTTGGATGATTTTGTGGATTCGGCCATTGGTAGATTACAAAATTGTGAAAAGAAATAAGCTGACATTTTTCAAATTTTGATCTTAAATTCCATTCAGCAAATGGTCATGAAGTGATGGATGCTGCTTGACCTGCTGAGTTCCTCCAGCAGATTGTTGCTGTAGATTCCCCAGTCGCTTAATGAAATGACTGTTTGCCACTTGCTCCTATTAATAACTTGGTTGGGTGTCAATCTAAAAGAGTATTTCATAAAAATACTATTAAGCAGAACTCATTCTGCTTGAATGAGCATGCTTTCGGAGAATGGTCTTTTTTTTGCAAAGCAGAAATGAAGCCAATTGACAATCTTTGAACTGGAGAATTTAGGTTGGATATTTTAATTCAGGGTTCCTGTTGGTCGAGACTGCATTACCTACCCTCTATCAGCAGGAAATCTGTAAATTTAGTGATAGACCATGTCCTTTATCTTTTGATAAATGTGGCTGCTTTGGACATCTTGCTGCAATTTGTAGGGCTTTGTTGGGACAGTATCTGGAGTATTGTGCACCATTTCAGTTTCTTTGCCAAATAAAGAATGATGTACCCGTTACAGAAAGATGTAGAGAGGATTTGCATCACAACTTCCACAAACTTTGGGTCTGCCATATGAGGAGTTAAGAAGCATGAGAAAAGTAATTAATCCCTGAACAGACTGGTCACGGAGGCTATTTCCCCAGGTTGATGAGTCTAGAACCAGTATTTACAGATTTGGAGTAAAGTGTGGGCATTTTAAGACTAAAATAAGGATAAATTTCGTAATCTTTTATCCTGAAAGGCTTTGAACACATCAATTCTACCTGAATCTCTTGCCACTCAGCAACTAGGGGTTATTTACAGTGATTAACTTGCCAATCAACATATCTTTGGGTATGGGAGGAAGTGGGTCACATAGTTTAAGCCTATGCAAACACCAGGAGAATGGGCAGACTTGACACCTACCGCTGGAGGTTGGGATCAAGCTTTGGAATAATAATGCTCCTTGAGTTATGCTGAAAATCTGAGCAGTATCTATATATTCTACAACATGCCGAAAGTCTAAGACTTGGAAAATTCTTAGGATGCCTCCCTGCCTTGGAGTTGTGAACTAGAGATCAGTGTCAGGATTCAGAGAAAGTGAAACTTAATGAAGTTTGACCATCCTTTGGAATTGTCTATGCTAGGCCATTGAGTTCATTCAGAAGTGAGCAAAAGATTTCTGGCCCTTTTAAGGATATACTTGGAGAGTGTAGGAGAATGGCACTGAGGTACTTGTAAGGCAGGTTGATGATACAGATCAGCCAAGCTCAGTGAAAATTTCTGCTCCTGCTTCTTGTGTTTTTAGTAACTCATCCCACTTATTTCAAACACCATGAGTTTTGCAGAAGCTAATTCTTCTGCCTTGTTTTCAGATAATGGCCGTTTTAGGATTATGGCTATGCCAAAGATGCTACAGGCTCATGTAATTTTAAGTGTGCATTGGGACATTGAAAGATGTGTAGTTGGGATACTTGGCACCTACCCTGCATCAGCTGATCAGGGCTGAGGTCCAGATAATCTGAAACTGTCAGGATTGGGTGATGGAAAAACATCATCACGATCATGAAAAGCAGAATATTTCTAAGAAGCAGCACCTCAGCTGGATGAACTTGGTGGTAAGGTAGCATCTATGGTGAAAAATGGACAGTTGACATAGTCGTCGTTTTAGGTCGAGACCCTCCATTGGGACTTTGCGTGTGTACCTCAATTCATCATTATCATGCCTGGCCTTTATCACAGTGCCATTATCCCCCACGCTCCCTGTATCCCTCAGGGCAGCACACAGCCCTGATGAAGGTCTTGATCCAAACCATTTCGCTCTATTGATGCTGCCTGAGCCCCTCCCAGTACCTTTGTATGTTGCTCTCGATTTCCAGCATGTGCAGTCTCGTGTGTCTCCTCCTTTCTATAAAGGTATGTTTCTTCTCTGAATTCCAAGACTACATGAAAACAATTCTTAAATCAATGAATGCATCATCCTTTAGTAAAATTCTGCTGCAAAGCCTCAGTTTGGTGACCATTCACGTTCATTACAATCAAATCTGCAGCTTGATTTTAATAAAGGGCCATCAAGGTGAAACTTTAATTCAGTTTCTCCCCAACCACTGGGCTGCAAGGAAACGATATGATTTGGCGATATGAAATGATATGAGTCAGCGGCACCTTTCTTCATTCCCTGTCACGCCCACGTTGAACTTGAACGCATGTGAGGTCATCATTCGGTCATTAACCTACAACTACTGAGTAAAAAAAAAACAAGCGTCGCTTGAGAGTTTCTTTGGAAGAGGTGGTAGGGGACATAAAAGGCTTAACGATGATAACGCAGAGGCCAAGACTGCAAGAAAAATAAAGCTTCCTTCAACAGAAAATACAATGAGTCGTACATAAAATATGGCTTTATTGCAACTGGGGACTTGCACGCTCCAAGCCCCCCGTGTGTGGTACGTGGAAACAAGCTGTCTAATGAGGCAATGAAACCCTCAAAACTGCTTTGGCACCTTGAGTCCAAGCACCCTGCACTTAAAGACAAACCCGTTGAGTTTTTTGAGCGGAAAAAACATGAGCAAGTGGGACAGAAGCAAGTGCTAAGAGCCACCACGTCCACAAATGCTGCTGCTCTGAGTGTCGTACTTAGTGGCTAGCCGTATTGCTACGGCTAAGAAGCCTTTGACTGTTGGTGAAGAATTGATTCTGCCTGCTGCCAAGGACATGTGCCGTGAACTGTTGGGAGAAGCTGCAGATAACAAGATGGCACAGGTTTCTCTTTCAGCTACCACAGTTTCAAGGAGAATCGATGACATAGCGGAGGACATCGAAGCACAGCTGTTGGAACTGCTTAACGAGTCACCACGGTACGTTATCCAGGTCGACGAGTCTACCGATGTCGACAACAAGGCAATACTGTTGGTTTATGTGTGATATGTATTTCAAGATGATGTGCACGAGGATATGTTGTGTACACTGCCACTGCCAACTAACACAATTGGGGCAGAACTATTCAAGTCTTTGAATGACTACATGTCAGGCAAACTGGACTGGTCATTCTGTGTTGGAATATGCACAGACGGGGCTGCAGCTATGACTGGACGGCTGTCTGGTTTCACTACCCGAGTCAAAGAGATTGCTGCTGAATGCCAGTCTACACACTGTGTCATACATGGAAATGCTGGCTAGCCGAAAAATGTTACCTGATCTTGAAGGCGTATTGAGTGACATTGTTGAAGTTATCAATCACATCAAAGCAAAAGCCCTTAACTCATGTCTGTTTGAGCAGCTTTGTGAGGAAATGGATGCAGAGCACAAACACCTTCTCTTACACACTGAAGTCAGGTGGCTATCAAGGGGGGAGAGCTCTGGCCAGGGTTTTTGAGTTAAGAGAGCAGCTACAGAGATTTCTTTCAGGAAAAGTCACCACTGGCAGCACACTTCAGTGACAAGGAGTGGAGAGCAAAACTCACTTATCTGTGTGACATCTTCAACCTGCTCAATGAACTCAATTTGTCACTTCAAGGGAGAATGACAACTGTCTTCAAGTTGGCAGATAAAGTGTCTGCTTTCAAAGCCAAACTGGAACTGTGGGGACGGCGAGTGGACAGGGGCATATCTGACGTGTTCCCAACATTAGCTGGGATTTTGGGAGAGACTGCGGCTGCACCGTCCTTCTCACAGCTGGTGCGCGATCACCTATCTTCGCTGTCGACAGAATTCAAGCGTTACTTCCCAACCGCAAATGACTCGACGTGCAAAGGAATTGGTCCGTGACCCATTTGTGAATGTCCCTGGTGAATCATCCATGTCAGCGCGGGAAGAAGACGAGCTTGCAAATGATGTTTGACATAACATCTCTGCTGGCATTCTGGATCAAAGTCAAGGCTGAATATCCTGAGATAGCCACGAAAGCACTGAAAACATAGCTTCCATTTCCAACATCATATCTCTGCGAAGCGGGGTTTTCTGCAATGATGCAATGAAAATTAAATTGAGGAATAGACTGGACATAAGGAACCCCCTTCGAGTATCGCTGTCTCATCATCCCTCGATGGGACCGTCTTGTTGCAGGGAAACAAGCCCAGGGCTCCTACTGATTCAGCGATATTGGTGTGTTGCAATGATTTTATATGTTCGTACGAGGAAAATATGCGCTGTGTTTTCAATATCCAAACGTTACTTAAAATGTTACGATGCTATTGACTTATAAGTGACTTATAATTGACTTATCACTATATTCATGTGAGGAAAATATGCGCTGTATGTTTAATATTAAATTTGTTGGATAAACCCTTTTAGAAATGAAATGGAGTGTATTAGCCACTTATAAGTGACTTATAGTTGACTTTATCACCTATATTCCGGTTGTGATTAACATCACCACCACCTCCTCTCTTCCCCCCCCCCCCCGAGGAAGAATATTGTCAATATTAAACCGGTCCGCAGTGCAAAAAAGATCGGGGACCCCTGCTCTACATGACTGACCTGCTGAGTATCTCTACTGTTTTCTGCTTTATTGGGAATCTGTATTATTAGTTAGATTACAGCAAATTTCAAGTTGCTGTAATTCATTAGATATGGAATTGCTGAGTGATGCTTAGACCATTATTGGTTTGAGCTATGATATGATGCCAGGCAGCTAATTTTAAAGACCAGATGTGCATCAGATTCAGTAGGTGTTCCTATGGAATTTGGGAGGTGGGGAAGTTTTTTTTTAAAACAGACACACAGACACACACACCAGCAATCAGAACCAAAATATGTTGGGCATTCCAAGGTGAAAGAATATTGACTTTCACATGAGAAATTAATATCAACACTGGTTTGGTGTTGTAAATAATGGGATAAGAATTTTGAAAAACAAATTATGGACTTCTCTTATAATAGCATCAAAGTATCCTTTAGAGTGTTCAGAAGTGCAGAACAGCATGGTTATGAGTTTCTTTAAACTGTTTAGCAATAAAAGTTTTTTCAGTAGTATTGTAATGCTGGAAATACTATGATAGCTAAATGTAAAGGATGTCAGCAGAAAAAAGACCATTTTATTAACTATTTTTTGTGCAACTTTATACTCAGTGCCCACTTCATTAGTGTATTATATAAAGTTATAGAAAGAATAGTTAATCTTGTTTCAGCCAATAATGTTGCAGCAACTTGATGTATAAAAGCATGCAGACATGGTCAAGAGGTTCAATTGTTGTTCAGACTAAACATCAAAATGGGGAAGGAATGTAATCCAAGTGACTTTGACTGTGGAATAATTATTGGTGTCAGACTGGGTGTCTTAAATACATCAGAAGCTGCTCATTTTCTGGGATTTTCACATAATAGTCTCTACAGTTTACAGAGAATGGTACGAAAACAAAAAATTCAATTTCTGTAGGTGGAAATACCTTGTCTATGAGAGAAGACAGGAGACTGGCCAGACTGGTTCACGCTGACAGGCAACTGTAACTTAAATAGCTTACAGCAGTGGTGTGTAGGAGAGCCCCTCTGAGTGCACAACATATCAAATTTTTAAGTGGATGGGCTACAGCAGCAGAAGATCACGCTGGGTTGTACTCCTATACCTAATAAAGTGGCCACAGTGTATGGGTTAACCATTTACTGTGAATTGAAGTTCCCATTACCTCATTTTCAGTTATGATATCGTGTATCAATTCCTCCTTTGCGTTTCTATGTTGTTGTGCCTGGCATGAAGTATAGTAAAACTTTGGTGTAGTGTGCTTGGGATTTTGCTGTTGGTGGATTAGTGGATTTTCTGGACTATGCGGTGATATTTCTATGAATTTGCTAACAAAGTCTCTTTATTTAGATGTTTACTCAAAGTTGAAAGTAAATTTATTATCGAAGTACATGTCACCATCTACAACCCTGAAATTAATTTTCTCGTGGGCAGCTACAATAAATAACCACAATCGAATCAGTTAAATACAGTACCATAAACATGAAATTTTGTAGATGCTGAAAATCAAAGCGAGTAACAGTATACTGGAGGAACTCGGGTTAGGCAGCACCCATAGAAGCAAGCCAACAGTTGATGTTTTGGGTCAAGACTCTTCAGGACAGCAAAGGAAATATTTTAATTCGACTCCCATTCTGGTTCCAATTTGTTGGTTCATGGTCTCCTTTTATACTGCGTTGAAGCCCCTCTCGAGTTGGAGGAGCAACACCTTGTATTCCGTCTGGGTAGCCTCTAACCTGATGGCATGAATATCGATTTTTCCTTCCGGCTTAAAAATAACATCTTCCCCTCCCTCCTTTCTATTCCCCAGTCTGGCCTTTTATCTCAAGTCACCTGCCTATCACCTCACCCTTAGGTCTCCCCCCACCCCCTTCCTTTTCTCCTGTGATTCACTCTCCTATCAGATTCTGGGATTTATTTTATTATTAAAAGCAGTTTATTTTAAGCTCATAGGACATCAGTTAATTTGCCCTCTGCCTGTATAAGAGATATAAAAACATCTGCCTGTATAAGAAATACGAAAACACAAGACAGAGTACTGAGAAAGATTAACCGAGATTTAAAAATTCTATCTGTTTTGGAATATTTGTACATTGTGGAGCCTCTTGATAGTTTTAAAGTGAAGATTGACTAAGATGCCTGTGAAATTAAGAATGCATGTGAGAAATTGTGAATTTTTGCTATTGTGGGCAAATCTAAATGGAATAGATCATTAATGAGGAGTATCTTCATACAGAATAAAGAAAAATATGGAAATAACTACCAGGACAAATGAGGTATATTTCACAGGAGCTTTCAAGTGGATATTAGGTCAGAACATAAGGAAATAGTGTGAAGATGTCCATAAAGCTCAAGTGAGGAAAAATAGAATACATAGAGAAATAGAAATATCACTCGGACTAAATTTTGTACCTCTACTAGACATAAAATTCTGTGAAATATAGTAAAATGCCTTGGCATGTAGATAAATTGGTCCACATGTAATGTGTAAAGAAAAACAAATGGGTTCATTTTCATAGTTTGTTCCTTTTTGAGAAAAGTGAGCTGCTCTAAGAGTTGTGTTCAACTATTATCTGAAGCAATTGTGATATTGCAGTGAGAAAGTACGTGCCCCCCTTTTCCCTGAGTTGTGTATTTTATTCAATTGGTGATAATTACAAATTGTGTCCTGGACTTGGCCGTCTGCATAATGGTTGTAAAATGCATGATCAAACATTCTCCCGTTTGACTTTCAGTAGGGTTGCTGGGTCATCAGCACTTTTAAAGTATGCTCTTGGAAGACAGATAAATTCTCTAGCGGGTTGGGTGGAAGAAAGCTTGTTTTTCTTTCTGTGGTAAATCTAAATTCTGAGAGAAAAGATGCATCCTTAAGACTTTATGCACAGGGTGTGTTGCTGATGGATGCAAAAGGTGCTCCTAATAGCACATGTATTAAAGTTTCTTATTTAAAATGTAAGTTTGAATGTTCTCGCAACCTATAATCTACCAGTAGCTTTCTAACTGATGAAGCAGTAGAATTTTAGGTTGCTGACCATTCAGTTTTGAGGTAAGAAAATGACTTGACTTGATTTAGTGAAGGTAAGCTTTTCAGTTGTGTCAAAATGGGAACACAAAAGCAGTGAGATCATCTATCCTTCGTCTCTGGATATAATTTGGTTTATGTAGTTCCTAATGTATAGTGCTAGGGTACCTAAGACTTTTGCATAGTACTGTAGTAATTTTATGGTATTGTACTGTACTGATACTGCAAAAAAAATTTCATGCCATGTGAGTGATAAACCTGATTCTGAGATGGATCCCTAGCCTGGACTGAGTGGGAAGGGGACAAGGAGAGAGAGGGGAATCATTGTTGGAAAAAGAGAAAGGGAGAGGGAGGGGGAAAAGACCAGAGACATTCTGTAATGACCAATAAACCAATTGTTTGGAGTCAAATGACCTTGCCTAGTGTCTGCACCCATGCCACCCCTGCCCTGGTACTACCTCTGCCACCTGTCCAACACCCCTCCTGTGGCACTCCACCCTTGCCATTCCCAACATATTTCACTCCAACCAGATTTACAAACTTGCTCTCTGCTACACATTGAAGAATACGTAAGTGTGTGTGTGTGTGTGTGTGTGTGTGTGTTGTGAACAGTACTGTTGAGAAGCAGGGGTTTCCCACTCCACTTTCCAAGGGGAAGGATGTGTTTCTGAAAGAGTAATCTGGCATGCACAAGGAAACATTTTGAACTCTGACCTACTGTTATGAATTGAATTTATTTCGTATTGAACAATGCATAAGAAAACCACTGAGGTTAATAAGGGTACGAAATGGTTCTTTTTCTGGGGGCTTCATTGTCCATCAGTCATCAAGAGCAGCTTGGTAGCCACTTCTGACCAATCTGGTTGAGTTCTGAAGGACCAAAAGGAGATGGCTGTCAAACTGTCTTGAGGCCAACTGGCAAGATGGATAATCCTTCATCTCTTATTTTTGACTAGTTTCCTTTGTATCTATCCATTAAAGCCTCAGAAGATCATTGTAAAGCTCGTAAGTCGAAGTTGTGTCTTTACAATTAAATCATAAGTTTTTTTTGTAGCTTGAGCATTGCGTGAATTTCAATAAACTTGATCTGTCAGTGCATATATCGATGTTGGAAAGCAAACAAATCTAGAGCTCTCAGATAATGAAAGGGGAGGGGCTGTGGAGATGGCTGTGATGTTGTAGAGAAATATTGTGTTATAAATATTAGTGTGAATGAAACGTATTACAATCAAATTGCACAAATTTCGCCAAATGGTCTGTGTTAAAATCATTCTGTGACTGTACAATTAACATGGATTCGTCAGTTATGCAGCATTGAATGGACCTTTTGGTGGCGTTGACTGTATTGCCTACCTGAACTAATCCCATTTACTTTGCTTGCATTAGGCCCATGTTCCTTTTAAGCCATTCCTAGTGATCAACCTGTCTAAATGTCTTCCAAACATTTGTAATTTTTACCCTTCTCTAACACTAGCAGGTCTTTCCATACACCCAGATTGTAGTTATTTGACTTCTCATTCATTTGACTTTTTTTTTTCAAGCTATGTCCACCATTTCCATCTGAGTAAAAAAAAATATTCAAGTCATGGCTACAGCACTAGTATTCACTCTGTATTCTTTGCTTTGTCTGCTTACTCCTTTGGAATAAGACTTTAAATAAACCTTTGATCAAACTTACAACTGTGATATCTCTTCTGTGGCATTGTGCAGCATTCTGTCTGGCAATATTTTTGTAACATGTTATGGCCTTTCTCTGTTGTAAAGACAATAGCATCTGTTTCAGCAACTGCTGAGCAATTCTTATTTTTCATGGGATTTGTGCAGAAATAAGCTTGCATGAATTTCAGCAGCTCTTGTGATTATCCTCAACACCAGTGCTTTGCGAGGCTGTGTCTTCAGCCCCTTACTGTTTTTCCCCATACACTCATGACTGTGGGGCCAGATTCTGCTCTAACATCATTGAGAAGTTTGCAGATGATACAGCCTTAGTGGACTGGATCTCAAACAACATGACGGAGTAAGGTAAGGAGGTAGAGCCTAGTGTTATGGTGTCAAAGCACCAACCTCCACTTCGTTGTCAGAAAAACAAGAGCTGATCATATACACTGGGAGCTTTTCTTAAAAAATAATGGACATGTGGATGATACAAACATGGGCTATGTTCAAGGGAAGGATTAGATTGATCTGATAGTTAGAAACATAGAAAACCTATAGCACAATACAGGCCCTTCAGTCCGCAATGCTGTGCCGAACATGTACATACATTAGGAATTACCTCGGGTTACCCATAACCCTCTGTTTTTCTAAGCTCCATGTACCTAACCAAGAGTCTCTTAAAAGACCCCACCAATCCTCTGTACCTACTTGCAGGCACCTTAAAACCATGCCCTCTCATGTTATCCATTTCAGCCCTGGGAAAAAGCCTCTGACTATCCACATGATCAACGCCTCTCATCATCTTGTACACCTCTATCAGGTCACCGCTCATCCTCTGTCGCTCCAAGGAGAAAAGGCTGGGTTCACTCAACTTCTTCTCATAAGGCATGCTCCCCAATCCAGGTAACATCCTTGTAACTCTCCTCTGCACCTTTTATATAGTTTCCACATCCTTCCTGTAGTGAGGTGACCAGAATTGATCACAGTACTCTGAGTGGGATCTGGCCAGGGTCCTGTATAGCTGTAACACTACCTGTCGGCTTTTGATCTCAATCCCATGGTTGATGAAGACCAATGCACCATATGCCCTCTTAAGCACGCAGTCAACTTGCGTAGCAGCTTTTAGCATCCTATGGACTCTGACCCCAAGATCCCTCTGAACCTCCACACTGCCAAGAGTCTTACCATTAATACTATATTCTGCCATCATATTTGACCTACCAAAATGAACCACCTCACACTTATCTGGGTTAACTCCATCTGCGACTTCTCAGCCCAGTTTTGCATCCTATCAATGTCCCACTGTAACCGCTGACAGCCCTCCACACTATCCCCAAGACCTCCAACCTTTGTCATCAGCAAATTTACTAACACATCCCTCCACTTCCTCATTCAGGTCATTTATAAAATTCACAAAGGGTAGGGATCCCAGAACAGATCTCTGAGGCACACCACTGGTCACCAGCCTCCATGCAGAATATGACCTATCTACAACCACTCTTTGCCTTCTGTGGGCAAGCTATTTCTGGATCCACAAAGCAATGTCCTCTTGGATCCCATGCCTCCTTACTTTCTCAATAAGCCTAGCATGGGGTACCTTGTCAGATGCCTTGTTGAAATCCATATGCACTACATCTACTGCTCTATCTTCATCAATGTGTTTAGTCACATCCTCAAAAAATTCAGTCAGGCTTGTAAGGCATAACTTGCCTTTGACAACACCATGCTGACTATTCCTAATCATATTATGCCTCTCCAAATGTTCATAAACCCTGCCTCTCAGGATCTTCTCTATCAACTTACCAACCATTGAAGTAAGACTCACTGGTCTATAATTTCCTGGGCTGTCTCTACTCCCTCTGTTGAACAAGGGAACAACATCTGCAACCCTCCAATCCTCCAGAACCTCTCCCATCCCCATTCATGATGCAAAGATCATTGTCAGAGGCTCAGCAACCTCCTCCCTTGCCTCCCACAGTAGCCAGTTGTTTAAATGATCAGCACAACATTGTAAAATGAAAGCCTTGCACTGTGCTTTAATATTCTGTATTCTTAACTTTAAATACTGCAGCAGAGTACATTCCTTTTATGTTTCAATGGTGCAGAGAGGGAGATGGTTGAAAGCCAAGTTTTCCTGGCCATAAATGTCACGAATGACTTGTCTGGGTCCTGCTACTTGAATGTCGTGACTGAGAAAGCACACCATTTAAAAATAAATGCCCTTTTTATCCCTCAGATTAAATGAAATTTGGCATGTACTGATGATTCTTAACAATGCTATCTTTTTAAATGCTCAGTAGAAAGTATCCTGTTCAGATGTATCACAGCTTGGTGTGGGAAATACTCTACCCAAGACTGCAAGAAATTGCAGAGTTGTGAATAGTGCCCAGCCTCTCCTCCATTGAGTCTTCTGCTACCTCAGCAGCCAGTGTAATCAAGGATCCCTCCCACCCATTCTATTCCAGAAATTTGTTATTTTTCTTTTTCCCCCTATAGATTGCTTCTATTCCCTCCTATTGGGCATAAGATTAAAAACAATTTTGAATGCCTGTCACCAGATTTAAGGATGGCTCATGTCCTGCTGTTCTGACTTTTGAATGGTCCTCTTATGCAGTGAATGTGAATGCTTGATTTCTTGTTAGCCTAAAGAGGCTTTTGCTCTATGGTGTTTATTTTGAGATATAGTGTGGAACAGGGTTTCCAGCCAAACCAGCTGCACTTCCTATTTAACCCTAAGCACAAGACTATTTACAATGACCAATTCACATAAACCTGTATACCTTTTGGACTGTGGGAGGAAACCCACACATTCATAGAAGGAATGTATGCATTTCTTATGGACAGCATCAGAATTGAACTCCACCTCGCTATAATAACGTTGTACTAACTGCTATGCTACTAATACACTCTATTTGTCCATGTACTCTGCATCTTTTCTGTAATTGTAACACCATATTCTGCATTCTATTCTTTTTACTATCTCAATGTTTATATCATTAGTCTGGATGGCATGCAAACCAAAGCTTTTCGTTGTATCTCAGTAGATGTGACAACAATATTCCAATTCCGTGTTCACTTCTTGGAAATCTTCCATCTGCAAGTGTTGCGATAGATCCTTTGTCACACAGAATGTTGCCCATGTATTCATGAATATAGGTTAGGAATAAGTGTTGGATCCAGTAGCTGAGCTAGGCAAAATATTCATTTTAAGGGTAGCTGTACTCACTTGCACTCATTTGTTGATTTGTGCTTTCATGAAATCTCCTGCAGTGTTAGAACAGAATCCTATGATTGGGGAGGTGTTGCTATGTTTATGTGAATTCGTATGTTTTGGAAAAAAAGCACTATGGCACTACTTCTGTGCTATCTGCTGTATTATTTGGCTACCCACCTGCCCATCTGTTTCCCAGAACTGATTTCATTTAGAAGATTTGTTTTGCTTTCAGAAATTTGATTTATTTTTCCCCCTTTTTGAATCCAAGCAGTTGGTTTCTAAATTGTACTGTTGGAGGAACGCAGCAGGTCGAGCGACATCTGTGGAGGTAAAGGAATTGCTAACTTTTTAGATGCAGGGTCTGAACCTGAAATATGCAAACTTCCTTTCCATCACAAAAGCTATTTGATCTGCTTTGTTCCTGTCTTCTGGACCTTGTTGTTTTCCTCCCTCCAGAATCCAGCATATCCAGTGTCTTTATGAATCCAGCTTTCAAACAAGGCAAGGTGCAGAAAGATTTAGGCCAGTTAGAAGAGTGGGCTAAAAGATCTCAGATGGAGTTTAATGTTGATAAATGTGAGGTGCTACATTTTGGTAGGACTGATCAAAATAGGACATACATGGTAAATGGTAGGGTATTGAAGAATGCAGTAGAACAGAGGGATCTAGGAATAATGGTGCATAGTTCCCTGAAGGTGGAATCTCATGTGGATAGGGTGGTGAAGAAAGCTTTTGATATGTTGGCGTTTCTAAATCAGAGCATTGAGTACAGGAATTGGGATGTAATATTGAAATTGTGCAAGGCAGTGGTGAGGCCAAATTTGGAGTATTATGTGCAGTTTTGGTCACTGAATTATAGGAAAGATGTCAACAAAATAGAGAGAGTACAAAGAAGATTTACTAGAATGTTACCTGGGTTTCATCACCTAAGTTACAGAGAAAGGTAACAGAGATTCAAACAAGAGGACATGAGTTGAGAGTTAAAGGGCAAAAGTTTAGGGGTAACGTGAGGGGGAATTTCTTTACTCAGAGTGGTAGCTGTATGGAACGAGCTTCCAGCAGAAGTGGTTGAGACAGGTTCAATGTTGTCGTTTAAAGATAAATTGAATAGCTATATGGACAGGAAAGGAATGGAGGGTTATGGGCTGAGAACAGGTCGGTGGGACTAGGTGAGAGTAAGAGTTCGGCATGGACTAGAAGGGCCAAGATGGCCTGTTTCCGTGCTGTAATTGTGATATGGTTATAAGGAAACAACTAAACTTTTGGGCTTCATTTTCCATTTTCAAATCCATTGGCATTGGGAGCCAACCTTTGTGAAGCCTTGAAGAGCTGTATCTGACCTTTTCTTTCCCCTCTGTTTTTGGTGTCATTGGATAAGGAGAAATCCCATGCCATTTAGTGTTGAAAATTACATAGTCTAGGATATGGGTGCTATTCTCAAACTATTTTTCAATTGGCAGCGACGCTTCACTACCAAATGAACTCAACACCTTCTATGCCTGCTTTGAAAGGGAGAACACAACTACAGCTCTGAAGATCCCTGCTGCACCTGATGACTCTGTGACCTCTGTCTCAGAGGCCGATGTTAGACTGTCTTTAAAGAGAGTGAACCCTCGCAAGGCAGAATGTCCCAATGGAGTACCTGGTATGGCTCTGAAAACCTGTACGAACCAACAAGCGGGAGTATTCAAGGACATTTTCAACCTCTCATTGCTATGGGCAGAAGTTCCCACTTGCTTCAAAAAGGCAACAATTATACCAATGCCAAAGAAGAATAATGTGGGCTGTCTTAACGACTTTTGCCCGGTAGCACTCACATTGACAGTGATGAAATGCTTTTGAGAGGTTGGCTATGACTAGACTGAACTCCTGCCTCAGCAAGGACCTGGACCCATTGCAATTTACCAATTGTCACAATAGGTCAACAGCAGATGCAATCTCCATGGCTCTTCACACGGCTTTAGACCACCTAGACAACACAAACACCTACGTCAGGATACTGTTCATCGACTATAGCTCAGCATTTAATACCATCATTTCCACAATCCTGATTACAAGTTGCAGAACCTGAGTCTCTGTACCTCCCTCTGTAACTGGATCCTCAACTTCCTTAGCGGAAGACCAGTCTGTGCGGATTGGTGATAACATATCCTCTTCGCTGACGATCAACACTGGTGCACCTCGGGTGTGAGTTTAGCCCACTGCTTTACTGTCTGTATACACATGACTGTGTGGCTCATCATAGCTCAAACACCATCTATAAATTTGCTGAAAATTAAAACCACTGTTGGTAGAATCTCAGGTGGTGACGGGAGGGTGTACAGGGGTGAGATATGCCAACTAGTGGAATGCCACAGCAACAACCTGGCACAACATCAGTAAGACAAAAGAGCTGATTGTGGACTTCAGGAAGGGTAAGACGAAGGAGCACATACCAATCCTCATTGAAGGATCAGAAGTGGAGAGAGTTAGCAGCTTCAAGTTCCTGGGTGTCAAGATCTCTGAGGATCTAACCTAGTCCCAACACGTTGATGTTGTCATAAAGAAGGCAAGACAGCAGCTATACTTTATTAGGAGTTTGAAGAGATTTGGCATGTCAACAAATACACTCAAAAACTTGTATAGTTTTACTGTGGAGAGCATTCTGACAGGCTGCATCACTGTCTGGTATGGAGGGGCTACTGCACAGGACCGAAAGAAGCTGCAGAAGGTTGTAAATCTAGTCAGCTCCATCTTGGGCACTAGCCTACAAAGTACCCAGGACATCTTCCAGGATCGGTGTCTCAGAAAGGCAGCGTCCATTATTAAAGACCTCCAGCACCCAGGGCATGCACTTTTCTCACTGTTACCATCAGGTAGGAGGTACAGAAGCCTGAAAGCGCACACTCAGTGATTCAGGAACAGCTTCTTCCCGTCTGCCATCCAATTCCTGAATGGACTTTGAATCTTTGGACACTATCTCACTTTTTTCATATACAGTATTTCTATTTTTGCACATTTTTAAAATAATTTATTCAATACAGATTGGTTAAATTCATTTCCTTATTATGTTTTATTTTATTTTTTTCTGTCTCTGCTAGATTATGTATTGCATTGAACTGCTGCTGCTAAGTTAATAAATTTCCACGTCACATGCCGGTGATAATAAACTTGATTCTGATTCTAATTATTTATTAAAAATAATAATCACAACACCAGAAGGAAGCTGTTAGGCCTCTGAGCCTCTGCCAACTCTTTCAAGAACAATCCAAGCAGATTTATTCCCGTGTTCTTTCCAAATAGTTCAGTGTGTATTTTACTTTATAAATACTTTGACAATTTCCTTTTTTTTAAAAAAAAAATGCCACAGTTGAATTTGGATCTACCACATTTTAGGGCATAACTTCTGGTTCATAACAACTTCTTTGACTTTTTTCTTCTATCTGCCTTGGATCTTGTGACAATTACTTGTACATCTGTTTCCTCTGGTTCTTGATCGTTATCCTGGGTATTTGCTAAATGTTGTCTCCACTTTCATCGAAGTGGTTCTTCTAAATTGGAACTGCAAAAACATTTTACCCTGTCATGATAGCTTTTCCTTTCTCACAGTTGTTTGCTTTTGCTTTACTTGATCATGTATTGAATGTATTTTTTGCCCAAACCAGGGGTTAGAGAATGTCATTGGTTTGACTTGAAGGGCCTTTTAGTAGGTATCTATGAAATCAATTAAAATTCATTTAATATCAGAAAATGTATACAATATACAAGCTGAAATTCTTGGTCTTCGCAGATATCCACGAAAAACAGAAGAGTACCCTCAAAGAATGAATGACAGTAAAAATGTTAGACCCCCAAAGCCCCTCTCTCCTCTCCCACGTATAAGCATCAGCAAAGCATCGACCGTCCCCCTCACCTCTGTCCCCTCTCCCCCCCCCAAATAAAGGGGTAGAGAGGTGTCACATAGCTAGAGTGGAGACCAACAAAAACAAGCGACTTGCTTATTTACGGTGTTAAAGTCTGCCATATTGTTTTTTCTGAGTTCTCAGACTCAAGATTTGGCAGCACACTCTTAAGTGAGAGAGTAATATTTACAGATACCTCCAACATCTATTCCCAATGTTCCATTTTCTCTCAAGGCATTTCAGTTGACGGCACCAGCTTGGAATTGGCTCTCCATAGGGCCGCAAAGCCATGGAACCCCGAAGGCACACTCGTCTTCTAGGCTGCGACCTTGAGATATCGAAAAATGACCAGTTAGTGAACGCTGAGAGCAGGTCCCGTCGCTGCAAAGAACCACAGTTGAGTGTAGCTGCGGGTCAAGGGCACTGATAGAACTGGTCCACCTTGACATTAAAGGTTGAAAATAAGCTGCTTCTTTAGATGAGCTGAAAAAAGCTGTTCTCTAGTACCACTGCAGCTCCACCCTCGCTAAATTAGAATTAGTAAATGTAATAATTAACTTCATGCCTGCATTCCACTTTAGTGCCCTCTGACCATGGTTTTCTTTCCCAGCATTGGTAAGAAGGTGAGAAAGAGTAGCCTATGTATTGCAAAAAGATGAGCAGTAGGTGGTAGGGTCTTAAGAGATGACCAAGAGATCAGAGGGAGCAAACACTTCAGTATGCTGAAAGTGTAAGGGGGGGGCGGGTACAGGAGGGTTGAATAGGTGATGGTGGAACTTGAGGGGCAAGGGTACTCGGTACTTTTCTAATCCAGAATGAGCAGAGGTGAGAGAAAACATGTGGGGGAGTAGAATCAAGGTGGACTATATTACTGATGGACAGAAAGCCAAGATTTCAGAATAAGGAAAACATTCCCAGTATCTGTTCATAAATGTGTTATTATCAGAACAAATTCAACGGAAATAGTGGAACTTGGAGAATGGCATGGTGACCCTGGTGGAATCTCTTTGGGAGAAAGGAATAGTCAAGGTAACTGTTGGATTGTAATGAACATTGATAGTTCATTTGTCCTTGAAATTGAGACAAAAATCCAGAAGAGGACTAACAGCACACACGGGCCAACTCGGAGGGTAAAAGGAGGGTGGGAATTGGCAACAAAAAAAATAAAATTTCAAGCTCTGGGTACAGGAAATGGCAGCATTATGGTTATTCATGTGCTGATCAAGAACTGAGGAACAAAAGCAAAGCTTGTTCAAAAAATAGAGCTGTAGTTTGATCCTATGCAAGTACTTCAGCTTTGGTCTAGAGAATGTGAGTGAAGTTGAAGGAAAGGTTCAATGTGAAGATGAGTTCATGGAAAACTAATGTTGCTGAAGGAAAACTGATTTAACAGAGGATTCTCGGGCCCTTGTAATGTGGGATAGGAAGTTTTAGAGTGAGATTATATGTCCATGATAAAAATCAAGCATCTGGGGTTTAAGGCATGGAAACTATTGAAGTGAAAGTGTCCCACTGCCTCTGTTAATGTTTAACAACACATGGTACAAAGAAGCATAATGTTGCATTAACTTGCTTTCTCTCTTATCCTTCTCTATTTCTGAAAACTAATTTGCTTTCTTGTTATCCTAGTTCTGATGATTTAATTTAAATCTGAAATGTGAACTATTTCTTCCCACAAAAGTTGCCAAACCTGCTTGAGTGTTTTCAGAATTGTTTCTTTTTAATTTCTAACATTTTTTTAAAAACCAGATGTGTTTTGCCCCCAGTTTTATATATTGTTGACATAAACTTGGAAATTAATATTTCTTTTGCAGCAAATTCTATTTGGAGTTGTCTTTGTGTTCCAATTTCTATTTGGAGACCTTTCCAACAAAGTTTTGGTTAACTCAGCTAATACTTCATTTGATGTTCAAAAGATGGACCAAATTTGAGAATCAGTCATTAATTTATGCGTGTCTCCCTTTTCATTGTTACATGCTTCCCCGAAGTAACTGTCTGAAGAAGAAGAAAGCCCTTAACTCTGAGTGGAGTCATTGGGACGCCATCATGATGGCGTTTTTTTTTAGCAGGCTTTCTTATTTTTACGAGGCCGAGTTGCTAGCTGGATGCTCAACCCAGCATGGATGGGAAGTGTGCAAGGTAGCCGGCTGGATTCAAACCCAGGAGCCTTCGCTCCGAAGTCCAGCGCTGATGCCACTACACCACCAGCCGGCCAAGTAACTGTCTGTGAAAAGATAATATTAATGGGGCTTCTAAGAGGGATTCGGTCTGGTCTTGTTTTTTTTTATATAATATAATGTGATTTAATATTGGAAGCAGCCAGAAGTAGTTGTGTTTTTTTTTGCTTTGTCTTACTACTTGCCTAGTCCCACAAGTACCAATTGAATTCTGTAATTTTCTATACCCGTTGTCTCTCAAGTTTCCCCAGGGAGTCATCTATGTATCAGTTATGTTCCCACTAGGAAGTAATAAAATCTTAATGTTCTGCGCACTTTCTGTTTTTTTTAAACACCATTCAGTGCTTGTATAGTTTGTAGATACAAATTGGGTGCAATATATTATTTAAGATTCTCCCTTGAGCCTTTGGTAGAAAATTATTTCCTAAGTTTCTTCATTGTCACCTTGCAGTTCAGATGCCTGAGTAGTTGAAATTTCTTGCTTTTGGATATAGCTAGAAACTTTGTCCGGCTATTGTTATGACTGTTTGTGGAGACTCATCATGATCTGGAACTTATGCTCTGACTGTTCCTGTTTGTAATCTGACTAATTTGTTACTTAAATACCTCCCTGGGGATTGTGATACATTCCTCATAAATGATCGATTTTCTCCATTTTATTTTCCTTGGTTATTGCCATTAAATAGTACTAAAATTCCGTCATTGGCATTTGCCTCCAAGTAATCCAACTTCTCAACCCATCGCAAGCTTTGTGTGTGTTTGGTTCATTCCTTGCTGTTCAAAATCCCTGTAAGTTTGGCCGCTTCAAACATTTAGTAGCTGTTTTATCAAGACAAAATCAGTTCTTGAATATGTAAATTGATGGGTATGATTTTGATCTCTCTCCTATGCTCTTTCCCACCTTGTCTTGAGACATACCCCAATATCAAATGCATAATTGGCAGAAAACATTTTTAAGCTCTTTTGGCTAAGGTCTGATAAATGGCAGTAGGTACGTTCTGCTCAAGGTGAAAGCTTAAAAGGTATTATTAAATTTGAGTTAATTGTGGGTAGCAAAGAACCTCCTCATAGGTCTTTCATCAAGAGACCCTTTTATAGTCATAGTCATACTTTATTGATCCCAGGGGAAATTGGTTATGGCAAATTTGTTTCTTGAACTGTAACAATTGTTGAGTAATTTCATTCTTGAAGCTGTTTAATAAAAGTTGTATCATCTCAGGATAGGGTAGCAAAGTCTTTACTGGTCATGCAGTCAGTTTCCTGTTAGATGCAAAGACATGGGGAAGTAATTACAGCCGGAATTAATGCGCATCTTAGTGACCATGAAATTTGGATTGTTGCCAAAAGTCCATTGGTTTTACTAATATCCTTGAGAGGAAATTTGTCATCCTTTTCTGGTCTTTGAGATACTGAAAGCACCCATGATATATTATTTGTCTTATCATTTCTTGATTTTAATAACTCTCTCTCAATTCTGGGTGAATTAATTGAGGACAAAAATTCTGGTATTTTCTAGCGATAGCCGCACCTCGTGAGTACCTTTTTAAAAGATGCTTGCTTTAATTACTTGACACTGTATACATCTCTTCAGGGTTATCTTTTGAACTCCGTTGTCCAAAATAAAAATCTGCCAATCTCTCTATTTTTCACAATGACTTTGACAAGTAATTTTAGATATCAGCATTGTAACTGTGCTGAGCAGCATCTGGTAGTTGAACGTCTCTTGGTAACCAGAACTAAATATCCGATGCTATGGTCTGCACGTAATTTGATTGCCATCTTTTTACTTGAACTGTTCAGTTTCGTAGTTCAACATCCTCTTTGTTACTTTTCTGCTGCACAACATCCATCCAAATCTGTTATTGTATTCTACTTTATCCTTAGCTACTTACTAACTTGTCTTTCTGAGGTTTAAGTGGGGAGGTTATTTTGAACATGTGTAAAGATACTTGTTGGCCTATATCATCCATTTCTTGTTGGCACCCTCGGAAGAGAATGACATATCTTGAGTGTAGCAGGAAAGGAATGTTTCCAGGGCCAAAGGATTTCAACAAAATTGGCGGTCTTATCACTGGAAATGCTAGAGATCAGATTTCAGAAGTTTACGGTCTTGTCTAACTGTGGAGAAGCTGTTTCCAATACTTTTTTTTGAGGACTGAGGCTTGCATGTTTGAAATGACTAGTAAAACTTGCAGAAGGCAATGATAAAGTAGTGTTATGGAACTTGCTACTGATAAGGCTGATGGAAATGGTATCATCCAGGGTTTTCATGGGATGTAATCTGCAGAGCAATTGGGTAAGCAACACGGAAATAAGACCGATGGGGTTGCTTGACGAATGTAGGATCACTGACTGGCTACAAAGGAAAATTTTATTGAGGATGTTACTATGATTAAACACTTCACTGTCAGGATAAACCAGAAACCATGGCTCACTGCTGAGGTTTGTGCACTGCTTAGGGATCAGCACTCTGCCTTCAGATCAGGGTACAGGACAACTCTTCAGTTAACAAAAGCCGTGCTTTCTTGTGCCATCAGATAGTCATAGCGTGAGTAAGTGCAGAAAATTCACATGCACTCTTGTGACACCAGGGACATGTGGGACATGTAGTGAGATATACAAACCAGAACAGATTACCAGCTCACCCTGCGCATCATTGACAGCGACATCTCCCTGAATGTCTTGGAAACATAGGAAAACATACAGCACAATACAGGCCCTTCGGCCGACAAAGCTGTGCCGAACATGTCCCTACCTTAGAACTACCTAGGCTTTACCCATAGCCCTCTATTTTTCTAAGCTCCATGTAGCCATCCAGGAGTCTCTTAAAAGACCCTCTCATTTCTGCCTCCACCACTGCTGCCGGCAGCCCATTCCACACACTCACCACTCTCTGCTTTTTTTAAAAAAAGAACTTACCCGTGACATCTCCTCTATACCTACTTCCAAGCACCTTAAAACCATGCCCTCTCGTACTAGCCATTTCAGCCCTGGGGGAAAAAGCCTCTGACTATCCACATGATCAATGCCTCTCATTATCTTATACATCTCTATCAAGTCACCTCTCATCCTTCATCGCTCCAAGGAGAAAAGGCCGAGTTCTCTCAACCTGATCTCATAAGGCATTCTCCCCAATCCAGGCAACATCCTTGTAAATCTCCTCTGCACCCTTTTAATGGTTTCCACATCCTTCCTGTAGTGAGGTGACCAGAATTGATCACAGTACTCCAAGTGGGGTCTGACCAGGGTCCTATATAGCTGCAACATTACCTCAGCTCTTAAACTCAATCCTACGATTGATGAAGGCCAATGCACCGTATGCCTTCTAAACCACAGAGTCAACCTGCGTAGCAGCTTTGAGTGTCCCATGGACTCGGACCCCAAGATCCCTCTAATCCACCACACTGCCAAGAGTCTTACCATTAATACTATATTCTGCCATCATATTTGACCTATCAAAATGAACACTTATCTGGGTTGAACTCCATCTGCCACTTCTCAGCCCAGTTTTGCATCCTATCATTGTCCTGTTGTAACCTCTGACAGCCCTCCACACTATCCACAACACACCCAATCTTTGTGTCATCAGCAAATTCACTAACGCATCCCTCCACTTTCTCATCCAGGTCATTTATAAAAATGATAAAGATTAGGGGGTCCCAGAACAGATCCCTGAGACACACCACTGGTCACTGGCCTCCATGCAGGACACCACTGGCCACCTGTCTTCTATGTATGATTTGACCCATTAGATGTGACATTTAAAAAAAAACACAAACACACACACACACACACACACACACACACACACACACCTTTGCATATAGGGAACAGACACCATTTCTACCCTCAGCTGAGGTGAGGAGGTTCCTAGCCAGGGTAAACTCGCATAAATCTGCAGGGCCAGCCAACATACCTGCAGGTGCTGAGGAATTATGGGGCCCAGCTTTCAGCTTTCTTAATGGATATCTTTAATATCTCTATGAAACAGTCCACTGTCCCGTAAGCTTTAAGGCAGCCATCGTCATTACGATGCCAAAGAGTGAGAGTAAATGACCTAAATGATTACTGCTGAGTAGCACTGACCTAAATAATCATAGCGTTCTGAGTAGCTAGTAATGGATTATATAAAATCACACCTTCCAGCTACATTGGACTCTTTCCAGTTTACCTACCACTCAAACCGGCTCACAGATGATGCCATAGTCTCAGCCCTCCAATCTGTTGTGTCCCACCTAGAAAACTGCCTCATGCACCAGGATGTTGTTCATCGATTTCAGCTCAGTGTTTAACGTGATCGTCCTGCAATTTTCTACAATTAAAGCATGGAGGGCATTCTGTCTGGTTGCATCGCTGTCACCAGGCCAACTGAGGGTCACTACACAAGATTGTAAAAAGCTGCAGAACTCAGCCAGCTCCTTCATGGGCACTAACCTCCCAATATCTGGCCATCAGATTTTTGGAATGGACAATGAACCTATGAACACTACTACTTATCCCTGTCTCTCTTTTGTTTTGCACTATGAGAAAGGGCAGGTGACAAAACTTTTAGTAGGGGAATACTTTGCATCCATTGACCACAATGCCATTAATTTCAAAGTAAATTTGCAAAGAAGTAGGTCTGGTCTGTGGGTTGTGATTCTAAATTGGAGAAAAGCCAATTTTGATGGTATCAGAAATGATCTGGCAAGTATGGATTGGGACAGGCTGTTTTCTGGCAAAGGTGTACTTGGAAAGTGGGAGGCCTTCAAGAATGAAATTTTGCCTTACAAAGCTTGTTTGTGCCTATCAGAGTAAAAGGTAAAGATAACAAATGTAGGGAATCTTTGCTTTTCAAGAGCCATTGAGGCCCTGGTTAAGAGAAAGGAGGAGGTGCATAGCAGGTATAGGCAGGCAGGAACAAATGAGGTACTTGTGGAGAACAAGAAATGTAAGGGAACTCTTGAGAAAGAAGTCGGGAAGGCTAAAAGAAGACATAAAGCTGCCCTAGCAGACAAGGTAAAGGAGAATCCCAAGGAATTCTACAGCTATATTAAGAGCAAAAGGATTGCAAGGGACAAAATTGGTCATTTGGAAGACCAGAATAGTAATCCACATGTGAAGTCAAAACAGATGGGGGAGATCTTAAATGCATTCTTTGCATCTGTATTTACTTGGAGGTGGATACAGAGTCTATCGCAGTGAGACAAAGTGACATCAACTTCATGAATCCTGTACAGATTAGAGGAGGTGTTTGCTACCCTGAGGCAAATATCAGGATTGATAGATCCCCAGGGGCTGACAAGGTTGAAAGAGTACAGGGGGTGGGGGTAGGAATACAAGGATTTTGCTGAATCTGGAGAACTTGAGTTATAAGGAAAGATTTTTGAATCGGCAAGGACTGTATTCTTTACAAAGTAGAAGATTGAGAGGAGATTTGATGGAGGCATACAAAATTAAGAGGTATAAGTAGCATAATTGCAAGCAGGCTCCCCCGCCCCAGTGAGGCTAGGTGGGACTACAACCAGAGGTTATGGGATGGGATAAAGGCGAAAGGTGAGAAGTTTAAGGGGATCATGAGGGGAAACTTCACTCAGAGGGTCGTGAGAAGTGGAATGAGCTGCTAGCACAACTGGTGCATGCAAACTCGATTTCAGCGTTTACGAGAAGTTTGGATTGTTACATGGATAGTAGGGCTATGGTATTGGTGTAGGTTCTTTGGCAGTTTAAATGGTTTTGGCATGGACCAGATATGCTGAAAGGCTTGCTTCTGTGCTGTTCTTCTCTATGATTAATTTAATTTTTTTTATATACAGTGTTGTGGATTCTAGTTAATTGGGACCAGTACATTTTGGTACAGTTAAATGGCTGCCTCAATTAGCCAAACTTTCATTGAAATAGTTGAAAAGGTATTTTTTGAAGAAAGGACAAACTACTATTTAATTAAGTAACAATTTATGCATTTAAATGAAATGCAGAACAAATCAGAACACCATCAATTCCTCTACAGTGCGATTAAAATGGTGTTAGTTCCTGATGGTTATTGGTGGAGGGATTCATCTGCCATGTTCTTGTCATTAACTGTCAAGGAACAAAGTCAGCACAGATACCTAGTGCAGATAATGGACTGCCTTCATACAATGCTTTAGGCAATTGCAAACTCCAAATCTTTGTTTTCATTGTGGCATTCAAGTTGATTGTTGATAGCTTTGTGACATTGTCTTATTTTTGCTCTCAGCCATTTCTAGCATCGCGTAAGCCTGAATGCTTGAAACTGTAGTGAGCAAAACAGTTCTGAATTGTTTTACTGCTTATTTCTTGCCAATTATCAGTGACAGAAACACTGCTTTTGAACACTGTTACGTACCCCGTAACTGGGTTGCCAAACCAGCAGAAATGGATCACTCAGTTGGAGTCTGGAGTACTAGAACTAAGAAAGTTTTATTAAAGAAACAAGCAACACATTAATCGAAAGGATAATAAATGCAACAGTTCAGCGATGATAAACGCACATGTGCACAGAATTAAGATAACAGCATCAATCAAGCTCTATCGTTGTCTAGGGGTAAATGACCAATTTCAAAATGACTCAAAGTTCAGTCCAGTTAGTAGTTCAGTTCGCAGTAATCGTTGCCATGGTGATGGACAAGGTGGGGGAAGAGAGACAGAGAGAACAGGAACAACTGATCATTCAGAACGGCTTCACTCACAGACCAGCGGGATGGCTCACAAGCAACTTTTGGGCGGGTCCTTGGTGATGTCACCGACTGTGACCCCTCCTCCAGATGCGGTCGATCCTCTGCAGTGAACCCGGCACCCAGGCAAGGGCGGACACACACCGGGTTCCCGCTGATCGTACCTTTCCACCCTTGTCGTTGTCTGATGCTTCTCACCCACTCGTGAGAGGCGCACCGCTTCCAGGGTCTCGTTACCTCGGGTGGCGTGTGTGTCTGTCTTAGCGAACCTGTCCCTTTTTATCCCCCTGCTGGGGTATCGCCTGTCCATCACTTCAAACAGTTCAGGGTTCAAAGGGGGGAGCCGCTCCAGACAGCTCTTCCTCCCACATCCCTTCATTACACATCTCCAGACGCTGCTCCATTGTTCCTTATCTCTCCTTCCCCTGAGGGCAGGTGGCAGACCAACCGCTGATGCCACTGATGCTAGCCCAGGCCAGCAAACATCTTAATTTTATGTGTATTCTCGTAACAACACAAACATATGCAACTGAAGCTATTTAAAAACTGATCACTCGAAGCTCATCGTAAGGTGATATAATGTTGATGCAAGTGCATGGAACTGATGCGAGTTAGAAATTTCAGCAGCAGACTCCTATCCCAATTAAGTGCATACTGTCCCAAATAAAAGGGAATCCCAGCTATTTTCATTTTGTGTTTTTGTTTATTAAGTCTTGTCCCAAATGGAACCCACTGTACTTATTGAGTTTATTAGTTTTATCATTATGTATTGTATGTACTGCTGCCACAAAACAGCAAATTTCACAACATATGCCAACAATACTAAACGATTCTGTGAATATGCTGTTTAAATTACTGACAGGAATATTTATTATTTGTTATTTCTTGGTTTCAGCCGATTTGAACACTTTTTCCAATTTTTATTTCCCTGACTAAGTTTTGTCATGGAAATGTTGAGGGTACTGCTCAGGCTTTCAAATCTTTCTGGTCTTCTGTGTTTCAGCATGCTTCCTTTTAAAACTAATCAGGAAAATTCACTTGCTGTGCTTCCCCTTTTGTGCCTACTAGACTTTATTTTAAGTAAAAAAAAAATTGGTCACATTTAGAATCTTGGTTACTTTGATTATTTTCATATTTTGTAATGCTTTTATACTGTTGGCTCAATATTATTGTTCTACCTGACTTCCAACTACAGTTAAACCAACTTAAATGGATAGCATTTTCTTCTTTCTAAAGATTTATTCCTATGAAAGTGATATTAGTTCCTTTAGTTAAACATTTCTGACTCCTAAATCATGAGGTGTTTTTAACTATTATTGATTCCAAAGGTACTACAACTGCTCTTAGTGTACATTTTCTGGGTCATTAACAAATACCTGATCATGATGTACGTTTCCTCCTGTGGCTTTCTTGACATACTGGGTTAGAAACATTCATGCACAACATTTGTCAACTCTCGACTTAAAACCAAATTAGTTTTCCATTTTATTTGAGATTATTTTTCTATTTGTGCACATCCTTGTCACTTAGAGAATGTTCTCTCCCCGCACCCCCCGGAAACCTCATGTTAACTTGGATATACTTTTAATTGATTGTAATACATATTGAATTTGGATAAGTTGTAACATTTTCAGTGTGTTGTATTTCAAATGTTATTCTTCCTTTAGCGCTGTTAGACATTTATTAAGTATAGTGGATTCCGGTTAATTGGGCCATCGGTTAACTGTGGTAGCTACTTATTTGGAACAGCTAATTGAGAAAATAGCCAGGATTTCCTTTGTTTATTTGGGACACTATACTGCTTAATTGAGGCAAAACTGTTGTCGAGCAGTTTCTAACTCGCATTGGAGGAGTGCACTTGTGTGACTGTTAGGCAGTACATTGTGCTCAGAGTGAACAGTTTTTAAATTACATCATATAGTAAATAGTTGCTAAATAATTGTGTGTTTGTGTTCAAAAAGCAATGATTTTTGTCTCTGGCAGTGACAAATAAGCAGCAAGACAATTCAGAACTGTGTTTGTCAGCATTCAGGCTTGGATATGTGAGAAATGGCTAGTAGTGAAAGTGAAATGATTTCACTACTTTAGCAAATTAGAAACTGACGAACTTGAAGATATTGACAAATGGTCTTGATTGTTGTAATGAAAATGAAGATTTGGAAGATGTAACAATTTTTAACTAGTATTAGTCACGCGCACTTGTTTGGCCGTTAGACGCTGCACATTGCTTGGAGTGAACAGTTTTTAGATAGCATCAGTTGCATATGCTTGTGTTATTTATTTGAGCCGACCAACACAGAATTTAAAAAGCTGTGATATTTTGACACTACTTCTTGCAGGAAGGCAATGATGGCAGTCCATTATCTGCTCATGGTGTCTGCACTGATGTTGTTCATTTGCAGATAATCTCAAGAACACGGCAGCATACACCCTTTGTATTCCTCCATTGATAACTATTAGCTTTTATAGTAATGTAGTAATGTTGGTAGTGTTCTAATTTGTTGTGCATTTCATTCAAATACATAATTTGTTGTTCAGTAAATGAAGTTACTTAAGCAATTTCCATGAAACTTTGGCTAATTGGAATAGTCACTTAATTGGGCCATAATGTATTGGTTCCGAGATGTCACAATTGACTGGAATCCACTGTATATGCAGAGTTATTTCATTTCCAAATAATACTTTAGATTAATTATTTTATCTATTGTTTGCAATGATTTGTTTCGTTTTCTTTTTCTGAGTGGTGGGGGCGGGGTTAGTCTTTTTAAATTGGGTTCTTTTGGGTTCCTTTGCCGACTGCGTGATAAGCAAACTAATCTCAATGTTGTATAATTTAAATTCGTTGATAATAAATGCACTTTGAATCTTTGAAATGTTTTGGATGATGCCATTCAGTCTAAAGTATTCATTCTTTTCATGTTTTCACCCCCCCCACCCAATTTTTAAATGTTTTTTCCAATCATTCCAGCCCCCCAGCACCAGCACTACTTGGGTACCTTTCAGCATTTTGTTATCTTTGAATCAAGCTTAAGCAGAGAGGAGTTGGTTTAATGCTAGTGAAACTGGAGACAGAGTGGTGGGAATTGACAGTCTCTTCCCCTTGGAATGAGGTCCTCGTGTTTCTGTTAATGAAACAGCAAAGAACAAAAGCATCCTGTTTTGTAAATTGAGAAAGCCTATTTTTTTCTTCAGCTTAATATTTAAATCTTGGATTTTTTTTGTAGTATAACATTGATTCACATTAATGCATTTTTTTTTCTGGAGGCATGACTTTGAGTTTCAAGGTGTTCTATTTGCCTGAATGCTTCAACTAACAAGTCACCTTACCCCAACATTACTGACTTTGAGTTTAACATACATGAGCTACACTTAAAATCAGCTGGAAATACCAATTATCATTATTTAATTTTTCTATCTATCTGCAAAAAAAAAAGTAAGAGTTTTACCCGAAACCATTAATGTATAATATATATTTAATTTTTTTCAGTATGTTGTAAAATAGTGAGAATAAAAAAGATGCTCTCAGTAGTAAGGAGAGCAAGTGGATTAGAATATAAAAGCAAGGGTGTCATACCGACACTTTACAGGACCACACTTGGAGCATTGTGAGCTGTTTTGGGCCAATTGTATAAGATGTGGAGATATTGGAGAGGGTCCAGAGAGGATTTATGAGATTGATTGCGGGAAGGGAAGATTCGTGTATGAGGGGAGTTAGGTGGTTCTAGGCCAGTGCTTGCAGGAGTTTAGAAGAATGAGGCAGATCCCATTGAAACTTAAATGCTCCTTAAGGGACTATCTTGCCTGGCAATTCTGTTGGAATTATTTGAGAAAATAACAGACAGATGAACAAAGGAGAGTCAATGGATGTTATATACTTGGATTTTCAGAAAGCCTTTGAGAAGGTACAGCACATAAGACTGCTTAACAAGGTCAGAGCCCAAGGGTATTACAAGAAAGATACTGGCATGCTTAGAGCATTGGTTGACTGGCAGGAGGCAGAGTGGGAATAAAAGGGGTCTATTCTGGTTGGCTGTCAGTGACTAGTGATATTTCACAGTGGTTGGTATTGGGGGCCACTTTTTTCAAAATTGTATATCAACAATTTGTATGACTGAATTGATGGCTCTGTGGCAAAGTTTGCAGATGATACAACGATGGATGTAGGGGCAGGTGAGGATGTAAAGAGAATGTAGAAGGACTTGGATTAGGCAAATGGTCAAGGTGTTGCAGATGGAATGCAGTGTCAAGATGTGTACAGTCATGCACTTTGGTAGAAGGAATAAAGGTGTAGACTATATTGTAAATGGAGAGGCAATTCAGAAATCTGAGGTGCAAAGGGACTTGGGGCTGCTTGTACAGGATTCCTTAAAGGTTAACTTGCTCGTTGAGTCAGTGGTGAGGAAGGAAAAAAAAATCCTTCATTTTAAGAGGACTAGAATATAAGAGCAAGGATTTAATGCTGAGGCTTTAAGATATGGTCAGCCTGCAGTTGGAGTATGTAAGCAGTTTTGGGCCCCTTATCTAAGAAAAGATGTGCTGGGATTGGACAAGGTTCAGAGGAGGTTCTTGAGAACTATTCTGGGAATGAAACAGCATATGAGGAGCTTTTGGCTCTGGGCCTATACTTGCTGGAGTTTAGAAGAAAGAGTGGGGTGCGTTTCATTGAAACCTATTGAATTATAACAGGTCTAGATAGAGTGGACTTGAAGAGGATGTTTCCAGTAGTGAGTTGTCGAGGATCAGAGGGCACACTCTCAGAATAGAAAGACAATCCTTTAGAACAGAGATGAGGAATTTCCATAGCCAGAGGGTGAATCTGTGGAATTCACTGTCACAGATGGCTGTGGAGGCCAAGGCATTTGGTATATTTGAAGCTGAGGTTGTTGTGTTCTTGATTAGTCATGGTATCAAGAAGGCAGGAGAATGGGTTGAGGGGGCTAATAAATCGGCCATGATTGAATAACAAATCAGACTTGATGGGCTGAAAGGCCTAATTCTGCTCCTATCTCTTATGGTGTAGGTTAGGTATTGCTGGAGCTACATTGGCTTTGCCGTGAAATGATAGAGGAGCAAGCTGGATTTTGCCTCTGTTTTAGGAGGCCATTGCCTTTTCCCTAGCCTCTTTATTCTGCAGTATGTTCAGGTCTACCTATCTAAGTTTGAGTCTAATCATGAAACAGTAGCAATAAGAAGAGTAAGGGAATGGAGCTGCTGGAAGTCTGAAAGAGCAGAAACTGCTGAGGTAACTGTGGGGAGAGAAAAATACAGTTAATACTTTTCATGAATACTGGAAAAGCTTTAATTTGTAGACAGGAGAAATTGAAAGGAGCTGGGGGATGTTTGTAATTTGGCGAAGACCCAGGTTGTCAGCTAACGTAATATTTGAGAGTAAATACTACATAGTAGTTAATGTGGTCTGGAGAAATCAGTAAGGTCTTTTAAAGAGCTAAAGATCAAAAACATGCTGAATTGAAATACGAAGTACACTTGCTGGAAATGTGAAATTAAAGATAATGGTGGTAATGCTCAACCACCTGGATGACATCAGTGGAGAGAGAAAGTAGTTGTACTGGAACTGGCAATTCTGGCAAATGGTATTAAAGTTTGATTAGCTGAAAGCATTACATTCAGTATCAGATTAAGAGGTATGAAGTTGAAAAAAGTTTAATGAGGTGGAAGTTGAAAATCAAAAACTGAACTGCAAATGCTGGAAATCTGAAATGTAAACTAAAAGTGATGTAAGCATTTACAGCAAGCAGCATCTGAAAAAGAAACAGATCAAATTTTTCACTTTGGGGATTCTTCATCAGAACCAGTGGCAAGAACAAAAGGAGTACCTCCTGATCAGGCAAGACCAAATCTATCAATATGGTATTTCAAGCCTATTTTCACTCCTTTGGCTGTACTAGGCAAGTCCTGTGGCTAATATCAAGGCTATGGGACTTGCCTAGTAGGCCAAACTATAAGAATAGAGAAAGGGAAATAAAAGTCGAAATAATGACAGTTCAGCTTGTTTTATACCATCAGAATAAATGAATTGCCTAAAGTAGAGGAATTTAATATTGAGTGTGGAATGTGCCTAGACAAAGATGGTTTGTTCTTCAAACCTGCATTGATTTTCTTTGTAACAGTGCACAATACCACAGTTAGATAAAGGTCAGTTAGATTTGGGTGGTGAATTCAACCAGTAAGCCACCAGAAGCTTGCAGTTACTCCTCTGGACTGATTGTGTATTCTCTTAAAAATCAGTAGTGCAATCTGCATTTGGTTTCTTCAATGTTAACTTTGCAAATACCAAATGCTGTACATGAGAATGGAAGGTGTGCAAATGAATTACTGCTTCATGTGGAAAGATTGGCTCTCTGCAGGAGCAGAAAATTAGAAAGGACAAGTGTTTATCCTGATGTAATACTATATTTCAAGAAATAATGAAAATATCTAAAAATTAAATTTTTTTAAAATGGGAAAACTTTAAGAAATTGCGTAATATTCTTGGAAACTTTTACCAACTACATGAGAATTTCAGGCACATAAATACCATGTAAATTTAATTTGCTGTAATGCCAAAATAAGCACTTGAGGTGCACATGAAAACTATCCAATCCACCATTGGTCCTCACTGTTATATTTTTTTAACCATCTATGGCTGCTTTTAAAGTTAAGTTTAATTCATTGTTTATGTTAATGAGGAATCTAAGTCCACCTTTGGGATAGTTTTGGAAAATTGCACTGCCCTTGGAATAAGCATTGGCTAACTGTGATGTTCCCTGTTTAAGTAAATATTTTTTAAAAAAAGGTTAAACAAAAGATTTCCACTTGGAAGAGCAAGAGGCTTCTTCCTGGTTTCACAGCATGCCTACTAGTCATAAATTCATTGTGCTGTCAGGTTCTATGCAGTGTGCCCCTGCTTCAAGGAGAGGTAATGTGAAGCTGTTTCTTTGAGTCAAACATGAGGGGGAAAAAACTACATCTCCTGCAAGCAATATTGTGGGAAATCTGAGTACAATTTTTCACTCAGGTTGTAGTCACATTCAAAAAAAATTGATACAGAATTGTTTTCACAATGGTTGGAACCTGCAAGGAAATGGGTATGTAGTTTATTTTGCTCATGCACCAAATTTCCTTTAAAATTGTTCTTGACAGTGAAAGATGATGTGCAGCTTGGGAGTTCAGGAAGTACAAGTGTTCCTGAAACATTAGGTACTGTGGGGAATCCTTGGTGAGCTCATGGGAATTTTTTTTATTTCAGATGACTGAATAAGGTAGTTGTTTCTTCCAGTCAAAATGACTTTCACATATCAGTGCTTTTGGATGTATTTTTCAAAATTGGGCATCTGTTTATACCTTTTAAGTTAGTATTTAAATATTCATGCAAGCCATGACATGTTTTTTTCTCACATTTGTAAATTAAAAAAGCCTTTGTTGCAGATTGCAATAATACCAATTGTATTTTCTACATTGGGACTTTAGACAGTAAATGTAGGATCAGAATTAAGATAATTCAGCCCATTGAGTCTGCTCCACTATTTGATCATGGCTGAATTATTATTCCTCAGCCCCATTCTCCATTTTGAAGTTTGACGTGTCAAGGAAGTTTATATGTTGGGTTCAGTTAATTGGGTCAATCAGGATCAGAAACAGAAAGTTTTGGCTGAATTTTCATGGAAATAGTTAATGTATTTTAAAAGAGACAACTGCCATTTAATTGAATAATAACTTGGCAATCCAGACAAATTAGAACACTACCAATACAACTAAGACACTATAAAACAGTAGTTTCTAATAGTTATCAAGAGGAATTCATCGATAGTGTACACGGCCTTTGTAGTTCGACTGTGAACACATCAACGTGGACACCTTGTGCAGATAATAAACTGACTTCATACAGTAAGTTTGATTGCATCCTCTAATCTTCATTTTCATTGTAACATTGGAGAATAATTGTCATACCTTAAAATTCTTCATAATTCCCATTTTACTGAAGTTGTGAAATGGTTTCATTTTCACTCCCAGCCATTTCTGGCATCTCCAATCCTGAATGTTTGAAACCGCAGTGAGCAAAAACAGTTCTGAATTGTTTTGCTGCTTATTTCCTGTCAAATATCAGTAACTAAAAATACTACTTTTTGAACACAAACACATGCAACTGACACAATTTTAAAAACTGTTCACGTGAAGCATGATATTGTGTCCAACAGCCACAAGTGCACACAATTGCTGTTAGTTAGAAATAGTTTTGCAATGGTCTCCTATCCCAATTAAGTGGCATGGTGTCTCAAATAAATGAAGGGAATCCTGGCTATTTTCTCAATTAGGTTTGGTTCTTTAAAAATTGTCCCAAATAAGTGGCTGCCCCAATTAACCAATAATCTAATTAAATGGAATCCACTGTATTTAGAGATGTTTCTCACAAAGCTGAACTTTGAAGGATGTGTAAATGAAAGCTGTAATAAATTGTTTTGATTTAAAAAATAATATACATCATTAATAATAAAAAAAAATAAATGCCATTGTTTCTGCAGATTCTCTCAGAGCAGGAGATGTCTTCTACTAGCAAATTAAATACTTCCTCAATTCAAGCATTTGATGTCAGCATAGAGTGCTTATGTCAAATACAGTGCAGCCAGCTGCAGAGTAGGTACCTCTACATTGGCCCCATGTTAGAGTGCTCCTGCTGAAATGGTTTTGTTTTTTTTCTTCCCACACTAGTGGGCCTTGCTGATTGAAGTCAGCTTTTCATCGAACTTTGTGGGGGGCGGGGGGGGGGAAGAAAATGAAATGCCCAAAATTACTTTGCATCTCATTTTTTTTTTAAAGACCCTGAAAAATCTTCAGTAGGGTTTGATATTGTCATTTGGGGAAAATTTTCTTGGGATATATTAAATAGAAACAGATCTTTCATTAGACAAATGTGAATCCAGACTCCAAAGATACAAGGAAGGTTTTTTTTCCAATTCTGCCTTTCAATTGATAGGTGATAATTCCCTATTTATTAAATCTTTGTCCTTGTATTTAAATATAATTGGGGCACCATTTTTTAAAAAATACGGGACAATTCCCTGCATAATTTGTTTACTGTTTTTGACCTTCATTTTTACATTTTCTGAATTATTAAAAATGGCATAGCAATATTTCACTAAAGGAACAGACACTTCAGCAATTAGATCTGTATGAATTTTGGTTTGTCTAAAACTTCTAATCAATAAGATGTAGAGTTTTATGACAGGAGTATATGTATGCCGCTTAAAAGTATTGATTTGTCAGCCTTAGTTTTATTTTCTACTTCATGATCATTTTTCAAAAGTAGCTTCCAAATAAGGCAGCATATCTTTTATTTTCCCATTACCTCATGAGCCAGGGGGAAAAAAAAGATGTGGGTAGCAGTTGTTTATTTTTTTTTAAAAAAGAGAGCTTAATTTCATAGCAAAAGTTAATCATTAGCATTCTATCCATCAGATGCACTGCCTAGCTGTTCTTGGAAAATTTCCTAATACTTTTTTTCCTATTCCTGGGCAGAACTATAGAGAAAGATCTTTGTTTCAAACTGATTTGAATCCTTGACAAGATTTCCTGTATTGTGTTTAATAATTTATTATCCTGTACTGAAATTTAATACGCTGCCAATTCATGCAAGAGAAAAATTGTACAATTACAATTGTATTTGCTTTCTCTTTCGGAGAGTAAGGAAAGTTATTCCCAACCACTACAGTCCATTTCCTCAGCTGTTCCTTTGACTTTTTGATAGTTTCCACCAGAATAAGTTTCTGATCAGTTAATTTTGATTTATTTATTAATATATTTGGCGTATGCTGTCAGTTGTTTTCCCCTCCATTTGCTTTTCTGTCCTTCCTCCCAAAGTGCATCATATTACATTTATCCACATTATTACTGAATCAGCCAATTTTTTTTTGCTTACTTGCTTCACCAATCCACATCCCTCAGCAGACTATTTTGTAACCAACCTCCTGAGGATTAGTTATCCCACTTTATCTTTTATGTTCTTATCAAATTTGGCTGCATTTTCTTGGACCTTTTATCTAATACATTAATGGAAATTAATAAGTAGATAAATATATATAATGTAAATAGTTGAACAGATGCCAGTGACACTCCTGTAATAACATGTCAATACAGCGTGTGAGTTTTTAAACCTGTCCTGTTTTCTGGCCAGTTTTCCTTCCATTGTAATATATTGTCCTCAGTGTCACGCGCTATTACCCTGTGCATTATTGTTTTGCATTGAATGCTTTCTGGTATTCAAAATCCACAACATCTGTTAGTTGGGTGAAAGGACAAGTCCACTTTCCATCCTCATAGAACTACTTAAATTATTTCCCGTCCATAAAATCATACAGGGTTGGCTTAATAACATTATGGTTTTCTAAATGTAGTACTACGGCTTTCTTAACAAAAGATTCCAGCATTTTTTGTATTTAGTAGTGTCAGCTGTCACTGTGAAGCCTATACTTCCCTGTAATCTGTTTCCCTACTTGATTAGGGAGCATTTTTTTTTCATTTGTGGTATTCCAATTTCGTCATCTTGGGAATTGGGGAAAAAATGACGATCAATACATCCACTCCATTTACAACTACTTCCTTTTAAAAGCTGAAAATACAGGGGACCAACAGCCTTTCACCCCATTGTATTTTCAAGTGATTATGGTTGTTTCAGTTTGTGTTCTTGAATTTTCTTTTTTTCATGTTTTTGGTGACTTGTATAGTGAAAACAGACAAAAATTGGTTTGAAGTACTGCCATTTCTTGTTACTTATTGTTAACTGTCAATATCATAAACTTAGTAGCTAACCTTACCTACTCTTCTATATTTGGGGAATCTTTTACAATTTATTATTTCTTGATAACACTATCATTAACTTTTTAAAAGATACCCTTTATTGGGTTTTTGAATACACTGATCTTCACAACATTGCATTTCTTCTCTTCCAGTTTGATACCATCTTAATATCTATTTTTCCTCCCCTCCACTCCCCCGCATAGCATTGATACCAGTGCTGTTCTAAGTCCACCTTGAATATATTATGGATCTATTTTTTTGTTAAACTGAGCATGTAGAAGAGCAATTGCAATCGATTATTATCTTAAGTTGCCAGCACAGACATTTTGAGTGGAATAGCGTTATTCAAATATTTGAGGGTTAGTTCAATAACCAAGGTACTGATCGGTTAGATTAGGGGTGCCCAATCTTCTTTTAATGCTCTGGGCCAATACCATTAGTTAAGATTCCATGTTCCCCAGGTTGGAAACCCCTGATGTAGATAGAAGAATCTGTACAGTATTGTGGCATAATTGCCAAATCTGTGCTCTTCCCTGGACCTTTTTGGTGTGGTTTTTGCAAGGAATGGAAATTCAGTCAATATCTCACTTGTTTTGATGGCTTCTCCACATTCTCAGGATATAAATAAAGGCAATCAAGTTTGTAATGTCTCATCCCATTTCTTCCCCCTCCTAATTTTCCCACTACTACTCATCTCCAGATTGCAGCAGGTGTTCAGTTCCTGTGAACTGTTTGTAATCAATTCCACCATCCACTTATAAAATAGAAATTTGTGGTAACCATTGAACCTTCCAACCTGCATATAGTTAGGATCTGGAAGGATATCCACATGGTCATCCAAGCTGTGCAAATTCCAAACAGATAACACCCAGAAACAAGATTGAACCTGGGTAGCTGGAATTGTGAGGCATTGGCTCTATTAACTGCATCACCAATTGCCTAATGTTTTCTCCTGTTATCCTAGAAAAAAATACTGTTTGGATTTTTGACTTGCCCAAACTTCAGTGATAGCTTGCTTAAACTGTTCATAAAAGTTGATGTAAATGTACTGTTTAGTGTGAAAGTTTAGGAGACCATTTCTCTGATAAACAGTGAATTACCTCATGAGTCATTCTCTTTGGAAAAACTCCCAGTAGAAAGCAGGTTTCTATTAAATAGAGTTTCTATTCAGCTCCTCTTTCTTTATACAAAAAGATAGTACATTATGATAAAAAGCAGTTACTGTTCTGATGTTGAATATTTGATTAGATGTATGCTTATTTATAAAAACCCCTTGAATTTTACATTTTATTTGTAACAAAGATTTCACTCTGCTGTCCCTTGTGGTATAAAAACAGGTTTTCTTTTGAATATTGAAAAACTTAATTAACCTTTATCTATGATAAAGAGTGCAGAAAGTAATAGGTTTTTCCACTGCTATGTTTGTTGGGGAGCAATAGACATTCATGATATTTTGAGCGCTGGTGTGTTGCAAAACTTTGGTCGAACTGTTTCCGGCTATTATAAGCAACTGTTCTGTACTAAGTATACCTCTCTGAAAAAGAACTTACTTTAAAATTACCTTGTTAACCACAGACTATTGAGAGGGTTCCAACAAAGAATTGTGCTTTCATAATTAGCATATTTTAGGAGGTATAAAATTGTGATACATTAAGCAAGGAAGCTCTCATTCCAGCACAAAGTTGTGAATTCTTCATGTTTGAGAGAAATGGTAGCTTAGAAATTGTACATATTTGCTTCTTTCACAAAACAGTGAGGAAATAAAATCTATTTTTGTGGCTATTTTCAATTGTACTTGCACCTCTCACAATTGGATCAAGTATGATTCTTAGTGCAGCTGAGTTTTGCCTGCAGGACATGGGTGTTTTATGACATGTTGTGTGGTGCTTGCCCTAACTGTTTTTTCCATCAAATTCAGTATTTTTACAGGAATATATAAATTTGGGCTGTGGTACCACAGGGGTTTATTCCAGGTAGCTGCATAACACAAGTCCTTCAATGCGTTATGGCCTGCTCTCAGGAACGCAGTGACACTGTCATCAATAGCTGCTTAAAGATCACACATCGATCAACACGAAAACTTGACCCTTCAGTTCCAGGACCTGTTCACAACCAAATGCTGCAGACTGATGTATTACAAGGTGCATCATTGCATACTGAGAGCTGCATGGAAATGTGCAGCAGCTGCAAAGATTCTATGGAGAAAGTCCACAGTATATGGCTTTCTGGGGGTTGCATACTGAGGGTTGGAACCTATGCAAACAAAGACACTGGTTATTAAATGAAAAATTGGCATGGTAATATAAATCTCATGAGCAAATGTCATGATACTAAGTGCAGTAATGGTGACACATAACTATCCTGGGTTATCCATTTGCAAATGAGTAAAATGGTTCTGATTGTTTTTGGTCCCTATTTTTATGAGAGAATATCTCTACGTGGACATCATTTTTGCCAGTTCATGAGTGTGCAGGATATGCATTTACTCCCTACCCACCCCCCCCCCACCCCCACACCTTCATTTCCCTTCACCTCCAGGGGTAGCTGTACTCTTGTTGCCATGGAGACCTGTTTCACTTTCCTTCTTGTATATGCCCCTCAACTCCCTTTTTATATTGAAGATAAATATTTGCAATTTAAAATGTTTGGTGACTGCCCCCCATATTGTAGTTCAGTGCACGAACAATACTGAAATCTAATTTGTTGTCATAATGATGACGCAAAATGTTGAAACTTTGTGTCATCTTGCCGTTAATAGAAGATATGGCCTCCAGTTAAAATTTTGGTGTCACAGACCAATTTTCAGTTGGCGCTACTGAAATTGAGTGACAGTTTACTGGTGGTCAATAAGGCAAGAAATATGACTAAATACTTTAATAACACTTTCTGTGGTAAATTGTGGCAAACTATCACCACAAACAATGACAAGAGGTAATCTGCAGATGTTGACTGTAAACAATGAAGAGGCAACAAAGGTGAGGCTAAGTCAAGGGAATGTGGCATGTTCAAGGGGAAGTGAGTCGGTGTGAGCGAACTGGAATGAGCTTCAGAGCCTGCCCACCTAAACCTGGAGCGAGGTTGGATCATAAGTGCCAGGCCGATTTGGAAAGGTTGAATGGCCTTGAGCTGTGCAGTGGGGTATGAGCCCAGAGCATATCGCTGCTGTGGGGACCAAGCCCTAGTGATGAATTTAAACGCTGGCTCAGACAGACTGAAAAGGCAGGATGTCAGGACTGGAGGTGAGGTTTGGGCTAATTCCACAGCGTTTACTCCTCTCTTCGCGGTACTGCGGCTGTGAGACTGCTCTGACTGCTCCGTGCTTTGTGTTTGCAAGCTTTTCAGCTATGTGGTGAACTGAGACTGAGGCTATTAGCCAACTCTGGCTGCTCCGAGCTCCCAGGCTGTGGACTCACTTTGGTTTGGAATGCTGTCGGTGTGATTTGTGTTTTTTCTTCTTTCTCTGCGCATTAGGTGGTTTTTTAAAAGTTAGGTTTTTTTGGGGTTTCTTGCTTTGTAGCTGTCTGTAAGCAGACAAATCTCAAGGTTGTTTAATTTGTACAATTTTTATAATAAATGTACCTTAAATTCTTTGATTCCTTAATTCAATCTATTTGGAATTCATGCATTTGATTGATGTTCAAAGTAAATATGTTGCACTAGTTGTATTTTCATGCCGTAATGGTAGAACTTTAATTGGTTAGATAGACCATTGGAAATCCTGATGGTTTGACATCTGGCACATCAGGGCCTTATTTCAACATTTGCTTTTGCTGCACCAGGATCCACTGGGGGAAAAATGTATTTAACTACTGTGCAACTTGAAGGTGAGCTGGTGTATTAATAGAAGTAATTTATAATAGTTTAGAAATTTGCCAGTTGGGCACCACCAAAGGGTGCCGGATAACATCATAAGATATAGGAGCAGAATTCGGCCATTTGGCCCATCGAGATTGCTCTGCGTTTTCATCGTGGCTGATCTATTTCCCTCACAGCCCTAGTTCTTGTCTTCTCCCCATATCCCCAAATTGGAATTTTACTGTACTTTTGATGTATTTTAGTGTATTGTACATTTGCAGTAAAATGTGTCTAACTTTAAATCTTCAAGTGCAATGAAGAAAGAGCCAATATTACAGTAGCCTTCAAGTTCCTGTTGTATTTGTGTGCTAGCTTTGTGCTTCATGTGGGGGAAAATTCGCACCATGCCCTCAGGTAATTTTAACTGGAGCAAAGTTGTGGCAGAAGTAAATTTTTCAGTTCTTCCTTCCAAAATAATAACTTCACTTCTTTCCCACACAGCACTCTATTTGCTGTAGTTTTGCTCACGCATCTAATCTGAGTACCTTCCTGTAAACTTTGTATCCTCCTCCCAACTTGCCTTGCCACTAGTCTGTGTGTTATTCACCTATTTGTACATTTGTTACCTTCCTCCAGATTCTGAATTATGTATTGCAAACAGCTAGAGTCTAAGAGGAGTTCCCCATGGGAACCCACTGGTCATATTTTGCCAACCTAAAAATGACACCCCCACCCCACCCCACCCCACCCCACCCACATGCCTACTTGCAGCTTTCTGTCAAGCTGTATCTGTGCTGATATATTACTTGCCACATGTAGGCTTTGTATTTCATCACATAAAGGCTTGAAATATGGACCTAATGTGAAATACAACCATTGGAGCATTTGAGCTTTAGGAATTGCAAAGCAGGTTTTGTATATATATCTCTAACAAGATAATTGGTTAAGGAGATGTACTTTAGGATCTGATTGCCAATTGTCATTTTGCATTTCCACCCCAAGCTAAAGAGTAAAGATGACAAAAATCAGTTCAAGCTGCTTGTCTTCAGGTGCTAGATATGTATATGTTGATTATGGGGAAATGAGCCATCTGGTTCATAAATTTTGAGCTTGACTGGTCATAAGTTGTAAAACAGCAAGAATAATTTGTAAATGGGAAGTTATTCATTAAACTGCTGAAAAGATTACCTGGTCTTTGAGGATTTGTAATTTAGAATTTATAATTGACTTTGGTTTTGTCTACAGTGTAATCTTGGCTTTTGGCTGGTGTCAATAAACTTCTAAAGCTCTGTTTATTGAATTACAACTTTTTAATTGTCATTCATTTGAGTGATGCTTAACTTTAAAAGGAAAGGTGTCTCAACTTGCAGTTGCATAATATTTTAGTCAAAATTTCAATCCTGGATGATTCATTACATTACAAATATAAAACTAATTACAGAGATGAATATATAGATGTAGATATTAGGTAGGTGATCTTTCTCTGTCATTTGAATTCTGCGCACTGGGCATACACAGAGCCAAACAGCGATTCCTTATTAATGCTATTGGACATCAAAACATTGTATATTTTGTTATTCTATATGCAGTGTTATGGGGGGAGAAAGACTTCTTGAACAAAAACAAGTAATATATTTGTGTCTGACTTTGTTTTATCAGTGGAGTGTACTACATAAATTCTAAGTACTAATCACATTAGCTCTTTCAATTTGGGAACAAAACCAATAATTTTATACTTTAAATGCATTCACATGTTGAATGAAGACTGGGAATGCACATCAATCATGATCATCAAGTGCAAGCATTCTTTTTCAATAACTGTATTTATTCTAAAGGAATCTTAAAGTAATTCCTCCTTTCTGAGCATGTGGCCAATAACTATGGAGCTTGACTTAAAAGACCATTCATTTACTTTTATCCACATGCAAAGGTTGTCATTTTTCTGTGTAAAATGTAGATAATAGTGGAGGTTCTTTTTTTTTAAAAAAAACTCCATTCACCCATATTTTTGTGATGAATTAAGAGTAAAATTTGGGGGGGGGGGAATTGGGGAAATGCATTTTTTTAAAAAAACTGCCTTGTTTTTCCGGTAGTGTTTAAAGTCATAAGCTATAGGTTACTGCAATCACTTAACTGCAGTGCTGTTACTAATATCTGATTTGAAATTGGACAATTTGTTTCCACCCCCCCTCCCCCTGGTAACCTGCTTTTACACCAATCACTTGTTCTCCAGCTTGGAATATATGTTTAGGGTGTTGTGCTGGGAGATGGGGTTTATTGGGCATCTATTTCTCTCCTAAATTTGGTCAAAATATGAAATGGGAGTTTATCACATTTTGTTAGCATTTGTCTTTATTCTTGCTTTGAAATTAGAGTGAAGATGATGGATATGCATCGAGAAACCAAGTGGAGCAGCGGCCTGGAGAGTTTAAGTATGTCACATGAGCTAACACCTTTTATTATGTGAAAACTTCTGTGGATAAACTTTAAACCATCCAACTGTCACTTTTGACTCACATTTGTGTGAGTCAAAAGTGACTTGTTGGATAAGTTTAAAGACATTTTACTTTTTGTGAATTAACACTGGTGATTTTTCACCAGAGCAATCTGAAAAAAGTACAATAAAACAGAATTTCAATTGTTTTATGCTTTTAACACTAGGGTTAATTGGGCAAAATCTGATTTGTTCAAACAATTTTGCAAAAGCTAAAATGTCTGTGACAAATTGTACTTTCTTATTTGTAATAGTCTAACTTTTCACTGCAATATTGGAAAAATAATTGTAATTCCCTTTTGTAGCTAAGGCAACATAAAGTCTCATTTAACCTGGCATTTTGAATAGATTGTGAACTTCTCAATTTCTAAGTTACTGTAATTCTTTTCACTGGTGTATTCGTGTTTTTGGTTTCTGATTTGATAGATCATAATGTTAATAGGAAAATGTTATACCATATATAACATGTATATGAATATATCAGCAAAGGATTTTTTTTTCTGGTGATTTGTAACTGAATTTGCAATTAGTTTACAAATTGCACATTTCACTTAAGTCAAAGCAAAATATAATTCTGCAGATATAATTAACACACATTTTTACATTGAATCAGGTAGCTGCAAATGGCATGTAGGAATACGAGAAGACAGGGCAGACCATGAAGGCAGAAAGGCAGTTGTTTTATAATTTGGTGCAATTTTGTAAAGTCCATTTGGCTAAACAGCATCACGTTTTAAATTGCCAGAACAGAATTTTTTTAATGTTTTATTTAAGTTGAGGCTAGCAACCACAATTGCACCAATATCGTTACTGTGCAATTTGTAACCAATTAGTCTGCACTTAAGTGGTGTTGACTGAATAAAAGTTGTATACTCCACTTTAAACACTTAAATGCTACAAATGATCCATGTGCGAAGTGAATTTTGATGCAGATTTGTATTAGAATACATCAGATCAAAGTTTGTTCAATGCACTAAATTTTGTAGGGTGCCCTCCTGAGCTGAACCCAGTGCTGCCAGTTACCTTTTAACTAAAATAAAGATTTCAGAATCAGAGTAGGTTTATTATCATTGATGTATGCTGCGAATTTTGTGTGCTTTTTTTTAACAACAGCAGGACTGTGCAAGAAAAAAATACTATGTTACAAAACAGAACAGTACAAAGGAGGAATAAAGAAATAGTATTCTTCGTGGACTATTCAGAAATCTGAAGGTGGAAGGGAAGAAGCTGTTCTTAAAATATTGCGTGGGTCTTCAGACTTTAGACTTCCTCCCTGACGGTAGTAATGAGAGGAGAACATGGCCCAGATGATGTGGGTACTTAATAATGGATGCTACCAACCACTCATGCACATTCCTGCTACATTGATTCCATATTTTCTTCCCACATTCTCAACACCTCCCTCCAGGGTTCTACTTGGACACTGTAAGGCTGTGCTACTGTGCTGCCCTAATTTTGTAGAAACTCTTCTTGATATCAAAGTCTATTAGTTTCTGTCTTGAATTCCTTTGGAGGCAGAAAACAGAACAGTGCCCCAAAGAATGAGTAACTGTTAAAGCATTAGAACCCCAAAGCCCCTCATTCTCCCTCCCACTCACAAGCAGCATCAAAGCAATGGCCCCCCTACCCCTACCCCCACTCACCTGCAAAAAAGCATTAACACCCTCCACCCACCAAGCATGTAATAGCAAAACCCCTTTTTTTAAAAAAAGTCTATGATCTACAGTAATTGTTCACCAGACAATTTGACATGCCACAGTTGGAGCCTATCTGTCAAACCTGATCTCAGCATTGCCCGAGGACCTCCTGCACACCAAACATTAGTATCATCCTCTTCCATTCACATCTTTTCTTTTTATTTTGGAGAAATTATCTGTATCTGTCGAAACATCTGAATGCTGTAATATGACACAAGGCATGAAGTCTCTTTGATCCAGATTGGGATAAGCTCCAATCATTGGGAAATTATTTTTACCCTACTGCAAACTCAGTAACATTCCACTAATTCTTGCCCAATATCTTGCAGACCCAAGCTAAGCTTTTATATTATGCTCTTAACAAAGAACTACTGATTTCACCTCTTAACATCTGCCTGTGTCTTGGGTTATTTGCTACAGAAATAATTGAGCACATACTTGTGACCTCCTAAATCTTAAGTTCTGTGGTTTTCTGCCCAAGTTCTGGCCCTTCACTTTCCATAGACTTCAGCACATTTCTTTAAACCTTGAGCCAGATTATCTGTTTTTCCCTACACCCTCCCTGCCCCCCCCACCCCCAGAATTCAGTTTCTTTGTCTTTGGACTTGTGCTTTCTGTGCCATGGTTTACTACCACCAGTTGTACTTTTAGAAAACATGCTCTGAATGATGCTTAAAGTACCCTCTATATCTCCTTCTGCCCCATAGCATCCATTTTTGTATATAAATCTTTTTCTGAATTGCTTTGAACCAGTTTTAAAACATTTACTGTGCTTTATTTTACCTCATCACCTTGAAACACAGCTATGAGAATTGTCAGGTTGATGACATTCCACTCTGTGATTGATTTGGGCAGTTGAAAGTTCTGATGCTGCATTGCAGTCCTGGCTTTAATTATCATGTTCAATATTGTTATTGTACTCAAATCCACAGCCTTCTGACCTCCATCTGAGAGTATAATCTCGCAAGCCCATGAGGTACAGCATTTTCTAGACGTTGGAGGAAAATACTTTGGGTGAAGATGACAGGAATAGGTCCTTTAGAACATTAGAAGACTGAGAGCAATCCACTAAAATATCACATTTTTAAGAATAAGTAGAAACTAATAATAAGCTTTAAATTGGTTAGAATTGTTTTCTAAGCTGACTACTAATACTGTGATTGTTTCGTACGGTTTGTGAATGGCCACATCTTAGATTATGGGTGAGACAGCTGGTAAAAGGAAGTTTCATCCATAATCCTCCTGTGATTCGAAGATGCTTGCATGTTAGACAATCAGATTAAGATTACAAGTATTTTTATAAAGTCCTCTAATGATCTATGGATGTCACTGCTAAATTACAGTATCTGTTAAAATGCATGTGCAATTGTTTGTAGTGTTTGTATTGCAGTGGTTCTGTAGTGGTGTTTGGTTGTGCAACTGTCAGCTTGTAAATGGAGTATAGCATCAGATCATTCTGATAATATTACTCTGGTGGAGTCAGTTTTCCTATTTGTTAAGCCATCTGCTTGTAGGATTCTGCATTTTGTAACTGTCAGCATTGATACCATTGATTAATTTTCCCCCCACAAACATGAAACTTAATGTCATAAATCTCAACAAAGGCTTTCTACTTTCATCAGAGGATGAATCTGAGCTTGTCACACTACTTTGCCTGTTGATGGAATACTAGCGAAGGCCTCAATGAATTGAACATGTCTTTGCCAAATATCAGTGGACGTTTTTTTTGCTGCTCGGTAGAAAAGTGATGCACAAGCATTAAAGTCTATCTCATTGTTTCTCCCAATATTCATAAGATCCTGCTTTGCTCCCCAACTTTTTATGACCGTGTAGGTTCAACACTCACTTTTAAAAACAATTGCAGATGGAATTCTTTGTTGTCATTATCTATAGGTTATAATTTCAATACCCTAAATTGCAAAGTCCTTGAGTAAAAGCCTAACAACAGGTTAAGATCAGAAGCAAAATAACTTGAGACAATTATTAAGTTTCCCTTCTGAGGCATTCCTTTAAACCTCACATGATTGTTTACTCATCCTGTCTCTTTTGCTTTAGTATTGGCATCCTTTTGCTGCCTGACTTGTGTCAATAAAGTTAGAAATGACGTGGCACCTTTGTGTGCAGTACATTAAGTTGGCAGTGCAATTTCCTCACAGACAGCTGCTGCAAGTTGAAATCTATTTCAGTGTTTCTTGACTGAAAAGGCATACTGTAGATTCTTATGATGTGTAATCTCAGCAAAACAGCATTTAGGTTGATTTCTGTTGGGATAGTAAAATTTTGAATGTAGTGAGATGAAGCGAAAACAGCAAGAATATTTTTATAGTGAAGTTTATAGATGAAACTTAATGCTGTATGTTTATCTTATGACATCTCAAAGTTATTAAGAGAACTTTTATTTGAGCAGTGACTGTTTGTCTTGCTGCTTATGAACCAAGTTGTTTCCATAGTAAGGTTATCACCTCAATGGTGCCTTGTCAGTAACATCTGTTTTCTGTTAGAATTCATAGAGGAAAAATATAAAACCTTGTAGAAAGGGAATCTGTTCCAATTAGATTTGTTTCCATGGCATGAACATTGGAGAGTATTAGCTATGTTTCAGTATCTTGACTTTTGCACTGCATTCAGAATTTATGCCACTGCTTGAAGTTATTGACAGATTAAAATATTTGAAGTAAATGAGTATTATTTTACAAGTTTTTAAAAATGAATGTTTATTGTTGTGACTATTTGTCTGCACAAAATGTTCTGTCTCCAATGGTATGTGTCAAGCATCTCAAATTGTTCTGTATAAAGAGGAGGTTATGCGGGTGTTTTCACTGGAATATTTGACTCCGATTTTCCGTGTAGGTACTGTTTTATTATTGTACATTTGTTGGATGGTGTGCTAAGAACTGTATGGTGTTTGAAAGCTGTCTGTAGGAAATGAACATGCAAAATGTTAACATTTCTTTCTTGAAACCTAGTACATATGATGCATTGAAGCTGTTAATCACAGCTTGTTTGAAAAGTGATTTTCCGGTATAAAGTGTAATGGAATTTATTTGAGCCTTTTCATGTTGAGACCATTTCTACTCTGTCAAGTTGACTCAGGTGTGGGCAATAAATGCATTTCCTCCCTGCAACGGCCACATTCCATAAATGAATAAAAAGAAATTAGAGATTCAGTGGCACTATTTCAAGGGAACACAGAGTTTACCTTTTGTTCTGATTTAAAACTGATCCCTGTCAGTACTAAATGCTGAATATGTGCCTTTCATTACTTACAGTGGATGCTTGCAGTTTGCAGTTGAGATGTGGATTTTCCTCTGCTTAAGTGGTCCCAACACTTTATTTTCCATATTGTTTCTTCTGTATTGTTTGTGGTCTAAAACAATTACCCAGCTGGATTAAAATTTGAATTAAAGGGCATAGAATTAAAGTTCAAAGTACATGTGTCACCATATACAACCCAGAGATTTGTTTTCTTGTGAGCATATACAGTAAATCCAAGAACCATAATAGAATCAGTGAAAGACTGCACCCAACTGGACAGATGATCTATGTGCAAAAGATAACAAATTCTGCAAATACAAAAAAAAGTGGTAAATATTGGACATGAAAAGAAGAATCCTTGAAAGTGAGTTCATGGGTTGTGTGAACAGTTCACTGATGGGGTGAGTGAAGTTATCCTCACTAGATCAAGAGTTTGATGGTTGAAGGGTAATAACTGTCCCTGAACCCAACAGCATGAATCCTGAGGCTCCTGTACCACCTTCCTGATGGCAGGTGTGAGAAGAGAGCATAGCATGGATAGTGGGGGTCCTTGATGATGGATGCTGATTTCCTATAAGAATGCTCCATGTAGATGTGCTCAGCGGTGGGAAGGACTTTACCCTTGATAGACTGGGCTATATCCACTACTTTTTGTAGGATTTTCCATTCAAGGGCATTGGTGTTGCCATACCAGGCCATGATGCAGTTAGTCAATATACTCTCCACTGTGCATCTATGGAACTTTGTCAAAGCTTTAGATGTCATGCAGAATCTTTGCAGTCTTCTAAGGAAGATGGAGGCGCTGCCATGCTTCCTTCGTAATTACACTTGTGTGCTGGGCCTAGGACAAGTCCTCTGAAATGATAACACTGAGGAACTTAAAGTTGCTTACCCTCTGTTTCTGATCCTTCAATGAGGACTGGCTCATGGACCTCTGGTTCCCCCTTCTGAAGTCAATCAGCTCCTTGATCTTGCTGACATTGAGTGAGAGATTGCTTCAGTCTACTTATGCTGATTTGTCACCACCTTTGATTTGGCCAGCAGCAGTGGGCTCATCAGCAAATATAAGTATGGCGTTGGAGCTGTGCTTGACGTTCAGCCATAAGTATAAAGCAAGTCGAGCAGGGGCTGAACACTTGTGCTGATGAAGATTGTGGAGGAGATGTTGCCAATCTATACTGACTGGGATCTGTAAGTGATTAGACTAGAAATTACTTCATCCATTACCTTGTTGTTATCATGGCGTGAAGAATGTAATTTGTATAACCGTATCTAATTTCACAGCAACTTTACCTATTCTGTCCAGGATAGTATTTTTCCATTGTTTTGCATACCTATTAATAGCCTATATTTAACAAAAGGAAAGTTCTCCAAGTTACCAGTCTTGCTACCTGTTTGGCAAAAGATGGTTATCCTCTCACCACAAAGAGCTCCATAAGCTTCCATAGCGGGATGGTTGCATCTGACTTTTATCATTTGTGGTTTAGTTATCATTCATTGCACACTTGTCTTTAACGTGTTGTCATTGTACCATACTCTACAGCTTCCTCTGGCAGCTCATTTCATTATATGCCGCACCCTCTGTGTGGAAAATATCTTTAATATTGTTGGATTACCTGTCTCTACCACCCACTTAGACAGTGCCATTATAAATCACAAACTTATTTTGGGTGGAGAAAAATTCTCGGGTTTCCTCTAAACTTTTTTACCACTTAAGCATGTACCCTCTGTTTATGTGTACCGGTACTATTGGAAAAAGTTTACCGGTACTATTGGAAAAAGTTTCTTATGAGCTACACAATTTCTTTTCCAATACTTTTTATTGATTTCTATACAGAAGAATACAAAGTTCAAGAGAATACATATTATAAAACAAAATAAAAAAATATAATACCAGACACAGTATATTGAATTACATTAACGAACTCCTTACTCTATATTCATATGGATTAGTTTAATTCGTATATTAGAATATAAACAATTTTATTAAAAAAAAGATCTACACCCACTACCAAAGTCGAAGCTGTTTGTTTTGGGGGCGGGGGGAGAAAAACTTATCAGATAATAAAATATACTATTAACCAACTTCTGTACTTCAACAAGAAGTCAAAGATTATGAAAATAATTTAAAAACGGCCCCCACAAATTTTGAAAATCTTGGTTAGATTCAGAAATTGAACAACAAATCTTTTCTAAATTTAGGCATGCCATAACATCCCGTAACCACTGAGCATGATTAGGCGGAACAACATCCTTCCATTTAAACAAAAGCGCCCTTCTAGTGGTAAGAGAAATAAAAGCCAGAATGTGCAAATCAGATGTCAGATGTCAATACCAAATAGGGCAGTCAAAGGATTAGGCTTAAAATTTACTTCAGAGAGTACAGAAAAAGTTTGGAATACTTCCAATATTTTCCAAGACTTGGGCACGTACAAAACATATGAATAAGTGAAGCTTCTCCATTGTTACACCTACCACAGTAGGGAGATATATCCCTATAAAAACGAGATAACTTATCCTTGGTCATATAAGCCCTATGAACCACTTCAAATTGCAGGAGGGAATGACGAGTACATAGCAATGAAGTATTAACTAAGTTAAAAATCTCATTCCAAGTTTCTTCAGAAATTGAGGTCTGTAAATCTTGTTCCCAAAGATTTTTAATCTTGTCTAAAGAATCATTTCTCATTCCCAACAACATATCATAGATATTGGATATTGAACCATTATAGAATGATTTCATAATAAGAATTTCATCTAATACGTTCTTATCAGGTCTATTAGGAAATGTATGTAATTGAGGTCGCAAAAAATCTCTAATTTGTAAGTACAGAAAAAAATGGGTTTTTGATAAACTATATTTAGTTGACAATTGTTCAAACGAAGAAAGACTTCCTCCCACAAACAGATCCCGGAAGCATGTAATGCCCAATCTTTCCCATTGTTTAAAAACTGAATCAGTCATAGAAGGCTTAAAAAATTTTTTAAAATGGGACTAGAAATCTCAATAAACCAAGTGTTTTCTAAATTGTATCCAAATCCTCAAAGTATGTTTGACTACCACATTTTCAGTTACCTTAAGGATAAAGGAAGTGAAGATCCCAAAAGGGAGATAATAGAAAATTTATTAACCAAGTTAGCTTCTAAAGAAACCCACCCAGGACAGTCCTCTTGATTAATGTAGTATAACCAAAATGTAAAATTCTGTATATTAGCTGCCCAGTAATAAAACCTAAAATTTGGTAACACTAAACCTTTTTTTTTAACTTTCTGGAGATGGACTTTATTCAATCGAGGACATTTATTTTTCCATAGGTAGGAGGATAAAAGAGTCCAGAGAGTCAAAAAAGGATTTAATAAAAATGGGTAACACCTGAAAGAGGTATATAAATTTAGGTAAAACATTCATTTTAATAGAACTAATTTGGCCAATCAATGATAACGAAAGGTGGGAGGGGTGGCCAATTTGATAATGTTCTTTTTATATAATTTAATAAAGTAAGAAAATTTTCTTTAAATAAGTATTTGTAATTCTTAGTGATTGTTACACCCAAATAAGTGAATAGGTTTCTTACAATTTTAAAAGTATGGTTAATGGCAAAATATTCAAAGGAAGAAGTTCACTCTTGTGTAGGTTCAGTTTATATCCAGAAAACTAACTAAAACAAGATAATAAAGAAAGCACAGAAGGTAATGAAGTTTCGATATTAAAAATGTAAAGCAATAAATCATCTGCATGAAGTGAAACTTTGTATGGATAGTACCCTTCCGTAAAATACCAGTGATCTCGTTAGATTCTCGAAAAGCAATAGCTAAAGGTTTTAAAGCCAGGTCAAAAAGCAAAGGACTCAAAGGGCAACCCTGTCTGGTTCCATGTTGAAGTTTAAATGGTTTAGAATTCTGAGAATTAGTAAGAACCCGAGCAAAAGGGGATAAATACAGTAATTTAATCCATTGAATAAAGTTGGACCCAAAATTAAATTTTTCTAAGATTTTAAATAAATAATGCCATTCAACCCGATCAAAAGCCTTCTCAGCGTCTAAGGATATCACACACTCCGATATCTCCTTAGAAGGGGAATAAATGACATTTAATAATTGAATATTAAAATGAGAATATTGATTTTTAATAAGACCACTCTGATCGTCAGAAATGATAGATGGTAGGATATTTTCCATCCTACAGGCCAGAACTTCAGATAAAATTTTAGCGTCAACATTAAGTAAGGAAATTGGTCTATATGAAGAACATTCAGTTGGGTTCTTACTTTTTTTTTAAGGATAAGCAAAATAGAAGCCTTGTAAAAAGATTGCAGCAACCTACCTGACTTAAAAGAATCTGAAAAAACTGAACATAAATGGAGTATGTGCAAAGAGGAAGAAGCCTTATAAAATTCTCCAGAAAATCCGTCAGGACCTGGAGCTTTCCCTGAATGCAATGAAAGTACAGTCTCGGCTATTACTTCGTGAGAAATACATTGATCCAACTGTTTTCGGTCATCAACAGAAAGCGTAGGGATATTTATTTGGTCTAAAAAGTTATCCATTACAGTATTATCTTTAAGAAAATCAGAACTATATAGTTTGGAATAATGTTCTCTAAAAGTATCATTTATTTCTAAATGATCAGTTGTCCTAATACCGTTAGCTTTATAAATTTCTTTAATTTGTTGTTTAGCACTAGAAGTTTTAATTTGGTTAGCCAATAATTAACCTGTTTTATCTCCATGAATATAAATTTGACTTTTATCCTTTTAGGAGTTGTGTTTCAATAGGGTATGATGATAAAATATCATATTTAGCTTTAATTTCAACCCGTCTTTTACATACAACAGGATCCGAAGTCAAAGCATATTCTTCATCTAATTGTTTCAGCCGATTGGCTAAATTAATTCTCTCTCTTCTTTTTCCTTCTCCCTGGACCTCCTGTCCCATGATCCTCTCGTATCCCTTTTGCCAATCACCTGTCCAGCTCTTGGCTCCATCCCTCCCCCTCCTGTCTTCTATCATTTTGGATCTCCCCCCTCCCCCTCCCCCTTTCAAATCTCTTACTAGCTCTTCCTTCAGTTAGTCCTGACGAAGGGTCTCGGCCCGAAACATCGACTGTACCTCTTCCTAGAGATGCTGACTGGCCTGCTGCGTTCACCAGCAACTTTGATGTGTGTTGCTTGAATTTCCAGCATCCGCAGAATTCCTCGTGTTTAATTCTCTCTTTATTAGCTTTTTTCTTAACACTTGCAGTATAAGAAATGACTTGTCCTCTAAAATATGTTTTAAAGGCATCCCATATGACAAGGCAAGCTACACAATTTAAGTCACTCATAATATTGTGTTTCGCTTTCAAGTCCACCCCCCCCCACCACACCCATACTCTGTTCCCTTAAAACAAAACCAGTCTCTCTGCTCCTTAGTGCGATGCTACTGAATGCAGGCAGTATCCTGGTGAATCTTCTCCAATGCAGTCAGATTCTTCCTGTAGTATTATAACCAGAAATGCATATCGTAATCCAGCTGTAGCCTGACCATTATTAAAGTTGTACTATAAACGCTTGCTCTTGAGTTTTGTGCCCCAGTGAATGAAGGCAATTTAGCTTGTATGCACCCTTTGCCACCTCCGTTTGTGCAGCTACCTTCAGGGATTCTTGCACTTTTAAATCAAGGTTCCTGTCTTTCTCGATTGTTCCTTGTCTCCTTACCATTGTTATGTATGACCTAATTTTATTTGACCTCACAAAGCTCAGACCTGCCAGGATTAAATTTTGCCTTATTGCTCTGTCACTTTATCAGTTGATCAAAATTGTCCTGAGCTGAATGAATATTGTTACGTACCCCGTAACTGGGTTGCCAAACCAGCAGAAATGGATCACTCAGTTGGAGTCTGGAGTACTAGAACTAAGGAAGTTTTATTAAAGGAACAAGCAACACAGTAATCGAAAGGATAATAAATGCAACAGTTTAGCAATGATAAACACACATATGCACAGAATTAAGATAACAGCATCAATCAAGCTCTATCGTTGTCTAGGGGTAAATGACCAAATTTCAAAGTGACTCAAAGTTCAGTCCAGTTTAGTAGTTCAGTTCGCAGTAATCGTTGCCATGGCGATGGACAATGTGGGGGGAGAGAGAGATAGAACAGGAACAACTGATCATTCAGACACGGCTTCACTCACAGACCGGCGAGATGGCTCACAAGCAGCTTTTGGGCGGGTCCTTGGTGATGTCACCTGAGGTCACCGACTGTGACCCCTCCTCCAGATGCAGTCGATCCTCTGCAGTGAACCCGGCACCCAGGCAAGGGCGGACACACACCGGGTTCCCGCTGATCGTACCTTTCCACCCTGGCCGTTGTCTGATACTTCCCACCGACTCGTGAGGAGCGTACCGCTTCCAGGGTCTCGTTACCTCGGGTGGCGTGTCCTGCCTTAGCAAACCGATTCCTTTTTATCCCCCTGCTGGGGTATCGCCTGTCCATCACTTCAAACAGTTCAGGGTTCAAAAGGGGGAGCCGCTCCAGACAGCTCTCTCTCCCACGTCCCTTCATTACACATCTCCAGACGCTGCTCCATTGTTCCTTATCTCTCCTTCCCCTGAGGGCAGGTGGCAGACCACTTGCAGATGTCACTGATGCTAACCCAGGCCAGCAAACATCTTAATTTTATGTGTATTCTCGTCACAATATTGAATCCACTAATTATTGTGAACAGAAAAGAATACATTTTTTAAAAAAACTTTTGAACAAGTAAATAAAAATATCCTAATTTTTTGTGACTTCCTGTTTTACAAATACATTCCTGTGATGAAACTTATAAAAACCATCTTCCAAATGTAAAATGTTCAGCTAAGTGTCTCTGAGCTGTACTCTGCTCATTTCTCTAATCTTCCAACTTCCACATCATCTCCAAATCATCTGATTTGAAATCGAGCCTAAAACAACTGAATTTTTGCATCTCTGATTGTTAAATTTTTTTTGCCCTTCTCCCACCATGCCCTGAATTCCTCATTCTGATCCTCTGCTCTGATGCCGAATGGAGATGTACATGTATTCCTCATCTTTTCACAGTTGGGTAACAAGCTTAAACTGGTATGTCTGACTTTCAGAAGGAACAAATTGGCACAGTCCCAACAAAATCAGTTGTTCAACTGTATAAAATGCTTTTGTACTGTTGCTTCTGCAGACTCTTATTATTTAAAACAAACCCCACAAAACTGCAAACCTTCTGATTTTTCTCTGCAGCTAAATGAACAACAGTGGTTTTAAATTTCTTCCAGTTGACCAGAGTGCCAAATGCTTGAAGTTCACAGTCAGTCAACCATTTCTTCTGACTTGCTTCATTGCTGACATTAATGTTGGCTTCCGCATTCCCTGAATAATTACTGGACGATCACAGCTTCTGTAAAGTTAGCTTTACTTTTTTCTGTGCAAGAGTTTGCAGTCTTAGTTTTTTTTCTTGGAATTTGATACCTCAGATTCCTGAGGTGACCTATTTCTTCAGCTTCAATCTATTTTATACTAACAAATGACTCAATAATGGCCTTCATCCAAAACAGTTTTCATTTAGCACATCTTGATTGTCAGAAGCCACTGGAGTCAACACATTTTAAGCAAGCCATTGAAATACAGTCATAGAACTGTTATGGTATTGGGGACCGCATCGTATTCCCAAGTGTTCGTACAGTTCTGACTGGTTATGTTCTAGAACTATTGCATTCTCCTGTACATCTCCCTCCTAAAGTTACTTACCATTGTCTTACTTTCATGTAATAAATGTTACATGGCAGCAAATCAGTTGCAGGGCATCTTTTATTAAAGGAATGAAGCCAAGGGAAAATTACTAAAATTTGACTAGAAATGTTACAACTTTTAAAAAATAAATGCTGACAACAAAATAAGCTGGATATCCTGCAGTGAGTGACTCACTGAAGCTTTAGTACAGCAGGATTGTTCTGGAATTTTGTCCACTTGTGGGAAGAGTTTCACCTTTGTCCACTTGTGGACTTCAGTAAGGGCTTTGATAACATTTGCTTAAATGTTTCTGTTGTTAGCTTTAATTGTTTTCATGACTTGTAATTTTTTCTTTCTTTTGTGCATCGTGTTTATTTTATTCTTTTTAAATTGGGTTCTTTCATGTTTCTTGCTTTATGGCTACATGTGAGCAAGCAGATCTCAAGGTTATATAATTTATACATTCTTTGGTTTTAAATGTACTTTAAATTGAATCTTTTGCATGGCAAGTACTTTGGAAAGTTGGATCGCATGGATTCCATGGAGAGCTAGTCAATCGGATACCCAGTTGCCTTAATGGTAGGAAGTCAAGGGTGATGGTGAAATTTTTTTTTAGACTCTGCTGCCTTTGACTAGCAGTGTGCATTGGGGTTGGTGCTAGGCATATCGTTATTTGTTAGTCAGCTAGGATGAGAATGTACAATGCATGGTAAGTAAGTTTGTAGAGGACACTAATGTAGGTTCTGTAGTTGACAGTGAAGATTATTAGGAACTACAGTGGGATCTTGATCAGCTGGGTAAGTGGGCCATGGAATGGTGAATGGAGTTGAATTCAGATAAATGAGGGACATTGTAGTTTAGGAAGATGAATTAGGGTAGGACTTTCACAGTGAATGATAAAGACCTGGGAAGTGTACAATAAAGGGCTCCAGAAGTACAAGTATATGATTTCCTAAAAGTAATGTCACAGCTAGGGTGGTGAAGTATGCTTTTGACACACTGTCTTTCATCTGTTAAGGCATTGATTAAATGTGTAGGGAGGATATTTATGTTCACCTAAGGAGTTGTCTATTGATGAGTCCTCAGGTGTTTGTAATGACTGATCTGGGATCCACATTCTGGTGTGGCATGGGCAAGAGTTAAGTGGTGGCTGTGGTTAGTTATTGGGTCTCTTTTTTTCAGTCTCTCCTTTTATAGCTGCTGCTTGTTCTGTGCGGCCCAGCGGAAGTCAAACTCGTAGCAAAGCTCCCTCTTGAACAGGTTTCCTCCAGGTGAATCATTTGAGTGCACTGTCTTCCCAGAGTTTAGATGTGTTGTTGAATTTCTTCAGCTTGATTTTGATGTTATCCTTGATGTGTTTCCTTTGCTCAGTTCCTGGACTGAGGCAGTCATACAAGACATTAATGAGGTTGAATTTGGAGCATTATGTACAGTTTTAGTCACCTGCTAAAAGAATCTTGCTATTAAGCTGGAAAGGGTGCCGAGTTGCTGAGACTGTGTAATGGTGATTTTGAATAAATTCTTTGGACTGATTGAGAATAATGGGTGATCACAGAGGTGCATAAAATCAGAAGGGTATAAATAGGATGCACATAGTCTTTTTTCTTGGATTGGGGAATCAAGAACAAGTGGGCATGGACTCAAGGCAAGAGGAGGAATCTGAGAGGTAACCTTTTCACCCACGGGGAGTGCCAGAGGAAGCAGTTGAGGAAGGGACATTAAGAACAATTAAAAGATACTTCGGCTGGTACTTGTATCAGAATCAGGTTTATTATCACCGGCATGTGAAGTGAAATTTGTTAACTTGGCAGCAGCAGTTCAATGTAATACATAATCTAGCAGAGAGAGAAAAAAATAATAAATAAAATAAAACATAGTAAATAAACAAGTAATCATCTACGTATATTGAATAGACTTAAAAATGTGCAAAAACAGAAATACTGTATATTTTTTTTAAAAAAGTGAGGTAGTGTCCAAAGCTTCAATGTCCATTTAGGAATCGGGTGGCAGAGGGGAAGCTGTTCCTGAATTGCTGAGTGTGTGCCTTCAGGCTTCTGTATCTTCTACCTGATGGTAACAAAATAGGTTTAGAGAGAGATGGGCCAAATATTACAAATGAGACTAGCTTAGGTGGTTTTCTTAGTTAGCATGCACCAGTTGGGCTGAACCATATACTTCTCTGCTCTGTTTCTTGATTTGAACATCACTTCCCAAACCTGACATTCCTACTGCTTAGATAGGACAGAAGATGTGTGGGGAAAATCGTCATTATCTGCATGATTTCCTTCAGCTGCATTTATTTCCAAATTTGAAGTACATTCCACCTTTTATCAAAATTCATTTTCTTAATTTTTCCAAATGGTAGTGTTTGAATTCCTTCATTTCACAGACTGCAGCAGTTCAAGGAGACATTTCACCACCAACATCAGGGAACATTTAAAATTCCAGAATCATACCACTCAGAAAGAAGCCATTTGGATCACCATGTCTCTTGATGATCAAAGAACACAATTTTGCCTTATCTACTTGGTCCAAAAGATTACAAATGTTCATATATTCATCCAGATAACTTGGGGGAGGGAGTGTGGAGTGGAGGCTTCATCCTGAAAGGGAGTAACCTACAGATCCCTACAATCCTTTTTATGAACATGGAGCAGTACAGGCTGTTGTGCTGACTTTTAATCCTGCATGAAGATCAATTTAGTCCTTCCCTTTTTACATGGCCTTTGTTTCCTCTCTCATCCATGTGCCCATCTAAGAATTTCCCTAATGTATCTGCCTCTGCTACCACACTAGGCAGGGTGGTCCATGCACCTACCACTGTTTATAAGAAAATAAATAACTTGCCTGTAACATCCGCCCCCCCCCATCATACTGTACTGTGCAAAAGCCTTGGGCACATGTAAAATATGTAAGCAAAGATGCTTTAAAAATAGTTTCTAAATATGAAATTTGCTACGAAGGGAAGTAAACAGTGGGGGGGGGGGAAACTAAATCAAACCAATATTTGGTTTGACCACCCTTTGCCTTTAAAACTGCTTCAATTTTCTTGGGTACATTATCATGTAGTTTTACAAGAAAGTTGGCTGGTAGGTTGTTCCACGCATCTTGGAGAACTTGCCACAGTTTTTCTGCTGACTTTGGACATCTTGCTTCTGTCTCTCCAGTTAATCCTAGAAGGCCTCTGATATTGAGATCAGGGCTTTCTGAAGACGATACCATTTGTTGCAGAACTCCTGTTTTTGATGAAGATGGTTCTTTATGACCTAGGCCTTGCGTTTGGGGTCATTGTCCTGCTGCAGAATGGAAGTTGGGACTGATCAGCCGCCTCCCTGATGGTTTTGTGTGGTGGATGAGAATTTGCTTGAACTGCGCAGCATTGAGGATTCCATTAATTTTTTTCTTTCAATATTTTTATTAATATTTAAATTGCATGAATACAAATACAAAATTCATAAGGATACAAATAAGTAATACGAATTACATTACATTAAAATCACAGTAATATGATCACAGTATCCCATATTCCAAATCAATCATGTAGGAAAAAAGGTTGAATTATGAAATGAAATAAAATAAAATATTATTTTATTTTTAAAAAATCTACCCCCCCCCCATTTAATGAGCTGGTTGGTTTAAAAAAAAGAAAAAAATTACCTGACCATATAACATTATTATAATAATGGCACAGATCCATACCTTAATAACAGTTCAAAGATTATGAAAATAACTCAGGGTCCCCATAACATTAGAAAATTGTGTGTAGAATCAGAAATCAAACAATGAATCTTCTCTAGACCTAGGCATAACATAACATCAGATAGCTATTGAACATGAGTGGGCGGTGCAGCCTCCTTCTACTTGAGCAAGATCGCCCTCCTGGCCATAAGAGACAGAAAGGCCAATACCCGCAAATTAGATCAGTGGTCCTCAACCTCGGGGCCGTGGACTGATACATTGCTGTGAAGAATGCAGGGGTGTAGCGGTAGTCGGAACACACCCAGCACATCTTTAAGAAAAAAGCCGAAATAAACAAGCTAATTAATTAGGTGCCACCCAGCACATAAATGTTGACCACTGAATTAGATGACTTCAGTATTGTAACACTATCCTCAACAATACCAAACATGGCAGTCAAGGGATTGGGCTTAAAACTAACATTAAAAAGTACAGAAAAGGTTTGAAATACATCTTTCCAAAATTTTTCAAGGCTCAGACATGTCCAAAACATATGAATTAGTGTGGCCACTCCATTAGTACATCTATCGCAGTAAGGGGAAATATCTGGGTAGAAACGAGAGAGCTTGCCTTTAGACATATGAACTCTATGTACCACCTTGAATTGCAATAAAGAATGACGAGCACATAATGATGAAGAATTAATCAATTTTAAAATAATCTTCCAGCTCTCTTCTGATATGAAAATCTGTAAATCCTCTTCCCAGTCTCCTTTAATTTTTATCTAAAGAAGCCTTTTTCAATCCCAACAGCAGACCGTAAATGTAAGATATTGAACCGTTGTCAAAGAGTTTCAGATTTAAAATTGTATCTATTATATTCTTATCTGGACTTGTAGGAAATGTCTGTAATTGAGATCTTAAAAAATCTCTAATCTGTAAGTAACGAAAAAAGTGGATATTAGAAAAGTTAAATTTCGTTGAAAGTTGCACAAAAGAAGAGATTCCCTCCATCAAACAAATCCTGAAATCGTTTAATATCCACTCTATCCCATTCTTTAAAAGATTAAGTCAGTTATAGATGGTTTTAAAAAAAAACTAGAAAAGATGGGACTTGAGAGGGAGAATCTCAATAAACTGTAATGTTTTCTAAACTGTAACCAAATCCTCAAAGTATGTATGACCACCACATTGGCAGTTAGTTTATTTAAAGATAAAGGAAGCGAGGATCCAAGTAAAGAAATAATGGAAAATTTCAGAAGAGTTGACTTCCAAAGAGACCCATATAGGACAATTCTCATGGTTAATGTAATATATCCAGAGCATAATATTTAATATATTAACTGCCCAATAATATAACCTAAAATTGGGTAAGGCAAAGCCTCCATTCTGTTTGGTTTTTTGAAGTTGAGCTTTATTTATTTGAGGTTTTTTATTCTTCCATATATGGGAAGAAAAAATTGAATCCAAAGAGTCAAGAAAAGATTTGGGAGATAAAAACAGTCACAGCTTGAAAAAGGTATATAAATTTAGGTAAGATATTCATTTTAATAGAATTAATTCAGCCAATCAGTGATAAAGAGAGATGACCAATTAGAAAGTTTTTTTAACATAATTCATTAAAGTTTAAAAATTTTCCTTAAATAAATTTTTATAATTCTTAGTAATTGTTACTCTTAAATAGGTAAATTGTTTTCTTAAAATTTTAAAAGGAAGGTTAATATCAGTCGGTATTAAATTGTTTAAAGGAAGCAATTCACTCTTACGTAAATTTAATTTGTATCCTGAGAACTGACTAAAATTAGTAAACGGAACACAGATGGTAAAGAGGTTGTAATATTAGATATAAAAAGCAATAAATCAAGTGACACTTTATGGATAGTACCTCTCCTTAGAATACCAGTAATCTCTTTAGACTCTCGAAAAGCAATTGCTAAGGGTTCTTATACCAAATCAAAAAGCAGAGGGCTCAAAGGACAACCTTGTCTAGTCCTACATAGTCCATAAACACAAAAGGGTTTAGAACTCTGAAGATTAGTAAGAACCCGAGTGGAGGGAAATAAATAATGTAATTTAATCCAATGAATAAAATAAGGTCCAAAATTAAATTTTTCTAAGGATGTAAAAAGATAATTCCATTCAACTCTTTCAAAAGCCTTCTCTACATCCAAAGATATCACACATTCCGATATTTCCTTAGATGGAGAATGCATAACATTTAACAAATGCTGTATATTAAAATGGGAATATTGATTTTAATAAATCCTGTCTGATCATCTGAAACTATAGAAGATATAATATTTTCAAGTCTGCGAGCCAACACTTTAAATTTCAGTATCAAAATTGAGTAAAGAGATGGGTTTATACAAAGAACATTCAGTAGGATTCTTATTCTTTGTAAGAAAAAGCAAAATGGAAGCTTCGTAGAAAGACTGCAGTAACCTTCCTACCTTAAAGGAATCTGTGAGGGTAGTATATTAATGTGGCATAAGGAAGGAGGAAAAAGCCTTATAAAACTCTCCAGAGAATCCATTGGGTCCTGGGGATTTCCCAGAATGCAGTTCTTAAATAGCCCATGCCATTTCCTCCTGGGAAATAGGTTGATCCAGTTGCCTATGATCATCTTTCGAAAGATTAGGAATATTTATTTGATCTAAAAAGTTATTCATTGCAATATTATCATTAACAGAGTCTGAACTATACAATTTGGAATAAAATTCCCTAAAAGTGTCATTAATTTCGAAGTGGTCAGTTGTCATGTCCCCATTAATTTTACGTATTTCTTTTATTTACCGCTTGGCTATAAATGGCTTCAATTGATTAGCCAGTGGCTTCGCAGTTTTATCTCTGTGAATATGAAATTGACTTCTATCTTTTAAAAGCTGGCTTTCAATTGGATATGTTAAAAGAAGATCATATTTAGTTTTGGATTCAATACGTCTCTTATGTTTCAAGTTCGGGTACCAAAGCATGTTTATGGTCCAGTTGTTTTAACTGATTAGTTAGTTCATTTCTCCCTTTGTTAACTTTTTTAATGATGTTTGCAGTATAAGAAATAATTTGACCCCGGATATATGCTTTAAAAGTATCCCATATAATAAGACTAGACGTCTCTTCCAATGTATTTTCTTCAAAAAAAAAGTAATTTGATTCTCCATAAATTTTAAAAAGTCCTCATTGGATAACAGAGCTAAATTAAATCGCCAAGATCTACTCATAGGGATAGGGAAGATTTAAAGATAAAAGTACAGGAGAGTGGTTAGAGATAGCAATCTCTTTATATTCAATCGATCGAACCAATGGAATCATTTGACTATCAACTTAAAAAAAAATCAATTCTGGTATAAGAATGACGGACTTGAGAGAAAAAAGAATACTCCCTGTCCGTTGGATGAAGAAAACGCCAAGCATCAACTATACCACATTTAGTTAGAAAGGATTGGATAAACAAAGCTGATTTATTAAGTGTGGCTGGTTTAACAGACGAACGATCTAATACTGGATCTAACCAGTTAAAATCTCCTCCCATCACAAGAGAGTAAGTACACAAATCTGGCAAAAACGAAAATAGACGTTCAAAAAATCCTGGATCTTCTACATTGGGGGCATATACATTAGCAAAAACAATCAATTTACTGTCTAAGCTCCCTGATACAGCAACAAATCGACCAACAGGATCCAAAACAACTTCATGCTGAACAAAGGAAACTATTATTTACAAAAATTGAAACTTCACGTGATTTTGCATTAAGCGAAGAATGGAATTGCATACCCTTCCACCAAGTAAAAAAAAATGTAGGCTATCATAGCTGTGTATGTGCGTTTCTTGTAAGAAAATAATGGGTGCTTTTAATTTTTTAATATAAGCAAACACTTTGTTCCGTTTAATGGGGTGATTCAGCCCTTTCACATTCAAACTAAATCAGTTAGTATTTCAAACCATTTTAAATACCAATCATCATGTAATTAAAGGATCTGGATATAAATTATTAAAACTAGAAAGCAAACCATAGGGTAAGGTAGTCAAACAGACAATCATATAATCAACCCAACACAGCTCCCAGAGAGAAATAGGCCCTATCTCCTCCCACTCAAAACCAGAAGGCTGACCAATAGACAGTCAGCGAGCTAACAACTTAAAAAGTTCCCTCCCCAAAAAATCATGTTGACAGAAGCTCCGGTCCTTCGAGGTCAATTATGTCCCTACCAAGACACAACATAAAAAGAAAAATAATTATAAATAAATAATCGGTATTCAAAAATATAAAAGGATCAATTTAAATAAATTCAAAGAAAGATGTATTAAAATAAAGCCTCAAAAAGGGATATAATAAAAAAGTATCAAAAAATATGAATGCCAAAACGTAAGCATATTGAAACCTTATTTCAAATTCATATTAACAGAAGAAAAAATTGATCAAATAAGAAATATAACGGTTTTAGACTTCAACCTTCAGAAACTCTTTTGCGTCTTCAACCGACTTTATTTTTTGCAATCTGTTCCTCAAAACAACACTCAGACGGTCAGGAAAAAGAAGAGATGTTTTAAATCCTTTATTGTAAAATTCTGACATAACTTCTTTATATTTCATACGATCAGCCATAACTTCAGGCGAATAGTCCTCCACAAATCTGACCTCGTAACCATGGAAATCGATCATTCCTTGTCGATGGGTATGGCGAATTAAAAGGTCCTTAATATGAAATTCATGAAAACTTAGAGTGACTGACCTAGATCTAGCTACCGACGACAGTGGCTTCAAAGTCAGCGAGCGATGTGCTCGATCAAGCTTAAGCTCGGAAGTGAATAAAACAGGGAATAGCTGCTTTAGAAAGTTTGCAAAGAACTTCGTAGGGTCAGTGCCTTCAATTGATTCTTCAAGAGCCAGAATTTGCAGATTATTTCCTGTTTCTATTTTTTAGATCGATAATCCTTTTCATCAATTTTTCATTGGATAAAGATAACTCGTTACAGAGTTTAATTGTATCTTTAGCATCCTCTTAAAGTGTCATCAGCTTTGCAGTATTTTCCTGAATTCTGTTCTGATGCTCAGTTAAAGTTTGTTGGATTGTATCCAATTTGCCATTAAGTCATTGAAACTCCTCAGAAAATTCCAATTTTTGCTGTTTAAGGAAGTCACTGATTGAATCCAAAGTGACTGGGGAGTCATCTTCTATTTCCCTATCTTTTGCAGAAGCTTTTGTTTTTTTTTCCCAGCCATAGTAGAGCGGTACTAAAGTATTATAATAAGGTTTCAAAAAATAAGACTGGTAGGAGACAATAAAGTAAATAGGGTCGGAGCAATCTAAAACGATGTTACTCCATCTGCTGCCAACCGGGCTCTGTGTGAACTCCATTAATTCTGACCAGATCACAGACTCCATTTACAGAAATGCAGCCCCAAATACAAGGGAACCTCTGCTGTCCTTCACTGTTGCCTGCAACACTCATCCATGTTACACTCTTCAGCTCTTTTATGGACAAAAGGCTTTCCGTTTGAGCCATAAATTTCAAATTTTGACTCTTCAGTCCAGAGCACTTTCTGCTATCACTTAGCACCTTTGTTTTTTTTGTTTCTACTTTGGAGGAATGGCTTTTTGGCAGCAACTCTTCCATAAAGACCACTTCTGGCAAGACTTTTCTGGACTGTAGTCGGGTATACTTGGGTTTCAGTGGTTTCTGAGAGTTCAGAGCTGATAGCAATCCTGTACAACTTCTGATTTAAAAGGGACGTCAGTTTGATGTATCTCCCGTCTGCTGCACTCAGTTTCCATTGTGAACACTGCATTTCTGGTCCTCAGTGTTGCCTGTTTCTTTGTGCTTCTTTGGAAGAGTTTTGGCAGCACATCTTGAATCTCTTGTTTGCCATGAAATTTCTGCTTATGAAATACTTTGCTAATGCAGGATAACCACTTTGTTTTGTTACCCTGGTGTAAGAATTGATGGTTTTAAGGTTAAACTGTCACACCTTCCACTCCCTCACCTTTTAGGCTACATCTACACTATGCCGGATAATTCTGAAAATGCCGGTTTCGAGTAAAAACGACAGGTGTCCACACTAAGCGTTTTTCAAAATATCTCTGTCCACATTACGCGGATATTTGGGCGAATCTCCTCCTTCTGGGCACGTGCAGGACACACAGAGAAAACAAGCACAGAGGAAATGGTACACTTGATGCACGTTTGTCCAGTTACAGAGTAGAAAAACTTTAAAGGAATTGCTCTTGGCTCTCGTGCAGGAGGACTTAAAACTTTAAAAAAAAAAACAAATACTGGAGTGTATGGAGGCAACCGACAGGGAGTTCACGGACAGTATGACCTGGCTGACGACGAACATTGAAAAACTGACTAACTCTGTTGCAGTAATAAAGCACCTTGTTAAATGTATAAAACATGTCTGCATCAGTGTTATCTTGTATTTCCCTACAATGTTACATTAAGCTGTTACACATCTATTGTCAGAGAAGTACTTGCATAAGTAGGTAAGCCACCTTCATACAAGCAAGGACAGAAAACAGGGCAAAGTGAGTATACTTATTTATTCAGTAAGCTATGGGTCAAAGTATTTGGTGAGTACATTTCTAACTCTTCTGGCTTCAGTCTCGTTGCCGTCTGTTCTGAAATTGTTAGGTTATGTGGGGGGTTGCATTCAAGAAAACAACAAAATGCCACACTGCGGCCATCTGTTCCAGCATATCATGACAGCGTTTTTAAATAGTCAAAAAAGCTCACTTTACAATTTAACTCTCACGCCTTTCACACCGACTGCGCGTTATAACAGCCGTACGGCAGTGCTTGCGCAGTACCAAGCAGAAGCAGAAAAGGCGTTGTTGTGGTGTTGTCATGACAGCGTTTTTTAATCTCTCTGTTTACTCCATACGCACTACAACGGATATTAGGTGTTTTCAGATTTATTCACTCTGGGACCGTTTCTGAAAATCTCCGTTTTCGGGGGATGAAAACGCCGTTTTAGTGTGGACAGAGGGTCAAAGCGAAGAGAAAAAGCTTCGTTTTCAAAATTATCTGGCGTAGTGTGGACATAGCCTAAGTTTGGTTGTCTTTCACCTAGTTTGATTCCTTCTACATTGCTTTTGTTTCAGTTAATCAGTTTAGTTCATTCAATTCATTACGTTGTTGATGTTTGGTATCTTTCTTTAATCATGCACTGGGCTGCATACCTACAAAGTATTCACATTTTTACTTGAAGTGGTCTATTGTTTACTTATTGTTAGTTTCTTAGACAAAATAGAAACAATTCTCTTAACATTCTAATTTTTTTGGAAAATGATGTTTGGAAATCTAAAATTTGTTCTTTTCTACTGATGCACTAATCCAAAAAGCAAAAAAAAATTAAAACAATTTATATTAAAATCTAGGCTGCCTAAGACTTTTGCACAGTAATGTATTTTCCTCCAACCACTAAAATTATGACTCCTTGTATTCACTACTCATACCCCAGTTGCTTGAACTGAACCCTCATTGCTAACCTCTTTTGTTTTATTAATTAGGTCCTGGTACAAAGGTTTAGCATCACTGGCATACTGTATATTGTGAAATCTTGTTTTTCTGCAGCAGTACATGTTAGTACATAGTAAGCAAAGGAGAAAAATGAGAAATATACTGAAGTAGTGTTCATGGTTTTTGTCCATTCAGAAATCTGATGGCAAATGGGAAGAAGCAGTTCCTGAAACGTTGGTTGTCTCTCTTCAGGCTCCTGAACCATCACCTTGATGGTAGCAGTGAGAAGAGGGCATGCTACCTTTTTGAGGCATTGCCTTTTGAAGGTCTCCAGGATGCTGGGGAGGCTAGTGCCTATTCATGATGGAGCTAGTTGAGTTTTACACATTTCTGCAGCTTTTTCTGATCCTCATAGTCATACTTTATTAATCCTGGGGGAAATTGGTTTTCGTTACAGTTGCTCCATAAATAATAGTAATAGAACCATAAATAGTTAAATAGTAATATGTAAATTATGCCAGTAAATTATGAAATAAGTCCAGGACCAGCCTTCTGGCTCAGGATGTCTGACCCTCCAAGGGAGGAGTTGTAAAGTTTGATGGCCACAGGCAGGAATGACTTCCTATAATGCTCAGTGCTGCATCTCGGTGGAATGACTCTCTGGCTGAATGTACTCCTGTGCCAACCCAGTACATTATGTAGTGGATGGGAGACATTGACCAAGATGGCATGCAACTTAGACAGCATCCTCTTTTCAGACACCACTGTGAGAGAGTCAAGTTCCATCCCCACAACAACACTGGCCTTACGAATGAGTTTGTTGATTCTGTTGGTGTTTGCCACCCTCAGCCTGCTGCCCCAGCACACAACAACAAACATGATGGCACTGGCCACCACAGACTCGTAGAACATCCTCAGCATCGTCCGGCAGATGTTAAAGGACCTCAGTCTCCTCAGGAAATAGAGACGTCTCTGTCCCTTCTTGTAGACGACCTCAGTGTTCTTTGACCAGTCCGGTTTATTGTCAATTCGTATCCCCAGGTATTTGTAATCCTCCACCATTTCCACACTGACGCCCTGGATGGAAACAGGGGTCACCAGTACTCTCAGGTCTACCACCAGCTCCTTAGTCTTTTTCACATTAAGCTGCAGATAATTCTGCTCACACCATATGACAAAGTTTCCTACTGTAGCCCTGTACTCAGCCTCATCTCCCTTGCTGATGCATCCAGCTATGGCAGAGTCATCCAGAAACTTCTGAAGATGACAAGATTCTGTGCAGTAGTTGAAGTCTGAGGTGTAAATGGTGAAGAGAAAGGGAGACAAGACAGTCCCCTGTGGAGCCCCAGTGCTGCTGATCACTCTGTCGGACACACAGTGTTGCAAGCACACGTACTGTGGTCTGCCAGTCAGATAATCAAGAATCCATGATACCAGGAAAGCATCCACCTGCATCGTTGTCAGCTTCTCCCCCAGCAGAGCAGGGCGGATGGTGTTGAACGCACTGGAGAAGTCAAAAAACATCACCCTCACAGTGCTTGCTGGCTTGTCCAGGTGGGCGTAGACGCGGTTCAGCAGGAAGACGACGATGATCCTATGCAGAGGCCCCTCCATACCAAACCATACTGCAACCATTTAGAATGCTCTGCACAGTACATTTGTGGAAATTTGCAATTGTCTTTGGTGACATACCAAATCTCCTAAAACTTCTAATGGAATATAGTTACTGTTGTGTCATCTTTGTAATTGCATCAATATGTTGGACCAGGATAAGCCCTCAGATGTTGACACCAGGAACTTGAAACTGCTCACCCTTTCCACTGTTGATCCATTGATGAAGACAGGTGTGTGTTCCCTTGACTTCCCCTTCCTGAAGTCAGCAAACAATTCCTTGGTCTTACTGAAGTTCAGTGCAAGGTTGTCATCACTCAACCAGCTGATCTGTCGTGCTGCCTCGTCACCATCTGAAATTCTGCCAACAGTAGTTGTGCTGTCAGCAAATTTATAGATGTTGTTTGAGCTGTGCCTAGCTACAGTCGTGGGTGTAGGGAGGGTAGAGCAGTGGGCTAAGCACTCGTCCTTGAGGTGCTCCAGTGTTGATTATCAACGAGGGGGAGCTGTTATTTCTGATCTGCATAGAATGTGGTCTCCCGATTTTGGAGTAAGGATCCAGTTACAGAGGTCCAGGCTATGGAGCTTGTTGATTAGAGCTGATGGTATGATTTTGTTGATTACTGCTTTGCATTCAATAAAGGGCAGCCTCACTTAAATATTGCAAATTGTCCAGTGATCCAAGGCTGTGTAGAGAGCCAGTGAGATTGCATCCATGGCAGGCATAATGTTGTGACAGGCAAAATGCAGTAGATCCAGGTACTTGGGCAGGAGTTAATTCCAGCCTTGACCAACCTCTCCACTGTACTAATTCATGTACTTCCTCAGGAGGCTAAGGAAATTTGACATGTCCCCATTGACTCTTGCCAATTTTTATTTTTGCATCTCGGAAAGCATCCTGTCTGGATATATCATGGCTTGCCATGGCAACTGCTTTGCATGTGACTACAGGAAACTGCAGAGAGTTATGAACTCTCAGCAGAGCATGCAAACCACCCATCCACCCCTTCGTGGACTCTACTTCTCATTGCCTCAATAAAGTAGCCAGTATAATCAAAAAGCCACGCCCACCGCAGACGTACTATCTTCTCCCTTTCCTGAAAGCACATACCATCAAGTTCAAGGACAGCTTCTATCAGCAGTTCTATGACTCCATAGCATGATAAGATGGACTCTTAGCTTCATGATCTACCTTGTTATGATCTTGCACTGTATTATTTAACTGCACTGTACTCTCTATAACTGTTGCACTTTGTGAACCTTTGTTGTTTTACCTTGCACTGCCTCAGTGTATTGTATAATGATTTGATGCACAACAAGGTTTTCATTGTACCCCATTTAATGTGACAATAATACACTAATTCCAATTTTAATTTTAATTGTCTCTGGGGGATTTTTAAAAAGTATATGTTCCTAATTAAATCTGTTTGCTTAAGATAAGAAAAGCACTGCCATCCATTTATTTCTTTGTGACTAAAATTTTCCAATCTTGGTGGCAATTTCAGGAATCATCTTTGCTTTCACATCCTTCCTGTATTGTGATAGGATCTATATTTAGTACTATAGCAATGCCCTAGTTGTGTCCCATACAGTTCTGACATGAACTCTTGGTATAGGCAAGTATTCCTTATTCTTCCTTCATCACCTTGTCTTATCTATACACTTGCCTTCATAGTTCTGTGAACAGGTAGGTCAAGATCCTCTACAGTTTCAGTCTTGCCATTTGCTTTGCTTGCCCTTACTGCTTTTAACTTGCTGCCAAATACCAAGGACAAACAAATATTATCCTCCCCGTCTGGCATAACATGCTAAAAACGAACAGCATTCTTGTCAGATGTTTATTTAGCCTTATTTCTACTTTAAGTCCAGATTCCAATCTTTTAGTGATGCACTATTTTGCATAGCTAAGTATGTAAATAGTGAGGCTAATCATTTTTTTTGCTGTATCTTCATTGTCTTGGATACGGGCCATTAGATCATCTCAAAGTTGGCTTAAAGAGCATTGTTAATTTTGAATGATCTTGAGGTAGATCAAAACCCTGACCAGTATGCACAAATTCCAGATAGCTGCTTTTTTTTTTGCTGGTACAAGCATAATGGGATTGCAACACATCATCGTCTGCCAATTGCTAAAAGAATTGAGCAGCAACCACACTGATAAAGTGTGAATTTGATTCAAAATGCCCAGGCATACAAATACTACATTTTTGATTACAGGTTATTCAATTTTGCTTTAAGCATTTCAATTAATGATACAGCTAATGCTTATTTTGAATGACTGCAAAAGTTTTAAAATTAAATTTAATGTATAGTCAAATATTTCAAACCAAGTCCTTCATTCTTATTTATCGTGATATCTGGTTTATAATTCCTGCATATAATAATTGAATTTAATATCTTTTTGTCTATATCCAGCTCAGTATCAGTATGTTGAGCATGTCAGGCAAATGCCTTGTGTAGGTAGAAATTTATGAATCTTAATTGAGATATGAATACATTGCCGCAAGAGCAGGTTGGTGATTATTTCAGCTACGAAATGAGTAAATGTAACAGGTTATATTGTCGTGATGAGATCCAGTAGGATTTTCTGGTGTTTGTCTTCTCATCAACTACTGTAAGTCCAGTTTTCAGGACTCTGGCCGCTAAATTTGTGGTAATGTCACCTTATAATGGCCATTCCCCATCAACCAACCTGTGTACATATTTGCTGTGTTGTAACATTGATATGTTATATCCTGATATATCATATTCTCCTTTCAGTACCTGGGTATTTTTCTTTTTCAACACTTTTTGTTGAGGCAGCCAGCTGCTTCCCATTGTAACTCAGCTTGTGCCACAGTGCTCATACTGTGCATTAATTGACATTTGCCTTTGACTACTTTTCTTTGATTTTCATTGGATCTATACCACCTTCAAAGTTCTCCTTGTTTTCATATTATTTCATAGTTATTCCCATTATAATTAATACTTTCTACACTGTAGCATCAGGCCTCTGAATTATTTCAATTCTGCCATCTTTCACATCCTTGCATTAATCAATTTTCTACTGTTAACCACCTTCCCCAAAGCTT